>NC_091840.1:19385000-20010000 GCF_037783145.1 Equus przewalskii | reverse complement strand
TATTTTTTTCTTTTTCTCCCCCAAGCTCCCTAGTACATAGTTGTATATTTTAGTTGTGGGTCCTTCTAGATGTGGCATGTGGGACGCTGCCTCAACGTGGCCTGATTAGCGGTGCCATGTCCGCACCCAGAATCTGAACTGGCGAAACCCTGGGCCACCGAAGCAGAGCATGCGAACTTAACCACTCAGCCACCGGGCCAGCCCCAAAACTGCTCTTTCTTTTGGTGCCCTTTTCTAGGCCCCATGCTCTGGGCTTCATAGGCAGATCCGGCCCCTTTGACTAACTAAGCTGTGTGGTCTTGCGCAAGTTGCTTAACCTCTCTGTCTCAGCTGCTGCATCTGTAGGCAAACTCTGCAAGTTTGACAAGAGGAGAGCACATAGTACAAAGCCTGGCCCAGACAATCAGTGTTTCCTATTGTACTCTCTATAGGCAATACAGTTACTCAGTTGTTTCTAGGTCACAGCCATGCCCCTTCACCAGAAACTCGTCGGACACCAGATCCCGCATTCTAGACTACTAAACCAAGGTTGCCTCATTAGTTCCCTTTATGCTCCCTCAACCCCACAAGGTAGGCATCAAGGTTTCCACTTCTCAGCTAGGGAAACTGAGGCTCGGGAGGTTAAGGAGTTTGCCCAAGGGCCCTGCCAAAAGGGAAAGGCAGGGGTCCTGATGACCAGGGAGGCAGCCCTCCCAGGGCTCGACCTAGGCTCCAACTGCTCTCTGCAGCCCCTGACAGGCGACTCCAGACGGGCCCTTCTAGGCTCCCAGCCCTTCGGCCTGGAGCGAGCCAGCTCATGGGACCCTGCTGTCCTCATAGTGATGACCACGGGGCTTTCTCCGGAACTCGGAGCTCGCTGCTCCAACTCCCTCTCGCTCCGCCCATCTCTCCATTCACCGCCCCGCAACTCCCTTTGGTTGTGTCTTTCCCCGAGAGTTTGTACCCAGAAAGAGCTCGCCCCCAGCTAGCTTCCGCCTCTGCGCGCGGAGGGCGGCCGCACCGGGGGAGGAGGACCCGCGCGGGGAGGGCGGGGCATGCAAATTACACATGGCGCTTCAAACAAGCGGCAAAAGCAGATATAAAAATTCACTTAAAGTTTTTTCACTTAAAAAAGTAGAGAATTTAAAATTCGTCACAAGAGACTAATGTATGAGTGTCAAGATACTAAGGAAATGACATCTTTATTGAGGGTGACATGGCTCACCGTGACTTGACTATTAATGTGAGGAAGGCGGCGGCGGGGAGGGGACGGGCGACAGACATCGCTTCTCGGCCTTTTGGCTAAGATCAAGTGTAGTATCTGTTCTTATCAGTTTAATATGTGATACGTTCTCTATCTGACAACAATATGTTAAATGGATTTTTGGAGCAGGGACATGGAATAGGAGCTTGCTCCGTCCACTCCGCGCATCGTCCTAGTATTGCAGTACCTCCTGGAACGGTGCACCCCCTCAGGGAAATAATTCGAGGTTAACAACAGACTATTACCTCTTTTATCAGGAAAGGGGGTGATCAGTAGAATGTTTCCATAGAAAATATGTCTTTGTCATTTTAAAAGACACTTTTTAGCCACATGGTTCCAAACGTGGATGATTTTCCAACCCATGGTGTTACCAATAGGAAACAATCCAAAAGGTCGCTGCTTAGATGAGCGTCTAATTTTCTCTTATAGGATTTGTTTTTTCTTTTAAGCCATCTAAGAATGTAGTTTACAGTCACTGCTAATGAGCAGTGTTTTGAGGGTAGTTTCATGGAACCCTACCACTCTTATGGACTTGATTCTTGCTTAGCACCGGAAGCTGACACAGACCAATCTCATATTTTATCAATCACTTTTTTCTGTTACCACGAACTCTAAGGTGTCTTCATCCCATGCCTTGTCCCCATCACCTTTTCAAATCTTTCGCTTCTTCCCAATTCCTAAAATCCTGTCCATTCTCCAAGAATTCTCTCTCCTCTAATCTCTGAATGCTCTTCATGTTGTTGTGCAAACGTGGCCTCTCTGTGGAGGACATGGTTCCCCTACAGCCTTCTCAGGGGGTGTGTCTCCAACATACTAGAATGGGAGTGGGTGTCCTTGCTCCTTCTTGCTGCTTCCAAGACAGCATCCTTGAAACGGAATAAAAACACTAGCTTTGAATCTCATGTCTTCAGTCTCTATTCCCCATGTCCCTCCTTGCTGCACTCATTGGCCCCCCAGGACATTCCATTAGTTCCTTAAAGATGTTAACTCCTGGCTTCGCTTCATTTCTCTAACATTACTCCTGTTTGCTGATTTCAATATCTCACACACAAAAGATGATTGTACCGGGCAGCTCCCGCTGAGAGCCACAAAGATCCTCCTGGAATTGAGGCAAAAATTATGGGCTTCTCACTTCCTTGCATGTTGACTGTGCCCGGGATTTCACTTATACAGGTGACTGAGTGACAACAAGGAGAGGTCAGCACCGTTGAAGGAAGTGTCATTACTTATAGTTCCCAAGACAGGGGGGCGTGCCACCCCACACAGAGCCACATGGGGAAGCGCCCGGGAGGCAGGAGAGGAGAAAGCATGGCCTGTATTGAGGAGGGCCGGGGAGGACAGGCCGAGGCAGGGGAGGCAAGTCTGAGCCAGCTTCCGACTGGATGGCTGGGATGTAGCCGGGTGGGCTCTAGGGGTGGTCTCTCTGTCAGGTACCTGGCTCTGGGAGGACAGCGGGCAGGGGCAAGATGGGCCAGAAGTGTGAGAGTAAATAAAGGAGGGGGTGCGGGCACGGGCTCTGGACTGGTGCGTTTGCACATGAGAGGCGGGCTCGCAGGCAAGTAGGTTACCGTCCCTGGGGGTCAGCTAGCCCCGGAGGGGCAGTCTCTTCCAGGCTGGCAGGCCCTCAAGATGCCAAAGCATCCTGAAATATAGAAAACTTAAAAACATGATGAATGCAGTTGATAATAACCGTATTTGACCTTTCCTTCTTTCTTCTCTTTGGTTTTTTTTTTTGGTGAGAAAGAGTGACCCTGAGCTAACATCTGGGCCAGTCTTCCTCTATTTTGCATGCAGGATGCCACCAGAGCCTGGCTTGATGAGGGGTGTGTAAGTCCCTGCCCAGGATCTGGGCCTGTGAACCCTGGGCCACCAAAGCAGAGCGTAGGAACTTAACTACTATGCTTCTGGGCTGGCACCATATTTGACCTTTCTAATTCAGGGATTACGTAGGTGTAGAGGGTAGAAAGGCACAGAGGGTAGGGGTGGAAGCTTTCGACTTGAGAAGAGAGTGGGACATACACCTCTACTACCAAGGCATCCACTGATGAGGTCAAATTCCTGAATGAAGGGTATAAATTAGGGTTCATCCATTCGAGGAATATTTATTGAGTGATGACTATGTGCTAAGACCGGGGAACAGGGGCCATAGGCATGACAAAGACAGGGCCCTGATCTGAGAAAGTTTCTAGTCTCCAAGGGAGAAAACAGGTTAGTCAGTCATCATGGATCCACAATAATTTCCCAATCTGGAATTCCTGAAAACCATTCCTTTTCATGAGTTTCCCACACTTGTTTGTCAGCATAATATACCCTTAACGGAGGCAAGGCATTAGTTTCTATTTATCCTGCCCAATGATAGAAAGCCTAGAAATTGATGAGAAACAGCTGAACACCCAACAGAAAATAGGCAAAAAATAGATAATAGATAATTGTATAAGTTCGGTGTTGGGGAAGGCCTTCTAACAGTGACTCAAAATCCAAAAGCCCAATGTTTAGGAAAGATTGATATACCTGAGTTACAGAAAATCTAAATTCTCTGCAGAACACAAGACATAAGCAAAGCAAAAGAATGAAAAACTGAGGAAAAAAGTACATATACTACAGAAAAGCACACTCACCAATTATATGATGAGATCCTAGAAACTGACAAAGAAACAGCTGAACACCCCGTAGGAAACGGTCAAAGTATCAAGAGTTGACAGGGTAAAAGAAACACAAAGGTATAGGGGCCAGTCCGGTGGCACAGCGGTTAAGTGCGCACGTTCCGCTTTGGCGGCCTGGGGTTCGCTGGTTGGGATCCCGGGTGTGGACATGCCACCATGTGTCAAGCCATGCTGTGGCAGGCATCCCACATATACAGTAGAGGAAGATGGGCACTAATGTTAGCTCAGGGCCAGTCTTCCTCAGCAAAAAGAGGAGGATTGGCAGCAGATGTTAGCTCAGGGCTAATCTTCCTCAAAACAAAAACAAAATCAAAAAAACACCACAAAGGTATATGCTGACATCTTCCCCCCAGACAACCTTACCACTCCAGGCCCCTCTCTGTCCCCTGAACTCTCTGGACCTGGGCCACCTGTGCGTCCCATAGACCCTGATGGAGTCACTCTATGGCATCCTAAGGATGGAGCAGGATGAGCTGGGGGGGGGGGGGGGGCTGACACACCAGGGACCTCCATGAGACACACATTCCCTTGCCCCAAAGTCAGAGAGGGAAGTAAAGCCTTCAGTGAAACAGGGGCTCCAGTTATCCAGGGTGGGGGGCGGGGGGACAACTGGGATGATGACGACGGACGGGACATTCCTTCCAAAGCAAAGGCAAATTGCTTCCTCTTCCTACCCCTTGACCACTGAGAAGGAAGCCCAGGGCCCAGTGAAACTCTTTGGGTTCTGGAAGCAACACATTTCACACCTGGAAGTACTGCTTGGGCTCATACACAGGGTGAAGCAAAAGACCTTCAGTCTTCTTCCTCTTGAGGATCATCTCATATAGGCACTCAAGGCCGGGCTGCAGGCCGAGCCGTCCACAGCGCTGTAGGCCGGCTGGAAGTGGGGCAAGAAGGAGGAGGCAGTGGGCGCCATCTCGGTGAAGTGGTTCCCCATGGTGCTCTGGCTGAAGTGCAGGTCTTGGGCTCACGGTAGAGGCTGGGTGATCTGAACAGGGAAAGGTCACGGGAGAAAAAAAGGGGGGAGACGTTTAATAATAAACATGAAACGTGCAACTTCTTGATCCTTTCCTAAATCAGTCGGCATTGCTTCCTTTTTAAAATTCGTTTTCTTTTTTTAAAGCAGCCGCAGGTGTAACAGAGGCGCTCCCCGCTGCCTGGGGGCCCTGACAGGTGCGATGAGACCTAGAGAAACCGCCAGGTCCCGGGACACGGAGGTGGGGGCGAGGCCTCGATCCGGCGGATGGTCAGCTTCCAGCGTCCCCTCGCCGAGGGTGTGGAGCGGCAGCAGACGCCGCGACCCCTATCTCCCAGGCGACAATCCTCGCGGGAAGGGGCAGGTCGGACAGCATCCCCAATTAAGAGTTAGGGTGCAGGTGCTGAGACCGGAGAGCGAGGCCCGCTCCCAGCCGCCCTCCACATCCCCAGGCTGTTGACACGCCCCTCCGTACACCGCGACCCCCTCCCGACCGCCCCGCGACACTCTCTGCCCGCTTTCCTCCCATCGCCGACGGCAGCTCGCCAGGCCCCGCGCCGAGGCCGCCTCTTTGCCTCCCGCCTGCCGCGCTCACCCCACGCCGCTCCGGGCCGGACAACCGAGCCGCCAGCACAGCCTCCAGCTCGGCCTGCAGCGCGCCGGCACTGCGGGGCGCTCCCGGGCGGCCGCCTTAAAGCCCGCGCGTGACGTCACGCGACGCGGGCCAATCAGCGGCCCCAGGCGGAGGGGCGGGCGGGGCGTGGAGATGTGCGCGCGGCAGCCCAGCAGCACCGTGATGGAGGTCTGCTCAATCGGTGGCCGTTTTGTTTGACCCTTTCTACCATATTCTAACATTTGGAATTCAAGTCGGCATTAATGGCAGGAAGGGCAAAAGGAACATGCGTGGCAGCGTTGACTCAGGAGGAGAGGTGACCACCCCGCAACACACTCCCGCCGCCGGGGTCTACTCAAGACATGCGGACGAGTCTCTCCTTTATCTTTCCTAATTCAGGGTTCAAACCTGTGTGAACCTGGAGCCCCATAAAATAGCCTCAACCCATTACCCTTCTTGATCCTCACAACAGCTGTGAGTTAGGGCCTGGGTAAAGTTTGCCGTTTTATAGGTGAAGAAAGCTTCAAAGGATTCAATGACTTGTCTAGGTTACACGTAGCTAGTAAGTGGCTGAGCAAGGATCCGTCTGAATCCAGTGCCTGGGCCCCTCACCACTTAGCCATCCATCGTCTGTCATCAGGGAGGCATCCTCAGCAGAAATCCCTCAGTTGCTGGTCAGAGTGCCAGCCAGGAGGACACACACCCCCTACACACACCACCACCACCACCACCAGGGCCTCCCTTGCTCAAATAGATAAAGACAGAATTCTTCACTCCATAGGGTGTTTACTGACCACATTCATACCGTGGGCCATATCTCTGAGCCAGAGAGCCTGTGGGGATATAGAGGATGTGCAGGCCACAGGGCCTGGCCTCAGAGGGCTTACACTCTAGCGAGAGACAAGACTCGCCAGTGACCCGGAACGTTGGGCCCTCGTAAATCGTAAGATAGCCACTTGTAGGACTTCAGAGGAGGGAGAAGAAAGTGCCAACTAGAAGCTTCTGGAAAGGTTTCTAGAAGTTAATTAGTCCCATATAGGATCGGTTAAAAGAGGGGGACAGGACTGGGTCATCTCCCCAGTCACTGCAGCCTGATACAGTCTGGGCAGCCCTGAAAGAGGAGGAGATGTCACAAAGGGGCGGTGTGACCCAAAGGATAACAGTGATACCCTCCCTTCAGGGAGGTGGGTAAAATTGAAGGAGGGGCGGGGGATCAAAGGAGAATGAAATGGCAACTAATATTTCCATCGTTACCAGGAGGCTGGATTCTTGCATTTATTATGTAATTAACCTTTTACAGGCTATATATGAGGGGCATTGGGAAAGGGGAGGGGAAGTCATTGGCAGGCAGGAGGGCCAAGCTCCTACCCACCAGCTTCCCATCCGTTTAGCAGCAGCCTGCCTTGCCACCTCCTTCTTCCCCTCCCTGCTACAAGCCCAGCCACCCGGTTTCCCCAGCCATGCAGGGAGCCTCCCGGAATCCCCGAAGAGATCAAGACCTTAGGAAATTAGTTTGTTACACCGCCATGGGGGCGGGGAGGGCAGCTTGCAGCAGGAGCTGAGGCACGGTGGTGGAGCTGAGCACAGTGAGTTAGGAGAGGGGAAGACAGAGCAGGCCAAGGGGTTGGGAACCATCACCCTGTTGAGTGGCCACTGCATGCCAGGCTCTGGTCTAGGAACTTTGCATACTTTTTAATACACAACTCAACCCAGGAAGTAAGTATGGTTATTCTTTTTTGTTGTTGTTAAGATTTTATTTTTTATTTTTTCTCCCAAAAGCCCCCCGATACATAGTGGTGTATTTTTAGTTGTGGGTCCTTCTAGTTGTGGCATGTGGGACGCCGCCTCAGCATGGCCTGATGAGCGGTGCCGTGTCCGTGCCTGGGATTCGAACGGGCGAAACCCTGGGCGCAGAAGCGGAGTGCGCGAACTTAACCACTCGGCCACGGGGCCGGCCCAGTGTGGTTATTCTAAAGAGAAGAAACCAAGCGCAGAAAGGCTGCGTAATCTGTCCGAGGTCACCCAGCTAGAAATTGGCCAAACTTGGCTTTGAAAAAGTGTTAGAATGTCTGTGAAACTAAAAACACACAGAAACTGAAAACACCCAGATTGTCCCGTGTTTCTTCCACAATCTTTGAAACTTCTTTAACATTTCTCCTATATCTCCTGAGCCTCACACCCAAGACGGAAATTGTCATGAGATTATCGATAAAGGAGATGAAACTGGCAATCCCACCCCCTCCTGCATCTTTTGTGTCTGCCAGGGGAAGGTGTTGATGAACAAATGGGGAGGAGGAGCAGGGCAGGGAGGGGTGAAGGAAGGGGCCCAGCTTGTCAGGGCGGCACCAGGCTGTGGGCCTACCCCAAGGCATCTCCTGTAAATGGGAACTCCAGTCCCCACCCCAGCCCACCCCAGCCCCGGCCCCAGGGAGCCTTCCTCCAAACGGCCGTCTCCTCTGGCAGCCTCACCTCTGCAGCCCTTTCTCTCCACAAGATCACAGCCCGGGACCTGGCGCATGGGGTGGGGGGGTGGGGGGGGATTCCCTGAGGAGAACATTGGAGCATTCACACATTGAGCCATCATACGTGGAGTGCATGCTAGGCGCCAGGCACCGCCCTAAGTTCTGAGCCTACAGCCCCGAGGGAGATGGATAAGGACTCGGCCCCGTGGAGTGTACATTATAGGGGGGAGTGGGAGAGACAGGCGGTGAATAAAGACGGTAATTCGCAAGAGGGCGGTGCATGCCATCAAGGAAAATAAGGCAGGGAGGTGTGCTGGAGAGTGACGGGGGCGAGGGGAACTACTTCAGATTGGAGGGGGGTGCTCAGGAAGCCCTCTCCAGTTGGTGACATGAGAGCCAAGGTTCAAGTGACAAGCATTCAGGGAAGTATTTCAGACAGAAGGACAGACCAGCTGGGACTACCTGCTTCCTCCTGTTGGCTCCCCAGCCGGATGAGACTGCAGCTGCTGTGTCATGGTTCCTCACCGGAGCCTTCTCCCCTCCAGCCTCAGCCCTGAGCCCTGAGCCCAGGAGCTGCTTCTTCTCGCCTGCATCTCTGCAGGGCCCAGCCCCGGGCCTGCACACAGAGGGCAGTCGGGAAATCTTGCTTGATTGTCTGAGCAGGGTGGAAGGATTAAAGGTCCTCGGAGTTCCCGGAGTGTGGGAACCAAACGTCCACCGGAGCCTGGCTTGCCCTGCTCTACGGGCCTTGAGCCCTGGGCGGTTGTGTGAATGCGCCTGAGGAATGCCTATAAAGCTCTGCGTTTCTAGGCAAGGTCTGGTAGTATTGAACTCTCAGGGGAAGGAGGGACTTCTTGGAGGAGAAAGACAGAAGCCAGCGGTGGGGATGACACTGGAGAGAGAGGCCCCCTCAAGGCCTGGCGGGCTCAGCCCTGGGCTGAGAGTCATCAGGAGTCCTGTCCCTCACTGTCGACTGCTTGGAAAAGTCACTTCCCCTGGAGCCTGGTGTCCTCAGTTCCTAACAAGAGGCTTAGATGTTTCCAGGTCCCGTCCCCTCGGACAGCTCACGCTATGGAGTAGCGGAGGGGAGGGGACGGAGGGAGCTCACCTAGGAAGTGGTTGAGGATGTCCTTGTCTCCACAGCATCCTAACCAGGTACCTGTCTGGGCGCCCAAAGGAAGGGAGGCGAGGAGTCTGCAGGAGAGGGGGTCGGGGGAGTGGATGCCAAGGAGCAGCTTCCGCTTAGGAATCACAGAGACCCATTTGGCAAACCCACTTTGTTGCCTCAAGAATAAAACGGAGAAGACACAACCTACTTCTGAGAAGGGGGTGTGGAAGAAAGGCATGTGTGTGAAAGGGTCCCATGGGTGCCTTCTCCTCTACCAGGGGCCCTTTCAGAGGCAGCCCTCCCAAAACCGAGCCCAGGGCCCAGCCAGGGGCTGGAAAGAAGCCGATGCTGCCCCCTGGTGGCCGTGCTTGTCACTGCCTGATTCCTGAAAAAAAGTGCCGGGGCACGGGCTTCAGCGATACAGGTGCCTTGGCCTCCTTCTGGAGTCTTCCTTTCAGACGGGGCCTTTCCTACAGTTCGAGGTTCTGAATGCAAAATCCAGCCTCTTCAAGCGGAGGTGAGATCAGATTTAAATGAACATCATTTGAGCAGAAAATCTAAATTCACTTACATTTCCCACACTTTTACGGAGAGCCTGCCGATCGGTGCTGGGAACACGGAGGCAGGCGGAGCGGCAGGGCCAGGAAGGTCAGGAAGGGCGCAGGTGCTGCCGCGTTGCGGTGTCTGTGGGGACAGATCCACGTGGGGACGGATGGCCGGCGTCCGTCTGCACGAGAGCCTGGCGCCGAGGGGCGGCCTTGGCTGCAGGAGGACTTGGGTGGTCAGCGAGAAGCAGCAGCAGGAGCCCCGGCAGGGACACAATGCCCGGGGAGCAATGGCGAGGGGAGGAACAACCGAAGCAGAGCGAGGCAAAGAGGTGAAGCCAGGGGAGAGGGCCAGGCCAGGCTCCTCAGGGAACAGGAGGACCGCCCCGGTGTCCACGCTGATGGGCTCCTCAGAGCCTTCACAACAGGCGCAGTCCCCAGTGACCTTCAATATCCTATTCGGACTGTTTTGTTTGATCGGAGGTTTCTCTGCCAAGTCACCCATCTTGTCTCGCATACACTGAGAGGGAATACAGCTTCGAATAGTGGTCCCGAAATTTGAGAGTACATCAGAGTCATCCGGAGGACTTGATGAAACCCAGATTTCTGGGCCCCACTTCCAGAATTTCTAATTCAGTCGGTCTCGGGCTCATGGGCCCGAGATTGTGCATTTCTAACAAGTTCTAAGGGGATACCGATGCTGCTGGTCCGGGGACCACGCTGAGGACCACTGGCTTGGCAGATGAGTTCCCATGCCGGCTTTAACATTTCTCGGTGAGCCCTTGGGCCAGTTACTTTCCTCTCCCAGCCTCAAGCTCTTCATCGGTAAAAACGGGATGGTAACATTTATCTCATGGGGGTATTATGAGAATTAAATAAGGCAAAACGTGTGAAGTACTCAGCAAAGGCCTTGACCTGTGCCAAGTCCTCTATGCGTGGCAGCTGTACTAACGGTGGGCACTGAGTTTATCGCAACCAATGACAAAAAGCGTTGGCCCAAGAAGCCCGTTTAATGTGGGATATCTTCCTCAGATAGCATAGAGAGGGACACGTACGAATTGACCCCCGACTGCCGCTTCTCTTCCAACGTATGTGCCTTCCGGCACTGCCTCTCCAGCTCGAATGTGCCACGCCAGTTCCGCCTGACCTTATCAGGAGGCAGTTTCAGGTTGAGTGGGTGTGAAGGGGACTGAACCGTGTCCCCCAAAGTTCAAACCGCTGAAGCCCTAACCCCACCGTGACGGTATTTGGAGGTGAGGCCTTTGGGAGGTGTTAGGTTTAGACGAGGTCTTGAGGGCACGGCCGTCGGGCTGGGATTAGTCCCCTTAGAAGCAGAGGCCCCAGAGAACTTGTTCCATCTGCATCACACGAGGACAGCATGTACCGGGGGCTTTGGGGAGAAATAGGAAAAATAAAACCTTTTAACGTTGTGTTTCGTTTTGTTTTGAGGAAGATTAGCCCTGAACGAACACCTGCTGCCAATCCTCCTCTTTTGGCTGAGGAAGACTGGCCCTGAGCTAACATCTGTGCCCCTCTTCCTCTCCTTTTTTATATGTGGGACACCTGGCACAGCATGGCTTGACAAGCGGTGCGTAGGTCCACACCCGGGATCCAAACCGGCGAACCCCAGGCCACCAAAGCAGAACGTGTGAACTTAACCACTGTGCCACCAGGCCGCCCTGAAAAATAAAATCTTGGGGAAAAAAGAAGAACCACTTTTTCTTTCAATGACTGTTCCGTGCCTGGCCTTTCCTCATTTCTTCTCCACTGTTCAGTTGGTCTTTTATACTTGTCTCCGGGAGCTCTTTATGTGTTAGGAAGAAAAGTGCTTTTTCCGTGCTTTGGGTTGCAAGTATTCCTTTTCTTTTTCTTTCTTTTGATTTTATTTTTCCTTTTTCTCCCCAAAGCCCCCCGGCACATAGTTGTACTTTTTTTTTTTTTAGTTGTGGGTCCTCCTAGTTGTGACACGTGGGACGCCGCCTCAGCACGGTTTGATGAGCGGTGCCATGTCCGTGCCCAGGATCCGAACCGGCGAAACCCTGGGCTGCCCGAGCGGAGTGCGCGAACTCAACCACTCGGCCACGGGGCCGGCCCCGTGAGTATTCTTTTTCCTTTTTCAAGATTTTATTTTTTCCCTTTTTCTCCCCAAAGCCCCCCCGGTACACAGCTGTATATTCTTAGTTGTGGGTCCTTCTAGTTGTGGCACGTGACGCCGCCTCAGCGTCAGCCGACCAGCGGTGCTATGTCCCCGCCCAGGATTCGAACCGACCAAACACTGGGCCGCCTGCAGCGGAGCATGAGAACTCAACCACTCGGCCATGGGCGCCCCCCCCTCCGACCCCGCAAGTATTCTTGTTTTGTCACTGATCACCTGTAACGTGATGTGACACACCTGGGTGGGAGCTGGGAGCAGAGACGGGCCAGACACCGTTCCTGCCCTCGGGGAGTTGCCGACCCAGGCTTGAGACTAAGACACCTGCCCCAACGGCCAGGAGAACAGGCAGGACAAGGAGGAGGCCCGCGAGAGATGAACAGACGGTAGCGGGGTTCAGACCGCAGCAACCCCCTTCTCAGGGAAACCAAAGTCCGAGCAGAAGATGGTCTGAGACACGCAGAGCTGAACAGGGATCCTGGGATGGGGAGGCCAGAAGAGTCGTGTCAGGTGCAGGCTGAGCACATGAGATGTCGTCTCATTTGACCCTCCTTCTTTCCTTCCACAAATATTCCTCAAGCGCCAAGGCCGTGCCGAGGTTCCGTCCCAGGTGCTGGGGACGGAGGAGCAAACAGAATCTCTGCCGTCGAGGCGAGAAGCAGATAGGCCAACACCGTCGGTGCAGTTGTGAATCTAACTGTGCGCCTGTGTGCCCGCACGGCCGTGTCTGTAGCCCTCTCTGTGCCGTGGGATGATCGCGGGTGTCCGGAACGACTCGGCAGCTGGCAGGAAAATAAAGCCAGGGAAAGTGGGACGGAAGAATAATGCCCAGGGCGGGCAGGGGAAGACTCTTCACAACACCGTAAAACGGATGTTCTCTCCATGTGACCGACGGGCGGTACTTTTCCTAGAGCGCACTTATCACGAGATTCCCATATGCCTGTCGTTTCCACGGGTAGCTTCACAAGTCCCCGAAGCGGAGAGCTGTTATCATGATCCCCTTTCTGTAGTTTAAAAAAAAGGAGGCCCAAATTGGTTAACGGGCTGCTCGAGTTCCAATCCTGCCCCCGCCTCGAATTAGCTGTGTGACCTTAGGCAAGTTGCTCAGCCTCTATGAGCTTCAGTCCGGAACCGTGCTTTCCCCTAGAAATATGGCAGTGACGGGAGTAATTTTAAATTTTCTGTGTGGCCACGTTAAAAAATAAAATAAAGAGAAACAGGTGAATTACATTGAATATTTTATTGAACTCAATACATCCAAATATCACTTCAATATGTAACCAATTTTTTTTTTTCTTTTTTTTTTTTTTTTGAGGAAGATTAGCCCTGAGCTAGCTACTGCCAATCCTCCTCTTTTTGCTGATAGGAAGCCTGGCCCTGAGCTAACATCCGTGCCCATCTTCCTGTACTTTATACATGGGACGCCTACCACAGCACGGTGTGCCAAGCAGTGCCATGTCCACACCCGGGATCCCAACCAGCGGACCCCAGGTCGCTGAGAAGTGGAACGTGTGAACTTAACCACTGCGCCACCGGGCCGGCCCCTGTAACCAATATTTTTAAAACTGAGATTTTAAATGTGTTTACAACGTGTATACTAAGTCTTCGAAATCCCATGTGTATTTTACACTTCCAGCCATCTCCAGGAATCACATTTATAGGACCGACCCCATTTCCAGTGCTCCAGCTACACGTGGCTGTGACAGTTCAGGTCAATAGGACGGGGTGGATAATAACAAGGGGCGTGGATCAGAGTGGAGTAAAACGAGTGAGGCACCCGCCTTGGCAACAAGATTTAAGGGAGCGCCAAAGACCCAGTAGTCAAGATAAGTATCTCGATTATCTTATAATCAAGAGAAGATTTATTTATCAAGAGAAATAAATATTATTAAAAGAGAAGTAAAACATGATTTATCTTGCTCACTGAAGATTGGGCGGGGGCACTCCCGTCAATCCCTCCCTCCCCCAGGAAGATGCCTCCCCGGCCTCCCCCTACTCCTGGCCCTGGATACTGACAACAACAATACCCACCTCACCGGCCCTCGGCCCTCGAGGGAATTAACTGCGCTAATACACGGAGAGCCCTCAGCCCAGGGGCTGGCATCCGGAGGGCTCGGGCAGCACCTGCCATCAGGCTTCCCGTGCTGCAGAGTGAAACGACCGACGGGGCTTCAGTCTTACACCCACGATACCGCCTAGCTCTTCTGAGACCAGATGAAAGCAACATCAACTCCCCCGCTACACGGAACCTCTCTTAGGAGGGCGGACGGGAAAGGCTGAGCGGGCAGCCGGCGGTCTTCACCACAGGGGGAACCTTTACCCCAACTTGGCCAGAGGCCTTAACGCATCGACGGGCCTTGATGCCCAGAGCATCCCCGGCAGTCGCCTCTCCTCTCTGGTGTCCTGCTGCCCCTAGCGAGATCTTCCCTTCTTCACCCCCGCATCGGGCCAGCAGCCTCCTAACTTCTTCTCTGATTCAGTCCCTCTTGCGAAATTTCTGATCAGCGAGCAAACCTTTGCGGAGCATCTCCTACCCGCGGGGCGGCCGGACCGGTGCTGGGATACAGAGAGAAGCACTGATGAGGATCACCGCACTCGATGATCTCCGATTTCCGCGGCGGGGACAAAGGATTGCCAGAAAGGGTGGTGAACGGTGCCCTCGAAATGAATTACCGGGTGGGATGAAATACGTAGGAAGGCCGCTACCGAGACTGGGGGCGGGGGCGGCAGGGCCCTTAAGGCAGGCTTTCTGCAAGAAGTGACAGCCAAGCAGGGTGCAGAGTATCTGCCAGGTGAGGAAGAGCTGTAGGGAAACCATGTCCCAGGCACGGGGAGCTCGAGGGACACAGCCCAGGACACGGTTCCTCCGCAGAAGCACCCAGAGACGCAGGTGCCGGAGGGCGGAGAGAATCCATCCGGCCGCCCCGCCCCCAGACACGCCGCCCCGCCCCTCCCCACCGCCGGCCCTGCGCCCTGCGCCCTCCGCCCTGCGCCCTCCGCCCTCCGCCCGGCGCGCAGGCTGGCCCCGCCGCTCCGGGGGACGTCCCCAAGACCTTCGGCTCCCTGAGTCGGTGAGCCCCTCCTCCGCCGCCTCCCAAGCTCGTCTTTCCGCCCGCGGACACCCGATGTAACACGATACAGTCCGGGCGTTTCCGGTGAAGCCGTCTCGCGACCCCGTGTGTCTTCGGGAAACTGTCCGCCGCCAGCTGCCTTCCTCAGGCCCTCTTGCCGCCCGGCCTTCGCGGCCGCGGTGCTGTCTCTTCTCTCCGTTGGCACGAAAGAGAAGCCCAGCTCCCGCTGAGGGCGCGCAGGCGGCCCGGGAGGTACGGTGGATCCGCCGTAGCCACGCCTCCTCGGGCGGGAGAGGGCGGGGCATGCAGATTCAGAATGGCGTTTCCGTCCCAGAACGACGGGGCAACAACAGGTAGGTAAGTTCTCTTTAAAAATCCGGAGGATCGAAAATCTGCACCAGAGCCGACTGTGTGGTGAATTCTCAGAGTATTGTCGCAGAAGCAAAGGAAGTGAGACCTGGGCTGAGCGTGCGGCGACTCACCGTGAGTTGAAAGTGCGTGGTAGGAGGCCGGCGGCGGGGAGGCCTGGGTAGCGGGTATCGCTTCTCGGCCTTTTGGCTAAGATCAAGTGTAGTATCTGTTCTTATCAGTTTAATATCTGATACGTCCTCTATCCGAGGACAATATATTAAATGGATTTTTGGAGCAGGGAGATGGAGGAGGAGCTTGCTCCGTCCACTCCGCGCATCGACTTGGTATTGCAGTACCTCCAGGAACGGTGCACCCCCACGGGCAGAAACAGGGTTTATAGAAAAGAAGACTTGCGAGCGGTTAGTTTTCTGTTTCGCGAAGGACGTGAGCGTACGCCACGGTCCTGTTTTCGCTTTCCTGTTTTTGTGTCTTGAACGTAGGCGGAAAAATTCGTTTAGCAGAGACTTACTGAGGCTCGAGTTTTGCGTGCGTGTGTGTGTGTGTGTGTGTGGGTAGTCCCTCAGCTGTCTCTCTCGCTCTTATCGTGCACTTTGTTTTGTGCTGCTGTTCGGCGGTCTTCACGAACAGCGCCATACTGAGCGAGGCTCAGTTGCAGTGCTTTTTCGGCTCAGCGCAAAACCTAAGGCATGTCACTTCCTCCTGCCTTAGATCTTGGTCTTTTCTGACCTTTTCCTTCACCTCTCCCCGAATGCTGAAATCCTGTATTTTCTGCAAGAATTTCTTCTCTCTTCTGTCTCCTTTCTGTCTCAATGCTCTTCCTGTACTGTTAAAATGCTGCGGGCAGGGTTTTGACGGGGTTCAAGACAGGCTGCCCCAGGACGTGGCGCTCTGGTATTCGAGCTGAAGACGGACAAAGGCTCGGAAGAAAGACTCAGGAAGAACATTTAACCTTCTCGCCAAACTGCTTAAAAGAATTTAACGGAGAAGGCTGTTGATGAACATAATCCGTAACCAATCTGTAAATGAAAATGTGGGTGAGTATATTCTGAGCTAAATGTGAGGACCGTGGCCCAGAGCCTTCCCGAAGCAAGAAAGGGCGCCGAAGAAGTGGGGTGTCCAGAGTCGTTGTATACCCCCAAAGAGGATGTTTCACGTGTGATTGAAATGTCCCTTTTACAATAGTCGTGAGGCTGCTCTGTGGGCACAGCGATTGATGGGCACAGCCGGTAGGTCTGCTGTCTCGGTGGACACGGCAGGGTGGCAGGTCTGTAGTCTCTAGCTGGGTGGTCACTGGTGAGCTGGGTGCTCAAAGGTGAGCGCAACAATCAGTTCCTAGCCTAGGGAGAGATGCTTATCCTTAAGGAAATGCCAGTGTGGGCGGAAGTTGCACCTTTATCTTAAGGGCCTTCGTTCTTGCCCGTGTTTAAAGCAGATCTACAGCTTAGAATGCCCAGTGGCCACGTCAGGCCCTTTTGGAAAAACCAAAGTCAGGCCGAATTAGGTTTACACCAAATGGCTTCCTCATATACTCCACTATATCCTATTGCTTACCATCTCTATTTGTCAAGGCCTGTTCCAGGAAGGAGCTAGAACCATAAGATAGCTATAGTATAATGAAAAATAGGTGTGGTAGAAAGGCAACAAGCAGCCCATTTGGGGCCCAGCAAAAACTTGGTTGACAAACATTTGCATTGCCATCTCCAAGGAAATTGTCTTCCTCCCCTCTGAAATCCCAAACCGCTACCCCCATCCTCCTCTTTTGTCTTTAGCTCAAGATGCATACTAAGGTGGCAGCTTCGCCCATTCTGGCGAGTTGCTCAGGTTGCCTGGGTTTCTCCCAAGTATACATGTTAATTAACCTTTGATTTCCTCCTGCTAACCTGCCTTTTAAAAAATTTGACCAGCCAGAAGTGTCCTTGCTCCCTCTTGCTGCTTCCAAGACCGTTCTCACACCAGCCTCAGAACGGAACAGTGGGGCCCGCCCGGTGGCGCAGGGGTTAAGTGCGCACGTTCCGCTTGGGCGGCCCGGGGTTCGCCGGTTCGGCTCCTGGGTGCGGACATGGCACTGCTTGTCGAGCCATGCTGTGGCAGGCGTCCCACCTATAAAGCAGAGGAAAATGGGCACGAATGTTAGCTCTAGGGCCAGTCTTCCTCGGCAAAAAGAGGAGGATTGGCAGCAGATATTAGATCAGGGCTAATCTTCCTTAAAAAAAAAAAAAAAGGAACAGAAACAGGAGCTTCAGTCTCACGTCTTCCGTCTCTACTCCCCGGTCCTCCTTGTTGCACTCGCTGGCCTCCACAGCACTCCAATTAATTCCTTCAAGATGTTAATTCCTGGCTTCTCTTGGATTCCCGAACGTTGCTCCTGTCCCAATGTTTCTTGATCTCAATGTCCCACCCCCAAAAGACGATCGTTACCGAGCAGCTCCCGCTGAGAGCCACAAAGATCCACCTGGAACCGAGGCAAAAATTATGGGCTTCTCACTTCCTTGCGTGTTGACTGTGCCCGGGATTTCATTTATACAGGTGACTGAGTGACAACAAGGAGAGGTCAGCACCGTTGAAGGAAGTGTCATTACTTATAGTTCCCAAGACAGGGGGGCGTGCCACCCCACACAGAGCCACATGGGGAAGAGCGCCCCGGAGGCAGGAGAGGAGAAAGCATGGCCTGTATTGAGGAGGGCCGGGGAGGACAGGCCGAGGCAGGGGAGGCAAGTCTGAGCCAGCTTCCGACTGGATGGCTGGGATGTAGCCGGGTGGGCTCTGGGCTCTAGGGGTGGTCTCTCTGTCGGGTACCTGGCTCTGGGGGGACAGCGGGCAGGGGCAAGATGGGCCAGAAGTGTGAGAGTAAATAAAGGAGGGGGTGCGGGCACGGGCTCTGGACTGGTGCGTTTGCACATGAGAGGCGGGCTCGCAGGCAAGTAGGTTACCGTCCCTGGGGTCAGCTAGCCCCGGAGGGGCAAGTCTCCTCCAGGCTGGCAGGCCCTCAAGATGCCAAAGCATCCTGAAATATGGAAAGCTTAAAAACATGATGCATACATACAGTTGATAATAATTGCATGGTTTTGTTTGTTTCTTTGTTTTTGAGGAAGATTAACCCTGAGCTACATCTGCTGCCTATCTTCCTCTTTTTGCTGAGGAAGGCTGGCCCTGAGCTAACATCTGTGCCCATCTTCCTCTCCTTTATACCTGGGACGCCTGCCACAGCAATGGCTTGCTGAGCGGCGCCGTGTCTGCACCTGGGATCCCAACCGCCAAACCCCAGGCCGGGAGCGGAACGTGCGCACTCCACCGCTGCGCCACAGGGCCGGCCCCTGTATTGTTTTTTCTAAAGATTGGCACCTGAGCTAACAACTGCTGCCAATCTTCTCTTTTTTTGTTTCTCCTTCCTTTTCTCCCCAAAGCCCCAGTACATAGTTGTATATTCTAGTTGTGAGTGCCTCTGGTTGTGCCATGTGAGACGCCGTCTCAGCGTGGCATGACGAGCGGTGCCACGTCCGTGCCGAGGATTCGAGCCCTCAAAACCCTGGGCCGCCGAAGCGGAGCGAGCGAACTCAACCGCTCGGCCATGGGGCCGGCCCCCGATGATAACTGTGTTTTGATCTGTCTGATCCAGGGATTACCTAGGGGTGGAGAGTGGAAAGGCACAGAGGGTCCGGGTGGAAGCTTTCCACTCAAGAAGAGAGTGGGACATACACCTCTACTACCAAGGCATCCGCCGCGAGCTCAGGTTCCCGGATGAAGAGTGTAAATTAGGGTTCATCCACTCCAGGAATATTTGTTGAGTGACGACTGTGTGCTAAGACCGGGGAACGGGGGCCATAGGCGTGACAAAGACAGACCCCTGCTCTGAGAAAGTTTCTAGTCTCCGAGAGAAAGAAAACAGAACAGTCAGTCATCCTGGATCCACAATCATTTCCTAATCTGGAATCCCTGAAAACCGTTTCTTCTCACGAGTTGCCCACGCTCGTTTGTCGGCAAAAGATACCCTCAAGGGAGGCAAGGCGTCGCTTTCTGTGTATCCTGCCCAATGATAGAAAGAGAGCCTAGAAGTTGCTGAGGAGCAGCTGAACGCCCCATCGAAAAGGGGCGAAAAATAGACGGATGATAGATCGTCGGATAAGTTTGGCGTTGGGGAAGGCCATCTAACTGTGACTCAAAATCCGGAAGCCCAACTTTTAGGAAAGATTGATGTACTTGAGTTACAGAAAACCTAAATTCTCTGCAGAACACAAAACATCATACGCGAAGCAAAAGACAAATGAAAAACTGAGGAAAAAATTGCCAATAGATCACAGAAAAGCATAATCACCGATGATATGAGGAGATCCTAGAAACTGACGAGAAACAGCTGAACACCCAGCAGGAAACGGGCAAAGATCGAGAGGTGACAGGGGAAAAGAAACACGGGTATGCGCTGGCGTCTTCCCCCGGGGGCGACCTTACCTCTCCGCGCCCCTGTCTGTCCTCTCCAGTCTGTGGCGCCCGCGCATCGCGCAGACGATGCGTAGGAGTATCGATCCGCTCCCTCCGTGGCATCCTGTACGTGACCAAAAGTGAGGCCATTTCGTTACGCAGAGTGGCCCCCGCCCCTCCGCTGGGTGACTAGTCGCTGCTCTGCACGGTCTCCTCAAAACGGCCCCGTGCTCTCCCGGTGGATGGGCTCCGCTTACTATGGACTCCCGCATAGCTCGATAAATTAAAACTTTGTTCTGTGAGTTTCTCTCCAGGAACAGGCTGACCACAGGTCACACCTACACAGTATCCGTCACAGCTGACAGGAAAATGAACAGTGTCGTGCCTGCATCCCGTCACGGCCATTTCTAAACCCCCTCCTTACTGCTCATTTCCCCTGTGTAACTGCCTCAAGATTCTGTAATTCTGGAAGAGGGGTTTTTGAGACATGACTCACCCGTCTTCCGATTGGCCGGCTAATCCCATTAAACTTCCTTTCTCCATCTCTAACTCGTTGTGATTAATTGGCTCAGAGGGCGGCGAGCAGAGCGAGCCCATTGCTCGGTACGGTCGCCACGGATGGGGCGGGAAGCTGGGGGCCCGGCACGCCAGGGGCGGCCATGAGACTCTCGGGCTCCCGGGCCCCCCAGTCAGGGAGGGAAGTGAAGCCTCCGGTGGAACAGGGCAGCAGAGTGTTTAGGGGCTCCTGTTGTCCGGGGCGGGGCGTCCCCTCCAAAGCAGAGGGAAGTTGCTGCCTCTTTGTCCCCCGACCACTGGGAAGGAAGCCCAGGGCCCCGGGAGCCTCTTCCGGTTCTGGAAGCATCACGTTCCACCCCTGCAAGTACACACACCGCTGACGCAAAGGACCTTCAGCTTGGCAACCCTGCCCTGAGCCCAGAGGGGCTGTGAAGCCCTCCCAGTGCGGGGGCGGGGGCCGGACGACCCGGTGGACCCTGTCGTGTTGGGGACAGGGGGCAGGTCAGCCAGGAGAAGAAATGCTGTGTGGAGTTTACGGCCATCGAGCCACAGTGGAGGATCACAGCGTGGGCCTTCGGGTTCCCAGAGCCAGGCCAGGCCAGGCCACCTACAGCAGAGACTTCTCTCCCTTCTGAAGAGCAGCTCCCTGCACGCTACTGGGCCTTGGGAGAGACGGATGTGGACCGCGGGTCCGGGACTGTCCATCAGGCCTCCAGGTCGTGACGTCCGGGGCGGGGCGGGGCGGGGCCAGCAGCAGCGGCCGAGGCCGCAGCAGGGCCATCAGAAGGTGGACGTGGTAGACCAGGATCCAGCCTGAGCAGGAGGAGGGGCCTGAATAAGAGGCCCTGGACGGGCCAGCCCGGTGGCGCAGCCGTTAAGTGCGCACGTTAGGCTTCTCGGGGGCCCAGAGTTTGCCGGCCCGGATCCCAGGTGCGGACGTGGCACCGCTTGGCAAAAACCATTGCTGTGGTGGGCGTCCCACATATAAAGGAGAGGAAGATGGGCACGGGTGTTAGCTCAGGGCCAGTCTTCCTCAGCAAAAAGAGGAGGATTGGCAGTAGTTAGCTCAGGGCTAATCTTCCTCAAAAATATATATAAATAAATAAAGAGGCCCTGGACAAGCCACCGACAGGGCAGAGTGACCCTGCCAGCCTTTGTGGTTGGCCACCCCAGGCCTGGCACGATGGGCACGTGAACAGTGGGGCCACGATAGCGGCCATGGAGGCCACACGCGGCTGGACACCCCTTCCGGGGGACCTCAATCCCGAGCACGGTGGGGGTGCGAGGGCCCAGCCATTTCACCCCGGGGCCGCGGGGCTCCTCTAGGGGCCGGGGGCGTTTCAGAGCCTCCCTTTGAGCGGCCCAGCCTTGGTCAGGCCGCATGGGTGCCGAGGCTCTCCCCCTGCAGAAACCTGCCTCCGCCCTTCTCCGTCTTTCAAAGCAGTGAGCTCCCCAGCCCCAGTCAGCCATTCACAGCCCTCGCTCCGGCTCGACGGCTTCTTCCCAGACGACCCAACCCTTCCTTCCTCTGTGACTCCGACTCCAAAAGTCAACTTTCTACCAAAACCCAACCGCTCAGTAAGACACGGGCAAAGCTCACACAGCTCACGGGACTGGTAATGAACGTGGTTCTGTAGAGGGAGACGTGCATATTAAAATGGCACTGAGAGAGAACCTATTTTTCTTTCTTTATTTTTGAGGACGATCAGCCCTGAGCTAACACCTGCCACCAATCCTCCTCTTCTTGCTGAGGAAGACTGGCCCTGAGCTAACATCTGTGCCCATCTTCCTCCTCAGTTTATACGTGGGACGCCTGCCACCGCACGGCCCAACAAGCAGTGCCGAAGTCCACACCGGGGATCCGGACCAGCGAACCGGGGCTGCAGAGGCGGAATGTGCGAACTTAACCCCTGGGCCACCAGGCCGGCCCCTGAGAGATTACTTATGACCTGTGAGTTTGGCCCAAACCCAAGAGTCTGATAACACCGTGGGTTCGGTTAGCCAGGCTGCAGAAACAGGAACAGCTTGAGAAACTCTCTGGGGTGCTCCTGGAGTCCCCGTCTCTGAGCCGTGGCTCCCCAGTCCTTTGGGTCCTGGTACCAGGGACCTTGAGGGTGCAGCGCCTTAGCGAAGCCCATGGCGCCTGGACGAGGCCCGGTGCCAACCGCAGCTGGGCGGTCCCGGCTGTCTGTGCACGCGGCTCTGAGCAGGCTGGGTGCCTGCCGGCGACGGGTCCCGGCTGGAGGGAACCAGGCTCCCAGGAGGCCCCTGCGCGCACTAGACGGTGAGGCGAGCAACGTCGACGGGAGCCCCTTCTCCGCCAGGAACGCGATTGTCTGAGGGTCCAAATACCTGGGACAACGTTGACAAAGTGACCACCGAAGAACGCAGGCCCGAGCAGAGGGGTCTTGGATCCGGCAGGCCGAAGAGCCGCCGTCCTTAACCACGTGCCAGGCACCGGGTGGGCGAGGTTGATGGACTGTCTCGTTCAATCCCGATCCATTCGCTCGTCCCTTCGGCAACACTCAGGGGCTGAGCGGGCGCCGGTGGAGGTGGAAGTGCAGGAGACAGAGCGGTGGAGGAAGGAGTCCGGGTGGGATCTGCCCGGGGGGTGGCCGGGCTAAGGACAAAGCCCCGGGGTGACGTGTCAGGAGCGGGTCAAGGGGCCCAAAGCTCCGGCTATAAAACGGAGAAGTCCTGGGGATGCGATGGACGGCCCCGTGGCTAGAGTCCATCTCACCGTATTGCATGTTAGAAGGTTGCTAAGAGAGTAAATCTTAAAAGTTCTCACCCGGGCGGTTAAGCTCGCGCACTCCGCTTGGCGGCCCGGGATTGGCCGCTTCGGATCCCCGTGCGGACCCACCGCTTGTTAAGCCACGCTGTGGCCCCCGGCGCGCATATAAAGTGGAGGAATATGGTCACGGATGTTAGCTCAGGGCCAGTCTTCCTCAGCAAGAGGAGGGTCGGCGGTAGATGTTAGCTCAGGGCTGATCTTCCTGAAAAAAAAAAATGAAAGATGAAGTACGTTCTCATCGCAAGAAAAAAAATCTGTAACTTTGTATGGTGACAGATGGTAATTAGGCTTACGGCGGTGATCATTTCGCACTGTGTACAGCTACCGAATGGTTACGGCGTACACCCGACACTAATGTAATCTTATATGTCAGTTATACCTCAAGTTGTTAAAAAAAAACCCCATATTTTGATTGACCTCTGACGTAATCTCCTTGTACCCAATTCGAGTCAACAAATTTCCTCCACGGGCAAGAAAAAATAACAAAAACAAAAGACCACCAGGGGCTGGTGCGAGCGACTGGGAAACTCAAAGCCAGGTTGGGGCGCGAGGGGCACCTGGGGTGGGGGTGGGGGTGGGGGGCGCGGTGGCTCCCACGGGCCCCACGGGAGGTTTCGTGAGGGCCTGGTGCCGGCCAGAAGTGAGCGGCAGAGACGTCTGCGGCCGCAGGGAGGGCCAGGGCCGACCCACGCCGGGCATTTCCGCAGGGGCCTCAGAGCTGACCTGTCCAGAAGGGGAGCAACGTCCTGGGGGTCCCGCGGCCCCTGGCGCTGAGAACCGGGGAGAGGGCGATCGCCCGCTCCCCACGCGAGAGGGGGAAAGCCCAGGCCCGGAGTCACAGAGCCGAGAGCCCGGGCACGGTCGGGCAGGACGTGACCGCAGGTCCCCTTCCCGGTGGCAAAACCACCGCGTTCCAGGCCCCGCGCCGGCCGACCCGCGCGTGTCCGACCAGCAATCCTCCTCCCCTCCTGCGCTTAGGGCTTCCCTCTCGTAGACTCCGTCGGTTTAGCGGGACCTGGGCTCCAGACGCGGGTGGTGGTCTTGGGGCAGAGCAGGGTGAGGCCCGCAGGTCAGCCGCCTGGGCTCAAATCCTGACTCGGCTGCCTGCTCGCTGTGTGGCAGCGGACACGTTTCTCAACCTCTCTGGTCTCGGTTATCCCGTCTGCGAAAGGAGCTGATAATAGCTTCAGCCCGCTCTAGGGTCTCGAGGATGCAAGCAGGTTAAGACGTAGGAGGGAGTGCAGCGCAGCGCCGGGCGCGAGGCCCCGGTGGGGTGAGGGTTCGCGTCCCCCGCAGGGCCGACAGAACGGAGGAGTCAGGGAGGTTGGGGCCGCCCGTGGAGCCTCCCAGGCCCTGCAGCTCACCGCAGGCTTCGCGGAGAACCGAGGGAAGAAACGGGCGCCCGCCTGGCTAAGTGCGGGGGCTCTGGGTCGCGGAGGCTGGGCGCGGGGCCGGGGCGGAGACCGGCGCCCTCGCCCCCGCCCGAGTTCGCTCCCGCCCCAGGTCGGGGCCCCGGCTGGCGGCCCCGGGAGGACGCTCCTGTACCGGACGCACCGCGACGACGCCGCGGCTTGTCTTCGGGAGCGCGCGGACCGCCGTCGTCCCACAGCTCCCTTCCGCGGACGCCCTCCCGCCGCCCGACCCCAACGCCCCCGCCTCCGTCCGGGAGCGGGGCGGCGGGCGGCAGGCGCGGCGGCCTCCAGCGCCCGCGCGGGCTTCCGCGGAAGCCGGGGTGGTGCCGGGCCGACGGGGCCCGGGTGGAGCGCGACCCTGGGGGCCACGCCCTCCTGGGCGGGGCATGCAAAGAGCGCCGGGGCCTCCCGGGAGGACCGGAGGGCTCGGAACCGGGTGGGAACGTGGACCGGGAGTGCCGAGGACAAGGCGGCGGCGCCGCGGCCGGAGGGAACCGCCGGCGGGCGATCCGAGGGTGTGGCCCGAGGGCGACGCGGCTCACCGTGACTTGAATATGGATGACAGTGCGACGGCGACGGCGAGGGGACGGGCTACGGGCATCGCTTCTCGGCCTTTTGGCTAAGATCAAGTGTAGTATCTGTTCTTATCAGTTTAATATCTGATACGTTCTCTATCCGAGGACAATATATTAAATGGATTTTTGGAGCAGGGAGATGGAATAGGAGTCTGCTCCGTCCACTCCGCGCATCGACCTGGTATTGCAGTACCTCCAGGAACGGTGCACCCCCTCGGGGGCAGAGAGCGTCGACAACGACAGGCTGGTTGGGCTCTGGGGCGGTTACAACTGTTTCTCTGGTTTTGCGACTGGTTACCAGGCGTAGTGCTTTTGCTGGTTCGCTTGCTTTCTGCTCACTGTGCGCGCTTGGCGCTTTCCGGCTCTCTCATGTCTTAATCTGTTGCTTAGGGGTGTGGACGGAAACCTCGGCAACACGGCCCCGGCGGTAGACGTCCGTCTAAGGTTAAATTCCTTTGTTTCGGGGCCGCCCGGTGGCCGAGTGGG
Organism: Equus przewalskii; assembly: GCF_037783145.1. Lineage (NCBI taxonomy): Eukaryota > Metazoa > Chordata > Mammalia > Perissodactyla > Equidae > Equus > Equus przewalskii. The sequence goes on along the minus strand of NC_091840.1, from coordinate 19,984,596 downwards.
TAAGATCGCGCGCTCTGCTTCCGCCACCCAGGGTGTCGCCGGTCCGGGTCGTGGGCGTGGACATGGCGCTGCTCATCAGGCCACGCTGAGGCGGCGTCCCACACGCCCCGAGCTAGAAGGACCCGCAACTAAAATATACAACTATGTACCGGGGGGCTTTGGGGGAGAAAAAGCAATTAAAAGAAAAATTCCTTGTGTGTTTCGCATCATGCGAGAGAACCAGCGAACTTGTGTCCAGCTCTCTTGTTAGTGACGTCTAGCCCCCGGGCTCTCCCTCGCGGGGCTCCGGGCACCTGCCGCGCGGTGCCGCGACCCGGCGGAGCGAGGCCCCGGGAGCGGCGGTCACGCGCCGCGGGTCGAGCGGTGAGTCGCCTTTGCCGCAAGTCGCACCGCAGGGGCCGGGCCTGGAGCCGAGTGGTCGGGCTCCAGAGTCCCCGAGGGGCGCGTCTGAGGCGTCCCTTCCACGGGGACCGCCCGTGGTCGCCGTCATGTGTCTGCCGCCCCGTGTGCAGCCGCCAGGATCAATCCCGTCACACTCTGTCCCGGGGGGTGTCGGCCACCACAGGGAGGTGCGGGGCTCCCCCTCAGCTCTCGTCGGCGCCTCCCCCACCCCGGCCTCCTGAAACTCTCTCAGCCGCCTGCCACCTCTCCCGTGTATTCGCCGCCTCTTCTCTCCAGCGTCATCTTGCTGCTTCTTCATCCGCCTGCTTGACCTCGCCCTCCGGCCCCTGAGGTTGGCCCAGGCCGACAGGGTGGGGACGAACAGTTTCTGGTAGAAATACATCAGGCGGATGCGTTGTGAATAGGTGGGCGCCGCCTCCCATTTAGGTGACTTAAATCCCGTTCCTTCCTGTAGCCCTAGAATCTCTCTGCCGGACCCCTACCGCCCAGAAGAGACGACAGGCCGATGGGGTCACGCCTCCAAAGGCCTTCCCTGAGAGGGAGGAAAATTCCGGCCGGGGAGCTCTGTGGCGGTGTTGATGCCCTTTGGCTGCACGGCGGGCTCTCCTGGGGGCTCGACGAAATCAGACGCCGTCCCAGCACCACCATACGGCAACGGGATTGGGATCTCTGGCGTGGGGGCCCGAGGGTTTCCGGCGCACGGTGTGCCTCCGGGAAGCACTCCTTGGAGCCTCCGGTGAAGACTCTGCCGGTCAGCTTCCTGCGAAACAACGGATTTTCCACGACGGTGAAAGCGTTCGGCGCGCTCCTGCAAAGCCAGTCACGAGTGGGTTTCCGACAGTCCCAGGCCGGCTTCGCGTTTAACACACCGGAGGCGCTTGGCAAGCGGTGTGGGAACGAGGCCATAGTGAATTCCCTGGTTCTGTCACAGGCAGACGACCACCCGGCCCAAGCAGGTGTGAAGGAAACGGGGACCCCTCTCCCTGGTCTGACGGGCGAATCTAGCCAGCGAGCTGCAGAGGCTTAAAGTCAGTAGGCCGGAAAGCCAAGCTGTCCTGTGAGGCAGCCGTGCAGGCCTGGCAAGCCTGTGTCTAGACGACCTTGGGCAGCCCCTCCCCCCGTGACTGAAGACGCCAGCGGGATGCATCAGCAGTGGAAGAGATGGCGGGGGGACCTCCCTCTCACGTTGCCCGGCTGCGGTTCCCAGAGACTGAGGAAAGAGTGAGGACCCTGGTCCTTGCCCCCTGCCCACGCATAGATAGCACTGACCTTACAGGCCCCGTGTCACGTATCACCAGAAAGTTCTCGTTGTCCTTGCAAGATGACTATCAGATGTGTAGGCCCGTTCCTGCACCTACCCTGCTTTGTTAACAGGCGTGTGAACTGCGCTCAGACCTGGAGACCTCAGAGTCCTCTGGCTTAACCGTTCCTGGCTTCGACCTCCTCGCTTTGGTTACCGAAGAAGCTCCTTTAATTCACCTTCCCCCAGACTCTCTAGTTCAGTCCACACGGGGAGGCCTTGGGACCCGTGTGGGAATATGTTGAGAGCCAGTCCCGTAGCTTCTGCATCCAGTTGCCCTCTGCGGGACCGTATGCACCTCCTCCCGCCCCCCACCACCGAATTTGTTTTGGATGTTGAGACAGATGACACCACACACGAACCAAAGAGGGTATGAAAAGGTTTATAACTCACACGATGAGGCTTTCCGGGGAGAGCCGGGTGGCTCCCAGGCAGATTTGGAACCCAAGGAAAGGAGACTGGGCTGGTGTTTTTATGGTGGGGAGCGGACGGAGGACCCGGGGTAAGGCTTTTCACATCAGCTTGCCCGGCCGGGCGCAGGGCGGGAGGGGCAGAGGGAGTGGCGGGGCTCGAAAGCTGGCGGCCCTCAAACATCAAAACGAAGTCAGACTAGTGCTCGCTGCTTTCTGCTCCATGAAATGGGCGTGGAAAGCCGCCTTCCACGGGCACCGTACAGATGAAAGGGGACCTTCGTGACCCCACCTTCCACAGCAGACAGTCAACAAACGTCCGTGGGATCAGAGTCTGATGGCCAGCCAGCAGCCTCTTGGCATCTGCAGACGATGGTTCCCCAACTGAACGGCCTCGGTCTCATTTAAGGAGGGCTCCAGCCAGAGCCAGGGTGGGGCGAGGCGGGGGTGTGGGCTCCCGTGAGAGGCTGAACCAGCTGGCCTAGTCTGGGATGTGAATGAGTCTGCGAGGGGACCGACCTGGGGGTGGGGGGTCGATTACGGAGGAAAGAGCCCACGAGAAGCAAGCTTTCCCTGAGGCAGTTCCGAGAGGCCCAGATCATAACCTCGAGGTGGCTGGGCAGGCCGGCGGGGTGCGCACCGGTCCCCTCATTTGCCCACGCTCTTGCCTCAGGCTCCAGTGCCCAGCTTCCCTCCTCATGTCAACATGCACCCCCCTGCCCCCCCCCCTTGGTAATTCTGACTTTGTCCACATGAGTTATTTCTGATGTCAGGAAGGCCTTCCAGATCCAGCTGGCTTCCTGATCCGTCCCACCTTCTCATTTATTGGGGGTGTGTCGCATGCTCCCGCCTGTAGGGAGAGACACAGAGCCAAACGGGAGAGGCCTCGGGCCTCAAAGGGGTCACGACCAGGGTGGGAGCCACAACCACGTGTTCATCTGTCACGGTCCCCGCCTCCCTCATCGAACCTCGAGTTCTGGCCATTGGGCAAGCGTCGTAGTCCCGGTCCTGGGCCGGCCGGTCCTCGGAGTCAGGAACGGCGTCTGGCCCATCTCTACTTCCAGGACCAAGCGCAGGCCCTGGTGGGTCAAGGGTCAAGTCACAGGTGATCGATGACCGTTCGTTAGGTTGAAACCGGTGGTGATGGGCAGGAGGCCCAGAGTCTGGTGGGGTCAGACCCCGGACCCCAGCTCAGACACTCGTACCTGTGTCTTCCTGAGCAAATCCGTTTCCCCAGGGCAGAGACAGGAGCTTTATCACTCGGCCTCCTGTTTGGTGGGAGGGTCCGTCCACTCCGTGGTGCCTGTCCCTTCCGGAACCGGCACGCATCCCTTCTCCCGAGAGAATTGTTAACCCTACCCGCGCCCCCCACTTGACCGCGAACGCCCAGGGGGCAGGGATCGGAGCACAGTCACCGCTCAGTGTCGGGCTCTGTCTGATGGGTGCGCAGCCGTCATCTGCCTGGAGGGGATGGGCGAGCCCGCGGGTGGACTCCCCGAATCAGAGGTGGTTAGGTCAGTGTGTCCTGCTACTTTTTAAAGGAGTCTTACAGAAATGTGTGTGCGACACAGTTTAGGACGAAAGGTGGCAAGTCAAATGGGTGCAGGGGAAATTCACTCATTTACACTGTACTCCAGAGTAAATACCGACCAGCTCGAAGACTTCGAAGTTCAGAAAGAGGAAGAAAACGACCCAGAGGAAGACTTAGGACATCATTTTATAACCTCATGGGTGAAGTCCTCTCTAACTGTGACTCAAAATCTGAAAGCGACTTTTTAAAAGTTGACAAATCTGATGATATAAAAAAACCCCACACAACTTTCGATGGAACCTTAAGCAAATGGAATCATCACCTTAAGTAAAGCCAACAGCCAGATGTCCGATGGGAGAAAATATTCACCGCTTCTTACATGACCTACAAAGGGCCGGCCCCCTTAATGCGTAAATTGTGGCTCCAAGCCCTTCTGATGGAGCCGACCGACTACTCGACGGATGAGCCCGGCAAAGCCCCGCAACAGGGAGTCCACAGAAGGAAAGTAAACGCGTCCCTCCAGCACGGAGAGGACGCTCAATCTTACCCCTGATTAGGGAACTGCCGGCCAAAACTGCGCCCAGGGACCATTTCCACCTGTAAGAGCGAACCCTCCCGCTGGCCCCCACCCATTCCAAGGAACGTAATCCAGGACGTCCCATTCTCAGGACGAAACCACCCGGGAGGGGCCCGCCCCGCGGCGCAGTGGTCAAGTTCGCGTGCTCGGCTTTGGCGGCCCGGGGTTCACGGGTTCGGATCCCGGGGCGTGGACCTAGCACTGCTCGCCAAGCCGTGCTGTGGTGGCGTCCCACATAAAATAGAGAAAGACTGCATAGATGTTAGCTCAGCGACAATCTTCCTCAAGCAAAAAGAGGAAGATTGGCAACAGATGTTAGCTCAGGGCCAATCTTCCTCAAAAAGGAAAGAGGGAAGGAAGGAAGGAAGGAAGGAGAAGAAACCACCCGGGAGTCGAGCAGAAGACGGCTCAAAGAACAGGGACGCGAGCAGAGAGGTCCTGAGTAGGGAGGAGTGGGGGTGGGGGGGGGCGGTGGCTGAAGAGCCCGGGCACTGGCTGAGCGAGTCGGAGGCAAGATCTCATTCACTGAACGGTTGTTGGGGGTGCAGTACGTGCGGGGAGGTGGAGAGGTGGGGAGGTGGGCAGCGGACTAAACCAAGTTCGCCGTGCCAGCTCTTGCTTCGCGGCTTTCCTTCCCCGCAGCCGCCCCTCCTCTCCGGTCTTTGCGCCCCGGGGACGCGCCAGCCGGGCTTGGGCTCCCCGCGCGCACAGGCGGTCCGGAGGGTGGGAGTCGGCCCGCGGAGTGGCGTCTCCTCGGCGGGCAAAAGGCGGGGCATGCAGATTAGAAGCGGCTGTTCAGCGCGAGAACGACGGAGCAACCAGGGATCCAGAATTTCCCGTTAAAACTGTAGAGAATGAAAAATCTGCACAAGAGCAGACTGCCTAGCGATTCCCACGGTGCTGTCAAAGGAGCAAAGGAAGGGAGACCCGGACTGAGCGGGCGGCGACTCGCCGTGAGCTGAAGGTGCGTGCTAGGCGGGCGGCGACGGCGAGGGGACTGGCTACGGGCATCGCTTCTCGGCCTTTTGGCTAAGATCAAGTGTAGTATCTGTTCTTATCAGTTTAATATCTGATACGTCCTCTATCCGAGGACAAAATATTAAATGGATTTTTGGAGCAGGGAGATGGAATAGGAGCTTGCTCCGTCCACTCCGCATCCACCTGGTATTGCAGTACCTCCAGGAACGGTGCACCTTCTCTCCCTATTATTCGTGTACTAAGTATAGACTGTAGCCTCCCGGTTCTCACTTCTTTTTCCCACGCTGGCTTTTATTTCGTTTGCACGTGTAGATTTTTTTCCCTTTGCTTTCTGCTACTTGTGTAAACGGCCTGCGTCCTTCCGCGCTTCTGTTTTTCCTCGTCGTTCCCGCGAGATTTCGCGTTTCTTTGCGACGCTGCGTCCGGGGCCGGTGAGTAGATCACGCTGCCTCCGCCGGCGCTCGCTTTTCCCAGGCTGCGGTTTGGCTGCTCTTGGCTCTCGCGTTCTTTAACCAAGTAACGGGCGAGTGTCTCCGGTACCCATTCGTACTGGGTGTCGTTGGCGGCCGAGAGACTGAAATTGCGTGAGCTCCTGTAATCGCCGCAACCCCAAATCCGGACATCGGAGTCCCTCTGACGGGGGAAGGCGGTGTCTCCGGGGAACACACTTGAGTGACTGGCAGGGCCAAGGCTGCAGCTGGCTCGGAGGCTCCGCGCCCCTCGCCGTTCAAGCCCGCCTGTCAGGAGGTGCGTACACCTTTCGTGGTCGGCCGCTGCAGTCCTGCTCTCCGAGAGGACCCCCTATGCCCGTCTGTCACAAGAAGCCTGCGCCTCCCAGCTCTTCCCCGTTTCCAGTCTCTTACCCCATTAGGCTCTCTGCGTCCTTTCGGACCTCTTCGAACCCCGCTCCCGTTCCTGAAACCTTGTGCTTCTGCCGTCGTCGACCCCGCCACCCACCCCCCCCCCCACCCCCACCCCCAATTCTCAGTCTCCCTTCGCTGCTTGCTCTAACCTTCCCCTGAGGACATGCGTTCCTGGAGCCTGCTCACCCGGTGGCTGTTTGCTCTCTCCACCCCTCATTCCACTGGGCTTTGCTTCACGTCCCTTAGAGACCACCCTCCTCTTCCCTCACTGCCCCCCAGACAAGCGTTGAGTCGCACACCACCAGAATATACCCTCCACTGCCTCTCCTTGTTCCTGTCGTCTGTCCAGCCGCCGGTCACTCCCCTGGAAGATTTTAGCTCCTGGTTCCCTGTCTCTCCCCAACACACTCCTGTCGTCATTCTCGGTGTTCTAAAGGCGCGCAGATGATCCTGCCGAAGCCCTGGCCTCTCAGTTCCTTGCCCTCGCCTCTACCCAAGCCACTCATTCTCCTGGCCCGACCCGCGATCTTGTCATTACCAACGGCTATAACCCCGTCCACTTCCAGCATCGCACTCTCCAGTCACCCTCTTCGACCTCCCTCTGCTACCCTTTGGTACCTGCCACCTTTCACTGTCCCTTCTCCCCCACCCCCCACCCCCAATGTCCCTGCATCCCCGTTGACCCAGATGAATTTCCTTGCACGTACCCTCAGCTCCCTTGCCACGTCCCTGCTCTGTCATACTCACGTGGCCAACCTCCACCTCTCTAACTACCCTGGGCTGCACCTGTGCCACTGAACGTCGCTGGCCCCAAAACATACAACCGGGTGGAGCCGGCTCACCTTAACTCTCGGTATGCGCGGGGAGCGGGGGGTACTGACAAGGACATCAACATTTCTAGGCCATCCGGGATCCCATGGGCCCTTATGCAAGACGGGCCTTTTTTCCTTTCTCTTTTTTTTTTTTTTTTTTTAAGATTTTTATCTTTTTCCTTTTTCTCCCCAAAGCCCCCTGGTACATAGTTGTATATTCTTCGTTGTGGGTCCTTCTAGTTGTGGCATGTGGGACGCTGCCTCAGCGTGGTGTGATGAGCAGTGCCATGTCCGCGCCCAGGATTCGAACAAACGAAACACTGGGCCGCCTGCAGCGGAGCGCGAGAAATGTCACTCGGCCACCGGGCCAGCCCCAAGAAGGGCCTATTTTTATATTTGTGTCTTTTTGTGAATGACTTATAGAAGTAAAAATAACGGATAGTGGGAAACGACTTTGTTGAAAATTGACATAAGAATTTAAACATAGCAAACCCACATCTTCCCCTCATATTTTCCAGGTTTTGAGGTCTAAATACGTGAATCCGGCGACATCCTCCAAATGCCATGAACTGCTCATGGACCGTCAGGCCCAGCCCCGTGAATTGTCCGATTGCAAATGCATCACTGATAGGTTCTAGCTTATCCCTACTTCTGGTTCTTCTTGCACTTACATGGTCAAACAACAACCGTCGAAGAAATTTTTTAAACCCTTGGTCGCTCATAATTTTGTCAAATTGCAAATTCTGGACTTTGGGAAAATTCATCTAGGATATTGCCATTTGAAGACGTGCAGCCTGAGATTTCACTTATATATAATCCCCGTCACCACCCTCATTAGAGTCCAGTCCTTTGCTTTCATCTTCTGATTCGTCTAATAGTCTAATAATTCATCTGCTAGAAACACGCTCCTCTGTCAGTTTTCTTTCCTTTGCCATTATGGCCGGGGGGTGGGGCAGATTTCCGAATTCTCGGCTGTGTTCAGAGAAAGCAAAAATCAGACTACAAAGAGCTGTCTCCCATCTGCTTGTTTACCTTCCTGAAAGAGGATTTGATCGATACCTTTTCTTAGCGACACAAGAAGAAAACTGAAGGATCACGTCATAGGGACGACTCGCTCCACTGTTGCATCAATCCTGTAAGGGACTCCTTCATTCCTCCATTTCGTTAGTCTTGTAGACTTTTCCGTCATAGTTGGGGGTTGGTGAATAGCTGCACAAAAAATATTCCTAGGATGATGAAACAGTAAATTTTTTCAAGAGAGAGGGAAACTAAGATCGCTAAGATCCTGTGATGCATCTTAGATTTTGTGAGAGACAAAAGCAGCCCCGGAAGCTGGCCTGCCACCCACAGCTAGGCCGTGGTGGTCTCCCGGTGAATGTAAACGATCTCACAGAACGTCACCGTCAGACAAGGCCGCTATGTGACCGTGATGGATCAAGGCAGAAATAAGACCACTCCATAGTCACGTCCGAACTCAGACAAAGAAGAAGAATATAGTGTCCAAATGAGAAAATTCACCAAACACCGCCCCCCCCCCCATCCTCGATGCTCTAATATGGGTAACTGCTGCTACGTTACCAGTTACAGCTTTGGCTGATGGCCCTATTCTTCCCTCCTTCTGGGTAAGATTTATTCAGCTACCCAGTCACAGAATTACCCCCAACTTCCTGAGAACATCTGTAGGGGAGGAAAAAAAAGTCTTTCCCCTTCTACCCTTCTATGTTCTCCACGGTTAGGGCTTTGTAACAAAAGACAGATCAATGAGAGAAAAATAAACAGAAGTTTATTAGCATGTGTATCTCATATATACGTGGGAGCAACTCAGGGATGAGTAACTCAAAGGGGTGGGTAGAACTTGGGCTTATATAGCTGATAAAAGAAAGAGAAAGAACGAGGCCAGAGTCGACGTGATGATTACCATGACCGCCTCAAGGCTGAACTATGGGCAAAAATAAAAAACTACATTTTAACCTTCACTGTCACCAGATGGCCGGAGAACAACTCGGTAGTATTTCCCTGCAGTTAGAACATTTAGAAAGCCCCGGACACAAGATAAACTGTAGCTGGAAAGGGTGACCAATCAGAACTGGACTCAGCCTTAACCTTGCGTACTCTGCACCTTTTACCTTTAAAACCTGGCCACCCCAAGACCGAGGCAGCACAGGTGTTAGCTCTAGGGCTAATCTTCCTCAGCAAAAAATAAAAAATTAAAGATAATTGTATTTCCAACTTGGGGCATGCCTTCCACAGTCTCCAGTGATCAAGGCACCTGCGTCACTGAGCAAACCGTGCAAGCTTTAATGAAAATCCTTTAAACTTCTTGGACTTTTAAACTTCTTGGCTCCTATCATCCTCAATCATCAGGCAAAGTTAAGAAAGTTAATGGAAAAACTGGATTCAAGCAGAAGAAATCTTAAACTGCATGGGACTATGTGAATTGAGGAAGACGTTCTAATGTTTTGCTTTTCCAGATTTAAAGAAATCTTTTCTCTTAAGCTAAATATGACTTATAGCAATTTGTAAGCAGAATTGAAGCGTTGATCTTTTTCTCCCAACCCTATCCCTCCAGAATTTGGAAACTCTTGATAAGTGAGTGTTCTTATTTTTCATGGCAATATGATTGTTTGCATAAGTTCGAATAGAATCTGTTCTCCTGATAGCAGGACACGGCTGGAAACACTGGTTATATTACCAAGGCTTTGACTGGAATGTCATGTTAAACAAACAAACAAGAAACCCCCAAAACATGCATAGACTCGGATATGACCAAAGAGCTTTAAGGAACAAGGATTGACTTTATGGAACAAATAAAGCCACTTGGGAATATTGGCCTGGTACCTTGCTTATAGGGTTCCCAGCAACCTTACCAGGTGAGTAAAGAAGGTCACTTCCCTGGCAGGTGCAGGAACCTCAGGCTATTTGGGGGACCTCGAAAAGAGAGGGCTTCACCCAAACGTGTAGGCATTGCAGGTGAGGTCTAATGACAAGCTCCTTGACTTGGCTTTCCTGGCCTCGAGAGGCTTTTAAAGTTCAATCTGAGATTCCTTATGAAAGGTTCCAGCGAAGCAGATTTAAAAGAGCCCGTATTAGGGCCGGCCCGGTGGCACAGCGGTTAAGTTCGCACGTTCCGCTTCGGTGGCCCGGGGTTCGCCGGTTCGGATCCCGGGTGCAGACATGGCACCGCTTGGCAAGCCATGCTGTGGCAGGCGTCCCACATATAAAGTGGAGGAAGATGGGCACGGATGTTAGCTCAGGGCCAGTGTTCCTCAGCAAGAAAGAGGAGGATTGGCAGCGGATGTTAGCTCAGGGCTGATCTTCCTCAAAAAAAAAAGAGCCCATATGATCCATTGCTATTCTTGCTGTACTTGTGTGAATAATTGGGCCAAGTTTATTAAAACTAGACTTATTTTGCAAACCAATGAGTCTTAATGTCACTATCTTTGGTAAAAAAAGAGGGCGATTTTAGACAGAAAAATTATGTTCCGGTAAAAACTATAACACACATTTGTGGATAATAGATTCTAGCTCTGTTAATTGTCTTGAGCTTTTTGTTTCCTGCCTGTAAACTGGACTGGATCCTGAATCCTTCTAGTTTCCTCAAATATCTGATACACATCAAACTAACGTTTTCCGTTTTTTCCATCCTTTTCACTTGAAGTCATTAAAAACTGAAGCCACCCTTTTTTCCCGAGGCCCTGAAAACTGAAACTGGACGGCTTGGTGTAAACTTAAGAGAGATCACCACGATGGCCCATGTTTAGAGACTCTTCATGTCTGTTGCTGTATAGGCCATTTAAAAGCTTTATCTGAACACCCAATGACATCATCAGAGACACTGCAAAATGCAAAGGCTGTTTCAACCCTGACATCTGGAAATCTTTTTGACTGGCCATCCCCTGGGCTGAGAAATTAACTTGTAATTGGCTCCAACCATTAACCTTGTTTTTCTTTTGTTCGTCAGATTTCACTTGAGTTTCCAGGCCCAACCTTGATTGGTTTACAGGCCTCTTCTCTTGGATTCCCCAAGGATTGAGATCCATTATGGAGGGGATACTAAAATTTGGGCTGTGGGCTGGCCCGGTGGCACAGCGGTTAAGTTTGCACGTTCCGTCTCAGTGGCCCGGGGTTCGCCGGTTCGGATCCCGGGTGCAGACATGGCACCGCTTGGCAAGCCATGCTGTGGTAGGCGTCCCACATATAAAGGAGAGGAAGACGGGCACGGATGTTAGCTCAGGGCCAGTCTTCCTCAGCAAAAGAGGAGGATTGGCAGCAGTTAGCGCTAATCTTCCTCGAAAAAAAAATTAAATTTGGGCCGTCTAAGATGTGTGGTCGTCTATGTAATTATAAAATATGAACTTAAGTGTTGTTCCAAAGCCCTTGATCAGGGCACCAAAATATTAGTCATGCAGAGCATTCCCCGCTCTCCCCACCTAGCAACCCAAAATATTTTAAAGTAAAGGTAAAAGGATTTCATTTCTCTGACCCTGATCTTTGCCCTTGCACAGCAGGAAGTAGCTGGCACGGTCTTCGCTCCCATTCCGCAAGATTGAGGAGTGAGCATAAGACAGTGGGGGTTGAAACCGAGAATGACAGAGTTAAAATTTTCCCTGGATTAGGGTGAAACCATGCCTGTTACCCACAAGGCTGACGTGGGAAACAAAGTAACCAAAGTTTCTGGGCTTGTTTTGCAGAACAACAGGAGGCCTGCTGCTAAGAGAGCAACTTGCTGACAGCCTCCCTCACCTGACTGAGGATTGCACAGCGGTGTCTGGACGCCACCCTGCCACTGGCAAGCCACATGATGCTGACTCAAGCCACCACCTACGTTCAGCCCATGCTGCACTCTGATGCCTCCTACACGGGACTGGATGGGGCCCAAACAGCCGAGGGGGCACTTGGGCATCAAGGGACCTGAATACTCCCCAAATTGATCAAAGGTGTCGCCCTGGCAAACCTACGATTAAGAGGGGGAAATGACAAAAGAAAGAGATAAGAACGAGGCCAGAGTCAGCGTGACCCCCTCAAGGCTGAACTATGGGCAGAAATAAAAGATTACATTTTAACCTCCACTGTCACCAGGATGGCCGGAGAACGATGCGGTCGTTTTTCCCTGCAGTTAGAACACTTAGAAAGCCCCGGGCACAAGACAAACTGTAGCTGGAAAGGGTGGCCGATCAGAGCGGGACTCAGCCCTAACGTTGCATACTCTGCACATTTTTGCCTTTCCAACCTGGCCACCCCGAGACCGGGGGAGTGGGAGGCGGGGGGTGCTCACCTATCAACTTGCGAGTTGAGGCATACTTCCCTGGTTTGCAAACGTTTAATAAAGCTTCTCTTTTCTTTAAAACTTATCTTTGCCTCGTCAAGCTGCTCATTTGGGTTAACACAGCCTCTTAAAACAAAAGAAACAAAGAAACAAAAAAACCCAGTAAGTTTCCAGACAAGTGACAAGACAAAGGGAAAGGACTTTGAGTTTCTGGGGTGGCAAACCGTGGAAAGGTAAATATGTGGGGAATGATGGAAGATAAGGGCTAGTCACCAACGTTTGTTGTGCAGAGCCCTCTGGTGCCAGTCTCTGGGCTGATAAGGGTCTAGAGTTGTCGGTGATTAACTTCTGTACAAATTTGTGTCCTGCTTTTAGGCAAATAGGGGGAGGGCAGAGAGCTTCTCTCCTGTCTGCTTCAGCTCCAAGTAATCCTTATGCCAAAGTGGCATGTTTTGGGGGGGGGAAGGGGGGGCGGAGGGGGGGGGCAAATCCGGCTACCCTTCACATCCCATCCAGAGGAAGGGCTCGCTTACTTAAACTCTCCCCAAACCCCCATATAATAAGCCATTCCCGACACCCTCTTACTGAGATGCCCCACGGTTCCCCGCGGCGTGTGTCCTCTCTCGTTCTGCTACAAGAAATAGACCCAACTCGGTTCACTACGGGTGTGTTCCTGGTGGTCTTTGGCTGGGTGGTGTAGACAAGTTATTACAAGGGTCCGCCAATGGACCCTCGTGGTAATTCCAAGATGGAATGAGTTTTATTCTGTTTAAAAAGCAAAGCAAAGTCTCCCCTCTTTTCGTTGGAAGACCTATAAAAGAGAATGTAAGTCACGAAATATCAGTATTTACAAACAGAACCGCTCAAAAAAGAAACTTAAAAAAGAGAGAGCCAGAGAGAAAAGGTTGTTGATCTCATGTCTTAAAAAAAAAAAACAAAAAAAAAAACACCTCCCAGGGGTGGGGCCGGCCCAGTGGCGCAGTGGGTAAGTGCGCATGTTCCACTTCACCGGCCCAAGGTTCGCTGGTTCGGATCCCGGGTGTGGACATGGCACCGCTTGGCAAGCCATGCTGTGGTAGGCGTCCCACATATAAAGTGGAGGAAGATGGGCACGGATGTAAGCTCAGGGGCCAGTCTTCCTCAGCAAAAAGAGGGGGATTGGCAGCAGATGTTAGCTCAGGGCTACTCTTCCTCAAAAGAAAAAAACGAAAAGCAAAACTCCCAGGGCAAGACAGGTTGGTAAAAGCCTAGAGGGATAGATAGATTTGTATCTGCATCTGTATATGTGTACGTGTATACAACACACAACAGTAAGAGGATGTCAGGTGGTGGGTGTTCACTGTAAAATTGTTTCAACGTAGCTGTGTGTTTGAAAAAAAGAAAAAGAAAAGAAAAAAAGTGTCAGCGAAAATAATCCATAACCAATCTATAAATCAGAATTGGGGTGAGTTTATTATGAGCCAGATCTGAGGACTAGCTCAGCCAGGGGTCTTCCTTCCCCAAGGAAGGAAGGGCACCAAAGAATTGAGGGTGTACAGAGAGGTTATATACCCTCAAAGAGCATGTATCACATGTAGTTGTTTTACAAATGTCACGAGATTGCCCTGTTGGCACAGGGATTGATGGACACAGCAGGTAGTAGGTCTGCCTTCTGGTGGACACAGCAGGGTAGCAGATCTGTTTTCTCGAGCTGGGTGGTCACAGGGTGGGCGCAGCAACCAATTCCTAGCCTAGGGAGTGATGCTCGTCCTTAAGGAAATGCCAGTGTGGGGGAAGTTGCATCTTTATCTTAAGGCCATTTGCTCTTGTCTCTGGGACATAGCAAATGCTTAAAGCAGATATGCAATGCGTGCTCAAAGGCCACGTTAGGCCCTTTTGGAAAAATAAGGTCAGGCCGAACTAGGTTTACACCAAATGGCTTCCTCATGTACTCCAATATATCCTATTGCTTGCCATTTGTTTATCAAAGGAAAGAAAGCGATGTGGAAAAGAAAAGCCTCACAGAGCTGTTTGCGTCTTTCTGGATCTGGGCTTTTCCAGGGAAAGGAGGCTGAAGGAGGCTTCCGCCAGCTGGCGAGTTCCTGTTCCGAGGTGACAGGGCCCCGGAGCAAGGCAGGAAACGGCGCGTGTGTGGGCGGGGCATGCAAATTTAAAACGGCTGTTTTTGCCCGGGAGCTATGGGAGCAAAAAAATAGAAATCGTAAAAGCCCCAAATAAGTTAAACAATCCGACAAACTATGTATGTCTGACAAGTTGTGACAATGACACACTGTCAAGTCCAGCGAAGAGTGTGGGCTTTCGTTTGAGGGTGGCTTTTCTCACCGTGACCACAAAGAGGTGTGAGAGGAAGGGTGTCGCCGGGCAGGAGTAGGGGTGGTTATCGCTTCTCGGCCTTTTGGCTAAGATCAAGTGTAGTATCTGTTCTTATCAGTTTAATATCTGATACGTCCTCTATCCGAGGACAATATATTAAATGGATTTTTGGAGCAGGGAGATGGAATAGGAGCTTGCTCCGTCCACTCCGCGCATCGACCTGGTATTGCAGTACCTCCAGGAACGGTGCACCCCCTCGGGGGAATATACTCGTTGTCTCAAAGTCAGCGTGGTTCCTGGGGAGCGCGGTGTTCTCTCTGCGACGATAGCAGAGAGCGCCTTGGCCGGGGCTTTATTTTCTGTGGCTCTGAGAGTAGTGTTCTGGAGAGGAAACCTAGCACGGTGCTGTGTAAGCGGGGCAGCTGCCCGCCACAGCTCAGGTGCAGCTGAACCCTACCAGCGCCAGAGAGAGAGAGAGACAGAGAGAGAGGAAGCGCGGGAGTATCTGTCAAGGGCCCCCTTACCCCTGTGAGTGGTAGAAGGCTGCTTGGGCGTAGGGCTGATGAGCGCGTGCGCCGTAAGCCTTATCCTCCAGAAATGAGATGTGACAGACAGGAATACAGTGAGGGGAGGCCCAAAGGGGCGCTTGTGTAAGGTGACAGATAAGAACTAGCTTCTCGGTGGTGAACGTGAATCCACTCTGTACAGAGACTGATGTCTAATAATGTACACCTCAACTGTACACAGTGTTGCAAGCCAATATGATGTCAATAAAATAATTTACTTTTTAAAAAAAGTACAAGGCAGTAGTGAAAATGGCTTTTTAATTTTTTTCTATTTTTTAAGTTTAACTTTTTAAAGATTGTCACCTGAGCTAATGTCTGTTGCCAATCTTTTTTTGGTTCTCTTTCTCCCCAAAGCCCCCCAGTGCCTAGTTGTATACTTTAGTTGTGAGTCCTAGTTGTGGCATGTGGGACGCCACCTCAGCATATCTTGATGAGCGGTGCCATGTCTGCGCCCAGGAGCCGAACCAGTGAAACCCTGGGCCGCCGAGGCAGAGCGCGTGAACTTAACCACTCAGCCATGGGGCCGGTCCCCTATTTTTTAAATTTCAGTGATTTACTCTCTACGTTTTATTTTCTAGTGCTTTTGTCTCCCCCAATTTCTCGAGTTCCTTAGCAGGAAGGTTATTTGATCACGTCTTCCCTCCCTTAGTGAAGGAGGGATTCCTGATTGAGGGTTATGGGAATGACCGAACACGCGGCACGCTACACTGGAGAGATGAGATCGGCAGTGGTTTATTCCCCACGTATAGTCACAGTCTGGGCGAGGAGGACGTGGTTCACCAGGCAGGCCCACAACAAGGGCTGCTCTCTGGAACGACGTGTAAGCAGGAGCTGTGGTCAGCAGACTTTGTAGTAACAAGGGGGTGGGGGTGGGGGTGGGAGTGGGGGTGGGGGGGCGCGGGTAAACCTGGTTCCTGCAGGAGGATGTGATTGTCTTGTTTGAGGAATTCTACTTGCCGACAGGGAACAAAACTTGCTGCTCTAAAATGAGCAGGCACTGTCCGGAGCACTTTCTTCCTCTGTGGAAACTGCCTTCCCGGGTTATCATCCCCAGCTTGGCTCAGGTAAAACTCACCTTCTCTCTCTTATCTATAGAATGGTTATTGGTTATTTTGCGTCAACATCTCTTGGCATAGTGTGGCAGGATTTCAGAGAAACCCACCGGAGACCGCCCGGAATCTACTTTGAACCAGCACTTGGTACCACACAGGCCCATTGAGTCGTCGTTGTCGCCCCCTCCCCCCGCCCCCGCCCCCGCCTTCCCCTGCCCCACCCCTTCCCAGACTCTTCAGGTGCCCGGGGGAGTTCTGAAAACTGGACCTCCTTATTTAAGTCGTAGGTCCTGATTTTTACCTGAGCTGTTTCAAGTCTTAAGACGAGGTGTCTTAAGGGGGCACCAGTACATATCCTAGGTAAGAGGAACCTAGGGGGAATTTCCTAGGCCGGGGAGCCTAGGGGAAACTTCAGAGTGAACGAGGAAGGCTGATCTTTTTAATTTGGCTCTAAATTGGAAAGAATTGTGTGTTTAATAGCAAAATGAGAAACTGAACTCCTTCAGCTCTGAAGAGAAGGAACACCGGCTCCTTCCAGCCGTAAGGCGTTCTCAGGCAACTGAGAACCTAGTGGGAGTGTCTGAGGTTGAGCCTCCTGACATGCAGGGGTCCTATAGGGAATTCCATCGTGATCATCCACTTTAGCTAACTGACGGCTCATCTGGGGACACACACATAAGGATTTGTCATCCAGCACTCCGGGCCCCCGCAGTAGGTTCTTTTGCTTGTTTCTTTGGTTTTGTTTGTTTGTTTGTCTTTTGGGTTTTTTTTTTTTTTTTTTTTTTAGGAATATTAGCCCAGAGCTAATTATCTTATTGTTGTGGCAATATAGTTATTTGCATAAGTTCAATAAGAATCTCTTTGCCTTATAACAGGACACAATTGGAAACGTTGGCTATATTACCAAGGCTTTGACTGGAATGTCACATTTGAGAGAGAAATGCGTAGACTCAGAGATGACAAAACAGCGTTAAGGAACGAAGGTTGATTCTGTGGAACAAATCAGGCCACTAGGATATATTGGCCTGGTACCTTGCTTACAGGGTTCCCAACAACCTTACCAGGTGAGTAAAGAAGGTCACTTCCTGGCAGGTGCAAGAACATCAGGCTATTTTGGGCAACTTCGAAGAGAGGAATTCACCCAAATCTATAGGTATTCCAGGTGGAGTCTGATGATAGTAGACTTTCAAGTTTAAGCAGAGATTCCTTATGAAAAGTTCCACCAAAGCAGGTTCAAAATTGTCTATATGATGAATTGCTACTCTTGCTCTAATTATGTAAATAATTTGGCAGCCTTTATTCGGCTATCTTTCGTAAAAATGAGGGTGCTTTTAAGGAGAAAATTTATGTTTCTGTAGAAAATGTAATGCACATTTGTGGATAATAGACTCTTGTTCTGTTAATTGTCTTTGAGGTTTTTGTTTTCAACCTATAACCTAGACTGGATCCTGAACTGTTCTTGTTTATAATTCTAGTGACTATCTTAACAGAACGACATGATGAAAAGAACCACTACTGCATTGTATTGTATAATTGGTTTATAGATGAGTCCTATTAGACAGTCTATTATCCGGTATTATACTTTGAAGCCTCTCAAGGCCAGGAAAGAGAGACAAAGAACTTGTCATCAGACTCCACCTGGAATCAACCTTCGTTCCTTAACGCTGTTTTGTCATCTCTGAGTCTACGCATTTCTCTCTCAAATGTGACATTCCAGTCAAAGCCTTGGTAATATAGCCAACGTTTCCAATTGTGTCCTGTTATAAGGCAAAGAGATTCTTATTGAACTTATGCAAATAACTATATTGCCACAACAATAAGATAATTAGCTCTGGGCTAATATTCCTAAAAAAAAAAAAAAAAAAAACCCAAAAGACAAACAAACAAACAAAACCAAAGAAACAAGCAAAAGAACCTACTGCGGGGGCCCGGAGTGCTGGATGACAAATCCTTATGTGTGTGTCCCCAGATGAGCCGTCAGTTAGCTAAAGTGGATGATCACGATGGAATTCCCTATAGGACCCCTGCATGTCAGGAGGCTCAACCTCAGACACTCCCACTAGGTTCTCAGTTGCCTGAGAACGCCTTACGGCTGGAAGGAGCCGGTGTTCCTTCTCTTCAGAGCTGAAGGAGTTCAGTTTCTCATTTTGCTATTAAACACACAATTCTTTCCAATTTAGAGCCAAATTAAAAAGATCAGCCTTCCTCGTTCACTCTGAAGTTTCCCCTAGGCTCCCCGGCCTAGGAAATTCCCCCTAGGTTCCTCTTACCTAGGATATGTACTGGTGCCCCCTTAAGACACCTCGTCTTAAGACTTGAAACAGCTCAGGTAAAAATCAGGACCTACGACTTAAATAAGGAGGTCCAGTTTTCAGAACTCCCCCGGGCACCTGAAGAGTCTGGGAAGGGGTGGGGCAGGGGAAGGCGGGGGCGGGGGCGGGGGGAGGGGGCGACAACGACGACTCAATGGGCCTGTGTGGTACCAAGTGCTGGTTCAAAGTAGATTCCGGGCGGTCTCCGGTGGGTTTCTCTGAAATCCTGCCACACTATGCCAAGAGATGTTGACGCAAAATAACCAATAACCATTCTATAGATAAGAGAGAGAAGGTGAGTTTTACCTGAGCCAAGCTGGGGATGATAACCCGGGAAGGCAGTTTCCACAGAGGAAGAAAGTGCTCCGGACAGTGCCTGCTCATTTTAGAGCAGCAAGTTTTGTTCCCTGTCGGCAAGTAGAATTCCTCAAACAAGACAATCACATCCTCCTGCAGGAACCAGGTTTACCCGCGCCCCCCCACCCCCACTCCCACCCCCACCCCCACCCCCTTGTTACTACAAAGTCTGCTGACCACAGCTCCTGCTTACACGTCGTTCCAGAGAGCAGCCCTTGTTGTGGGCCTGCCTGGTGAACCACGTCCTCCTCGCCCAGACTGTGACTATACGTGGGGAATAAACCACTGCCGATCTCATCTCTCCAGTGTAGCGTGCCGCGTGTTCGGTCATTCCCATAACCCTCAATCAGGAATCCCTCCTTCACTAAGGGAGGGAAGACGTGATCAAATAACCTTCCTGCTAAGGAACTCGAGAAATTGGGGGAGACAAAAGCACTAGAAAATAAAACGTAGAGAGTAAATCACTGAAATTTAAAAAATAGGGGACCGGCCCCATGGCTGAGTGGTTAAGTTCACGCGCTCTGCCTCGGCGGCCCAGGGTTTCACTGGTTCGGCTCCTGGGCGCAGACATGGCACCGCTCATCAAGATATGCTGAGGTGGCGTCCCACATGCCACAACTAGGACTCACAACTAAAGTATACAACTAGGCACTGGGGGGCTTTGGGGAGAAAGAGAACCAAAAAAAGATTGGCAACAGACATTAGCTCAGGTGACAATCTTTAAAAAGTTAAACTTAAAAAATAGAAAAAAATTAAAAAGCCATTTTCACTACTGCCTTGTACTTTTTTTAAAAAGTAAATTATTTTATTGACATCATATTGGCTTGCAACACTGTGTACAGTTGAGGTGTACATTATTAGACATCAGTCTCTGTACAGAGTGGATTCACGTTCACCACCGAGAAGCTAGTTCTTATCTGTCACCTTACACAAGCGCCCCTTTGGGCCTCCCCTCACTGTATTCCTGTCTGTCACATCTCATTTCTGGAGGATAAGGCTTACGGCGCACGCGCTCATCAGCCCTACGCCCAAGCAGCCTTCTACCACTCACAGGGGTAAGGGGGCCCTTGACAGATACTCCCGCGCTTCCTCTCTCTCTGTCTCTCTCTCTCTCTGGCGCTGGTAGGGTTCAGCTGCACCTGAGCTGTGGCGGGCAGCTGCCCCGCTTACACAGCACCGTGCTAGGTTTCCTCTCCAGAACACTACTCTCAGAGCCACAGAAAATAAAGCCCCGGCCAAGGCGCTCTCTGCTATCGTCGCAGAGAGAACACCGCGCTCCCCAGGAACCACGCTGACTTTGAGACAACGAGTATATTCCCCCGAGGGGGTGCACCGTTCCTGGAGGTACTGCAATACCAGGTCGATGCGCGGAGTGGACGGAGCAAGCTCCTATTCCATCTCCCTGCTCCAAAAATCCATTTAATATATTGTCCTCGGATAGAGGACGTATCAGATATTAAACTGATAAGAACAGATACTACACTTGATCTTAGCCAAAAGGCCGAGAAGCGATAACCACCCCTACTCCTGCCCGGCGACACCCTTCCTCTCACACCTCTTTGTGGTCACGGTGAGAAAAGCCACCCTCAAACGAAAGCCCACACTCTTCGCTGGACTTGACAGTGTGTCATTGTCACAACTTGTCAGACATACATAGTTTGTCGGATTGTTTAACTTATTTGGGGCTTTTACGATTTCTATTTTTTTGCTCCCATAGCTCCCGGGCAAAAACAGCCGTTTTAAATTTGCATGCCCCGCCCACACACGCGCCGTTTCCTGCCTTGCTCCGGGGCCCTGTCACCTCGGAACAGGAACTCGCCAGCTGGCGGAAGCCTCCTTCAGCCTCCTTTCCCTGGAAAAGCCCAGATCCAGAAAGACGCAAACAGCTCTGTGAGGCTTTTCTTTTCCACATCGCTTTCTTTCCTTTGATAAACAAATGGCAAGCAATAGGATATATTGGAGTACATGAGGAAGCCATTTGGTGTAAACCTAGTTCGGCCTGACCTTATTTTTCCAAAAGGGCCTAACGTGGCCTTTGAGCACGCATTGCATATCTGCTTTAAGCATTTGCTATGTCCCAGAGACAAGAGCAAATGGCCTTAAGATAAAGATGCAACTTCCCCCACACTGGCATTTCCTTAAGGACGAGCATCACTCCCTAGGCTAGGAATTGGTTGCTGCGCCCACCCTGTGACCACCCAGCTCGAGAAAACAGATCTGCTACCCTGCTGTGTCCACCAGAAGGCAGACCTACTACCTGCTGTGTCCATCAATCCCTGTGCCAACAGGGCAATCTCGTGACATTTGTAAAACAACTACATGTGATACATGCTCTTTGAGGGTATATAACCTCTCTGTACACCCTCAATTCTTTGGTGCCCTTCCTTCCTTGGGGAAGGAAGACCCCTGGCTGAGCTAGTCCTCAGATCTGGCTCATAATAAACTCACCCCAATTCTGATTTATAGATTGGTTATGGATTATTTTCGCTGACACTTTTTTTCTTTTCTTTTTCTTTTTTTCAAACACACAGCTACGTTGAAACAATTTTACAGTGAACACCCACCACCTGACATCCTCTTACTGTTGTGTGTTGTATACACGTACACATATACAGATGCAGATACAAATCTATCTATCCCTCTAGGCTTTTACCAACCTGTCTTGCCCTGGGAGTTTTGCTTTTCGTTTTTTTCTTTTGAGGAAGAGTAGCCCTGAGCTAACATCTGCTGCCAATCCCCCTCTTTTTGCTGAGGAAGACTGGCCCCTGAGCTTACATCCGTGCCCATCTTCCTCCACTTTATATGTGGGACGCCTACCACAGCATGGCTTGCCAAGCGGTGCCATGTCCACACCCGGGATCCGAACCAGCGAACCTTGGGCCGGTGAAGTGGAACATGCGCACTTACCCACTGCGCCACTGGGCCGGCCCCACCCCTGGGAGGTGTTTTTTTTTTTGTTTTTTTTTTTTAAGACATGAGATCAACAACCTTTTCTCTCTGGCTCTCTCTTTTTTAAGTTTCTTTTTTGAGCGGTTCTGTTTGTAAATACTGATATTTCGTGACTTACATTCTCTTTTATAGGTCTTCCAACGAAAAGAGGGGAGACTTTGCTTTGCTTTTTAAACAGAATAAAACTCATTCCATCTTGGAATTACCACGAGGGTCCATTGGCGGACCCTTGTAATAACTTGTCTACACCACCCAGCCAAAGACCACCAGGAACACACCCGTAGTGAACCGAGTTGGGTCTATTTCTTGTAGCAGAACGAGAGAGGACACACGCCGCGGGGAACCGTGGGGCATCTCAGTAAGAGGGTGTCGGGAATGGCTTATTATATGGGGGTTTGGGGAGAGTTTAAGTAAGCGAGCCCTTCCTCTGGATGGGATGTGAAGGGTAGCCGGATTTGCCCCCCCCCTCCGCCCCCCCTTCCCCCCCCCAAAACATGCCACTTTGGCATAAGGATTACTTGGAGCTGAAGCAGACAGGAGAGAAGCTCTCTGCCCTCCCCCTATTTGCCTAAAAGCAGGACACAAATTTGTACAGAAGTTAATCACCGACAACTCTAGACCCTTATCAGCCCAGAGACTGGCACCAGAGGGCTCTGCACAACAAACGTTGGTGACTAGCCCTTATCTTCCATCATTCCCCACATATTTACCTTTCCACGGTTTGCCACCCCAGAAACTCAAAGTCCTTTCCCTTTGTCTTGTCACTTGTCTGGAAACTTACTGGGTTTTTTTGTTTCTTTGTTTCTTTTGTTTTAAGAGGCTGTGTTAACCCAAATGAGCAGCTTGACGAGGCAAAGATAAGTTTTAAAGAAAAGAGAAGCTTTATTAAACGTTTGCAAACCAGGGAAGTATGCCTCAACTCGCAAGTTGATAGGTGAGCACCCCCCGCCTCCCACTCCCCCGGTCTCGGGGTGGCCAGGTTGGAAAGGCAAAAATGTGCAGAGTATGCAACGTTAGGGCTGAGTCCCGCTCTGATCGGCCACCCTTTCCAGCTACAGTTTGTCTTGTGCCCGGGGCTTTCTAAGTGTTCTAACTGCAGGGAAAAACGACCGCATCGTTCTCCGGCCATCCTGGTGACAGTGGAGGTTAAAATGTAATCTTTTATTTCTGCCCATAGTTCAGCCTTGAGGGGGTCACGCTGACTCTGGCCTCGTTCTTATCTCTTTCTTTTGTCATTTCCCCCTCTTAATCGTAGGTTTGCCAGGGCGACACCTTTGATCAATTTGGGGAGTATTCAGGTCCCTTGATGCCCAAGTGCCCCCTCGGCTGTTTGGGCCCCATCCAGTCCCGTGTAGGAGGCATCAGAGTGCAGCATGGGCTGAACGTAGGTGGTGGCTTGAGTCAGCATCATGTGGCTTGCCAGTGGCAGGGTGGCGTCCAGACACCGCTGTGCAATCCTCAGTCAGGTGAGGGAGGCTGTCAGCAAGTTGCTCTCTTAGCAGCAGGCCTCCTGTTGTTCTGCAAAACAAGCCCAGAAACTTTGGTTACTTTGTTTCCCACGTCAGCCTTGTGGGTAACAGGCATGGTTTCACCCTAATCCAGGGAAAATTTTAACTCTGTCATTCTCGGTTTCAACCCCCACTGTCTTATGCTCACTCCTCAATCTTGCGGAATGGGAGCGAAGACCGTGCCAGCTACTTCCTGCTGTGCAAGGGCAAAGATCAGGGTCAGAGAAATGAAATCCTTTTACCTTTACTTTAAAATATTTTGGGTTGCTAGGTGGGGAGAGCGGGGAATGCTCTGCATGACTAATATTTTGGTGCCCTGATCAAGGGCTTTGGAACAACACTTAAGTTCATATTTTATAATTACATAGACGACCACACATCTTAGACGGCCCAAATTTAATTTTTTTTTTCGAGGAAGATTAGCGCTAACTGCTGCCAATCCTCCTCTTTTTGCTGAGGAAGACTGGCCCTGAGCTAACATCCGTGCCCGTCTTCCTCTCCTTTATATGTGGGACGCCTACCACAGCATGGCTTGCCAAGCGGTGCCATGTCTGCACCCGGGATCCGAACCGGCGAACCCCGGGCCACTGAAGCGGAACGTGCAAACTTAACCGCTGTGCCACCGGGCCAGCCCACAGCCCAAATTTTAGTATCCCCTCCATAATGGATCTCAATCCTTGGGGAATCCAAGAGAAGAGGCCTGTAAACCAATCAAGGTTGGGCCTGGAAACTCAAGTGAAATCTGACGAACAAAAGAAAAACAAGGTTAATGGTTGGAGCCAATTACAAGTTAATTTCTCAGCCCAGGGGATGGCCAGTCAAAAAGATTTCCAGATGTCAGGGTTGAAACAGCCTTTGCATTTTGCAGTGTCTCTGATGATGTCATTGGGTGTTCAGATAAAGCTTTTAAATGGCCTATACAGCAACAGACATGAAGAGTCTCTAAACATGGGCCATCGTGGTGATCTCTCTTAAGTTTACACCAAGCCGTCCAGTTTCAGTTTTCAGGGCCTCGGGAAAAAAGGGTGGCTTCAGTTTTTAATGACTTCAAGTGAAAAGGATGGAAAAAACGGAAAACGTTAGTTTGATGTGTATCAGATATTTGAGGAAACTAGAAGGATTCAGGATCCAGTCCAGTTTACAGGCAGGAAACAAAAAGCTCAAGACAATTAACAGAGCTAGAATCTATTATCCACAAATGTGTGTTATAGTTTTTACCGGAACATAATTTTTCTGTCTAAAATCGCCCTCTTTTTTTTTTTACCAAAGATAGTGACATTAAGACTCATTGGTTTGCAAAATAAGTCTAGTTTTAATAAACTTGGCCCAATTATTCACACAAGTACAGCAAGAATAGCAATGGATCATATGGGCTCTTTTTTTTTGAGGAAGATCAGCCCTGAGCTAACATCCGCTGCCAATCCTCCTCTTTCTTGCTGAGGAACACTGGCCCTGAGCTAACATCCGTGCCCATCTTCCTCCACTTTATATGTGGGACGCCTGCCACAGCATGGCTTGCCAAGCGGTGCCATGTCTGCACCCGGGATCCGAACCGGCGAACCCCGGGCCACCGAAGCGGAACGTGCGAACTTAACCGCTGTGCCACCGGGCCGGCCCTAATACGGGCTCTTTTAAATCTGCTTCGCTGGAACCTTTCATAAGGAATCTCAGATTGAACTTTAAAAGCCTCTCGAGGCCAGGAAAGCCAAGTCAAGGACTTGTCATTAGACCTCACCTGCAATGCCTACACGTTTGGGTGAAGCCCTCTCTTTTCGAGGTCCCCCAAATAGCCTGAGGTTCCTGCACCTGCCAGGGAAGTGACCTTCTTTACTCACCTGGTAAGGTTGCTGGGAACCCTATAAGCAAGGTACCAGGCCAATATTTCCAAGTGGCTTTATTTGTTCCATAAAGTCAATCCTTGTTCCTTAAAGCTCTTTGGTCATATCCGAGTCTATGCATGTTTTGGGGGTTTCTTGTTTGTTTGTTTAACATGACATTCCAGTCAAAGCCTTGGTAATATAACCAGTGTTTCCAGCCGTGTCCTGCTATCAGGAGAACAGATTCTATTCGAACTTATGCAAACAATCATATTGCCATGAAAAATAAGAACACTCACTTATCAAGAGTTTCCAAATTCTGGAGGGATCAGGTAGGGAGAAAAAGATCAACGCTTCAATTCTGCTTACAAATTGCTATAAGTCATATTTAGCTTAAGAGAAAAGATTTCTTTAAATCTGGAAAAGCAAAACATTAGAACGTCTTCCTCAATTCACATAGTCCCATGCAGTTTAAGATTTCTTCTGCTTGAATCCAGTTTTTCCATTAACTTTCTTAACTTTGCCTGATGATTGAGGATGATAGGAGCCAAGAAGTTTAAAAGTCCAAGAAGTTTAAAGGATTTTCATTAAAGCTTGCACGGTTTGCTCAGTGACGCAGGTGCCTTGATCACTGGAGACTGTGGAAGGCATGCCCCAAGTTGGAAATACAATTATCTTTAATTTTTTATTTTTTGCTGAGGAAGATTAGCCCTGAGCTAACACCTGTGCTGCCTCGGTCTTGGGGTGGCCAGGTTTTAAAGGTAAAAGGTGCAGAGTACGCAAGGTTAAGGCTGAGTCCAGTTCTGATTGGTCACCCTTTCCAGCTACAGTTTATCTTGTGTCCGGGGCTTTCTAAATGTTCTAACTGCAGGGAAATACTACCGAGTTGTTCTCCGGCCATCTGGTGACAGTGAAGGTTAAAATGTAGTTTTTTATTTTTGCCCATAGTTCAGCCTTGAGGCGGTCATGGTAATCATCACGTCGACTCTGGCCTCGTTCTTTTCTCTTTCTTTTATCAGCTATATAAGCCCAAGTTCTACCCACCCCTTTGAGTTACTCATCCCTGAGTTGCTCCCACGTATATATGAGATACACATGCTAATAAACTTCTGTTTATTTTTCTCTCATTGATCTGTCTTTTGTTACAAAGCCCTAACCGTGGAGAACATAGAAGGGTAGAAGGGGAAAGACTTTTTTCCTCCCCTACAGATGTTCTCAGGAAGTTGGGGGTAATTCTGTGACTGGGTAGCTGAATAAATCTTACCCAGAAGGAGGGAAGAATAGGGCCATAGCCAAAGCTGTAACTGGTAACGTAGCAGCAGTTACCCATATTAGAGCATCGAGGATGGGGGGGGGGCGGTGTTTGGTGAATTTTCTCATTTGGACACTATATTCTTCTTCTTTGTCTGAGTTCGGACGTGACTATGGAGTGGTCTTATTTCTGCCTTGATCCATCACGGTCACATAGCGGCCTTGTCTGACGGTGACGTTCTGTGAGATCGTTTACATTCACCGGGAGACCACCACGGCCTAGCTGTGGGTGGCAGGCCAGCTTCCGGGGCTGCTTTTGTCTCTCACAAAATCTAAGATGCATCACAGGATCTTAGCGATCTTAGTTTCCCTCTCTCTTGAAAAAATTTACTGTTTCATCATCCTAGGAATATTTTTTTTGTGCAGCTATTCACCAACCCCCAACTATGACGGAAAAGTCTACAAGACTAACGAAATGGAGGAATGAAGGAGTCCCTTACAGGATTGATGCAACAGTGGAGCGAGTCGTCCCTATGGCGTGATCCTTCAGTTTTCTTCTTGTGTCGCTAAGAAAAGGTATCGATCAAATCCTCTTTCAGGAAGGTAAACAAGCAGATGGGAGACAGCTCTTTGTAGTCTGATTTTTGCTTTCTCTGAACACAGCCGAGAATTCGGAAATCTGCCCCACCCCCGGCCATAATGGCAAAGGAAAGAAAACTGACAGAGGAGCGTGTTTCTAGCAGATGAATTATTAGACTATTAGACGAATCAGAAGATGAAAGCAAAGGACTGGACTCTAATGAGGGTGGTGACGGGGATTATATATAAGTGAAATCTCAGGCTGCACGTCTTCAAATGGCAATATCCTAGATGAATTTTCCCAAAGTCCAGAATTTGCAATTTGACAAAATTATGAGCGACCAAGGGTTTAAAAAATTTCTTCGACGATTGTGTTTTGACCATGTAAGTGCAAGAAGAACCAGAAGTAGGGATAAGCTAGAACCTATCAGTGATGCATTTGCAATCGGGAAGCAGTATTTCACGGGGCTGGGCCTGACGGTCCATGAGCAGTTCATGGCATTTGGAGGATGTCGCCGGATTCACGTATTTAGACCTTCAAAACCTGGAAAATATGAGGGGAAGATGTGGGTTTGCTATGTTTAAATTCTTATGTCAATTTTCAACAAAGTCGTTTCCCACTATCCGTTATTTTTACTTCTATAAGTCATTCACAAAAAGACACAAATATAAAAATAGGCCCTTCTTGGGGCTGGCCCGGTGGCCGAGTGGTTAAGTTCTCGCGCTCCGCTGCAGGCGGCCCAGTGTTTCGTTTGTTCGAATCCTGGGCGCGGACATGGCACTGCTCATCACACCACGCTGAGGCAGCGTCCCACATGCCACAACTAGAAGGACCCACAACGAAGAATATACAACTATGTACCAGGGGGCTTTGGGGAGAAAAAGGAAAAAGATAAAAATCTTAAAAAAAAAAAAAAAAAAAAAGAGAAAGGAAAAAAGGCCCGTCTTGCATAAGGGCCCATGGGATCCCGGATAGCAAATGTTGATGTCCTTGTCAGTACCCCCCGCTCCCCGCGCATACCGAGAGTTAAGGTGAGCCGGCTCCACCCGGTTGTATGTTTTGGGGCCAGCGACGTTCAGTGGCACAGGTGCAGCCCAGGGTAGTTAGAGAGGTGGAGGTTGGCCACGTGAGTATGACAGAGCAGGGACGTGGCAAGGGAGCTGAGGGTACGTGCAAGGAAATTCATCTGGGTCAACGGGGATGCAGGGACATTGGGGGTGGGGGGTGGGGGAGAAGGGACAGTGAAAGGTGGCAGGTACCAAAGGGTAGCAGAGGGAGGTCGAAGAGGGTGACTGGAGAGTGCGATGCTGGAAGTGGACGGGGTTATAGCCGTTGGTAATGACAAGATCGCGGGTCGGGCCAGGAGAATGAGTGGCTTGGGTAGAGGCGAGGGCAAGGAACTGAGAGGCCAGGGCTTCGGCAGGATCATCTGCGCGCCTTTGAGAACACCGAGAATGACGACAGGAGTGTGTTGGGGAGAGACAGGGAACCAGGAGCTAAAATCTCCAGGGGAGTGACCGGCGGCTGGACAGACGACAGGAACAAGGAGAGGCAGTGGAGGGTATATTCTGGTGGTGTGCGACTCAACGCTTGTCTGGGGGGCAGTGAGGGAAGAGGAGGGTGGTCTCTAAGGGACGTGAAGCAAAGCCCAGTGGAATGAGGGGTGGAGAGAGCAAACAGCCACCGGGTGAGCAGGCTCCAGGAACGCATGTCCTCAGGGGAAGGTTAGAGCAAGCAGCGAAGGGAGACTGAGAATTGGGGGTGGGGGTGGGGGGGGGGGGGTGGGTGGCGGGGTGGACGACAGCGAGAAGCACAAGGTTTCAGGAACGGGAGCGGGGTTGGAGAAGAGGTCCGAAAGGACGCAGAGAGCCTAATGGGGTAAGAGACTGGAAACGGGGAAGAGCTGGGAGGCGCAGGCTTCTTGTGACAGACGGGCATAGGGGGTCCTCTCGGAGAGCAGGACTGCAGCGGCCGACCACGAAAGGTGTACGCACCTCCTGACAGGCGGGCTTGAACGGCGAGGGGCGCGGAGCCTCCGAGCCAGCTGCAGCCTTGGCCCTGCCAGTCACTCAAGTGTGTTCCCCGGAGACACCGCCTCCCCCCGTCGGAGGATACCGATGTCCGGATTTGGGGTTGCGGCGATTACAGGAGCTCACGCAATTTCAGTCTCTCGGCCGCCAACGACACCCAGTACGAATGGGTACCGGAGACACTCGCCCGTTACTTGGTTAAAGAACGCGAGAGCCAAGAGCAGCCAAACCGCAGCCTGGGAAAAGCGAGCGCCGGCGGAGGCAGCGTGATCTACTCACCGGCCCCGGACGCAGCGTCGCAAAGAAACGCGAAATCTCGCGGGAACGACGAGGAAAAACAGAAGCGCGGAAGGACGCAGGCCGTTTACACAAGTAGCAGAAAGCAAAGGGAAAAAAATCTACACGTGCAAACGAAATAAAAGCCAGCGTGGGAAAAAGAAGTGAGAACCGGGAGGCTACAGTCTATACTTAGTACACGAATAATAGGGAGAGAAGGTGCACCGTTCCTGGAGGTACTGCAATACCAGGTCGATGCGCGGAGTGGACGGAGCAAGCTCCTATTCCATCTCCCTGCTCCAAAAATCCATTTAATATTTTGTCCTCGGATAGAGGACGTATCAGATATTAAACTGATAAGAACAGATACTACACTTGATCTTAGCCAAAAGGCCGAGAAGCGATGCCCGTAGCCCGTCCCCTCGCCGTCGCCGCCCGCCTAGCACGCACCTTCAGCTCACGGCGAGTCGCCGCCCGCTCAGTCCGGGTCTCCCTTCCTTTGCTCCTTTGACAGCACCGTGGGAATCGCTAGGCAGTCTGCTCTTGTGCAGATTTTTCATTCTCTACAGTTTTAACGGGAAATTCTGGATCCCTGGTTGCTCCGTCGTTCTCGCGCTGAACAGCCGCTTCTAATCTGCATGCCCCGCCTTTTGCCCGCCGAGGAGACGCGGCTACCGCGGGCCGACTCCACCCTCCGGACCGCCTGTGCGCGCGGGGAGCCCAAGCCCGGCTGGCGCGTCCCCGGGGCGCAAAGACCGGAGAGGAGGGGCGGCTGCGGGGAAGGAAGACCGCGAAGCAAGAGCTGGCACGGCGAACTTGGTTTAGTCCGCTGCCCACCTCCCCACCTCTCCACCTCCCCGCACGTACTGCACCCCCAACAACCGTTCAGTGAATGAGATCTTGCCTCCGACTCGCTCAGCCAGTGCCCGGGCTCTTCAGCCACCGCCCCCCCCACCCCCACTCCTCCCTACTCAGGACCTCTCTGCTCGCGTCCCTGTTCTTTGAGCCGTCTTCTGCTCGACTCCCCGGGTGGTTTCTTCTCCTTCCTTCCTTCCTTCCTTCCCTCTTTCCTTTTTTGAGGAAGATTGGCCCTGAGCTAACATCTGTTGCCAATCTTCCTCTTTTTGCTTGAGGAAGATTGTCGCTGAGCTAACATCTATGCAGTCTTTCTCTATTTTATGTGGGACGCCACCACAGCACGGCTTGGCGAGCAGTGCTAGGTCCACGCCCGGGATCCGAACCCGTGAACCCCGGGCCGCCAAAGCCGAGCACGCGAACTTGACCACTGCGCCGCGGGGCGGGCCCCTCCCCGGGTGGTTTCGTCCTGAGAATGGGACGTCCTGGATTACGTTCCTTGGAATGGGTGGGGGCCAGCGGGAGGGTTCGCTCTTACAGGTGGAAATGGTCCCTGGGCGCAGTTTTGGCCGGCAGTTCCCTAATCAGGGGTAAGATTGAGCGTCCTCTCCCGTGCTGGAGGGACGCGTTTACTTTCCTTCTGTGGACTCCCTGTTGCGGGGCTTTGCCGGCTCATCCGTCGGTCGGTCGGTCGGGCTCCATCAGAAGGGCTTGGAGCCACAATTTACGCATTAAGGGGGCCGGCCCTTTGTAGGTCATGTAAGAAGCGGTGAATATTTTCTCCCATCGGACATCTGGCTGTTGGCTTTACTTAAGGTGATGATTCCATTTGCTTAAGGTTCCATCGAAAGTTGTGTGGGGTTTTTTTATATCATCAGATTTGTCAACTTTTAAAAAGTCGCTTTCAGATTTTGAGTCACAGTTAGAGAGGACTTCACCCATGAGGTTATAAAATGATGTCCTAAGTCTTCCTCTGGGTCGTTTTCTTCCTCTTTCTGAACTTCGAAGTCTTCGAGCTGGTCGGTATTTACTCTGGAGTACAGTGTAAATGAGTGAATTTCCCCTGCACCCATTTGACTTGCCACCTTTCGTCCTAAACTGTGTCGCACACACATTTCTGTAAGACTCCTTTAAAAAGTAGCAGGACACACTGACCTAACCACCTCTGATTCGGGGAGTCCACCCGCGGACTGACCCATCCCCTCCAGGCAGATGACGGCTGCGCACCCATCAGACAGAGCCCGACACTGAGCGGTGACTGTGCTCCGATCCCTGCCCCCTGGGCGTTCGCGGTCAAGTGGGGGGCGCGGGTAGGGTTAACAATTCTCTCGGGAGAAGGGATGCGTGCCGGTTCCGGAAGGGACAGGCACCACGGAGTGGACGGACCCTCCCACCAAACAGGAGGCCGAGTGATAAAGCTCCTGTCTCTGCCCTGGGGAAACGGATTTGCTCAGGAAGACACAGGTACGAGTGTCTGAGCTGGGGTCCGGGGTCTGACCCCACCAGACTCTGGGCCTCCTGCCATCACCACCGGTTTCAACCTAACGAACGGTCATCGATCACCTGTGACTTGACCCTTGACCCACCAGGGCCTGCGCTTGGTCCTGGAAGTAGAGATGGGCCAGACGCCGTTCCTGACTCCGAGGACCGGCCGGCCCAGGACCGGGACTACGACGCTTGCCCCAATGGCCAGAACTCGAGGTTCGATGAGGAGGCGGGGACCGTGACAGATGAACACGTGGTTGTGGCTCCCACCCTGGTCGTGACCCCTTTGAGGCCCGAGGCCTCTCCCGTTTGGCTCTGTGTCTCTCCCTACAGGCGGGAGCATGCGACACACCCCCAATAAATGAGAAGGTGGGACGGATCAGGAAGCCAGCTGGATCTGGAAGGCCTTCCTGACATCCGAGATGGCTCATAGGACAAGTCAGAATTACCAAGGGGGGGGGGCGGGGGGGTGCATGTTGACATGAGGAGGGAAGCTGGGCACTGGAGCCTGAGGCAAGAGCGTGGGCAAATGAGGGGACCGGTGCGCACCCCGCCGGCCTGCCCAGCCACCTCGAGGTTATGATCTGGGCCTCTCGGAACTGCCTCAGGGAAAGCTTGCTTCTCGTGGGCTCTTTCCTACCGTAATCGACCCCCCACCCCCAGGTCGGTCCCCTCGCAGACTCATTCACATCCCAGACTAGGCCAGCTGGTTCAGCCTCTCACGGGAGCCCACACCCCCGCCTCGCCCCACCCTGGCTCTGGCTGGAGCCCTCCTTAAATGAGACCGAGGCCGTTCAGTTGGGGAACCATCGTCTGCAGATGCCAAGAGGCTGCTGGCTGGCCATCAGACTCTGATCCCACGGACGTTTGTTGACTGTCTGCTGTGGAAGGTGGGGTCACGAAGGTCCCCTTTCATCTGTACGGTGCCCGTGGAAGGCGGCTTTCCACGCCCATTTCATGGAGCAGAAAGCAGCGAGCACTAGTCTGACTTCGTTTTGATGTTTGAGGGCCGCCAGCTTTCGAGCCCCGCCACTCCCTCTGCCCCTCCCGCCCTGCGCCCGGCCGGGCAAGCTGATGTGAAAGCCTTACCCCGGGTCCTCCGTCCGCTCCCCACCATAAAAACACCAGCCCAGTCTCCTTTCCTTGGGTTCCAAATCTGCCTGGGAGCCACCCGGCTCTCCCCGGAAAGCCTCATCGTGTGAGTTATAAACCTTTTCATACCCTCTTGGTTCGTGTGTGGTGTCATCTGTCTCAACATCCAAAACAAATTCGGTGGTGGGGGGCGGGAGGAGGTGCATCCGGTCCCGCAGAGGGCAACTCAATACAGAAGCTACGGGACTGGCTCTCAACATATTCCCACACGGGTCCCAAGGCCTCCCCGTGTGGACTGAACTAGAGAGTCTGGGGGAAGGTGAATTAAAGGAGCTTCTTCGGTAACCAAAGCGAGGAGGTCGAAGCCTAGGAAACGGTCCACCAGAGGACTCTGAGGTCTCCAGGTCTGAGCGCAGTTCACACGCCTGTTAACAAAGCAGGGTAGGTGCAGGAACGGGCCTACACATCTGATAGTCATCTTGCAAGGACAACGAGAACTTTCTGGTGATACGTGACACGGGGCCTGTAAGGTCAGTGCTATCTATGCGTGGGCAGGGGGCAAGGACCAGGGTCCTCACTCTTTCCCTCAGTCTCTGGGAACCGCAGCCGGGCAACGTGAGAGGGAGGTACCCGCCATCTCTTCCACTGCTGATGCATCCCGCTGGCGTCTTCAGTCACGGGGGGAGGGGCTGCAAGGTCGTCTAGACACAGGCTTGCCAGGCCTGCACGGCTGCCTCACAGGACAGCTTGGCTTTCCGGCCTACTGACTTTAAGCCTCTGCAGCTCGCTGGCTAGATTCGCCCGTCAGACCAGGGAGAGGGGTCCCCGTTTCCTTCACACCTGCTTGGGCCGGGTGGTCGTCTGCCTGTGACAGAACCAGGGAATTCACTATGGCCTCGTTCCCACACCGCTTGCCAAGCGCCTCCGGTGTGTTAAACGCGAAGCCGGCCTGGGACTGTCGGAAACCCACTCGTGACTGGCTTTGCAGGAGCGCGCCGAACGCTTTCACCGTCGTGGAAAATCCGTTGTTTCGCAGGAAGCTGACCGGCAGAGTCTTCACCGGAGGCTCCAAGGAGTGCTTCCCGGAGGCACACCGTGCGCCGGAAACCCTCGGGCCCCCACGCCAGAGATCCCAATCCCGTTGCCGTATGGTGGTGCTGGGACGGCGTCTGATTTCGTCGAGCCCCCAGGAGAGCCCGCCGTGCAGCCAAAGGGCATCAACACCGCCACAGAGCTCCCCCGGCCGAATTTCCCTCCCTCTCAGGGAAGGCCTTTGGAGGCGTGACCCCATCGGCCTGTCGTCTCTTCTGGGCGGTAGGGGTCCGGCAGAGAGATTCTAGGGCTACAGGAAGGAACGGGATTTAAGTCACCTAAATGGGAGGCGGCGCCCACCTATTCACAACGCATCCGCCTGATGTATTTCTACCAGAAACTGTTCGTCCCCACCCTGTCGGCCTGGGCCAACCTCAGGGGCCGGAGGGCGAGGTCAAGCAGGCGGATGAAGACAACACTGGAGAGAAGAGGCGGCGAATACACGGGAGAGGTGGCAGGCGGCTGAGAGAGTTTCAGGAGGCCGGGGTGGGGGAGGCGCCGACGAGAGCTGAGGGGGAGCCCCGCACCTCCCTGTGGTGGCCGACACCCCCCGGGACAGAGTGTGACGGGATTGATCCTGGCGGCTGCACACGGGGCGGCAGACACATGACGGCGACCACGGGCGGTCCCCCGTGGAAGGGACGCCTCAGACGCGCCCCTCGGGGACTCTGGAGCCCGACCACTCGGCTCCAGGCCCGGCCCCTGCGGTGCGACTGCCGGCAAAGGCGACTCACCGCTCGACCCGCGGCGCGTGACCGCCGCTCCCGGGGCCTCGCTCCGCCGGGTCGCGGCACCGCGCGGCAGGTGCCCGGAGCCCCGCGAGGGAGAGCCCGGGGGCTAGACGTCACTAACAAGAGAGCTGGACACAAGTTCGCTGGTTCTCTCGCATGATGCGAAACACACAGAGGAATTTTTCTTTTAATTGCTTTTTCTCCCCAAAGCCCCCCGGTACATAGTTGTATATTTTAGTTGCGGGTCCTTCTAGCTGGGGCGTGTGGGACGCCGCCTCAGCGTGGCCTGATGAGCAGCGCCATGTCCACGCCCACGACCCGGACCGGCGACACCCTGGGTGGCGGAAGCAGAGCGCGCGATCTTACCCACTCGGCCACCGGGCGGCCCCGAAACAAAGGAATTTAACCTTAGACGGACGTCTACCGCCGGGGCCGTGTTGCCGAGGTTTCCGTCCACACCCTAAGCAACAGATTAAGACATGAGAGAGCCGGAAAGCGCCAAGCGCGCACAGTGAGCAGAAAGCAAGCGAACCAGCAAAAGCACTACGCCTGGTAACCAGTCGCAAAACCAGAGAAACAGTTGTAACCGCCCCAGAGCCCAACCAGCCTGTCGTTGTCAACACTGCTTTCTGCCCCCGAGGGGGTGCACCGTTCCTGGAGGTACTGCAATACCAGGTCGATGCGCGGAGTGGACGGAGCAAGCTCCTATTCCATCTCCCTGCTCCAAAAATCCATTTAATATATTGTCCTCGGATAGAGAACGTATCAGATATTAAACTGATAAGAACAGATACTACACTTGATCTTAGCCAAAAGGCCGAGAAGCGATGCCCGTAGCCCGTCCCCTCGCCGTCGCCGTCGCACTGTCATCCATATTCAAGTCACGGTGAGCCGCGTCGCCCTCGGGCCACACCCTCGGATCGCCCGCCGGCGGTTCCCTCCGGCCGCGGCGCCGCCGCCTTGTCCTCGGCACTCCCGGTCCACGTTCCCACCCGGTTCCGAGCCCTCCGGTCCTCCCCGGGAGGCCCCGGCGCTCTTTGCATGCCCCGCCCAGGAGGGCGTGGCCCCCAGGGTCGCGCTCCGCCCGGGCCCCGTCGGCCCGGCACCACCCCGGCTTCCGCGGAAGCCCGCGCGGGCGCTGGAGGCCGCCGCGCCTGCCGCCCGCCGCCCCGCTCCCGGACGGAGGCGGGGGCGTTGGGGTCGGGCGGCGGGAGGGCGTCCGCGGAAGGGAGCTGTGGGACGACGGCGGTCCGCGCGCTCCCGAAGACAAGCCGCGGCGTCGTCGCGGTGCGTCCGGTACAGGAGCGTCCTCCCGGGGCCGCCAGCCGGGGCCCCGACCTGGGGCGGGAGCGAACTCGGGCGGGGGCGAGGGCGCCGGTCTCCGCCCCGGCCCCGCGCCCAGCCTCCGCGACCCAGAGCCCCCGCTCCGCCAGGCGGGCGCCCGTTTCTTCCCTCGGTTCTCCGCGAAGCCTGCGGTGAGCTGCAGGGCCTGGGAGGCTCCACGGGCGGCCCCAACCTCCCTGACTCCTCCGTTCTGTCGGCCCTGCGGGGCACGAACCCTCACCCCACCGGGGCCTCGCGCCCGGCGCTGCGCTGCACTCCCTCCTACGTCTTAACCTGCTTGCATCCTCGAGACCCTAGAGCGGGCTGAAGCTATTATCAGCTCCTTTCGCAGACGGGATAACCGAGACCAGAGAGGTTGAGAAACGTGTCCGCTGCCACACAGCGAGCAGGCAGCCGAGTCAGGATTTGAGCCCAGGCGGCTGACCTGCGGGCCTCACCCTGTCCCAAGACCACCGCCCGCGTCTGGAGCCCAGGTCCCGCTAAACCGACGGAGTCTACGAGAGGGAAGCCCTAAGCGCAGGAGGGGAGGAGGATTGCTGGTCGGACACGCGCGGGTCGGCCGGCGCGAGGCCTGGAACGCGGTGGTTTTGCTAGGGGCAGGGGACATCCGCGGTCACGTCCCTGCCCGACCGTGCCCGGGCTCTCGGCTCTGTGACTCCGGGCCTGGGCTTTCCCCCTCTCGCGTGGGGAGCGGACGATCGCCCTCTCCCCGGTTCTCAGCGCCGCGCCAGGGGCCGCGGGACCCCCAGGACGTTGCTCCCCTTCTGGACAGGTCAGCTCTGAGGCCCCTGCGGAAATGCCCGGCGTGGGTCGGCCCTGGCCCTCCCTGCGGCCGCAGACGTCTCTGCCGCTCACTTCTGGCCGGCACCAGGCCCTCACGAAACCTCCCGTGGGGCCCGTGGGAGCCACCGCGCCCCCCCACCCCCACCCCCACCCCAGGTGCCCCTCGCGCCCCAACCTGGCTTTGAGTTTCCCAGTCGCTCGCACCAGCCCCTGGTGGTCTTTTGTTTTTGTTATTTTTTCTTGCCCGTGGAGGAAATTTGTTGACTCGAATTGGGTACAAGGAGATTACGTCAGAGGTCAATCAAAATATGGGGTTTTTTTTTAACAACTTGAGGTATAACTGACATATAAGATTACATTAGTGTCGGGTGTACGCCGTAACCATTCGGTAGCTGTACACAGTGCGAAATGATCACCGCCGTAAGCCTAATTACCATCTGTCACCATACAAAGTTACAGATTTTTTTTCTTGCGATGAGAACGTACTTCATCTTTCATTTTTTTTTTTCAGGAAGATCAGCCCTGAGCTAACATCTACCGCCGACCCTCCTCTTTTTGCTGAGGAAGACTGGCCCTGAGCTAACATCCGTGACCATATTCCTCCACTTTATATGCGCGCCGGGGGCCACAGCGTGGCTTAACAAGCGGTGGGTCCGCACGGGGATCCGAAGCGGCCAATCCCGGGCCGCCAAGCGGAGTGCGCGAGCTTAACCGCCCGGGTGAGAACTTTTAAGATTTACTCTCTTAGCAACCTTCTAACATGCAATACGGTGAGATGGACTCTAGCCACGGGGCCGTCCATCGCATCCCCAGGACTTCTCCGTTTTATAGCCGGAGCTTTGGGCCCCTTGACCCGCTCCTGACACGTCACCCCGGGGCTTTGTCCTTAGCCCGGCCACCCCCCGGGCAGATCCCACCCGGACTCCTTCCTCCACCGCTCTGTCTCCTGCACTTCCACCTCCACCGGCGCCCGCTCAGCCCCTGAGTGTTTGCCGAAGGGACGAGCGAATGGATCGGGATTGAACGAGACAGTCCATCAACCTCGCCCACCCGGTGCCTGGCACGTGGTTAAGGACGGCGGCTCTTCGGGCCTCCCGGATCCAAGACCCCTCTGCTCGGGCCTGCGTTCTTCGGTGGTCACTTTGTCAACGTTGTCCCAGGTATTTGGACCCTCAGACAATCGCGTTCCTGGCGGAGAAGGGGCTCCCGTCGACGTTGCTCGCCTCACCGTCTAGTGCGCGCAGGGGCCTCCTGGGAGCCTGGTTCCCTCCAGCCGGGACCCGGTCGCCGGCAGGCACCCAGCCTGCTCAGAGCCGCGTGCACAGACAGCCGGGACCGCCCAGCTGCGGTTGGCACCGGGCCTCGTCCAGGCGCCATGGGCTTCGCTAAGGCGCTGCACCCTCAAGGTCCCTGGTACCGGCGCCCCAAAGGACTGGGGAGCCACGGCTCAGAGACGGGGACTCCAGGAGCACCCAGAGAGTTTCTCAAGCTGTTCCTGTTTCTGCAGCCTGGCTAACCGAACCCACGGTGTTATCAGACTCTTGGGTTTGGGCCAAACTCACAGGTCATAAGTAATCTCTCAGGGGCCGGCCTGGTGGCCCAGGGGTTAAGTTCGCACATTCCGCCTCTGCAGCCCCGGTTCGCTGGTCCGGATCCCCGGTGTGGACTTCGGCACTGCTTGTTGGGCCGTGCGGTGGCAGGCGTCCCACGTATAAAAGTGGAGGAAGATGGGCACAGATGTTAGCTCAGGGCCAGTCTTCCTCAGCAAGAAGAGGAGGATTGGTGGCAGGTGTTAGCTCAGGGCTGATCGTCCTCAAAAATAAAGAAAGAAAAATAGGTTCTCTCTCAGT
The DNA here is from genome assembly GCF_037783145.1 of Equus przewalskii. NCBI lineage: Eukaryota > Metazoa > Chordata > Mammalia > Perissodactyla > Equidae > Equus > Equus przewalskii. The sequence goes on along the minus strand of NC_091840.1, from coordinate 19,946,214 downwards.
GCCATTTTAATATGCACGTCTCCCTCTACAGAACCACGTTCATTACCAGTCCCGTGAGCTGTGTGAGCTTTGCCCGTGTCTTACTGAGCGGTTGGGTTTTGGTAGAAAGTTGACTTTTGGAGTCGGAGTCACAGAGGAAGGAAGGGTTGGGTCGTCTGGGAAGAAGCCGTCGAGCCGGAGCGAGGGCTGTGAATGGCTGACTGGGGCTGGGGAGCTCACTGCTTTGAAAGACGGAGAAGGGCGGAGGCAGGTTTCTGCAGGGGGAGAGCCTCGGCACCCATGCGGCCTGACCAAGGCTGGGCCGCTCAAAGGGAGGCTCTGAAACGCCCCCGGCCCCTAGAGGAGCCCCGCGGCCCCGGGGTGAAATGGCTGGGCCCTCGCACCCCCACCGTGCTCGGGATTGAGGTCCCCCGGAAGGGGTGTCCAGCCGCGTGTGGCCTCCATGGCCGCTATCGTGGCCCCACTGTTCACGTGCCCATCGTGCCAGGCCTGGGGTGGCCAACCACAAAGGCTGGCAGGGTCACTCTGCCTGTCGGTGGCTTGTCCAGGGCCTCTTTATTTATTTATATATATTTTTTGAGGAAGATTAGCCCTGAGCTAACTACTGCCAATCCTCCTCTTTTTGCTGAGGAAGACTGGCCCTGAGCTAACACCCGTGCCCATCTTCCTCTCCTTTATATGTGGGACGCCCACCACAGCAATGGTTTTTGCCAAGCGGTGCCACGTCCGCACCTGGGATCCGGGCCGGCAAACTCTGGGCCCCCGAGAAGCCTAACGTGCGCACTTAACGGCTGCGCCACCGGGCTGGCCCGTCCAGGGCCTCTTATTCAGGCCCCTCCTCCTGCTCAGGCTGGATCCTGGTCTACCACGTCCACCTTCTGATGGCCCTGCTGCGGCCTCGGCCGCTGCTGCTGGCCCCGCCCCGCCCCGCCCCGCCCCGGACGTCACGACCTGGAGGCCTGATGGACAGTCCCGGACCCGCGGTCCACATCCGTCTCTCCCAAGGCCCAGTAGCGTGCAGGGAGCTGCTCTTCAGAAGGGAGAGAAGTCTCTGCTGTAGGTGGCCTGGCCTGGCCTGGCTCTGGGAACCCGAAGGCCCACGCTGTGATCCTCCACTGTGGCTCGATGGCCGTAAACTCCACACAGCATTTCTTCCTGGCTGACCTGCCCCCTGTCCCCAACACGACAGGGTCCACCGGGTCGTGCGGCCCCCGCCCCCGCACTGGGAGGGCTTCACAGCCCCTCTGGGCTCCGGGCCGGCGTCCAAGCTGAAGGTCCTTTGCGTCAGCGGTGTGTGTACTTGCAGGGGTGGAACGTGATGCTTCCAGAACCGGAAGAGGCTCCCGGGGCCCTGGGCTTCCTTCCCAGTGGTCGGGGGACAAAGAGGCAGCAACTTCCCTCTGCTTTGGAGGGGACGCCCCGCCCGCCCCGGACAACAGGAGCCCCTAAACACTCTGCTGCCCTGTTTCACCGGAGGCTTCACTTCCCTCCCTGACTGGGGGGCCCGGGAGCCCGAGAGTCTCATGGCCGCCCCTGGCGTGCCGGGCCCCCAGCTTCCCGCCCCATCCGTGGCGACCGTACCGAGCAATGGGCTCGCTCTGCTCGCCGCCCTCTGAGCCAATTAATCACAACGAGTTAGAGATGGAGAAAGGAAGTTTAATGGGATTAGCCGGCCAATCGGAAGACGGGTGAGTCATGTCTCAAAAACCCCTCTTCCAGAATTACAGAATCTTGAGGCAGTTACACAGGGGAAATGAGCAGTAAGGAGGGGGTTTAGAAATGGCCGTGACGGGATGCAGGCACGACACTGTTCCATTTTCCTGTCAGCTGTGACGGATACTGTGTAGGTGTGACCTGTGGTCAGCCTGTTCCTGGAGAGAAACTCACAGAACAAAGTTTTAATTTATCGAGCTATGCGGGAGTCCATAGTAAGCGGAGCCCATCCACCGGGAGAGCACGGGGCCGTTTTGAGAGTACGTGCAGAGCAGCGACTAGTCACCCAGCGGAGGGGCGGGGGCCACTCTGCGTAACGAAATGGCCTCACTTTTGGTCACGTACAGGATGCCACGGAGGGAGCGGATCGATACTCCTACGCATCGTCTGCGCGATGCGCGGGCGCCACAGACTGGAGAGGACAGACAGGGGCGCGGAGAGGTAAGGTCGCCCCCGGGGGAAGACGCCAGCGCATACCCGTGTTTCTTTTCCCCTGTCACCTCTCGATCTTTGCCCGTTTCCTGCTGGGTGTTCAGCTGTTTCTCGTCAGTTTCTAGGATCTCCTCATATCATCGGTGATTATGCTTTTCTGTGATCTATTGGCAATTTTTTCCTCAGTTTTTCATTTGTCTTTTGCTTCGCGTATGATGTTTTGTGTTCTGCAGAGAATTTAGGTTTTCTGTAACTCAAGTACATCAATCTTTCCTAAAAGTTGGGCTTCCGGATTTTGAGTCACAGTTAGATGGCCTTCCCCAACGCCAAACTTATCCGACGATCTATCATCCGTCTATTTTTCGCCCCTTTTCGATGGGGCGTTCAGCTGCTCCTCAGCAACTTCTAGGCTCTCTTTCTATCATTGGGCAGGATACACAGAAAGCGACGCCTTGCCTCCCTTGAGGGTATCTTTTGCCGACAAACGAGCGTGGGCAACTCGTGAGAAGAAACGGTTTTCAGGGATTCCAGATTAGGAAATGATTGTGGATCCAGGATGACTGACTGTTCTGTTTTCTTTCTCTCGGAGACTAGAAACTTTCTCAGAGCAGGGGTCTGTCTTTGTCACGCCTATGGCCCCGTTCCCCGGTCTTAGCACACAGTCGTCACTCAACAAATATTCCTGGAGTGGATGAACCCTAATTTACACTCTTCATCCGGGAACCTGAGCTCGCGGCGGATGCCTTGGTAGTAGAGGTGTATGTCCCACTCTCTTCTCGAGTGGAAAGCTTCCACCCGGACCCTCTGTGCCTTTCCACTCTCCACCCCTAGGTAATCCCTGGATCAGACAGATCAAAACACAGTTATCATCGGGGGCCGGCCCCATGGCCGAGCGGTTGAGTTCGCTCGCTCCGCTTCGGCGGCCCAGGGTTTTGAGGGCTCGAATCCTCGGCACGGACGTGGCACCGCTCGTCATGCCACGCTGAGACGGCGTCTCACATGGCACAACCAGAGGCACTCACAACTAGAATATACAACTATGTACTGGGGCTTTGGGGAGAAAAGGAAGGAGAAACAAAAAAAGAGAAGATTGGCAGCAGTTGTTAGCTCAGGTGCCAATCTTTAGAAAAAACAATACAGGGGCCGGCCCTGTGGCGCAGCGGTGGAGTGCGCACGTTCCGCTCCCGGCCTGGGGTTTGGCGGTTGGGATCCCAGGTGCAGACACGGCGCCGCTCAGCAAGCCATTGCTGTGGCAGGCGTCCCAGGTATAAAGGAGAGGAAGATGGGCACAGATGTTAGCTCAGGGCCAGCCTTCCTCAGCAAAAAGAGGAAGATAGGCAGCAGATGTTAGCTCAGGGTTAATCTTCCTCAAAAACAAAGAAACAAACAAAACCATGCAATTATTATCAACTGTATGTATGCATCATGTTTTTAAGCTTTCCATATTTCAGGATGCTTTGGCATCTTGAGGGCCTGCCAGCCTGGAGGAGACTGCCCCTCCGGGGCTAGCTGACCCCCAGGGACGGTAACCTACTTGCCTGCGAGCCCGCCTCTCATGTGCAAACGCACCAGTCCAGAGCCCGTGCCCGCACCCCCTCCTTTATTTACTCTCACACTTCTGGCCCATCTTGCCCCTGCCCGCTGTCCCCCCAGAGCCAGGTACCCGACAGAGAGACCACCCCTAGAGCCCAGAGCCCACCCGGCTACATCCCAGCCATCCAGTCGGAAGCTGGCTCAGACTTGCCTCCCCTGCCTCGGCCTGTCCTCCCCGGCCCTCCTCAATACAGGCCATGCTTTCTCCTCTCCTGCCTCCCGGGCGCTTCCCCATGTGGCTCTGTGTGGGGTGGCACGCCCCCCTGTCTTGGGAACTATAAGTAATGACACTTCCTTCAACGGTGCTGACCTCTCCTTGTTGTCACTCAGTCACCTGTATAAATGAAATCCCGGGCACAGTCAACACGCAAGGAAGTGAGAAGCCCATAATTTTTGCCTCGGTTCCAGGTGGATCTTTGTGGCTCTCAGCGGGAGCTGCTCGGTAACGATCGTCTTTTGGGGGTGGGACATTGAGATCAAGAAACATTGGGACAGGAGCAACGTTAGAGAAATCAAGAGAAGCCAGGAATTAACATCTTGAAGGAATTAATTGGAGTGCTGTGGAGGCCAGCGAGTGCAACAAGGAGGGACACGGGGAGTAGAGACGGAAGACGTGAGACTGAAGCTCCTGTTTCTGTTCCTTTTTTTTTTTTTAAGGAAGATTAGCCCTGATCTAATATCTGCTGCCAATCCTCCTCTTTTTGCCGAGGAAGACTGGCCCTGAGCTAACATTCGTGCCCATTTTCCTCTGCTTTATAGGTGGGACGCCTGCCACAGCATGGCTCGACAAGCAGTGCCATGTCCGCACCCAGGAGCCGAACCGGCGAACCCCGGGCCGCCCAAGCGGAACGTGCGCACTTAACCCCTGCGCCACCGGGCGGGCCCCACTGTTCCGTTCTGAGGCTGGTGTGAGAACGGTCTTGGAAGCAGCAAGAGGGAGCAAGGACACCCGTCCCTTTCTAGTTCCTACTGAATGATGGATGTGGGAGAGACATCCCCTGGAAGGGGAGTCGGGAAACGGCGGCGGAAGAGGAAGAATTCCACTCCCCGCCCTCTTCTTTTCCCTAAGGTTCTCGTGGCTGGTCAAATTTTTTAAAAGGCAGGTTAGCAGGAGGAAATCAAAGGTTAATTAACATGTATACTTGGGAGAAACCCAGGCAACCTGAGCAACTCGCCAGAATGGGCGAAGCTGCCACCTTAGTATGCATCTTGAGCTAAAGACAAAAGAGGAGGATGGGGGTAGCGGTTTGGGATTTCAGAGGGGAGGAAGACAATTTCCTTGGAGATGGCAATGCAAATGTTTGTCAACCAAGTTTTTGCTGGGCCCCAAATGGGCTGCTTGTTGCCTTTCTACCACACCTATTTTTCATTATACTATAGCTATCTTATGGTTCTAGCTCCTTCCTGGAACAGGCCTTGACAAATAGAGATGGTAAGCAATAGGATATAGTGGAGTATATGAGGAAGCCATTTGGTGTAAACCTAATTCGGCCTGACTTTGGTTTTTCCAAAAGGGCCTGACGTGGCCACTGAGCATGCATTGTAGATCTGCTTTAAACACGGCAAGAACGAAGGCCCTTAAGATAAAGGTGCAACTTCCGCCCACACTGGCATTTCCTTAAGGATAAGCATCTCTCCCTAGGCTAGGAACTGATTGTTGCGCTCACCTTTGAGCACCCAGCTCACCAGTGACCACCCAGCTAGAGACTACAGACCTGCCACCCTGCCGTGTCCACCGAGACAGCAGACCTACCGGCTGTGCCCATCAATCGCTGTGCCCACAGAGCAGCCTCACGACTATTGTAAAAGGGACATTTCAATCACACGTGAAACATCCTCTTTGGGGGTATACAACGACTCTGGACACCCCACTTCTTCGGCGCCCTTTCTTGCTTCGGGAAGGCTCTGGGCCACGGTCCTCACATTTTAGCTCAGAATATACTCACCCACATTTTCATTTACAGATTGGTTACGGATTATGTTCATCAACAGCCTTCTCCGTTAAATTCTTTTAAGCAGTTTGGCGGGAAGGTTAAATGTTCTTCCTGAGTCTTCCGAGCCTTTGTCCGTCTTCAGCTCGAATACCAGAGCGCCACGTCCTGGGGCAGCCTGTCTTGAACCCCGTCAAAACCCTGCCCGCAGCATTTTAACAAGTACAGGAAGAGCATTGAGACAGAAAGGAGACAGAAGAGAGAAGAAATTCTTGCAGAAAATACAGGATTTCAGCATTCGGGGAGAGGTGAAGGAAAAGGTCAGAAAAGACCAAGATCTAAGGCAGGAGGAAGTGACATGCCTTAGGTTTTGCGCTGAGCCGAAAAAGCACTGCAACTGAGCCTCGCTCAGTATGGCGCTGTTCGTGAAGACCGCCGAACAGCAGCACAAAACAAAGTGCACAATAAGCGAGAGAGACAGCTGAGGGACTACCCACACACACACACACACGCACGCAAAACTCGAGCCTCAGTAAGTCTCTGCTAAACGAATTTTTCCCCTCGTTCAAGACACAAAACAGGAAAGCGAAAACAGGACCGTGGCGTACGCTCACGTCCTTCGCAAAACAGAAAACTAACCGCTCGCAAGTCTTCTTTTATAAACCCTGTTACTGCCCCGTGGGGGTGCACCGTTCCTGGAGGTACTGCAATACCAAGTCGATGCGCGGAGTGGACGGAGCAAGCTCCTATTCCATCTCCCTGCTCCAAAAATCCATTTAATATATTGTCCTCGGATAGAGGACGTATCAGATATTAAACTGATAAGAACAGATACTACACTTGATCTTAGCCAAAAGGCCGAGAAGCGATACCCGCTACCCAGGCCTCCCCGCCGCCGGCCTCCTACCACGCACTTTCAACTCACGGTGAGTCGCCGCACGCTCAGCCCAGGTCTCACTTCCTTTGCTTCTGCGACAATACTCTGAGAATTCACCACACAGTCGGCTCTGGTGCAGATTTTCAATCCTCCGGATTTTTAAAGAGAACTTACCTACCTGTTGTTGCCCCGTCGTTCTGGGACGGAAACGCCATTCTGAATCTGCATGCCCCGCCCTCTCCCGCCCGAGGAGGCGTGGCTACGGCGGATCCACCGTACCTCCCGGGCCGCCTCCGCGCGCCCTCAGCGGGAGCTGGGCTTCTCTTTCGTGCCAACGGAGAGAAGAGACAGCACCGCGGCCGCGAAGGCCGGGCGGCAAGAGGGCCTGAGGAAGGCAGCTGGCGGCGGACAGTTTCCCGAAGACACACGGGGTCGCGAGACGGCTTCACCGGAAACGCCCGGACTGTATCGTGTTACATCGGGTGTCCGCGGGCGGAAAGACGAGCTTGGGAGGCGGCGGAGGAGGGGCTCACCGACTCAGGGAGCCGAAGGTCTTGGGGACGTCCCCCGGAGCGGCGGGGCCAGCCTGCGCGCCGGGCGGAGGGCGGAGGGCGCAGGGCGGAGGGCGCAGGGCGGAGGGCGCAGGGCGCAGGGCCGGCGGTGGGGAGGGGCGGGGAGGCGTGTCTGGGGGCGGGGCGGCCGGATGGATTCTCTCCGCCTCCGGCACCTGCGTCTCTGGGTGCTTCTGCGGAGGAACCGTGTCCTGGGCTGTGTCCCTCGAGCTCCCCGTGCCTGGGACATGGTTTCCCTACAGCTCTTCCTCACCTGGCAGATACTCTGCACCCTGCTTGGCTGTCACTTCTTGCAGAAAGCCTGCCTTAAGGGCCCTGCCGCCCCCCGCCCCCAGTCTCGGTAGCGGCCTTCCTACGTATTTCATCCCACCCGGTAATTCATTTCGAGGGCACCGTTCACCACCCTTTCTGGCAATCCTTTGTCCCCGCCGCGGAAATCGGAGATCATCGAGTGCGGTGATCCTCATCAGTGCTTCTCTCTGTATCCCAGCACCGGTCCGGCGCCCCGCGGGTAGGAGATGCTCCGCAAAGGTTTGCTCGCTGAATTAAAGATGCGCAAGAGGGACTGAATCAGAGAAGAAGTTAGGAGGCTGCTGGCCCGATGCGGGGGTGAAGAAGGGAAGATCTGGCTAGGGGCGGCAGGACACCAGAGAGGAGAGGCGACTGCCGGGGATGCTCTGGGCATCAAGGCCCGTCGATGCGTTAAGGCCTCTGGCCAAGTTGGGGTAAAGGTTCCCCCTGTGGTGAAGACCGCCGGCTGCCCGCTCAGCCTTTCCCGTCCGCCCTCCTAAGAGAGGTTCCGTGTAGCGGGGGAGTTGATGTTGCTTTCATCTGGTCTCAGAAGAGCTAGGCGGTATCGTGGGTGTAAGACTGAAGCCCCGTCGGTCGTTTCACTCTGCAGCACGGGAAGCCTGATGGCAGGTGCTGCCCGAGCCCTCCGGATGCCAGCCCCTGGGCTGAGGGCTCTCCGTGTATTAGCGCAGTTAATTCCCTCGAGGGCCGAGGGCCGGTGAGGTGGGTATTGTTGTTGTCAGTATCCAGGGCCAGGAGTAGGGGGAGGCCGGGGAGGCATTCTCCTTGGGGGAGGGAGGGATTGACGGGAGTGCCCCCGCCCCAATCTTCAGTGAGCAAGATAAATCATGTTTTACTTCTCTTTTAATAATATTTATTTCTCTTGATAAATAAATCTTCTCTTGATTATAAGATAATCGAGATATTTATCTTGACTACTGGGTCTTTGGCGCTCCCTTAAATCTTGTTGCCAAGGCGGGTGCCTCACTCGTTTTACTCCACTCTGATCCCCGCCTTGTTATTATCCACCCCGTCCTATTGACCTGAACTGTCACAGCCACGTGTAGCTCTGGAGCACTGGAAATGGGGTCGGTCCTATAAATGTGATTCCTGGAGATGGCTGGAAGTGTAAAATACACATGGGATTTCGAAGACTTAGTATACACGTTGTAAACACATTTAAAATCTCAGTTTTAAAAATATTGGTTACAGGGGCCGGCCCGGTGGCGCAGTGGTTAAGTTCACACGTTCCACTTCTCAGCGACCTGGGGTTCGCTGGTTGGGATCCCGGGTGTGGACATGGCACTGCTTGGCACACCGTGCTGTGGTAGGCGTCCCATGTATAAAGTACAGGAAGATGGGCACGGATGTTAGCTCAGGGCCAGGCTTCCTCAGCAAAAAGAGGAGGATTGGCAGTAGCTAGCTCAGGGCTAATCTTCCTCAAAAAAAAAAAAAAGAAAAAAAAAAATTGGTTACATATTGAAGTGATATTTGGATGTATTGAGTTCAATAAAATATTCAATGTAATTCACCTGTTTCTCTTTATTTTATTTTTTAACGTGGCCACACAGAAAATTTAAAATTACTCCCGTCACTGCCATATTTCTAGGGGAAAGCACGGTTCCGGACTGAAGCTCATAGAGGCTGAGCAACTTGCCTAAGGTCACACAGCTAATTCGAGGCGGGGGCAGGATTGGAACTCGAGCAGCCCGTTAACCAATTTGGGCCTCCTTTTTTTTAAACTACAGAAAGGGGATCATGATAACAGCTCTCCGCTTCGGGGACTTGTGAAGCTACCCGTGGAAACGACAGGCATATGGGAATCTCGTGATAAGTGCGCTCTAGGAAAAGTCCCCGCCCGTCGGTCACATGGAGAGAACATCCGTTTTACGGTGTTGTGAAGAGTCTTCCCCTGCCCGCCCTGGGCATTCCTGCTTCCCGTCCCACTTTCCCTGGCTTTATTTTCCTGCCAGCTGCCGAGTCGTTCCGGACACCCGCGATCATCCCACGGCACAGAGAGGGCTACAGACACGGCCGTGCGGGCACACAGGCGCACAGTTAGATTCACAACTGCACCGACGGTGTTGGCCTATCTGCTTCTCGCCTCGACGGCAGAGATTCTGTTTGCTCCTCCGTCCCCAGCACCTGGGACGGTGCTCGGCACGGCCTTGGCGCTTGAGGAATATTTGTGGAAGGAAAGAAGGAGGGTCAAATGAGACGACATCTCATGTGCTCAGCCTGCACCTGACACGACTCTTCTGGCCTCCCCATCCCAGGATCCCTGTTCAGCTCTGCGTGTCTCAGACCATCTTCTGCTCGGACTTTGGTTTCCCTGAGAAGGGGGTTGCTGCGGTCTGAACCCCGCTACCGTCTGTTCATCTCTCGCGGGCCTCCTCCTTGTCCTGCCTGTTCTCCTGGCCGTTGGGGCAGGTGTCTTAGTCTCAAGCCTGGGTCGGCAACTCCCCGAGGGCAGGAACGGTGTCTGGCCCGTCTCTGCTCCCAGCTCCCACCCAGGTGTGTCACATCACGTTACAGGTGATCAGTGACAAAACAAGAATACTTGCGGGGTCGGAGGGGGGGGCGCCCCATGGCCGAGTGGTTGAGTTCTCATGCTCCGCTGCAGGCGGCCCAGTGTTTGGTCGGTTCGAATCCTGGGCGGGGACATAGCACCGCTCATCGAGCCACGCTGAGGCGGCGTCACGTGCCACAACTAGAAGGACCCACAACTAAGAATATACAGCTGTGTACCGGGGGGGCTTTGGGGAGAAAAAGGGAAAAAATAAAATCTTGAAAAAGGAAAAAGAATACTCACGGGGCCGGCCCCGTGGCCGAGTGGTTGAGTTCGCGCACTCCGCTCGGGCAGCCCAGGGTTTCGCCGGTTCGGATCCTGGGCACGGACATGGCACCGCTCATCAAACCGTGCTGAGGCGGCGTCCCACGTGTCACAACTAGGAGGACCCACAACTAAAAAAAAAAAAGTACAACTATGTGCCGGGGGGCTTTGGGGAGAAAAAGGAAAAATAAAATCAAAAGAAAGAAAAAGAAAAGGAATACTTGCAACCCAAAGCACGGAAAAAGCACTTTTCTTCCTAACACATAAAGAGCTCCCGGAGACAAGTATAAAAGACCAACTGAACAGTGGAGAAGAAATGAGGAAAGGCCAGGCACGGACAGTTCATGAAAAGAAAAAGTGGTTCTTCTTTTTTCCCCAAGATTTTATTTTTCAGGGCGGCCTGGTGGCACAGTGGTTAAGTTCACACGTTCTGCTTTGGTGGCCTGGGGTTCGCCGGTTTGGATCCCGGGTGTGGACCTACGCACCGCTTGTCAAGCCATGCTGTGCCAGGTGTCCCACATATAAAAAAGGAGAGGAAGAGGGGCACAGATGTTAGCTCAGGGCCAGTCTTCCTCAGCCAAAAAGAGGAGGATTGGCAGCAGGTGTTCGTTCAGGGCTAATCTTCCTCAAAACAAAACGAAACACAACGTTAAAAGGTTTTATTTTTCCTATTTCTCCCCAAAGCCCCCCGGTACATGCTGTCCTCGTGTGATGCAGATGGAACAAGTTCTCTGGGGCCTCTGCTTCTAAGGGGACTAATCCCAGCCCGACGGCCGTGCCCTCAAGACCTCGTCTAAACCTAACACCTCCCAAAGGCCTCACCTCCAAATACCGTCACGGTGGGGTTAGGGCTTCAGCGTACGAACTTTGGGGGACACGGTTCAGTCCCTCACACCCACTCAACCTGAAACTGCCTCCTGATAAGGTCACGGAGGATTCGCGTGCACATTCGAGCTGGAGAGGCAGTGCCGGAAGGCACATACGTTGGAAGAGAAGCGGCAGTCGGGGGTCAATTCGTACGTGTCCCTCTCTATGCTATCTGAGGAAGATATCCCACATTAAACGGGCTTCTTGGGCCAACGCTTTTTGTCATTGGTTGCGATAAACTCAGTGCCCACCGTTAGTACAGCTGCCACGCATAGAGGACTTGGCACAGGTCAAGGCCTTTGCTGAGTACTTCACACGTTTTGCCTTATTTAATTCTCATAATACCCCCATGAGATAAATGTTACCATCCCGTTTTTACCGATGAAGAGCTTGAGGCTGGGAGAGGAAAGTAACTGGCCCAAGGGCTCACCGAGAAATGTTAAAGCCGGCATGGGAACTCATCTGCCAAGCCAGTGGTCCTCAGCGTGGTCCCCGGACCAGCAGCATCGGTATCCCCTGAGAACTTGTTAGAAATGCACAATCTCGGGCCCATGAGCCCGAGACCGACTGAATTAGAAATTCTGGAAGTGGGGCCCAGAAATCTGGGTTTCATCAAGTCCTCCGGATGACTCTGATGTACTCTCAAATTTCGGGACCACTATTCGAAGCTGTATTCCCTCTCAGTGTATGCGAGACAAGATGGGTGACTTGGCAGAGAAACCTCCGATCAAACAAAACAGTCCGAATAGGATATTGAAGGTCACTGGGGACTGCGCCTGTTGTGAAGGCTCTGAGGAGCCCATCAGCGTGGACACCGGGGCGGTCCTCCTGTTCCCTGAGGAGCCTGGCCTGGCCCTCTCCCCTGGCTTCACCTCTTTGCCTCGCTCTGCTTCGGTTGTTCCTCCCCCCTCGCCATTGCTCCCCGGGCATTGTGTCCCTGCCGGGGCTCCTGCTGCTGCTTCTCGCTGACCACCCAAGTCCTCCTGCAGCCAAGGCCGCCCCTCGGCGCCAGGCTCTCGTGCAGACGGACGCCGGCCATCCGTCCCCACGTGGATCTGTCCCCACAGACACCGCAACGCGGCAGCACCTGCGCCCTTCCTGACCTTCCTGGCCCTGCCGCTCCGCCTGCCTCCGTGTTCCCAGCACCGATCGGCAGGCTCTCCGTAAAAGTGTGGGAAATGTAAGTGAATTTAGATTTTCTGCTCAAATGATGTTCATTTAAATCTGATCTCACCTCCGCTTGAAGAGGCTGGATTTTGCATTCAGAACCTCGAACTGTAGGAAAGGCCCCGTCTGAAAGGAAGACTCCAGAAGGAGGCCAAGGCACCTGTATCGCTGAAGCCCGTGCCCCGGCACTTTTCTTCAGGAATCAGGCAGTGACAAGCACGGCCACCAGGGGGCGGCATCGGCTTCTTTCCAGCCCCTGGCTGGGCCCTGGGCTCGGTTTTGGGAGGGCTGCCTCTGAAAGGGCCCCTGGTAGAGGAGAAGGCACCCATGGGACCCTTTCACACACATGCCTTTCTTCCACACCCCTTCTCAGAAGTAGGTTGTGTCTTCTCCGTTTTATTCTTGAGGCAACAAAGTGGGTTTGCCAAATGGGTCTCTGTGATTCCTAAGCGGAAGCTGCTCCTTGGCATCCACTCCCCCGACCCCCTCTCCTGCAGACTCCTCGCCTCCCTTCCTTTGGGCGCCCAGACAGGTACCTGGTTAGGATGCTGTGGAGACAAGGACATCCTCAACCACTTCCTAGGTGAGCTCCCTCCGTCCCCTCCCCTCCGCTACTCCATAGCGTGAGCTGTTGCGGGGGACGGGACCTGGAAACATCTAAGCCTCTTGTTAGGAACTGAGGACACCAGGCTCCAGGGGAAGTGACTTTTCCAAGCAGTCGACAGTGAGGGACAGGACTCCTGATGACTCTCAGCCCAGGGCTGAGCCCGCCAGGCCTTGAGGGGGCCTCTCTCTCCAGTGTCATCCCCACCGCTGGCTTCTGTCTTTCTCCTCCAAGAAGTCCCTCCTTCCCCTGAGAGTTCAATACTACCAGACCTTGCCTAGAAACGCAGAGCTTTATAGGCATTCCTGGGCAACGGCGCATTCACACAACCGCCCAGGGCTCAAGGCCCGTAGAGCAGGGCAAGCCAGGCTCCGGTGGACGTTTGGTTCCCACACTCCGGGAACTCCGAGGACCTTTAATCCTTCCACCCTGCACTCAGCAATTCACGCAAGATTTCCCGACTGCCCTCTGTGTGCAGGCCCGGGGCTGGGCCCTGCAGAGATGCAGGCGAGAAGAAGCAGCTCCTGGGCTCAGGGCTCAGGGCTGAGGCTGGAGGGGAGAAGGCTCCGGTGAGGAACCATGACACAGCAGCTGCAGTCTCATCCGGCTGGGGAGCCAACAGGAGGAAGCAGGTAGTCCCAGCTGGTCTGTCCTTCTGTCTGAAATACTTCCCTGAATGCTTGTCACTTGAACCTTGGCTCTCATGTCACCAACTGGAGAGGGCTTCCTGAGCACCCCCCCTCCAATCTGAAGTAGTTCCCTCGCCCCCGTCACTCTCCAGCACACCTCCCTGCCTTATTTTCCTTGATGGCATGCACCGCCCTCTGAAATTACCGTCTTTATTCACCGCCTGTCTCTCCCCACTCCCCCCTATAATGTACACTCCACGGGGCCGAGTCCTTATCCATCTCCCTCGGGGCTGTAGGCTCAGAACTTAGGGCGGTGCCTGGCGCCTAGCATGCACTCCACGTATGATGGCTCAATGTGTGAATGCTCCAATGTTCTCCTCAGGGAATCCCCCCCCACCCCCCCACCCCATGCGCCAGGTCCCGGGCTGTGATCTTGTGGAGAGAAAGGGCTGCAGAGGTGAGGCTGCCAGGAAAGAAAACGGCCGTTTGGAGGAAGGCTCCCTGGGGCCGGGGCTGGGGTGGGCTGGGGTGGGGACTGGAGTTCCCATTTACAGGAGATGCCTTGGGGTAGGCCCACAGCCTGGTGCCGCCCTGACAAGCTGGGCCCCTTCCTTCACCCCTCCCTGCCCTGCTCCTCCTCCCCATTTGTTCATCAACACCTTCCCTGGCAGACACAAAAGATGCAGGAGGGGGTGGGATTGCCAGTTTCATCTCCTTTATCGATAATCTAGTGACAATTTCCGTCTTGGGTGTGAGGCTCAGGAGATATAGGAGAAATGTTAAAGAAGTTTCAAAGATTGTGGAAGAAACACGGGACAATCTGGGTGTTTTCAGTTTCTGTGTGTTTTTAGTTTCACAGACATTCTAACACTTTTTCAAAGCCAAGTTTGGCCAATTTCTAGCTGGGTGACCTCGGACAGATTACGCAGCCTTTCTGCGCTTGGTTTCTTCTCTTTAGAATAACCACACTGGGCCGGCCCCGTGGCCGAGTGGTTAAGTTCGCGCACTCCGCTTCTGCGCCCCAGGGTTTCGCCCGTTCGAATCCCAGGCACGGACACGGCACCGCTCATCAGGCCATGCTGAGGCGGCGTCCCACATGCCACAACTAGAAGGACCCACAACTAAAAATACACCACTATGTATCGGGGGGCTTTTGGGAGAAAAAATAAAAAATAAAATCTTAACAACAACAAAAAAGAATAACCATACTTACTTCCTGGGTTGAGTTGTGTATTAAAAAGTATGCAAAGTTCCTAGACCAGAGCCTGGCATGCAGTGGCCACTCAACAGGGTGATGGTTCCCAACCCCTTGGCCTGCTCTGTCTTCCCCTCTCCTAACTCACTGTGCTCAGCTCCACCACCGTGCCTCAGCTCCTGCTGCAAGCTGCCCTCCCCCGCCCCCATGGCGGTGTAACAAACTAATTTCCTAAGGTCTTGATCTCTTCGGGGATTCCGGGAGGCTCCCTGCATGGCTGGGGAAACCGGGTGGCTGGGCTTGTAGCAGGGAGGGGAAGAAGGAGGTGGCAAGGCAGGCTGCTGCTAAACGGATGGGAAGCTGGTGGGTAGGAGCTTGGCCCTCCTGCCTGCCAATGACTTCCCCTCCCCTTTTTCCAATGCCCCTCATATATAGCCTGTAAAAGGTTAATTACATAATAAATGCAAGAATCCAGCCTCCTGGTAACGATGGAAATATTAGTTGCCATTTCATTCTCCTTTGATCCCCCGCCCCTCCTTCAATTTTACCCACCTCCCTGAAGGGAGGGTATCACTGTTATCCTTTGGGTCACACCGCCCCTTTGTGACATCTCCTCCTCTTCAGGGCTGCCCAGACTGTATCAGGCTGCAGTGACTGGGGAGATGCCACCCAGTCCTGTCCCCCTCTTAACCGATCCTATATGGGACTAATTAACTTCTAGAAACCTTTCCAGAAGCTTCTAGTTGGCACTTTCTCTCCCTCCTCTGAAGTCCTACAAGTGGCTATCTTACGATTTACGAGGGCCCAACGTTCCGGGTCACTGGCGAGTCTTGTCTCTCGCTAGAGTGTAAGCCCTCTGAGGCCAGGCCCTGTGGCCTGCACATCCTCTATATCCCCACAGGCTCTCTGGCTCAGAGATATGGCCCACGGTATGAATGTGGTCAGTAAACACCCTATGGAGTGAAGAATTCTGTCTTTATCTATTTGAGCAAGGGAGGCCCTGGTGGTGGTGGTGGTGGTGTGTGTAGGGGGTGTGTGTCCTCCTGGCTGGCACTCTGACCAGCAACTGAGGGATTTCTGCTGAGGATGCCTCCCTGATGACAGACGATGGATGGCTAAGTGGTGAGGGGCCCAGGCACTGGATTCAGACGGATCCTTGCTCAGCCACTTACTAGCTACGTGTGACCTTAGACAAGTCATTGAATCCTTTGAAGCTTTCTTCACCTATAAAACGCAGACTACCCCAGGCCCTAACTCACAGCTGTTGTGAGGATCAAGAAGGGTAATGGGTTGAGGCTATTTTATGGGGCTCCAGGTTCACACAGGTTTGAACCCTGAATTAGGAAAGATAAAGGAGGAAGACTCGTCCGCATGTCTTGAGTAGACCCCGGCGGCGGGAGTGTGTTGCGGGGTGGTCACCTCTCCTCCTGAGTCAACGCTGCCACGCATGTTCCTTTTGCCCTTCCTGCCATTAATGCCGACTTGAATTCCAAATGTTAGAATATGGTAGAAAAGGTCAAACAAAACGGCCACCGATTGAGCAGACCTCCATCACGGTGCTGCTGGGCTGCCGCGCGCACATCTCCACGCCCCGCCCCGCCCCTCCGCCTCGGGGCCGCTGATTGGCCCGCGTCGCGTGACGTCACGCGCGGGCTTTAAGGCGGCCGCCCGGGAGCGCCCCGCAGTGCCGGCGCGCTGCAGGCCGAGCTGGAGGCTGTGCTGGCGGCTCGGTTGTCCGGCCCGGAGCGGCGTGGGGTGAGCGCGGCAGGCGGGAGGCAAAGAGGCGGCCTCGGCGCGGGGCCTGGCGAGCTGCCGTCGGCGATGGGAGGAAAGCGGGCAGAGAGTGTCGCGGGGCGGTCGGGAGGGGGTCGCGGTGTACGGAGGGGCGTGTCAACAGCCTGGGGATGTGGAGGGCGGCTGGGAGCGGGCCTCGCTCTCCGGTCTCAGCACCTGCACCCTAACTCTTAATTGGGGATGCTGTCCGACCTGCCCCTTCCCGCGAGGATTGTCGCCTGGGAGATAGGGGTCGCGGCGTCTGCTGCCGCTCCACACCCTCGGCGAGGGGACGCTGGAAGCTGACCATCCGCCGGATCGAGGCCTCGCCCCCACCTCCGTGTCCCGGGACCTGGCGGTTTCTCTAGGTCTCATCGCCCCTGTCAGGGCCCCCAGGCAGCGGGGAGCGCCTCTGTTACACCTGCGGCTGCTTTAAAAAAAGAAAACGAATTTTAAAAAGGAAGCAATGCCGACTGATTTAGGAAAGGATCAAGAAGTTGCACGTTTCATGTTTATTATTAAACGTCTCCCCCTTTTTTCTCCCGTGACCTTTCCCTGTTCAGATCACCCAGCCTCTACCGTGAGCCCCAAGACCTGCACTTCAGCCGGAGCTCACCATGGGGAACCACTTGACCGAGATGGCGCCCACTGCCTCCTCCTTCTTGCCCCACTTCCAGGCCCTGCACGTAGTGGTCGTCGGGCTGGACTCAGCTGGAAAGACCTCCCTCCTCTACCGCCTCAAGTTCAAAGAGTTTGTGCAGAGTGTCCCCACTAAAGGCTTCAACACAGAGAAGATCCGG
Organism: Equus przewalskii; assembly: GCF_037783145.1. NCBI lineage: Eukaryota > Metazoa > Chordata > Mammalia > Perissodactyla > Equidae > Equus > Equus przewalskii. The sequence goes on along the minus strand of NC_091840.1, from coordinate 19,928,937 downwards.
GTGCCCCTGGGGGGCTCCCGTGGTATCACCTTCCAAGTGTGGGATGTCGGGGGACAGGAGAAGCTGCGACCACTGTGGCGCTCCTACACACGCCGGACAGATGGGCTGGTGTTTGTGGTGGATGCTGCAGAGGTGGAGCGCCTGGAGGAGGCCAAGGTGGAGCTACACCGAATCAGCCGGGCCTCGGACAACCAGGGTGTGCCTGTGCTGGTGCTGGCCAACAAGCAGGATCAGCCTGGGGCACTGAGCGCAGCCGAGGTGGAGAAGAGACTGGCAGTCCGAGAGCTGGCTGCTGCCACACTCACCCACGTGCAGGGCTGCAGTGCTGTGAATGGGCTGGGCCTGCAGCCTGGCCTTGAGCGCCTGTATGAGATGATCCTCAAGAGGAAGAAGGCGGCCCGGGTAGGCAAGAAGAGACGGTGACCTGAGGCCGCCCTCCTCACCAGTAGGGGTCTGCACACTTGGACAGCCAGGCAGAGCTCGTGGCCCCTTGCTCAGCCCCTGGTGCAGGACCTGTCCACCTCAATGAAGGACTGAGGGGCACACTGGGGCTCCTGTTTTGGTGCAGCGTTGGGGAGGGGGATGGGAGATGGGATGGCTTCTGACCTCTCCCTCCTGACCTCCGCAGGAGCAGGGCCTGCAGCTGTGGAGGCTTAAATGTAAACTGTCACTCTACCTCGACCCTGTTTCTTATTTTGCTTCTCTGGCTTTTTGATTAGATGTGTTTTGGGGCAAAGAAAAGTTGCTTGGAGAATGCATTTGGGATGAATGAGGATTATCTCTGTCCCACCCCCTCCTCCAACTGGGGAGTCTCCCCAGGCTGCTTTTCTAGGGGTGCCAGTCACAATAGTCTTTCTTTTTGTGTCTGTGTGAAAGTGCCAAGAATCCCTCCCCACATTTGTACATCCGCAAGTGTTTTTATAAGCTGTGTGTGTGTCCTCTGTATTATTATTACCTATTTTTTAGCATTTACTTATAAGTTATTAAAGACTGATGATACTGTAGCTCTATGGCTGGCATTTTCCTCTCCTTACCTCGCCCCGGGGATGGTCCAAGATTTCGGTATGGGTGGGTGGGAGGAGACAGGGGACGTACCTTGAAGCTGAGTTTGCAAAGTAAGCTCTTTTCTAAAAATTAGTTTGTGTGTTTATGGGATGGCTGATGGAAATTATGGAAGGAGTTGAGCCCTCCCTCAGCTGTTGCCTGATCTCTGCCATTTTTTGCGGGGGGCGGGGGGGGGGGTCCCTTCTCCTCCTACTCTCCTCCCCTCCTCTCATCCTCTGGCTCTTACTTGACCCTGATACCAGCTGGTCCTTTCAGATTTAATTTCAAATTTTGCTAGTCTGAGCTGCAACTAGGTCCTTGCCCTTGGGGTCACTTCCTAGGTCTGTATAGGTGAGTCCTCAAAGAGCCTTGTGTGTCCCCAACCTCCTGCTCTCCCCAGTACTTGTTAGTCTGGGTTTTTTGTTTTTTTTTTTCTGCCTCGGGGCATCTGGTGAGAATGGAAAGTAAATCCTTCCTGGCTTTAATCCACTTCTGTGTGCTCAGTCTTGCTGACTACAGCTCATTGGCAGCAATGGCAGCGGCTGGAGCTGGGGAGGCCTGAGCTGGATCGAGCCAGCCTGGCCCCAGTGACTAAGCCATGAGTTGTCCAGCTCTGGGAATGGTAGCTATTCCCGCGAGAGGGGCAGTAGTAGTAGCTGTTTGGGTCAGGTGGGACTGGACTGCTGGACCCTCAGGGAGAGGAGGGGGAAGCTGTTGGCCACCAATGCCAGCAGTGATAAAAGTAAAATGCTACTGTTGTGAGGGCCTGAATGCCCCTGCCCAGACTTCCAGGGGCATCCCCTCCTCACCAGTACCAGGGCCAACTGTCTGAGATAACGCAGAACAATCAGATCCTCCTAATCTGGGTGGGAATAGAGAGTAAAAACCAAGCACAATTCTTTCCAGCTCCCAAATCCCACCCCCATCCTCTGTGCAAACATGGGATCCCCAGAGTAGGTTCAGAGTTCCCTCTCCAGAATCAGATAAAAAGACTTGGGGAGGGAGACAAGGTGCTGGCAACACTGACGGTGGCGGGGCGTGGGGGGGCTGCCAAGTTTTGCTACAGAGTCTGTGCCAGTTCAGACATCCACCCCGTGCCCCCCCCTCCCCAGCACCCCCTACCCTGCGCGGCTGGCAGGATGGGGGTGGGTGTGCATTGATCCGGAAGGGTGCCCAGGTGTGCGTCAGTGCCGAAGCCGGCTTGACAGGGCTGCTGGGCTGGTTCTGCTGGGGACACGTGCTACCTGGCCCCCCTCTACACACACCTGTGATTCATCTCTCTTAGTAGTCAGGGCAGAGTCCTCTTCTGCAGCCCAGGAACAAGCTGGGGAGGACCTGGCTAGAAGGATCCTCTGTCCTGCTGGGAGATTTTCCCTCCTCATTCCACCCAATTCTGCTCTTTTGTCAAAATCTCCAAGGACAAGTTTTTTTCATTTCGGGTCACCTGAGGCACGGAGGCCTCTGAATTTGGGGAAAGGCAGAGATGCTCCCCCATCCCTTGCAGAAAGTCCTCCACGGTGCCAGCTCCTGGTTCTGGCTCTGCCAAACACTCTCCCTCCCTAGCTGGTTAGAACTGTCTTCTGCTCCCCCTGGCTCCAGCCCTGGACAGGGACCATGGTCCACAGGAGACTTAGGAATGTTCCAGCTCTTCCTGACGTCCCTCAAGAGGGACTGGGGAATTCTGATTAGAAAGCTACAATCTGGCTGGGAGGGGGTTGGGAGCTTTGAAATAATCCTCCTGCCTTGGTGCATCAAAGGGATGCAGAACTGGAAGGGAGGGGGTCACCTTCCTGTCTGCTGGTGGAAGGGGGGCTGGTTTGGACAGGAGCAATAGGATCTCCTCGCTTTCCGGTCCCACCCAGGGATCCTGCATGTTGAGTTCTGGGCCACTGGCCTGGAATGGGGGTGGGATCAGGGTTGGGGTAGGTTGTAGTTTTCTTGTCTCAGCTTCTTTATTAAGCAGAATTTCTTTGATGGGTGCTGAGGGAGAGGCTCCCTGAGAGCAGAGGGTCTCTGGGGGCCAGCAGTGGTGGGCAGGGGCTGGATACCTGTGAGCTGGGCCCAGAGGTGGGGCTCCCTTCTGGGCTGCCCTCCCCCCACCAGTCACCTCCTCTCCTTGCACAGGTTGGATGGTAAAATCCAGATGGAGGGCACTTTCCCTGGGTGCCCTGCTGTTCCGCAAGCCCCTCCTCATGAGGGCAAAGATGGCAGTGGTTCCTCACCTTCCATGCCCTCTCTAGTCCTCCTATGCTGCATGTGTTCAAGGAAGAGAAAAAGCAAAGAGGAAGGAAAGAAATTCCTAAGGCCCAGAGCAGGCAGCAACTTGCCCAAGGACACACAGCTACTTAGTGGTACATCCAGATCCTTCCTCCCAGGCTGGCTCTTTGTACTCCTGAGGCAGGCAGCAAGTCCAGCATCTCAGAGCTCTGACCTCCTTCTCCTTCCCCCCCTCCCTCCCTGCCTTGATTAGATTAAGGGCCAGCCTTCCGCTCCCCTACTCCCCTTCCTGAAGAGTGGGAGCTTTATCTGCAAAGCTCAGCAGAGCTCTGGCCTCAAATCTGGCCAGAAGTCCCCACCCTCCTTTCGCACTGACCATGTGTCATTCCAAGTCTTTCTTGAGATGGCCACCTCCACCAGGGCCTGGGAAACACTGAATTCCGCTGAAGCACTAGGAGCACACAGGACAGTCTGTGCTCCACCACAGGCCTTTTCTGAATGGAGGCCGGTCGGAGGGGAGGGAGTGGAGGCAGTAAGGGAGGCCGGGCCCTCACTGGGCTGTAGGGGGTGGGCAGTCTGTAGCCACACATTTCCAAGGCCATCTGCAGGACCACGGCTGGGGAGTTTGTGGGTGGGTGTCAGGGGACCTCCTCCCCCAGCTAAGCCAGAGGATAGTATTTGTTCTTCCTTCCTTCCTTTTTAAAAAAAGGTTTTCACTGTTTCCCCTCTCCTCCAACTGGTTACAAAAGGAATAGATCTTTGTTGTGAAAGAAGCTTAGAAAATGGAGAACCCCATAATCTAAACTTCAGAGCTAGTTAAATATTGTGAACGGGTTTTTACATACAATCTTCCAGATATTTTTTTCTCTATACATGTACAAAAAAGGTATGTACCTATAACACACATGGGATTATGTAAGGCATATTGTACAGTTTTGCTTTTCTCATTTATATTTTGGGCATTATTCAATGTCAGGATGTATGGATTTTTCTCATTCTTTTCGATGACTGCATGAGATTCCATTGTATGAATGGACCATCATTTATTAATTAAATCCACAGAGTGTCCCCAGCAATGAACTTCCTTGTTCATATTTCTTTGTACACTTGGGGGAGAGTCCTATAAGAGGAATTCCTAGAAGTGTAATTGTTGTGTGTATTTCAAGTTTTCATAGACGGTGCCAACCTGTGTGCCATAGAGGGAGCTTGGGTGCGGAGGGAAATTTAATCCAGGCTCCTCCTTCTCCATCCTCAGATTTAAATCCTCTTCAAACTGAAGGGTGGGGGTGGGGTGGGCGGTGTGGAGCAGACATTATAGTGCCCTTGCTTTTGGGGAGGTAAGAAATAATATCACCAGCAACTTGGCAGAGGATTCGCAGGCGGAGGCGGGGCGGGGGGCGGGGAGTGAGCTTGGGCTGACTTTCTGGGCCTGGGATTGGGCCCGGGGATTGGGCCCGGGGATTGGGGCCCGGGATTGGGCCCCGCCCGGGGCTGCCTGGCTGATGGCGGTGGTGGGCAGATGGCGAGGACCCCCTAAGCCCCCAGCTTCTCACAGACGTCAGGCTCAGTGGGCGAAACAACTCCTAAAATAAGGACTTGGCTCAGGGAGGGAGAGGCTGACACTGGGAGTGCATGATCTGCAGGGAACGTGGAGAACAGACCTTGCGCCCCAAGGAGGGCAGCCGAGACCCCGGACGGCCCCCACGCCTCTAGTGGGGAGACCCGCCAACTTCTCTGGCTCGTGGACTCCCGGAACAGGTGGCGGAAACCGGAAGTACCAGATCCCTCGGCCACTCGGGGCTGTTTGAGGCTCCCCTCTCTGTTGAGTTCACTCAGGCTCCTGGGCTAATCCTGGGTCTCTGGCCCTCCTGCAAGGAGCAGGGAGGTGGGGAGGCCTGAGGGTTTATCTCTTTAGCACCCCCCGCCCCCATAAATCTGGTGAAAAGATTGGCTGAGGAGGGTAGGGCTGCCAGCTGGGTTTTAAGAATTGCCGAAAGTGAGGTTTTGTGCTTTTGATTGTGTTTGTTTTTATGAGATTATCCATTGCTTTTCTTTCCAGATGCTGACTCTTATCCTTAGAGAAAGAGAAGGCAGAACTGCTTACTCAGTCTCTGGAACTCTCCCAGTCTGATGGGCGAGGAACAGAGCCGCCAGTCTGACCAGCCAGCACCTCAGAAAAGAACCTACAAAGCAAGACATGGCTCTGCCACCAACTTCTGTGACCTTGACCAAGCCATTCCTAGTCTCCTGGCCTCAGTTTACCCATCTGTAAAGCGAGGAGGTGGAGTAGACAATATCGGGTCTTTTCTGGCTCACTTTCAGGGTTCTTGTACAAGGTGGGCATGGGGCCTCCTTAGGATCTTTCTGCCTTCATCTATCACTCTCTGAAATTCCCTTGTCTGTTTTGTCTTTGAGTTTGTGTATTGTCTGCCTTCATCTCCAGGCTAATCGTTCTAGGAGGATGGCCATCATCCATTTTGCTCACCGTCGTGTCCCCAAGACAGTGGCAGGTACACAGTGGGTACTCAGCTCATCTCTGTGGAATGTGGGGTGTCCACTCAAGGGTTGGAGGGTTGGGGTGTCACTACAGTGAAGAAGTGGTTTTAGTCTATAAATGGTGAGAGCACTCAGGAAAGAAGCTATCAAGTAAGGTTGGAGAATTTATCTGGGAAGGCTTCCTGGAGGAAGTGAGGAAAAGACGCAGATTTGGAACTTGAATTAAGTATTCTGATTAACGAGGGACTGGAGAACTGTGGCCTTGGGAATGCTTTCTTGGCCCTACTTACTGCTCAGGAGGAAAGACCTGAGTCTGAGGTTTAATAGGCACAGTTTCATTCCTCCCTTCCCAGTAATTAATTACCTGGCCCAGGATGCTCCCTAGAGTCTGTCGCCACTGCCGTCTTCCAGCTCCTCCCAGGGTCACCCCAGGATAGTCAGGCTGTATCCGGATTGCCATTCTCCACCTCCCTCCCCAGAGGAGCCGCATGTGGGGCAGGTGTAGGGGAAGGGACTCCCAAGGTGTAGATCTGTGCTGTGCAGTATGGCAGCCCCCAGCCACATGTGGCAGCTGAGCAGGGGAATTGTGGCCGAGACATGCTGTATACATGAAATACACAGACTTTGAAGACTTAGTATGAAAAAAGAATGTAGAATATTTCACTAATACTATTTTATTTTATTTTATTTTTTTTATTAATGTTATGATAGATTACAACCTTGTGAGATTTCAGTTGTACATTTTTGTTAGTCATGTTGTGGGTACACCACTTCCCCCTCCGTACCCTCCCCCCACCCCCCCTTTTCCCTGGTAACCACCGATCAGATCTCCTTCTCAATATACTAATTTCCACCTATGAGTGGAGTCATATAGAGTTCGTCTTTCTCTGACTGACTTATTTCGCTTAACATAATGCCCTCGAGGTCCATCCACGTTGTTGTGAATGGGCCAATTTCATCTTTTTTTATGGCTGAGTAGTATTCCATTGTGTATATATACCACATCTTCTTATCCAATCATCAGTTTCTGGGCATGTAGGCTGGTTCCACGTCTTGGCTATTGTAAATAATGCTGCGATGAACATAGGGGTGCAACGGACTCTTGAGATATCTGATATCAGGTTCTTAGGATAGATACCCAGTAATGGGATGCTGGGTCATAGGGTATTTCTATTTTTAACTTTTTGAGAAATCTCCATACTATTTTCCATAGTGGCTGTACCAGTTTGCATTCCCACCAACAGTGTATGAGGGTTCCTCTTTCTCCACAACCTCTCCAACATTTGTCGTTCTTGGTTTTGGATGTTTTTGCCAATCTAACGGGGGTAAGGTGATATCTTAGCATAGTTTTGATTTGCATTTCCCTGATGATTAGCGATGATGAACATCTTTTCATGTGTCTATTGGCCATATTCATATCTTCTTTTGAGAAATGTCTGTTCATGTCCTCTGCCCATTTTTTGATCGGGTTGTTTGTTTTTTTGTTGTTAAGCAGTGTGAGTTCTTTGTATATTATGGAGATTAACCCTTTGTCGGATAAGTGGCTTGTAAATATTTTTTCCCAATTAGTGAGCTGTTTTTTTGTTTCAATCCTGTTTTCCCTTGCCTTGAAGAAGCTCTTTAGTCTGATGAAGTCCCCACTAATACTATTTTATATAGATAGGTTGAAATGATAATTTTTGATATATTGAGTTAAATAAGATACTTCATTAAAATTAGTTTCATCTGCTTTTTTTTTGGTGAGGAAGATTGGCCCCGAGCTAACATCTGTGCCAATCTTCCTCTATTTTATATGTGGGATGCTGCCACAGCATGGCTTGGTGAGTGGTGTGCAAGTCCATGCCCAGGATCTGAACCAGTGAACCCCAGGCTGCTGAAGTGGATCCTGTGAAGTTAACCACTTTGCCATCGGGCTGACCCCCTCGTCTGCTTCTTTTTATGTTTACAAAATGTGGCTAGCAGAGATTCTAAAATTCCATACGTGGTTCGCATTCTATTTCTATTGACACTGTAGCTCTAGGTATTTGGGTGATGGAGCATTATGGGTAAAAGAATGGGAGATCCCTTGTTCTTCTTTCTCCTGAAATCAGAAGAGAAGCAGACCAAACTGCAGCAGTCTGGCAGGAGGGCAGATAACAGGAAGGCCTTCTTGACGGGGACTAACACACCTGAGGGATCTGCATACCCTCCTTCCTGGAAAGCTTTCAGGTTAGGTGAAGACAGTGCATATTCTTGAATTATCTTAAGACATCTTATGAAACTATGATTCTCAATGATCCGAACCTGGTTACTTGCAGGAGATTTTCCTACCTTCATTCAGAGTATTTTCACTCTCTAAATGGCTCTTTAACTGCCTATTTGATGATGAGCCTTGATACCTGGAATCCATAGAAAATTCCTAACATGGTTTTACCCAATAGTTTCTGATCTTTCATCACATTGCTGCGATAGTAGCAACAGTGTTGATGGACTGAGGTTCCGTCAACTTGCCCTCCCCTGCTGCCTTCCTCTGCCCAACCCTCCCCACCCAAAGGTGCTGGAACAGAGAGAGGGCTCAGGCAGGCCATACTGAAGGGGAAGATGCCAGCTGGGGGTCTGGATAATCCACAAACGGGATTATCTGCCGCTGAGTTTGCACACACATAAGCAGGTGGCCTATATGCAGACAGGACGTACTGGGATGAGCCAGGGAGACGAGGTTAACACCGTGTGTCTGTGGGTGTGTGTGTGTGTGGGGGGGGGAGGGAAGTCCTACAGTAAACCTCCCCACCCACTTATCTCTCATCCAGAGCATTAATTCAACCAATCACTCATTCTTTCAATCAACCACATGTAATATAATGTTTAGCATTACTGTACACTGACACACCATCCCAGGCACTGGAGCTAAGGTGCGATCTGTACACAAAAGCATCCTAGATCCGATTTCCTTGCTGCAGAGCCTGAGACAGGGATTGAGGGGGCATACGGTTTATTGAGGGCAAACTCTCAGAAGGGGAGGGAGGGAAGCAGGATGGGGCAGAGGAGGCGCTAAGCAAGGCCACACTCTCACAGCTGGAGTCTGATTGTGGTGTGATCCTGTGGGGAAGCTCTGGATGAAGAATGAACCACAGAAAGAATTCCACCCCCCAACCCCCACCCCAGTCCTCCCAGGCAGGGAGCTGGTTGCCCAAGTCTCCAGAGAAGGGGCAGCCAGGAGCCATCGCAGGCAAGGCTCACAGCCAGTAGAGCGGATCTGGGTGCGGCATCAGGGGCATCCACTCAGGGTGTAGCCCAAGAAGAGAAGAGCAGCTGACCTGGGCGAGCCACGCGTCCTGATTGCTGTCCTTGTTTGGCAATCCAGTGTGCTTTCTACTCTCGCTCTCTCGGCCTCAGCTTCAGCCCTTATCTGCCCTGGTCCCGCCTTGTTTCTCCTTCCAACTGTTTCTTTGTCTCCCTCCTCCCCCCACCGTCCTTGGTTCCTGCCTCTGATCTTGCCCTCTCTCCTCTGGAGGTTTATCTGAAACTCGGGATGGAAGGCTGAGTTTCTTCTAGATCCTCAGGGTGCCGGGGCTACCGAGTCATCCCTGTTGACCTCTTCCCTTGCCAATAGGTCAGTTGAGCCCCACTGCTCCCCAAGGCAGAAAGCTTTGGTGTCCCCGGGGACGTTTGACCCAAGCCCCTTCTCTTGTGCTCTCCCTTTACTGGGTGTATCCATCCCCACTTCCTCTTGTGGAGAAAGGACAGTTCAGGAGAAATTTGTGCTCAAGGCTTGACTCCTACCTAAACATCACAGGACACATTCTTTGGAAGGGAAGGGTGGGAGCCGGGCTGGCTTCCTTAGAAACTTCCAAACAGAAAAGACGCCGCCTTTCCCTGTCCCCTCCCAAATTCCAACAGGGACTGGGAGAGAGGGTTGTTTCCGCCCAAAGGCTGGGGATGGATGGACTGACCTCTGAATCTTCCTTTTCTCTGGCACAGCCCTGTTTGTAGAGGTGCCAGAATCCTGAGGCAGAAAGCAAGAGAAAAAAAGAACATTCTCTGAGGGCATTTGGCTGCCCTTTTACACCCCAAATCACACAGAGGGGGTCCAGTGTCATGCCCTCCATGTCTTCCCGCCCCTAGCATGTGGATTTCCCGTGGCATGTCTCATGCACATAGATACACACACCCTCACACTGTTGAAACCAGAGCGGCTCCAGGGAGGGGAGTGCGGAAGCAGCTGTGGACAGGTGTGGGTGGCCACATGCTTCTCCTTCTGGGAGGTGACACTTCTATTACACCTCCACAGGTTTCATCTGAACCTCACCCTGGCCTTGACCCTGTGTTGTCAGGGTGGGCAGGAGGGATGGAGGAGTTGAGCTGGCCCGGTGCTGACAAGGAAAGCATTCTTAACAGGCCCTTGAACTGTCAGGAAATCAATTCTTCCCAAGAACCAAATTTGGAGGAAACTCAGCTTAATGAACAGCAGCGGGAATTGGGCCTAGATGGCTGGGTAAACTTCAGTGATGGTTGAGTGAAGCGCCCTGGAACGGTTGGGAGCACCCATCCTCCCTGATGTATTGGCTGAAGGCAGGGTGTGAGGCCGGGATAAAGTGTGGGATCTGCACTGGGGAAAGTGACCCTGACAGCCCAAAGCATTTGGCATCTCTGAATCGGAGGAACGGACTGCCTGACTGGCCGTGTCACCCCTATTAGGCTGGGGCTGGGGCTGTAATTGCTATAATTCGTTGATGAATGCAGTTTGCAGCTGGCTTCTCTCCCTGTGACAGGCCTCAATTAGAGCTGCCAGAGGGATCTGGGGTGGAAGGGGGAGCTGGGATGTTGTTTCCAACCGCTTCTCCTGGCCCCCTCTCAGCTCTCTGCCCTGCCCTGAAATAGGAGGGAATTCGTTGAGCCAAGTTATTGTTCCCCTCACCCCAAACTTGCCCCCAGAGATATAATTTCAGAACAAATGGTGCTGCGGGGGGGAGGGAGAAGGGTGTAAGATGAAGGATGCCTTCCTGCAGGCTAGTCTGGGATGCTATGGATTTTAAAACTCAACCATGTTTCGTTTAGTTGAGCATTTTCTCATTTATTTTAGAGCTTCTAAAAGTCCTATAGGAAGGATGACTTTTGAGGCAAAATACTTATTTCTATCTTATATCCCCTCTCCATCTCACCAGATAAAGGAAAAAATATGAGGCAGAATGATGAAAAGGAGAGAGAGAAAAATTGGCTCTACATAGATACCTAATTTTAATTTCAAAATACTGTAAGGACACCAGGGATCATTTAGTTCAATGGTTTTCAAACTCTTTTTTAAAAAGCAATGGGAATGCTTCTTCCAATGAAATCTAACATGGAAGCTCAAGGTGTAAAATAAGCCATTACTGGTCCAGTTAAAGTGGAAGTGGGGCCTCTGAGCGCCCTGGACTATCCTCCTTGCTGAGTCCTGCCTCCTACCTCCTGCTCCATGGCCTCCCTGTGACATCTGTAAGGTTCACTTAGGGGGACCAACTCATCCTGGTTTGCCCAGTCTTAGCATTGAAAGTCCCACAACCCAAGAAAGCCCTTGAATCTGGGACAGTTGGTTGCCCTACACTCCATAGAGCATAGATAGAAAAGCACTGATCCAACCCCTTTGACCTATTGATGAAGGCATTGAGCCCAAGAGAAGAGAAGTGGTTTGAAGTCCCATGGATAAAGTCCCCATGCCCAAGAGATGCCTATATTTTGGGGAGTAAATCTTGCCCTTCTGCCCTGTGTCCCTGTGAGAGGTGAAACTGTCCACCTCCAAATTTCTCTCCTCCCAAAACCCTCTCTTGTGAAGCCTCCCATGATCCCCCTAAAAAGAGAGCTGCCCTCTCTTCTGATTCTTCTGTCAGAGCACTTAGATGGTAGAGTCATCTTTTATCTAGGGTCTTTCTCTCCATTTGGACTGGAAGATTCTTGGTTCTGTGTCTCATTTATTTTTGTATCCCTCAGCACCTAGTGCAGTGTCTGGCATGCAGAAGGTATTCAAACTGTTTTTCGATAGATGCATGGTGGATGGGTGGATTTGGAGGATGGATGGGTGGATGGATGGATAGATGAATGGATAAATTGGGAGATGGATAGATGGAATGGATGGGTTGATAGAAAGATGGATGAATAGATGGCTTGGTGCCATGTTGAAGACCTTGGGATGGAACAGTTGGGCAGTTTCTAGACAAGTTTCCTCCTGCATCAGTTCTCCCTAATATGGCCATTTGCTTAAGTTTGATTTTTTGGAATATCGAACATACCTACATTCAGATGCAAGGTCAAAGCAGCTTTCCAACTCAATTAGAAGTCGTTTAAATTGACTATTTTTGGATTATTTGTGCTATTGCTTTTCCCTACAGAAAGTTATGGTTTAACTACGCAAATAATATTTGATGAAAATACCTCCAATAGGCAGCTGATGGCAGTGACGAATAGTGTCTGAAAATAAAACAGTTTAAAAATATCAGAAAAGGGAGCGTGTAGGAGGCAGGGAGAGACAGTGAGCAGTTGGTGAACATAGCAAGCAAGATGATCAGGGCTTGAGGACTAGAAAGGCTGGAATCCTGAGAGGAGGAATGTGAGGTGCACATGAGAAGGACTTCCCAATTATCAGGACCGAGAGAGAATAGGATAGAAAGTTTTGAAAGAAAGAGGGGCATGATGTTGATCCTGTTTGGAAGCAAACAAGTAGTCTAAATGATTATTTATGATTCTTTCTTGACCTACTACTTGTTCAACTACAATCTGTTGAGTATCCTTTCTGACCCACGCATCAGGCCAAGCACTGTCACTTACACTGTCTCAGCCCATCACGCCTGGGGGCAGGAAGACGGAGTCTGCACTCTCTCAGATGTGCACATTCTTCTTGGACAATCTCATCCACACCTGTGGTTTTAACCACAGCAGCTACACTGATTCCCAAGTGTTCGTCTCTAGTCCAGACCTCTCCTTGTGTCCCACACCTACTGCCACCCCACTGCTGAATACCTCCCCCTGGATGTCTGCAGATGCCTTGAACTCAAGAAACCCCATGCTGAACTCATCTGTTTCTCCTCTAAACTTGCTTCTCTGCCCAGATTCTCCATCTATATTCATAACACCCTCATCTGACCCACTCGACACCCAAGTCAGAACCTGGGCATCATCCTCTTCTTCCTGTCTCCCCCACTGCCAATGCTGGTCACCACGTCCAGTAATTCCACTTCCTAAATACCTCACAGGTCTGTGTCTCTCTCTTCCTCCCCATAGGAACTGCACTGTGTTCAGGTCCTCGCCATTTCTCACCGGGTGCCTACCCTAGTTTTCTTAGTGGTCTCCCACTCTCCCATCTTGCACTCTGGGAATCTATTCCCCACTTGGTTGCCAGACTCTTTTTTCCAAAATGCAAATCTGATCAGTTACTGCCTCCTCCTAAAGCCTTTTGACGAAAGCCCAAATGTCTTTAAAATAGTGTCCAAATTCCTTACCATCTGTGACTAAGGCTTTCATACTCTGACCACTCCTCCGCTTCACTCCTCACTCGGCTTCGCCTAATCAGGGCCCTTGCTGGCCGAGCTCTCTCTGTCAGCCCCAGGTCTCTGCACAGGATCTTCCTGCTGCCTCAGATGCCTCTCCTCCCATTTGCACTGGCCTAATTCTTCCTCGTTCTCCACGACTCAGCATGTTGGGTGTCACCTCTGCCAGGCAGACTCTCTGACTGCCTCTTCATTCCTGAATCTGGAGGAGGTGTCCTTCCTCTGACCTCTTATTGTGTCCAGCGCCTGTCTCTTCCTTCCCTCTGATTGCACTGTAGTGCGGCTGCCTGTTTACTTATCTGTCTCTCCCTCCAGTGTGAGATTTCCCAGGACAGGTATGATGTCTTTCCCATCTGTATTCCTCGTGTTGCTTGGCACGTGGTGCCCAATAAATGTTTGTCAAATGAATGTATGACCTCTTGTAGTTCTCTATCTTGTATGGGCCTTTGTTCTCATCCTTCCTTTTGGGGAGGCCAGTTCAGGACAGATTATGACAGGACTCAGGATGTGCTGTAGAAATCAGTACATTTTTCTCCCTCCCCCTTGCCTGTCTCTCTCAGATTTTGCCAGTGGCCACGCCCTTGGCACAGACACACGCGGCTCAGTCTGCAGAACGTCAGCTGGCAGCGAACAGCCCTTCCCTTCCTCCCTGGCTCCGTCTTCGCTCAGCACAAATCGTTTTCCTTTTTGGGTGTTCACAGCTCCGATAGCAGAGGGCTGGGTGGGAGGGTGGCAGCATTGGGCTGTCTGCAGGGAGGCAGAAAAGGGGGGTGTGGGAGAGCCAAGAAGTGGGTGGAAGCATTGCTATGTGGGCCCTTTTGAGGGAGAAAGAACATTTAGCTTTTTGGGGTTGCCTGGGGTGGAGCAGCTGGGATGCTCTTGGCCGCTTTCACTCTCTGGGAGCTGATATTTAGCCTCCTAAATATTGGTGGACTTTCTGAGGGAGGGAGACAGAGACTTTGGATTTTCTTTCTTTTTTTTGAGGAAGATTAGCCCTGAGCTAACATCTGTGCTCATCTCCCTATATTTTTTATATGTGGGATGCCTGCCACAGCATGGCTGGATAAGCGGTGCGTATGTCCATGCCCGGGATCCGAACCTGTGAACCCCGGGCCGCCAAAGTGGAGCATGTGAACTTAACAGCTACACCACCTGGCTAGCCCCGAGATTACGGACTTTCAGAACTGGCCCTGTACTACCCTTGCTACCAAACCACTGGACAGAATCTTGGGGGTCAGGCAACTGCTATTTTCTCTTTGTGGAGAATGTAGGAAAAGAGAATCTGCCACATACCTCATTCATTCATGACCTGGGTGACGCCAGAGGCTGGGGACACAGAGGTGAATAAGGCTCAGTGCTCCTGGAGCTCACAGTCTAAGCAGGGCTGAGACCCGTGGGTAGACATGTTACAACCCAGCACCCAGCGTGCTCTGAGATGGCAGCGAGAGCAAGGGCTCGGTGGGCTCGGAGGGCAGGTCACTCTGTTCTTGGAAAGGTTTCAGCTAAGAAGGTGACGTTGGCCCTCCGGGAGACATTTCTACACAATGTTGTTCTCACAACTGCCTCCAACTTCAGTTCCTCAGAGGAGACTCTGTTGAACTCTTCACAAGGAGAGCAGTATCATACATGGTAGAAGGAGTACTGAGTTCAGAGATCACATGGTTTCAGATCCTGGCTCACCAACTCATTCATTCATTCAGTCAATGCTCTTGATCAGCTATGAGACCTTGAAAATTGACCTTAATTCTCTGAGCTTCAGCTTTCTCATTTATATAATTGGGATAATGGTGACACTCACCTCATCATTCTTTCAGAAAGATTACATGAACCGATGTACATGACAACGCTTTGTAAGCTGTAAAGTGCTTTGCAAATGTGATCTGTTATTTATTCTTTCACTTATGCGTTAATTCAGTCAGCCAGTAACTATCGAGTGCCCACTTCTAAGGTCTGGGAAGCCCCTCTTTGAGGCAGGAGCCTGTTTTGTGCACATGGGGGTGTGTGTGTGTGTGTGTGAGGGTCTGCGAGTGACTGTAGTGTGCTTCATCAAGCAGCAACCATCTGCTCTGTCTGAAGGGAAGTCCTAGCTTCCCCAGCCCCCAGCCCTCGCTCCCGGGCGCAGATGGGCAGGGACACGTTCTCCTGTCTCTCCCTCAGCTGATGGATGCTGGTGCACAGAGGAGGCCGGCAGGGTGCATGACTCACCAGCCTTAGTCACTCTGCCTACAGGACTTCTTCTGCAGGGTGATGACCCAAACTAAAAACATGGCTGAAGAGCGAGGTAGTGTTCTAGGCTGGGTCTCTGAGGGGCATCTAAAACCAGGAAGGGAGCCAAATGCATCATTTTGCACGTTCCCCAGCCCCCGACCACTCACATCAGAAGGGTCCTGGAGAGCCCCAAAGCTGAAGGGTGGCAGAGAAAGAGGTCCTGGCTAGTGGTGAGTGGGAGACCAAAGGTCATTTTTCCACCACAGTTGTTGTCTCAGCAGATCCTGGCCAGCCACATCATCAGCTTCAATGTGTGTACAGAGCTTTACAGTTTGTAACATGCTTTCATGCACTTTCTCTCATCTGATCCTCACAAGAACCTTGTGAAGCCATTACTGGAGAGGGGGAATAGCAAGGAGGTGGAGTGTGCGACCTATGGAGCCAAACGGCCTGCCTTTGAGTCTGTCCTGTTGCTTATCAGCTGTGAGACTGCACAACTCCTTTAATCTCTCTGTGCCTCAGTTTCCTAATTTAAGAAATGAGGATAATAATAGTACCTTCTCCTTACAGTTTTTGTAAGGACTGATAGTTTACTGATCGTCTGTCTCTCCGAATTAGACTGTAAACCGTAGAAAGGGGAGATCTTTGTTTTGTTTGCTGGGTGTCCGGAGTGTTTAGGACAGTGCCCCACACAGGGAGGTTTGCAAAAAATATTTGTGCAATGAATGAAGACGACTAGAACAAGCCAGGTGCATTACTATATGTATTAGCTATTGTGGTCAGTTCAGGTTGCTATTACAAAAATACCATAGACTGGGTGGCTTAGACACAGAATTCTATTCTTCGCAGTTCAGGAGCCTGGCAAGTCCAAGATCAAGGTGCTGGCTGATTTGATTTCTGGTGAGATCCCTCTTCCTGTTTTGTGGAAGGATACCTTCTGATTGTATCCTTTCTTGTTGAAAGAGAGATCCTGTGTGTCTTCCTTTGCATAAGGACGTTAATCCTATCATGGGGGCTCCACCCTCATGACCTAAACTAACCCTAATTACTTCCCAAAGGCCCCACCTCCAAATACCATCACACTGGGCATTAAGATTTCGACATATGAATTTTAGGGGAGACACAAACATTCAGTCCATAGCAGCTATTATTACAGGATTCTCCCTATTTGGGGGAAAATGTAGAAACTGAAGTTTAGAGCATTTAGTGAATTGCCTGAAGTCACAAAGCCAAGACATGTGCAGACATGGAGCTTAAAATGGGGCTGCCTGGGCCAGCCCTGGTGGCCTAGTGGCTAAGTTTGGCACACTCCACTTCAGCGGCCTGGGTTCGGTTCCTGGGCTCTGACGTACACCACTCATCTGTCACCATTCATGCCGTGGTAGTGACCCACATCCAAAAAGAGGAAGATTGGCAACAGATGCTAGTTCAGGGCGAATCTTCCTAAACAAACAAACAAACAAACAAAAAACAAAACCAAAAAATCCCAGCCAAACAAATAAAATTGGGCTGCTTACTCTAAATCAAGGCCCCTTTTCCCCACCATGACTATCCCAATTCCTCCTCCCGGTTCCTCTCTTTGATCTCTCTCCTCCACCTCTCCAGGTAAATCCTCATTAAAGTTGGGTTGATAGACTTAATCCAGTTCCTTTTCCGCAGCAGAGAGAGCTGGAGCACTTTGAGCAAATCACTCAACTGCTGTGCAAATAGTTCCTTCATCTTTTAAATGGACATCATAGTAGAACCTTCGTAGGTTCAGCTTGGCGAAGATTAAATGACAGGTAATGTACGGAAAACGATAGACACAGAGTAACAGCTCATACACAGAAACGCTTAATCATCATCTTCATTATCTCTTGGGGGCCACTAGGCAAGATGTAAAATAGATTTAGACTCATAGAATGTTAGAGTTAGAAGGGATCTTAGCAAATATAGTTCACTCTTTTTATTTTATAAATGAGCAAATGAACCCAGAATCATTTGACTTCCCCAAGGATACAATACTTGTTTAAAAAAATATCACCTGGAGGAAACTGGGTGAAGTTTTACAGGAACTCTTTCTGCTATCTTTTACAGCTCTTTTCTAAGTCTAAAATTGTTTCAAAATAAAAATAACAACAAGAATGGCTGTTGCAACTACTCCTGAAAAATAATTACCTAAATTATAAGGCAGGGAGGGGATGAGGGTGCGTGGGGGTTGGGAGGAGAGGTGGGGAGATGTTTAGGAGTATTCTTCTCCAATTACCTTGTTCCTCTTGATGCGGGGTCGGTGAGCCGAGGAGTTGAAAGAAAGATTTCTTGGACTCTCAAGATCTGGCGGTAGTGCTCTTTTATTTAGAGAATAGTGTGGAATAGCATGGGGACAGGACCCATGGGCAGTCAGGCTGCTGCGTGGGAACAGGGCCCACGGGCAGGAGGAGGTGTTGCTGCCGCCGCTTCTACTGCAAACATGGCTGGAGAGTAAGGCTAAATTTAAGGCATAGGTATGTGAGCCATCTCTTTACAAGACAAAGGAAAGAACATGGAAAAAAGTTAAAATGGTATCAGTGCAGGTGCGGTCTGGCCATTGGGTGGTCCCACAACTTTTAGATAAGAATCAAATCAGATTAAGTAAAGGCCGGAAGCCACCACCCTAAATCAGTTACATGAGGTTGCCGGAAAGTAACCAACTTAAGTTCTTGCCTTCCCCATTAAGAGTTTCCAGAGACAAGGCCATCCCCCTTCCCCCTGGCACAGAGACGGAGGCATCTCCACAGATGGAGCTTCTCCCCACAAATGCAAATGCCTCCCAACAAAGGGCAAGCAAATTCCACTGCTCGGAGCCTGCTTCTCATCTGCAGTTTTAAAATTAACCAGCCTAAAATTCTCATCACTCTCAGAAGAAATATTGACTTGTATTTCAGTGCATTTGTCCTGTCGCTGCCACTGCCGGTCTCTTAAACCCATCCATTGATTTCTCATTTTCAGTGTCCATCTGATTTTTTTTTTGTTGTTACCAGATAACTATTTGATGTTTTAAATTCCTAGTCTTGGGGCCGGCCCTGTGGCCGAGTTGTTAAGTTCACACGCTCTGCTTCAGCGCAGCCCAGGGTTTTGCAGGTTTGAATCCTGGGTGAGGACATAGTACCACTGGTCAGGCCACGCTGAGGCGGTGTCCCACATGCCACAACTAGAAGGACCCACAACTAAAAAAAATACACAACTATGTACCAGGGGGCTTTGGGAGAAAAAGGAAAAATTAAATAAATAAATAAATAAATTCCTAGTCTCTGTTGAAATTCTCCATTTTTCATCTATTTTGGACATCTTTTCCTCTATTTTCTGAGCATATTAATAATAATTATTTAAAAATTCTTGGGGCCAGCCCCATGGCCAAGTGGTTAAGTTTGCTCGCTCTGCTTTAGCAGCCCAGGGTTTCATCTGTTCAGATCCTGGGCGCGGACATGGCACCGCTCATCAGGCCATGTTGAGGTGGCGTCCCACATGCCACAACTAGAAGGGCCCACCACTAAAATATACAACTATGTACTGGGGGGATTTGGGGAGAAAAAGCAGGGAAAAAAAAAATTCTTGTCTTCTGAGCCAGCCCTGGCAGTCTAGTGGTTAAGATTTGGTGCTGTGGCCTGAGTTCATTTCCTGGTCGTGGAACCAGGAGGCTCACATAAAGAATTAAATTAACAACCAGGATACACAACCATGCACTGAATCTTAAAAAAAAAAAACCCCTAACAATCCATGTCCTCTAACTCCAATGTCTTTGCCACCTGTGGATCTACTTCTATTGTGTATTTTTTTCATTTGCTTATTTCCTGTCTCTTCACATACTTAGTAATTTTTGATTGAATGTTAGAAATTATGTATAAAAGCCAGGGAGAGGCTCCACAAGATGGTTATTTTCAACCAGAGACTGTTCATGCTGTCCTCTGCAAGACAGGAAGTGTGGCAGAACCCCTTACTCCAATCAGGATCTCATCTGGCTCGAGGCTGTGTTTTGGGTTTATGAGACTCAGCGCAGTGGGAGTTTGCAGCTGATCTTGGGATGTGACCCTCCTCAGCTTCTAGCTGAGGGCCTGGCAGATTGTGTCCTCAATAACAGGAGAAATGCTCGGGTTTCTGCTCTGCGTTTCAGAAGTTTGTCAATCTCTCTTTAGCTTTCCTCCCTGTGTAGTTTCGGATTCGGCAGATGTTTGGAGGGGAGACTGGCTGTGTATTTGAGGTCCCTCAAGTCTCCCATTTTGGTTTTCCAGTCCCCGTGTGACTGTCAGAAGTTCTACTGGATTCTCTGCCCTGTAGCAACATCCTCTGTTTAGGGCACACCCAGATTATCAGTCTCTAGTCCCACCCAGAATTAGAAAATGCTCCCAGGGGAAAGGGGGCTGTAGACCTCCAATTGTCTCTGAACAGCCTCCTCACCCCTCAGCATGTTACTCTCTCTTGAGAACTTCTGTAGCTGTCTGATGCTTTTGTAAATATTCGTTCTGCAGTTTACCTGGCTTGTCTAGTTCCCAGAGGAAGTGTTGACTTGCTGTGAACTATTCCAACCTATCCAGAAGCACTCAGCACTCCCAAAAGAGACTGGGAGTGAAGGATTGAAAACTTGGGATAATACCTATTGTCAAATCGTTTTTTCCTCCTGTTTTTTCCCAGTAGCCCTTTAGGTGTGGGTATAGAGGAGAAAGCGGGGCCTTGGGGTCAATTCCAGATCTGCTACTTAGATACTGTGTGACATTAGAAAATTAAGTTAGAGGAAATTAAGTGAGGTAATACCATTTGGATGGCACCCAGCACAAAGCCTGGCTCACGGATTTAAGTACCAAGCTTTCTCCTACATGGTGGCGGGGGACTTTTCCCACAAAGGGATCAGAGTTTGTGGTTTAAAGGTGGTTTAAGATGATGAACAAGCTTGGCCTCAGGTCCAGTTGATGTGAAAGGAGATGAAGCAAGGTCTTTATTCACAGCTTGTGGCCCTTGGAAATTATAGTTTCGGGGCTTGAGGATAATAGTAATTTAGGAGAGGTGATGGGGTGTCCTAGGAGCCCCGCATTCACAGCGGCCTGAGTCTATGCCCAAAGTCATTTGGAGGTACAGGACATCCACGGAACAGAGCTGCTCAAATCCAACATTCTTCAATCACCTTCCACAGCTCCCCATGCCAGACACTTATGCTTGCTCACATTTAAATCTTGCGTCGACCCTAAGCAAATGCAGTGGTGTGCTAGAGCCAGCTCATACCATCTTGGCTGGTGAGAGCCAATTTTCAGGAATTTTGTGAGCTGGTTGACATGTTGATAACTTGAAATCTATAATTCCTGTGGTGGGCATATTTACACCATGGAAATTAGCAAACTCTACAAGACAGGGCTTTTCTTTTCTTCCAGAGAGCCAGTTGTTAAACGTTTAACAGCATGCCATTGCATGTGAGTGTTATGACCATTTTACAGTTAGGTAAACTGAGACTTTGAGACCCCAGTTCTTAGAGCAAGTAAGCAGCACAGCCAGGATTCAAACCCAGATCTGTTTGGGTCTAAAGCCCTTGAGTGCTTTCCCCTGGGGATAACAACTGTCTTTTTGTTTCCAGCATGGTCACATACAACCCCAGTTTAGGAAGAAATAAAGTGGGCTGGCATGCAATCTGTGCCCAATAATTCGGAGATTGCAGGCACACCAAATGGACATTTTTGGACAAATGTCAAATCAGTATTTGGCTGAGACTGGTGACAAGTATTACCATAGAATTTTCAGGACCAAGAGTAAACCTTAAATTTTTTAAAGATTTAGTTACTGTTGCAATTTTGTTATTTTAAAAATTTAGTAGGCAAATTTCTAAAGTTTGTCATAATGCAGAAATAATACTTTCTCAGCATGTTCAACAGCCACGTTGCTCCTGCGGCCACTACATGGCACATGTGGGATACGAAATAGCAGCTCACTTTCATCTGGGGTTGGCGGAGGGGCAACGCATTTTTTGGATACCTCATTTTTCTCTAATATTTTCTTTTTTTCTTTCTCTTCTTTCTTTCTCTTCGACCGGATTGAATGTGACATATCATGGATGTTGTATATCTCCTCTTCCTGAAATTTTGAGGCAGCAAAGTTGACATTCTGCTTTTAATGCATCCTCACAAAATAAGAAAATTCTGAGTCTTTTCTTGAGAGACTCCTGGACTAAAAGGCATTAAATGAGGATTACAGTTCTCTGAATTTATTTTATTTAAGGTTACAAATGCTAGTTCACCAAGTAATTCTGCAAGACTAGATTTATGATATAATAACGATCATTTTAACTTATATTATCATTTAAATTTTCATAAATGTTTCATGGCCCAAAAAGGCTGTAATGTTTTCCCTGAAGTTTTCTAGCTCCGTGTAACTCGTTGTGGGTCCTCAGACCAGCAGCATCTTTATTCCCTTGGAGCTTGTTAGAAAGGCAAATTCTCGGGCCAGTCCAGAGACCTATTAAATCAGAATGTCTGGAAAACAAACCCCTTAGAATCTGTATTTTAATCAACTCTCCAGAAGATTCCAATAGTCCCCGAGTTTGAGAAGCACTGATGTAGCCAACAATCTCCTGATATTTACCTAGTTGTCCATCTGCTTCTTTATATCAATATTTGAAAGTTCTACAGTGTTTTACATAGAACTGCCAGCTTTCACGTTCGTCATTAATTATTAGGGCATTTTAACCTTGAGACAATAATTTCGACATATAGAGCACACAAGGAAACTTTCATTCCAAGTTACATGGGGAATGCTTACAAAATAGAAATGGAATAGTCACATGAACCAATACATTGAAATGACACGCCCTGTTTGTATTACAGATGTTGTCATGCTGGCAAGATCTGATGGTAAAATATGTTGCCACGTGATCACCGGTCATGTAGAAGTTCAGAATTGCCATTGAGGGACACATTTCACAATTCAGTCCAAAGGCCACAGAGGAAGCCAAAACGGAAGAGCAAATTTTTGTCATATGCGGAGATCAAAGCTGAACTTTGAGGCGTCTCTAGTAGCTATTATTAGCTATCAAGGTGACACTGTGATATTGAGCGTCCTGGAGAGGTTCAGTCTTCTTAGTACACCCCTCCTCCCATCCCCAATCCCACGAAATGAGGGAGCTCAGGTTCTGTATATGTGTCACTTTCATCTACTTAGGTGCCCAAACCAAAAGCCTCTAATTTGACACCAAATCCTATCAATTCCGTATCTTGACTTTCTTTCTGCTGCATCCACCCCCTCCCTGACCCCAGCCGAGGGTATTTCTTGCAGCTTTCACTCTTACCACTCTGTAATCCTCTTTTCACACAGCAGCCAGAGTGATTAAGTATATATAAACCAGATCCCGTTATTCCCCTGCCGAAAACTCTCCCTTGGCTTTCCATCACTTTGAACATGAACTTCCACCTCCTCACTCTAGCCTGTTGGGCTCTCCTGGCTCCCGCCTGCCTTATCAACCTCATTCAGGACTACCCTCCCTCTGAATCGTAGGCAGCTAGCCAAAAGGGACTCATTTCTGTTCCCTGAATACTTCCAGGGCCTTCCTGCTCTGAGATTTTGCATATGCTCTCTCTATCTGAATGCTCCCCACTGCTACTCTTCTCCTTGCTGTCTCCTTTCATCCTTCAACTCTTTGTTACATGTCACTCCCTTAGACAGGCCTTTTCTGATTACCCAGTTTCATGTAGGTCCCTCCTCCTCTCCCTAGCTCATCCCTTACGGCCCTTAACAAATGTATATTTATATAGCCGTGGGTTTGTTTGTTTAATATCTGTCTCTCCACTGGGCAATAAGTGCTGTGAGGAAAGGAACCACTTCTGTTTTGTGCTTCACTGTCACTCCAATGCTCAGCACTTAGCAGAAGTTCAATAAATACTTGCTAAATGTCGGACAAGCCCTCGTCTTGAGCCTGAGCTCTGGGACACTGTGGGGCAGTACCAGGCTCTCTGTGGAAACAGCACCCAGCAGGTCTTCTTTGGCTGTTGGAGTAACATCTGAGTCTGTTTCAGTTCAAATGTCACCTCCTTCAAGAGGCCTTCCTTGATCCCCCTATCTACTTGTCCCCTACCCCCATTATTCTCTGATATACTATCCTGTTTCTTGAAAGCTCTTACCACAATCTGAAATTTTCTTGTTCATTTATTGGTGTATCTACTTGTCTTTCTCCCCTGACTGGAAGGAAACGCTTGGCTCAACTTTGCACCCCAAGCATCTAAAATATAGTAGGCACACATACATATCTGCTAGTTTCTGCACTGTCTGACCTTCCTAGGTTTTATTAGCTATGTGTAGTCCTAAGAGGAAGTGCTTTTTTTTAAAGATAGGCACCTGAGCTAACAACTTGCCAATCTCTCTTTTTTTCTTCCCTCCATAAATCCCCCCCAGTAGATAGATGTATACTTTTAGTTGTGGGTCCTTCTAGTTGTGGCATGTGGGACGCCACCTCACTATGGCCTGATGAGTGATACCATGTCTGCGCCCAGGATCCGAACCGATGAAACCCTGGGCCGCTGAAGTGGAGCCCGCAAACTTAACCACTTGGCCACGGGGCCGGCCCTGAACTGCTTTTTTGATAATAAAAATCAACAAAGTGGTTCTGTTTCAGCAAAACTGTACATATAACACACTGTCAACCATGTAACAAATGCACAGAAAAAAGACTGGAAGGAAATATGCTAAAATGTTAATAGTGGTTTTCTCTGGGTGGTAGGTTATAGGTGATTGCTGCTTTTTTTTTTTTTTTGAGGAAGATTAGCCCTGAGCTAACATCTGCTGCCAATCCTCCTCTTTTTTTTTTTTTTTTTTTTTGCTGAGGAAGACTGGCCCTGAGCTAACATCTGTGCCCATCTTCCTCTACTTTTATATGTGGGACGCCTACCACAGCATGGCTTGCCAAGCGGTGCCATGTCCACACCCAGGATCCACACCGGGGAACCCCCGGCCACTGAAGCAGAACGTGGGCACTTAAGCACTGCATCACCGGGCTGGCCCTGCTTTTTTTTTTTTTAATGCCTTCTTATATTTTTCCAAATGTCCCCCAATGGTTAAGGTTTATTTTTATAAGAAAAAAATTTAAAGTAGGTAGATAAAGCTAGAAAGAAAAATGGAACACAGTGGCAAGTGCCAAGGCCTCTCCAGGGGACGTGCAGCTGTGTCTGCCCAAGGAGGCTTGGGCCCTAGGAGCTCATTTCCCTTGCTCTTCAGTGGTGCCTGAACTGACTCCACTGCCCCCAGATGGAGTGTCTCCTGGGAGGATGGGCCAATGTGACATCTGGAAGCCTGAGGCCAGATACGGGCTCTATTCCGAATGCCTGGCAGGTGGGAGCTGGGAATAAAGGAACCTAGGCAGAGCAATTGGTTGGCCTGGGGATGAATTCAAACTCCCTTTCCAGCAGCTCTGCTCCTCCTTGGGCTGCGCTGCCCTTTCAGAGGGGAAGATGCCCTTGCTAACTGTTTAACCCGCTGTGTGAGGGCGGTGAGGGGCAGGCAGAGGGGCAAGGCAGCAGAGCGTCAAGAGGGTTGGGCTTGGCTTGGGTTCCAGTGCTGGCTTTTCTATTGACTTGCTGTGAGAACACCAGTAGGTACTTTGTTTCTTTGAGCTGGGTTGTTGTTTTTTTGATCTGTAAAATGGGAAATATAATCCCTGATGTGGGGTTAATTAATCCCAAGTGGGAAAGGAATTCTACCTAATAGCATCCCTGACAGAGGCAAGAGGGGCCCTACTGAGTCTGTTTTTAGGATTTCACTTGCCTCATTTCCTCTTCTTTCCCAGCCTATCAAGGTGGTTGGGAATATTGCACAAGTTACCAGATGTGAAGGCGCTCCATGATCCAAAGGGGACAGGAGAGGAGCCCAACCAGTTACCTTCCTGTCGGAAGGCATGATCCCGGTGACAAGCGTTGCCCCAGAAACGCATGGTTGTTCCTGTTTCTTCAAAGCGCAGAGTCTTTTGTGGTCAGAATATGTTCTCTGCACTGAACTTTCTTTCCTTCATTTGTTTGTTTGTTCACGTGGCCAACACTCCTTGAGTACTGCTCTGTGGCAGTCCCTATTCTGGGCCCTGGGCACAGGGTGTTGTGAACAAGGCAGATCTGGTCCTTGTCCACAAGCAGCGAACAGTCTACAGGACAGAGAGAGTCCTGGAGGATTCCAATGCTGTGTGATTGGTGCCAGGATAGAGGGACACGCAGGGGCTCTAGGATCACAGAATCCTTGTATTGGTCCTTCCCAAGTACGGGGGAGCTCTGCCCAGCACAGACTCCCCCACCCAGCTGGAGATATCCCTTTGCTCTAGCTCATGGGCCCAGGGTGGACAGCAGATGGGGCAGCTCTGGGAAGGCTCCCGGGGAGGATCCCAGGCTGGGCACATTCCTGCTGTCATCCTACTGCCCAGACGCTGTGTCTCCCCGGAAGATGTCTGCAGGGCCGGTTGCGCCGTTTTGGCTTCCTCCAATTAAGCATCACGAAGGCGGGGAGACTTGGAGTGCAGCCCGGCCAAGGGGTTATTTATTCCATCACCTCAATCACAATAGATCTGCAAACGTCCCTTGATCTGGTGAATTCAAGAGATTAAGGCCCAGATGTGATGGGGACAGAGTTGCCTCTAAGTGTTACAAACCTCTCATTTTGTACCAACTGATGGGAGACCGTAATTGCCCAGATGGTGAGAGAGCACGATTAATCCTTCTTTTATGCCAAGCCCCAAGAGAGATGGGAATTAATCATGGAGCTAGGGTGGGAGGGGCTCTTCTGTCTCATCCTCTCCTTCAAGTTGGCAAGCAGGTCCCTGATGAATATGGGGGAGAGGAAGCTGGTCAGTCTTCCTGCTTGGCTCCAATCAGGTCCAGCTACACCTTCGGACTCTGGCGGCCTTTCCCTCCAAGTCCTCTCCATCTGGTTGTATATTTTGTTTCCCCCCCTTTCCTACACACTGTACTTCCTCAGCTCCCACTCACCCTTTTCAGTATGTTTTTATGTTCTTGGCAACACTCCCACCAAGGGCAAGGGTGATCTCCTACTCACCAAGACTAATGGCCACCAGGCCTGTTCTCATCTGTTTGACCTCCCTATAACGTTTGAAGCTGTTGGCCACTTCCTTCTGGAAACTCTCTTTCCTTGTCTTCTGGGACTCCCTCCTCCTGCTTTTCTGATTATTTCTTCTCCATCTCTGTCTTCCTCCTCTCATCCTGAGAATGTTGATCTCTGTTTTAGGCCTTTTTCTATTGTCTTGGCTCCCTCAGGGAGAGGCAGATACTGTTGGTTACCCATTCAGCATCATTCTCTTTTTCTTCTTTTTTTTGGTGAGGAAGATTGTCACTGAGCTAACATCTGTGCCAATCTTCCTCTATTTTGTATGTGGGATGCCACCACAGCATGGCTTAATAAGCAGTGTGTAGGTCCACACCTGGATCTGAACTCCCGGCCGCTGAGGTGGAGTGCGCCAACTTAACCTCTACGCTACCAGGCTGGCCCCCTCTTTTCTTCTTGTTCAGGGAACATGACCCCTTTGTGCCTGGGGATGAATCATGATTGGTCCAAGAAATCCCGGTGAGCAGTTTATGTTTGCCTGTGATTTGTTTAAGGGTGGATATAGTCCTGGCCGATGCATAGGAGTAGAAGTTTGAGTGGGAGGGATTTGAGGGAACAAATGCGTGAGGAGAGGCAGCCCTTCGTGCCTTTAACAAGATGCGAGGATATGGTGCCCGAAGCTGCCGCTGTGGCATACACCTTGTGAGCCTGGGGAGCAGGCCTGCGATCAATCACAGCGAGGCTGCCCTGCAGCTTTGATGTTGTTAAGCCAATGAATGCACCCGTCCTGGCCTGGCCCTGCGGTCTCACGTTTAAGCTGCTGGAAGCATCCCTCATCAATAGAGTGGGAGATACACACGTCTCCCATGGCTTCAGCTACCAACTCTCCACCGATGCCTCCCAAGTTTATATAGTTCAGACCTCTTGCCCACAGCATCAGACATCCTCACCTGGCTATCCCTCAAACCTAATGTCCAAAACAAAACCCCATCTGTATATCCTCTTACTCTCAGACAAAGCCAATTTGTTCTCTGTCATCCTGCAGTGCTTTATTCATGCCTCTGCTATAGCACTGGTCCTATGGGTTTGTTTGCTTTAACTGTTTTCCTTTCTGGAATTGAAACTTACAGAGGGCTGGAAACTTATCCATCTTTAAATCTCTAGTATCAAGTAGGAGCTCATTAGGTTCTTGTTTGGGCAAATTAATTTGTGGATATTCAGATGTGTTCAGTCGCAAGTAATACGATACCTTAAAGAACAGTAACTTAAAGTGTAAAGGTGTTTAATTTATCTTACAAAACATGAAGTCTGGAGGTAGGTGGTTCCAGGATTAGTTAAGCAGTTCAGCAAGGCCAAGACGCTGAGTCAGAATCTTTGAAATTCTCTTGGCTCAGGATCTCTGAGAATCTCTGAGATTCTTCATGGTTGTAAAGTAGCTGCCACAGCTCGAACATCACATCCTCACAAAACAGCCTTCCAAATAGGAACCAAGGATGGAGGGTTGTGGTGGCACGAAAAGGGCTTCCGCCTCACATACTTTTCTTTTTTGGGGGAGGCAAATCCTCTTATCATTGGTAGTTAGAACTGTGGTGTGCTCCCTTGCACCAATCGCTGGCAGACAGAACAGCAATTACCAGGAGTGGCTTAGACCAATCCTGAGTCATGCTTGGTGCTGGGCACGTTGCTGTGTGACAAAAGCAGGGTTCTGAATTAAGGCAGACGAGGGAGTATCTACTGGATAGGTCATCAAGGATGCTTGTCCCTTATGCTCTGCCCTGGTCCAAGTTCTTCCAGAACCCTCACTGCTTTCTTGGGCACTTCCAAGAAACATGTAGCCCTGGGTGAACCTGGCTCGGTGCAGGAAAAACCCCTAAATGCTTCATGTTTAATGCTCCATAGCTGAGGCTGATGATGGGTAGCCCTACGACTTTGTGAACTTGCCGTCTAGCAGGGCTGCTGCAGACGATTGTGATGGTTGTTTGTTGCACATGGGGGCCAGTGTCAAGGGGAGCAAGATGGGGCTGAAAATCCAGCTTCAACTCTGCTTGCCAAGCCATGCACTGTGGCATGGGGCTGTGTCTACTTGGCGGTGGTGGCATCTTGTTCCAGTTATCACAAAGGCACTCTAAGGGCTGGAGCTGCAGTACCTTCCAGAAAGGCTGTGCCAATTTATATACCCACCAGCAGTATGTGAGAATGTGTTTCTCTCTGTACCCTTGCCATGATTTGGTGTTATCTCATTAGAAAATCTTTAATAATCTCTTCTTTGGTCCCCCTGGCTCCAGCCTATCTCATACTTGCTATCTCTTCCCAGATTTATCTTCTCCCAAATCTTAAATCAGTCACTTCCTTGCTCAAAATCCTCTATGACTCCCTCTTAGGTATAAGTTAAACCCCTTACTTGGCATTCCGGACCCCTCAGGATCTGGCCCCACCCATGCTCCCAGCTTTATTTCTCATTATGAATCTTTTGCCTAAGCCAAATATTTGCTTATGCTGCTCTCCACCCTCAAGTTCCTTTCTTCTTTTCTGCTCATTCTTGAAGCCATGGCACACATCCCATCTCCAGCAGAAACATTCCTTGGCCACTCTAGGCTGCACTCTTATCACCTCTGAATTCCTTCAGTTCAGTGGTCTCAACCTTGGCTGCACACTGCGTGTCAGCCGGGAGCTTTAGAAAATACTAATGCCTGGGTCCCCCGACAGGCATCTGATTTAATCGGTTTGGGTGCCAGACTGGGCTCTGCGATTTTTAGACCCTCCAGGTGATTCTAAAGTGCAGCCAAGTTCCAGAACAACCTATTGAAATCACTTGGACTTATTGCCTTGCATATGGGAGGGCTCGCTCGGGGAGCTTTAAAGATCACTGGGCCTCATCCCCGGAGCTTCTGACATCTGTATTTTTTCAAGCTCCCCGGGAGATTCTGATGTGCAATGTGATTGCGGGCCACTGTGCTATGCTTATGTTTTTTACACTTCCCATGGGACGATGTGCAGAGGAGGTGCTTATGATGTCTAATTGTTTATACATTGACTAAGGAGAAATAGAATGACATAAGCATATAAAAGAGATTTAGCAACTGTAATGTGCTGTGCAAGTATAAGAGTTTATTATTAAGAGGTTATTATTACTATTTTCAAGTTCCAAGCTTGTTCTTGAGGTAGGACTATGTTTGGGACCAGTGAAGGCTCTCAGGAATGGGTACGTGAAGGAGGCCCCTCACAGTATTGTAATGCTGCACTGTACTTGGATTTGCAACCTTGGCACAGGGGCTTACCAGTGTGCTAGACTGTGGCAACGCTCAGGAATTCTTGGTTTGGAGAATGGCCTAGGGCCTTGAATACCTACGTTATTAAGGCTTGTCTTTTTAATTCAGAGGCAAAGTCAGTAAAAAAAACCACATCCCCCTCTTCCCCCTGCTTCTTTCCCCTTGTCCCTCTCCCCAAGCCCGTGTCCCCACTTGCAAATGCTCGTGTGGCCCTTGCCTAGAATAATCCTCTCCTTTTTCTTTTGAGTGAGGACTTTGCCGAGCAAGGCAAGATTGGGGTGGGGGTGGGGGAAGGAGGGACTTGGGGGAGGGATAGTGATGGGAGTGGGAGTTGGGATGGGGTCGGGAGAGGACAGCGGAACGTGGCACTGAAACCAGCCCCATGTGTGATGCAATGCGCAGTTACTCTTAGTTTTTCCTCCTCCCTCTTGCCAATTATAGAAGCGATACGTGACCAGTATGGACAACGTGAAAAACAGAAAAGCCTGTCAGAAACATCCAGATGCATCTGATTACCCATAAGCCCAGCACTCAGAGAGAACCATTGTTATTTGAGTTTCAGTCTTATTTCTATACATAACAAAAATGGTATCATGCGGTGACCTGATTTTTTATTTTCACTTAGCAATATATCATAAACATTTTTAGATATTCCTCTATAGCAGAGGTTGGCAAACTTTTTCTTTAGTGGTCCGGATAGTATATATTTTAGGCTTTGCAGGCCTTAAGGTCTGTTATAATTACTATTTTCATGTAGCATGAAGGCAGCCACAGATAATACATAAACAAATGGGCATGGCTGTATTCCAATAAAACTTTATTTATAAAAGCAAAAGCCAGGTCCATTTGGCTTGTGGGGGTGGTTTGCCAACTCCTATTATATAGTATTATTTTTTACAAGCTTCCTGAGATCCCACTGTGTGTCAATTCTACAATTTCCATTCCCTTACTCTGGAACATTAAGTCACTTCCATTTTTAAATATTACAAATATCACTGCAAGTAA
This sequence comes from Equus przewalskii, assembly GCF_037783145.1. Taxonomy (NCBI): domain Eukaryota; kingdom Metazoa; phylum Chordata; class Mammalia; order Perissodactyla; family Equidae; genus Equus; species Equus przewalskii. Next base: position 19,898,174 of record NC_091840.1, on the reverse strand, counting down.
TATCTGTGCGCTTTTGCTTTTTTTTCTTGGGATAAATTCCTAGAATTGTGATTGCTGGGGCATGAGGTTTGTCTAATTTTTAGGGCTTGTGACACAAATTGCCCAGTTGACCTCCAGGAAGTACAAAAGAGAGGGCTCCCCACTTCTTGCATCCTCGCCAACACTGGCTATTAGAATTTCTTTTAATCTTTGTCAATTTGATATATATATTTTTTTACCGTGATTGTAATCCCTCGCTGTCTACATTTCATGGCTTTTGCCACCTCAAAAGCAATGTTTGCGTGTAGTGACGTAGGGATGCACTGTGGTTTCACTAGCCCTTTGTCTCCAGGGCTGTCGGCTTCCGACATGCTGCGAATCTGCAACAAGGAGAGTTAGATACACAGGTGACTTGGTCTGGGCTGAGACCTCAGATTCTTGCTCTTGGATTGATGGAGAGTGACACAGGGAGATTGCTGAAAGTGTGAAGTTAACTATCCTTCCTCCTCACCTCCAATAAAGGGAGAAATATTTTGGAACTTATGTAAAAACGTCTTTGTGATTTTGCCGAAGCAGATCAAGCTGACTCCTTGTTTTAAGTCCGGGGGCTGGTGGACCACCCTCAGGGTGGTGTCCTGTCCCCGTCACAGAGGAAGCGGTGCCTTTGTGTGGCTCCCAGGCTCTGCTGGCTCTTTCGGAGTTTGATTTGGGAAAGGAAAAAAAAAAAAAGCAACTTAAGCTGCTGCCATCAATTCCCAGGATGAATGGCTAAGTGATGATGCTGATGAACAATTTGCATCTAAGAGGCGGTTTGGGAGTTTGGTGAATAGCCCGTGATTGCAGATAAACACCACCTGCCACGCTGTCCTGTCCGCGCAGCCCCCTTCTGCTGGGAGGGAGAGTTCTCTCCTGGGCAGAAAGCTGGTCTCCTTTCCCTTCCCTCTCCAATGCTTTTATGCTAATGCTTTGAGCTAGACGAGAAAACTGGATTTACAGGAAGTCTAGCTGGTTATCTGGGAAGAAGGAAGACATTTCCAATTGAGGCTTGTCTATGTTTTGATTAAACTGGAAAAGCAGTGGCTGCAGGGGCCCTTTCACAATCCCCAAAGGTCCCCTTTCTGAATGCTCTGTGGATGTTGTGCCCGTTGGAATGGAAATTCTGTGGCCCTACACCAGACCCAAGGTAGGCTGGGAATCTGTGTTTTTAGCAAGCACCCTGCGTGATCTTATGAACTCTCAGGCAGTGGGTTCTAAACCTAGAAATGGGCCTAGTAATGATCTGGAGGGGGCAAAAACTAGATGCTCAGGCCTCAGCCCTGGGAGATTCTGATTCCGTAGGCCAGGAATCTGTGCCTGGGAAGTGGGAAGGGTTCTCCCAAGGGATTTTGGGAAGCAGCCAGGTCTGGGAATCACTACCTAAGGAATTTATCAGAGGTGAAGTACTGGGAGATCCCCTATTCCTTCTATAAGACCTCGAGAGGAAGCGGCAAGGAAAGAGGCCCAGGTGTGGGGATCCCTCCCAGGGGGCTGCCTTCTGGTGCCTCTTTTGACTCAGGCGGATTACCTGGAGGCAGACGGGTATTAACCACAGAGCTCAGAGGCCCTTTGACCCAGCTCCTCATTTGCTCCTGGGCAGGAACTGTATCCCACAAGCTGATTTCAGCACTGAGAGTGTCTGAGCTGGGGGAAGCTACGGCGTGGGGTGGAAACAGCACCGGACTAAGCGTTCAAAACTTTTACAAGTTTGACCAACTCGGTGAACTTGGGCAATTTTACCTAATCTCTCTGAGTGCGGTTTTGATGTGTAAAATAAGGATAATAATTCCCATTCCAGACACTATGTACAATTTATTAATGTAAGGAGGAATACAAATACTAAACAGCACCAGGAAAATGCATGAAATCACAGAAGTGCAAATTTAAGTCAACTTGAAATACCACCATTTCACATATGTGGATGGATTAGTTGTTTTTTTGTTAAAGATTGGCACCTGAGCTAACAACTGTTGCCAATCTTCTTTTTTTTTTCTGCTTTTTCTCCCCCAATTCCCCCCAGTACATTGTATATTTTAGTTGTAGATCCTTCTAGTTGTGGCACATGGGACGTTGCCTCAGTATGGCCTGACAAGTGGTGCCATACTCACACCCAGGATCCGAACCAGTGAAACCCTGGGCCGCTGAAGCGGAGTGTGCGAACTTAACCATTCAGTCACAGGACTGGCCCCATGGATTAATTTTTAAAATGAGAGCCCTAATGCTGGTGAAGTTGTAGTGAAATTGGCACCCTCAGAGGCTACTGGAAACATCGTACGTAAATTGGTACACACCCCTTGGAAAGTGATATGGAACTGTGCGCCACCGAGGCCCATAAAGATGTCCACACCCATTGACTCAATAATCTCATTTCTTGGAATTATCTGAATGATTAAAACAGAAGCATATTTACATGCATAAAAATGTGTATTCCAGCGGCCGGCTTGGTGGCGTAATGGTTAAGTTCGCATGCTCCACTTTGGCAGCCTGGGGTTCACAGTTTCGGATCCAGGCGTGGACCCAAGCACAGCTTGTCAAGCCACACTGTGGCAGGATCCCACATAAAACAGAGGATGACTGGAACAGGTGTTAGCTCAGTGACAAGCTTCCTCAAGCAAAAAGAAGAAGATTGGCAATAGATGTTAGCTCAGGGCCAATCTTACACACACACACACACACACACACATAAACGTGTCTTGTGATTGAAAGCCCAGAAATAAAACTACACATCTATGGACAGCTAATCTTCAACAAAGGAACCACGAACATACAATGGAGAAAGGAAAGTGTCTTCAGTAAATGGTGTTGGGAAAACTGGACAGCCACATGCAGAAGAATGAAAGTAGACCATTATCTTACACCATACACAAAAACTAACTCAAAATGGGTTAAGACTTGAATGTAAAACCTGAAACCATAAAACTCCTAGCAGAAAATATAGGCAGTACACTCTTTGACATCGGTCTTAGCAGCATCTTTTTGAATACCATGTCTACTCAGGCAAGGGAAACGAAAGAAAAAATAAAAAATTGGGACTGCATCAGACTAAAAAGCTTCTGCAAGGCAACCCACCAACTGGGAGACAATATTTGCAAATCATATATCTGACAAGGGGTTAATTTCCAAAATATATAAAGAACTCATACAACTCAACAACAGAAAGACAAAACCCAGTCAAAAAATGGGCAGAGGATATGAACAGGCATTTTTCCAAAGAAGATATACAGATGGCCAACAGGCTCATGAAAAGATGTTCAATGTCACTAATTATTAGGGAAGTGCAAATCAAAATTACAAGGAGATATCACCTTACACCCATCAGAATGGCTATAATTAACAAGATGAGAAATAACAAGTATTGGAGAGGATGTGGAGAAAAGGGGACCCTCATACACTGCTGGTGGGAATGCAAACTGGTGCAGCCACTATGGAAAATGGTATAGAGATTTCTCAAAAAATTGAAAATAGAAATACAATCCCACTACTATAGTAATTAGTAATAGATAGTAGTAGCTATCCCACTACTGGATATTTATCCAAAGAACATGAAATCGACAATACGGAGAGATCTATTCATCCTATGTTCATTGCAGCATTATTCACAATAGCCAAGATGTGGAAGTAACCCAAGTGCCCATCAACTGATGATTGGATAAAGAAGATGTGGTATATAAATAAATAGAACACTACTCAGCCAAAAAAAAATGACAAAATCGTCCCATTTGCAACAACATGGATGGACCTTGAGGGTATTATGTTAAGCAAAATAAGCCAGACAGAGAACAACAAACGCTATATGATTTCACTCACATGTGGAAGATTAACAAACACATCAATAAAGAGAACAGCTTACTGGTTACCAGAGGGGACGGGGGTGGGAGGGAGGACGAAAGGGGTAATGTGTATGGTGACGGACAAAAACTAGACTATTGGTGGTGAGCACAACGCAGTCTGTACAGAGACTGATATATAATAATGTACACCTGGGGCTGGCCCAGTGGTGCAGCGGTTAAGTGCGCACGTTCCCACTTCAGTGACCCGGGGTTCCCCGGTTCAGATCCCCAGTGTGGACATGGTACCGCTTGGCAAGCCATGCTATGGTAGGCGTCCCATATATAAAGTGGAGGAAGATGGGCATGGATGTTAGCTCAGGGCCAGTCTTCCTCAGCAAAAAGAGGAGGATTGGCAGCAGATGTTAGGGCTAATCTTCTTCAAAAACATAAATAAATAAAAATAAATGAATAAACAAATAAAAATAATGTACACCTGAAATTACACAACGTTATAAACCGATATGACCTCAATAAAATTTAAACATTTTAAAAATTTTAAAATTTTTTAAAAATTAAAAATATGTATTGCAGTGTTACTGATAAAGCAAAAAACCAAAAAACAATAAACCTGGAAATTAGCTAAACATTTAACACTTGGGAGATAGGTTAAAATTAAAGTAGATCTGTGCAATGGAACACCATGCAGGCGTTAAAAAAATCACTCATTATGAAGACCACGAAGCAACATGGAAAACATTTATAAGTGTCAAGTGAAGCTAGCAGAACCCCAGAGAGTGCACTTTTTTTTTTTGAGAAAGACTAGCCCTGAGCTAACATCTGCTGCCAATCCTCCTCTTTTTTGCTGAGGAAGACTGGCCCTGAGGTAACATCCACGCCCATCTTCCTCTACTTTTATATGTGGGACACCTGCCACAGCATGGCTTGATGAGAGGTACATAGGTCCACACCTGGGATCCGCACCAGTGAAACCCGGGCTGCAGAAGCAGAACGTGCGAACTTAACCACTGTGCCACCTGGCCGGCCCCGAGAGCACATTCTGACTGTAACTGCGTACACTGTGCGAGTGAGTGTAGACGAGGGACGGAGGTAAAAGTGCAAAACTGAGAGTAGTTATGCGGGGGGTAGGATTATAATAGGTCCTTCTCTCTTTTCCAAAATTAAAAAAAAATTACTGTTGTATCTTTTTTTCATAACAAAAACTACAAATTCCTAAGCCGTGAAAACTGTCGTACCCTCGAGAAAGCTTGTTGGAGGTGAATCTACGGGGTATGACTCATATTGTCATCCCTATCATCTCAGGGAGATAAAAACAGATGCCCACTTCACTCGATGCCCAGCCAAATCCTGGGGAGGGGGCACTGCGTGCGCGAGGACGCTGGGCACCTTCAGGTTGTAGGGACAGTGCGCGTCCTACGCTGGTGAAGTGAGTACATGCACAGTTTCCTGGGCCAACTGTGGGGGAGGAGGAAAAGAAGGCACATAGGTATTATGTCTCAAGGGGCTCCCAGCATAGAGAGGTAGACACCTTTTGGGGGTGTCCATTTATCCCAGTGGTTCTCAGCTGAAGCCGGTATTCTCCCCTAGAGAGCATTTTGATTGTCATGACTGGGGGTTTACTATTACTGGCATTAAGTAAATGGAGTTGAGATAGTCCTGCCTTACAAATTATCTGGTCCGCAATGCCCATAGTGCCCCTGTTGAGAAACACTGACCTAGTTCATATGCTATCGTTAGGGCCGCCATGTATGGGTGTACAGGTTGCCCGCTGCACAGCTCTTGAGTGCACAATTCACCTGGTGGTTAAATATGTAGATTCTGAAACCAGACTTCTTGAATTCAAATGCCATTTGCAAGACCTTGGACATGTTGCTCATCTTCTGTGTACCTCAGTTTCCTCATTTGTAAAATAGGAAGAGTAATAGTAACATACTTCATGATAGTAATAATGTAAGAATAACTTCATGGGGTTATTCTTAGGATTAAATGAGTTAATATATGTAGAATTTAGAAAAATGCCCGGCACATAGTAAATGTTCAATTAATGTTAGATGCTTATTATTCTCTGAGATCTAATTTCCCCAACCACTGGGGTCGGGCCCTAGTTTCTACTGCCTGATCTTGACCTGCTCCGCCCAGATTCCTGCTCTCCCTGAGGCTTAACTTTTCCTAGTCCCACCTATAATCTTATTGCAAACACCTTGTTTTTTAAGCTTGCTTGAGGTGGTTTCTGTAATCTGCAACCAAAAGTCTTAATAACTAAGCCAAGGAGAAAGACTCACCTGCATGAAACCACACAAAAGGGCTTTCAGATAAGTGTGAGATTGCCTGACCTGCAAAGACCATAAACACCACGGACAATGCAGTACCTAATCACAGCCTAATGAAATTTCCATTCAAACCACATGTCAGTAAGTGAATGGAATGCTGTTCCTAGGATCTCATTCTCTGTTCTAAGAAAACAGCCAGCCAGACAATCAGGGCCAGTCTAGACACGTGCCTGAGAAGTCAAGGGAAGAGACCCTCTCCCTCAAAAGCACCCGTCCTAGCATCGGAAATTCCATCAGGAGCCATTCAGGCCTTTGTTTAGCAGGGGATCTTCTTTGAAAACATGAGTGTCTTTGGGATGGTAACACGGAAAGCCTGCTACAGCTGACCGAGGGGGTGCTTGCTAAGTGGCTTCCCCCCTCCACCTCCCCTCCCCATCCCGGCTCCAATGGGGGCAGCCAGAGAGAACCTGAGGAGGATGGAGGCGGCAGAGCCTTGCAGAACAGATCCTCCTTCCGAATTGCGGATGGTCTCATCAACCACCAGTTTACAGAGAGCCCAGTGGCCCTTAAGGAAGCGGAAAGAACGTTTTGATTTGGTTTCTGTCTGGCATGGTGAACAGCGGGAATGATTGTAGTTGTTTTCTTTGCCAAGGACAAGTCTGATCAAATTGCTCTGAGGTGAAGGAGCAGAAGGGGGCCTAGCTTTTGGCTCCCTGGAATGGTGGCTCATCAACCATGTGCTAAGCCAGTGGTTCTCAAATTTTGCTGCACCTTAGAATCACCTTAGAAGCTTAAAAAATCTCAATACCCAGGTTGCACCCCAGACCAATTAAGTCACAATGTCTGAGGGTGGTTGTCAGACATCAGAAGTTTTTTTTTTTTGAGGAAGATTAGCCCTTAGCTAACATGTGCTGCCAATCCTCCTCTTTTTTGCTGTGAAGACTGGCCCTGAGCTCACATCCATGCCCACCTTCCTCTATATGTGGGATGCCCACCACAGCATGGCTTTTGCCAAGTGGTGCCGTGTCCGCACCCGGGATTCGAACTGGTGAAACCCGGAACGCCGAATCGGAACGTGTGAACTTAACCCCTGTGCCACTGGGCTGGCCCCATCAGAAGTTTTTAAAGACCCTGAGGTGGTTCCAATATGTAGCCAAGTTTCGAAACACTGCCCTGAGCATTTAGTGCGGGAGGCAGCTGAGGCAACACAAGGCTGGCGAGGAGCTGGCTCCTGCCCTCTAGACACAATACTTAATCGTGTTAAATTTAATTTTTTTAATCTATTTTTTCTGCTCATGTACAGTTCTATGAATTTTTTGTTGATATAATTCACATGCCATAAAATTCACCCTTTTAAAGTGCACAATCCAGTGGCTTTTAGTATATTCACAAAGCTGTACGACCACCACCACTAATTCCACAACATTTTCATCACTCCCAAAAGAAATCCTATACCCGTTAGTGTTACTCGCCGTGCACCCCTCCCGCAAACTCCTGGCAGACGTGACTCTGCTCTCTGTCTCTATGCATTTGCCTGTTGTTGACATTGCAGATAAATGGAATTGCACAATATGTGGCCTTTTGTGTGGGGTCTCTCTCACTTAGCACACTGTTTTCAGGATTCGTTTGTGTTGTAGCGTGTGTCGGTACTTCATTCCTTTTTGTTGTCAAATAGTGTTCGTTGTATGGGTGTACCACATTTTGTTTACCCATTGCTCAGTCAGATGGACATTTGTGTTGTTTCCGCTTTTTGGCTGCTATGAATAAGGCCGCCATGAAGATTTGTGTACAAGTTTCTGTGTGGGTGTATGTTTTGATTCTCCTGGCCATATATCCAGGAGTGGAATTACTGGACTGTATGGTAACTCTAAGTTTAATTTTTGAGGGACTGCCAGACTGTTTTCCGTAGTGGCTGCACCATGTCATTCCCACCAGCAGTGTATGAGTTCCAATTTCTCCACAGCTTCGTCAACACTTGTTATTATCTGTTCTATGAATTTTGACACATATATAGATTTATATAACCACACCGTCAGGATACAGGATTTTCCGTCACCCCAGAAGACTCCCTGGTGCTTTCCCGCTATTACCCCTCTTCCCCAGCCCTAACCCTTGACAACCACTCATGTGTTCTCCATCCCTGTAGTTTTATCATTTGAGCATGGCATGTAAATGACATCATACGGCACGTAACCTTTTGAGACTGGCCTTTTTCAAGCAGCGTAAATGCCTTTGAGATTCATCCCAGTTGTGTGTCCCAAAAGTTTCTTCCTTTTATTGCTGAGTAGTATTCCATTGCCTGGATGTACTGCAGTTTATCCATTCACCCACTAAAAGACGCTTGAGCTATTTCCAGTTTTCATCAATTGTGACTAGAGATGCTATAAATATACATGAGCAGGTTTTTGTGTGGACATAAATATTCATTTCTTCAAGGTAAATGCCCAGGAGTAGGACTACTGGGTCATAGGGTAAATATATGCATGTTTAACTTGAAAAGAAACTGCCAAACTATCTTCCAGAGTGGCTATTCCATTTTGTGTTCTCACCAGCAATGGATGAGTTCCAATTGTCTTTCTCATTGCCAGAATTTGGTATTGTCAGTAGTTTTTATTTTAGTCATTCTAATAGGAGTGTAGTGATATTTCATTGTGGCTTTTTTTTTTTTTCCCGAGGAAGATTGGCCCTGAGCTAACATCTGCCAATCCTCCTCTTTTTGCTGAGGAAGACTGGCCCTGAGCTAACATCCGTGCCCATCTTCCTCCACTTTATATGTGGGATGCCTGCCACAGCATGGCCTGACAAGTGGTGTGTAGGTCCATACCCAGGATCTGAACTGGTGAACCCCGGGCCACTGAAGTGAAGTGTGTGAACTTAACTGCTGTGCTACTGGGCTGGCCCCTTGGGAATTACTATTTGTTAAGTAGCTGCTATGGGCTAGACACTGTATTGCATTGCTGGAGGAACAGGGAGATGAGTAAGACATAGTCCCTGTGCTGAATGGAGCTTTCCCAGGGGTGGGGGTGGAGAAGTGAAGCTTGAACACCACTGTCCACACCATAAGAAGAAAAGTCTGACCCTCTTGAGGGCACACAGTGAGGCAGAAGGAGGAAATGGCAGCACTGAGAGGCTAAAAGTAAGGGCTCTTCAGTCAGACTGTCTGGCCCCAGCTGCACGACTTGCCACCTGTGTGACCTTGGGCAGATTACTAAACCTCTCTGTACCTCACTTTCTTCATCTGAAAAATTGGGGCGGAAGTAATGTCCACCTGAAAGAATTGAGGGGACTAAATAGGGTCGTGTAGGTGGCACATGTAAAACTCTCTGCCAATGTTAGCTATTATGATTTCTTTGTGTAGCACTGTTGTTCTGCTGCAATCTGTGAAAGCCCCCTGGAGGAAATGTCCTTTGAGCTGAGCCTCAAGGACTGGAAGGACTTCCAGGGGCTGAGCTGGGGGTGGTAAAGAGGTGGAAGCTGCTCTTCGAGATCATATACTTTGTCCCAAAGCTGATATTTCTTCTCTCTTCTTCGTCCCACCCCTCTCCCTTCAGCCTGTGCTCTCTTCTCACACGGAGCCTCTTTCCCACCAGAGGCCACTGTGGGCTCCCCTGGTGTCCTCGGCCTTACCAGGTTGCTGACTCCTGGGTTACGGACTGCTGCTCTGAGGCTGCAGGGCCACCGTTGGCCCCTCCATGGGTACTCTGCTCCCCGCTCCCAAAAGGAGCAGCACGCTGTACGGAGGCTTCTTGGCCCGCAGCCGGGTACTGCTCAGGGAGAGCGAGATTGAACACTGGGTCACTTCAAGGACAAATTATTGAGCAGTTTCTGTGTGGATGTCAGGCCTGTGTTGGGAACAGCTGTACCAGCTCGAGCTTGTTCAGTTAATAATTTACTGCTGGGGAAACGGGAGCTCAATGAGCCAGGAGGCATATTTTATGTGAACTTTGGGATACCTCTGACAGCAATTCGAGTAATTTGTCCAGGAAGATACTAAAGCTGTCTGAATTCTAATGTCCTGCCTGCCACACTGACCCTTCGGATCCATTTCATTAACGTGGTTGGCTTTGATTTATGTTTATTTTATTGCTGTGGTTTCTCTTCTGAGCTCACGACCAGAGCAGTGGTGAGCGTGGAGAATGACTCTGTGAGGGATTATGTTCCTGGGGTGTCCTGATTCAAGGAAACCTGTGGCACCCTAGTTTTCTTGTTCCCCTTCTGCAGAAGCAAGCGCTGTTATCCATCTCTGGGCACCTTCCAAGAGAGTCTATGCTGTGATGAACGTTTACGTACATATCTCCATATTTCTTTTTCTTTCCCAGATGGTGGCATAACTTCTATACTATTTTGGACCTTCCTCTTTTCGCTTAACTATGCATCCTAGAAATAATTCCAAATCATTATATACATCTACCTTATTATTTTTTTGGTAACAATTTCCCATTGTTTGGATTTACTATAATTTACTTAACAAGTCCCCTAATGATGGACACTTAGGTTGTTTCTGAACTTTTGCTCCTACGAGCAACGTTCTTAGAATAGGGTTGCCAGTGTTAGCAAACTAAAATAATCTTTCCAGTTAAATGTGAATTTCAGATAAACAATGAGTAATTTTTTGGTGTAAATATGTCCCATACTTATAGCCCAAGAGGGCAGGTCATTTGATTCATAGTTATACTAAAAAAATATGGTGTTTATCTGAAATTCACATTTAACTGGGCAGCCTGTATGTTTTTGGCAACCGTATCCTAGAACACTGCCTGGCACATAGTGGGGGCTCAGTAAAGATTTAATGAATAGATGTTTCCTTTCTAGAATGAAAGCTCATGAGGGCAGCTACGTCGGCGTATTTCCTGCTATCTGCAGTGTTTAACAGACATTTGTTCAACCCATGGACAAATGCTGCAATGGATGCCTCTGTGAATGCTTCATTTGACCCATGAGAGAATATATTTGCAGGACAAATTCATTCATTGAAAGTCTGAAAGAGTCTGCCAAATTGCCCTCCACAGGCCTCTGACGCTTCCTGGCCGAGTTGCCTAATTGTATTCCTGCTCAGCACCTAAAGTCATTTACCCTTTGGGCAACCCCTCCCCGGAGGCTGCCCTAAATGGGGTCAGAAAGGAAGTGAAAGTGCCAACCCCATTACACCCCCTCTTTGTGCCTCCTCCATCAATTCATGTCAAAAAATGAGGAATTTTAGATGCAAATGGCAGGAGATAATGTCTGGCTCATCAGGGCCCCTGGCTGTCTAGTCCCCAGAGGTGCTGGAGGAGCCCATCCGGGTGCTGCCAGCTCCCCGTGATGGATGGCTCCCGGTGGTTGGGCTGTCCCACAGGCGCTCTCCGGTTCATAGTCCACCTGCCTCCCAATCTTCCAATCTGTCATGGACACAGGACGATTTAATCATTGTAACAAGGCTGTCACTGACAGCACAGCACTGCCACCTCCGGTGGGAAAGCTAGTTCCCCGTCTTCCCTGGCCGACCCAAGCACGTGTGGTCTCCGTTTGCCAACCACTGAGATCCAGGTGGATCTGAGGTGACTTGGAGCAGGGGGTAAGAGGTGTTAAGCCTTTTGAATTAAGAATCCTAATGCTCAGATCTGGGTCTGTATTTCACCGCTTCCTGTATTAGCTGGGTGACCTTAGCCAAGTTACCTAATCTCTCTGAGCATCAGTTTCCTCTGAAGTAAAAAGGGGCTAATCACCCCTACCTATTACCTCAAAAGTTTGTCATGAAATTGAAATCAATAATTTATGGGGAAAGAGGTGTGTAAACTGTGAAGTGTTCTATAAATGTAAAACATTTTGAAGTTATGAGTGTGGACAGCAGAAGGTTTTGAGCGGTTTTGTCACTGACTAGTTGCCCCGAGGAACTCAAGGGTGGGTTTGGAAGCATTTAACTGTTTTTCCAAACCGTTTTTTCCTTTTGTTATGTTAAGGAGATGCAATCACCAACCACCCTGAACCACACCAAGGCTCGCTAGAGAGCTAGAGCTCTGCCTACGACCTTTGCCTTGCTTGTAATGCTAAGATCTCTCCAGGAGGAGCTCAGGCCTTGTTACTGTAATCTGCATGGTGCGTGGAAGCATGTTTTCCAACTGAGCCTGCGCAAGCAAATACCCACCTCTCCATTTTGAACATTCATCCCCCATCTGAAATAAACGTTCCTGCTTCCCTTTGTTCGGCGATGCCGTGACTCTAGAAATGATTCCGCATGGTCTCCTATTTGCTGCGAATGTACCTTACTCTGTGAGAGAACTACTTCTGATGGGAAGTCTGATTTAACTCTCCAGAAGGAGCCCCCTTTGGTTTCAATAACAGGTTCTGAGTTATTATTATTATTTTCTTTTTACCAGCGTGGCTTCAAAATTTCTATCCAAGAGGGCTTAAAGGATGACCACATGGAGGGTGGAAGTGCGATCGTGCCCTTTAGAAAAGATTGGGAAACAGTCAATATAAGTCAATCGTCCCCATCACAGCTCGCGAGGCTGGTTAGAGGGACAGGTGAAGCTTCTCTAAGCCACCCGTTGGTGACCTCACTGTCTCCTCCCAGGACCACGAACTGGGGCCTCTGCTCCACTGGATTCCCTGTTTCTCTATAGAAGACCCTGTCAGGGTTGTTCATCAGGACAATATTGATTCCACCAGCTTCTGGAAACTTGCTATTTCCAAAAAGGCAACTGTCCAACCTCGTTTAAGATTGGGTTTCCTCCAAGTTCTCACCTGGCACCTCTCTATCCCCAGCCCTGCTCTTGCAGTTCAAGAAAGGAGCCAATTTCTCAGCACTCTGAGGGTAGGAGAGCCTTCCCAGAAGTGGCTTCGGAGCAGAGGAAGTGCCGAGCCCTGGGGCGAGGGAGGATGGCTCATTCTTACACGCAATGAGTGTCAGGACTGTTGAAGTGAAGGTCCTGACCCGCCCTGTCCCTGCCTGCCAGCTCTGGGTTTGTGGCTCCAAACTCCCTTTTGTCCTCTGAAGTTTTTAAAAGGAAAGGTGGCAAATCATAGTGTGTGTGTGAGAGAGACACAGAGAGACAGAGATGCAAAAGCAATACTGACCTGGCCCCTTACCATGAGGACCAGTGAGTTTTGTCACTGTGTGAAATGCCAGTCAGCTGCAAATTAAGGATAACTTCCGACATCTACTTCCAGTGTCAATTACCCTGAAAAGCATCCTGTTACACCTTGGCAGCCAGGCCGCCCTTGGAGAGGCCTTTCTCTGCCAGTTGCTGCCCTGACAGCCTCACACCCAGAGGTGGGAAATACACAAGAATGAAAGTGGGTTTGTCTAGGCTGCTTGGGGCTGGAGGGAGTTCCCTAGGTGGAGAAAACAAACAGACCTAAAAAGCAGATCAAAACACAGTTCCTCTCACATGATTCTGCACCTAGGGGTAGACGGAAATTCTGAGCTCTAAGGAAGCTGAGAAGTGAGAGGTGGTTGGAGCTTGGGGGCAGGAAAGATCTGGTGTAACTGTTATAGCATGTTGCCCTGGGTGCCTCGACTCTCTTCAGCAAAGGGGAGAGAATGCATCTGGCAGAGGAAGCCTCCAGAGTTTGGAGAGGGGAGACTGGCTCCTGGCCTGGTCGGTGGTGGCCCCCCAGTGCTTCCTCACTTGCCTGGAAAGCTGGATGAGTCCCTTTCAGGCTTCTGTTCCAGGCACAGGAAAAATGGGTGAGTGGAGAATGGAAGTGAAAACCATCCCCTCTCCATTCCCACTCCTATGTCCAGTGTCCCAGGGCTCCTCTGCCTCACTGCAGTTTGGAAGTTTGAGAACCTTTGGATATTTCCAGAAAGTGTCAGTTCCCTCCTGCTTTGCTTTGGCTCCCCTGGCCTCCCTTCCATTTCTGGAAGCCACCTTCCCGCCCCAGGGCCTTTGCATCTGAGATTTGCCTCCCAGGTTCTTGGAGAGACTTCCTCTTCAGCTCAAAAGTCTCTTCCTCAAAGAGGCTTCCTCTGACCACTGCTTCTGAAATAGAATCTCTCCCTCTACCCCTACACTCTCTATCACCTCTAGGAGCTGGAACATAAGGTCCAGTGGGCAGGGATCTCTGTCAGCTTTTGCTCGTTGACGTATCTCTAGCACCTAGCACAGTGCCTGGCCCATTGCAGATGCTACTACATCTTGTTGCATAAACAGTGAATGAATTCATCACCCTGCTTTCTATTTTCCATAGCCCTTATTGCTATCAGCCATCCTCCTGCTTACTCGTTGATCTGTTTCCTTGTTTGTTGTCTGGCTCTCTGGCTACATTGGAACCTCCACAAGAGCAGAGACATTTCTGTCTTGTTTCCAGTGTCCATCATCAGTGCCTGCAACAGTGCCTGATACTTAAAAGATTCTCGATAAGCATTTGTTTAATGAATGAACAGGGCATCATGTTTCTCACAGACAGACATATCCAGCTTAAAGAGAGCACCCTCTTTAGCAAAAAAGGAGGAAAAGTCTGATGCTCAGATAGCTTGAGGTCGTGGTAGTGATGTGGGCTCAGTGAGCCGAGGAGTTGAAAGAAAGATTCTTGGACTCTCAAGGTCTGGCAGCAGTGCTCTTTTATTCAGAGAATAGCAGGGAGTAGCATAGGGATAGGACTCATGGGCAATGAAGAGCTGCAATGGGTCGAGGGTAGGGCTAAATTTATAAGGCATGGGTATGCGAGCTATTTCTTTACAAGACAAAGGAAAGATCATGAAAAAAATCGTGAGAAGTATCAGCGCAGGTGGGGTCTGGTTATTGGGTGGTCCTATAACTTTGGATACGAATCAGGTGAGGACGTCCTATGCTTCCTGGAGGATGATGTAGATCGGTATGTAGGCCAGGAAGCCTTGGGCCTCTCTCCCTGGGGCAGCCTCGATGCTCATCAGCAGGACTACTTCCATTCCTCCAGAATCATTTCCTGTCCTGAAGCATGGGTTGGAGGGTTTCTTTCACTAACACTTAAAAACATTAGCTTATATATCTACCGATCACCTACTGTGTGTGCCAAGCACTGTGAGCTTTCACATATGTTGTGCCTCAATAGAGAAATTCTATCCGATACATTAATATCACTTAAAACTTTGCATCTTTCTTTTTTTTAAAAAAGCATAGAAACAAAATAAACATCCTTTTTTTTTTTTAATTTTATTTTTCCCTTTTCTCCCCAAAGCCCCCTGGTACACAGTTGTGTATTTTTAGTTGTGGGTCCTTCTAGTTGTGGCATGTGGGACGCCGCCTCAGCGTGACTTGATGAGCGGTGCTGTGTCCATGCCCAGGATTCGAACTGGCGAAACCCTGGGCTGCTGAAGCGGAGGGCAAAAACTTAACCACTAGGCCATGGGGCCAGCCCCTAAGCATCTGTTTTGAGGGCTCCAGGTAGTTGGGTTCTGGTTTATTGGCTCTTTACTGTTTGCTTGGCATTCGCTGCCCTGGAGGATTGACTCCCAATCTACTTTCCAATTGTCTGTCCCACCAGTTCCGTTCAGGAAGGCTGGGCCCCAGCAAATTCCAACTGCCCACAGTGCCTGTTGTTTCCATCCTGTCTCATGTGCCTGCCTGTTCTGTTCCTGCCCATGGATTATTCCTATTCTCCTCTCCACTGATCCATGTCTTCTTACTTATCATTCAAGGTCCATCTCCTCCAGGAAGCCTTCCCTAATACCACCTGGGTATCTAAGCCTTATCTTTCCTTTCCTCATGGTGCCCAGCATGGAGTTCTGCACATAATAGGAGATGATATGAAGATAAAGTGCTTGGCATGTGGTAGGTACTGAAAGATTTTATTCACTTTTGTATTAGTTTGCTAGCATTGCCGCAACAAAGTACCACAGACCGAGTGGCTTGAACAACAGAAATGTATTGTCTCACAGTTCTTGAGGCTGGAAGTCCAAGAGCAAAGTGTCAGCAGGGTTGATTTCTTCTGAGGGCAATGAAGGAGAATCTTCCATGCGTCTCCCCAGCTTTTGGTGGTTTGCTAATACTCTTTGGTGTTTCTTGGCTTGTAGATGCACCATCTTGATCCCTGCCTTCATCTTGACTTGGAGTTCTCCCTGTGTGTGCCTGCTTTTGTGTCCAAATTTCCCTTTTTATAAGGACACCAGTCATATTGGACTAAGGCTCATTCTAATGGCCTTAACTTGATTGTTTGCAAAGACCCTATTTCCAAATAAGGTCACATGCACAGTACTGGGGGTTAAGACTACTGCGATATTGTGATTTTTATTAAGAAATATAGGGGCCGGCCCTGTGGCACAGTGGTTAAGTTTGCACGTTCTGCTTCGGCAGCCTGGGGTTCACTGCTTCAGATCCCTGGTGCGGATATGGCACCGCTTGGCAAGCCATGCTGTGGTAGGCATCCCACGTATAAAGTAGAGGAAGATGGGCACGGATGTTAGCTCAGGGCCAGTCTTCCTCAGCAAAAAGAGGAGGATTGGAGGCAGATGTTAGCTCAGGGCTAATCTTCCTCAAAAAAAAAAAAATAGAAAGAAATATATACAGTATTTGGCCTTCATTCCCATTTCTGGCACAGAGCCCCTAAAACCCTTGGGCATTTCCTAAGTGATGAGAGCGACAAGGATGTCTTTTGTGAAGGTAATAAGGTGAATTTTGGATCACACCTAAGGATCAGGGCTGGTTGCTAAGGGGAGCCAACCATGTGATTAGAGGATTGTAACTTTCAACCCCCCCCCCCCGCGCCCCCCCCCGCACCCCCTCCCCCGCCACCTCCAGGGAGGGGAGAGGGGCTAGAGATTGAGTTCAATTGCTAATACTCAATGATTTAGTCAGTCGTGCCTATGTAATGAAACCTCGATTAAACCCCTAAGGATTGGGGTTCAGAGAGCTTCTGGGCTGGTGAGCACACGGAGATTCAGGGAGAGTGGTGTGCTCAGAGCAAGGAAACTCCTCTCTCCTTCCCACATACCTTGCCCTGTGTATCTCTTCCATCTGGCTGTTCTTGAGTTATAGCCTTTTAAAATGAACCAGTAATCTAGCAAGTAAAACGTTTCTCTGAGTTCTGGGAGCCACTCTAGCAAATTAATCGAACCCAAGGAGGGGTCATTGGAACCTCTGATCTCTAGCTGGTCAGTCTATAGCTAATTGGTCAGAAGCGCAGGGAACAGCCTGGACTTGCCATTGGTGTCTGAAGTGTTGGGAGAGGTGACTGTCTTATAGGACTGAGCCTTTATCTGTGGGATCCAATGCTATCTGCAGGTAGACAGTGCTAGAATTGAGTTAAGCTGTAGGACACCCAGCGGGTATTGGAGAACTGTTTGGTGGTGTGGCGAAAAACCCACACGCTGTAACAGGCTGCAGAATCCTCACCACAGTATCTTTTGGAGGGACACACTTCAACCCATAGCAACTATCTGTTACCTTTGTGATGTAAATACATCTCTAGGACTGGCTTGTTTAGTACAGGAATGTCTTGATAAACTAGCATGTTTGGGAGGAGAGGAGGTTCTGAATAATGGAGTTTTCTGGTTAAAGGAGGGCTACATTGTCCTGGTCTGTGATTCTAGAAGAGTGTGTAAAGGTGATTGGATGTTTCTTGATCCAGGAACAAGGGCCTTGCTTGGGAGTAGTTATGATCACCATTAGCAGTGATGGCTCCTGGCCAGCAACGGCAGATACGTACAGCAGATGTATGTAGGGGATTTAGGCTAAAACTGACATGACACCAAAGATGGGGCCTGGACTTTACATTTGGGGGGAGCAAAGTATTGTTCTGCTTTCGTATCTTCCAGTCAAAAGAGAAGTGCTGAAACAAACAAAATTCGTTAAAGATCCAGATTAGATTGTGTCTGGTCAGCAGACATTTTATTGTCCATTTGGATTATGCGTTGATGTTACACAACTTTGACTCACTAATAGTAGGTGACAAGTATCACGCAATTACTATGTGCCAGGCCCTATCCTGAGCTGTTTACATTATTAACTCATTTAATCCTCACGGCAGTCCCATGTAGATACTTTTACTATCTCCATTCCACAGAAGAGAAAACTAAGGGTCAGAGAGGTTAAGTCACTTGTCCAAAGTTACACAGCTAGGAAGTGGCAGGATCAGAATTGAATCTAGCCTCCAGAGCCTACATTCTGCTCTTCTGCCCATGGTGATCAATTTGTCCTCATTTGCCTAGAACTTTCCAGATTTGGCACCCAAAGTCCGACATTCTGGGAGCCCTCTCAGTCCCAGACAACCCAGGATGGTTGGGCAACTTACTTCTGCCTCTCAACTACAGCTTTTCAAGGTCAGCTATTTTGTAGGTAAAGCCATAATTACCTCTAGCCCCTGTGGCATCCAGTTCGCTGATCACTAATGAGATAGGGGGATTGTGAAAATGACCTTGTCAGGCTCTTGCTGGTAAAGTAAACTGGGTAACACATGGGGAAATCTGTAGAGAGGACAAAAAACAGGGCCAAGGAAAATATTTCCAAATCAACAATAAATAATGACTAAGAGAGAGTGGGATTGGCAAAGAGCTGGCTGCGACTGAGGCAAAGACACAGTTGGGAACACCTGAAATAACACAGGTGGTGATGGTGACTGTGGCGTTATCTCTAACACTGCTTGAGTGCCATGTTTCGGGTTCTGTGCTGATCGCTGTGCCAGTGTTAGCTCGTTTAATCCTGACCACTACCACGTGAAGTAGGCACTGCTATCACCCCACTTTACAGATGACAAAATTGAGGCTGAAGAAGGGAAGTTGAGAGAATTCTTGCAGCAGCAAATGAAGCAGTCGGCCTCTGGGTGGCAAAGTGGATGTGGACCTGTGCCATTTCTTGGCTCAAAAGATTTTTCAAAATATTTCCTACTTATAATTTTTCCAGAATCTCTGAGAAGAGAAGCATTTTTTCCAGACCTGTGGTCTGCTCAGATTTAAACTGGAAATCAGGAAAAGGACCAAGGGCCAGCCTGTCCTTTCCACTCACCAGATAGATTACTATCCTGCAACAGTAAACTTCTTTTACGTGCAGAACTTGCCACACGTTCCCGGTTTTTCTGAGTTGGCACATCTCCTCTGTGACATGGCCGGACGACTGGATGTTAATGAGTGACTGACGAGAAAACACGGATGCAATGACCTGCAGGAGAAGCTCCTGGGATGTCTGTTCGGGCCCCTCAGGAAGGGCCACTGTTTCGTTTTATGCATCTTGGCGCATTATTTGTCTGTCACCCTCAAGGGCTTACAATTAATTTTCTTTTGTCCTGGTCTTTTACAAGAAGGTTACAAATGGCTCCCTTCTTAGTGTCCTACAAAAATCTTTCCTTTTAAAAATAACATCCTGTAATAGGGAGAAAAAGCTATCTTTAGAGTTGGGTCATATAATGAAAGACTTTTGTTTTGAGGAGGGAGTGGGCCTAGTTTGCCAAAATCCCAGTGGCTGTCCTTGGTTCTGCTTTCAGATAGAATGCATTAAAAAAAGGGTAGGGGTTGGGGCCAGCCGGTGGCACAGAGTTTAAGTTCGCGTGTTCCACTTTGGCGGCCGGGGGTTCACCAGTTCGGATCCCGGGTGTGCACCTATGCACCACTTGACAAGCCATAATGTGGCAGGCATCCCACATATAAAGTAGAGGAAGATGGTCATGGATGTTAGCTTGGGGCCAGTTTTCCTTAGCTAAGGGCTAATCTTCCTCAAAAAAAAAAAAAAAAGGGTAGAGGTTGAGCTGGCCATGTGGCATAGTGGTTAAGTTCAGGTGCTCCACTTTGGCGGCCTGGGGTTCACTGGCCTGGATCCTGTGCATGGGCCTATGCACCTCTTATCAAGCCATGCTGCAGCATGCCTCCCACATATAAGATAGAGGAAGATGGACACGGATGTTAGCTCAGGGCCAATCTTCCTCAAGCAAAAAGAGGAGGGTTGGCAATGGATGGTGGCTCTGGGCCAATCTTCCTCACACACAAAAAAGGGGTAGAGGATTTGTTTTTGTTTTATTTTCTTGTTACCTTTTAAAAAAATAAACTGTGATTTAATGGATGTGTGGAGTGTGATTTAGTAAGTGAAGTTGAATGGAAGAGTGGCTATCTGCATGCATTTTTTTAAATTGTGGTAAAATGCACATCACGTAAAACTTACCCTCCTAACCATTTTTTTTTAAAGATTGACAACTGAGCTACCATCTGTTGCCAATCTTTATTTATTTATTTTTATTTTCTTCTTCTTCTCCCCAAAGCCCCCCAGTACATAGTTGTATATTCTTGTTGTGGGTCCCTCTAGTTGTGGGATGTGGGACGCCGCCTCAGCGTGGCCTGATGAGCAGTGCCATGTCCGCGCCCAGGATCCGACCCTGGTGAGCCCCCGGGCGGCGGAAGCAGAGCGCGCGAACTTACCCACTCGGCCGCGGGGCGGCCCCCTCCTAACCGTTTTTAGGTGCACATTCAGTGGTATTGAGTACATTCCTTGTTGTGCAACCATCACCACCATCTTTCCAGGGAACTCTTTTTCATCTTGCAAAACTGAAACTCTGTAACCATTAAACAATAACTCCACATCCTTTGTTTTGACAGCATGTCCTAAGATGATCAAAAGGAGCATTAATAATGTGGCTTTGTCCTGCTTAACTGACCCAGGTCTCTGCTCATCACTGTTTCTAGGAAGAAGTGATTACACGGCCATGTGAATCACCGGCCTATAACGGGGTCGACTGATTGAATGCTCCCCCTCTGCATCTGCGGCCGGGAAGGTGCCTCGGAGTCACAGGTCACTGGGGCCCGCCAAGCTCAAGGGCAAGCTCACCGGGCAACTAGTGATCCAGACAACCGTCAGGTGGGACAGGTGCTGGGCTGACAGCATTCGGAAAAAAGATTGAAGGATAGGATTTGTTTAAAAAAATGTAAAGATAATAGATGCTCCGTTATAAAGATGTTAAACTGAATAAAAGGATATCAAGAGAAAATTAATTGTTCCTCCTTAGTTCTCTCTCCTGTTTCTTGTACTTCTTTCCAGCTTAAACATGTCTAAAAGCATATGTTTCCAAGTATGTTTATATCTGTATAATCTATTCTTTAAAAAAGAAACAACAATGGAATCTTACTGTTTATACCACTCTGCCACTTTCTGGCTGCCTGTGTTCACTGTATGGATGTACCATGATTCATTTAACCATTTCCCTGGGGATGGAGTGTTTGAGATTTAAAAATTGGATAATGTTGCGAAATAGGGAAAGATAAAATTTTAAGACAACTGCTGCCCTTTGAGAAGCTTGCTCAGGGCCTTATGACTCTACACACTGAAGAGACCCCCATCCAGTAAGTCAGCTAGGACTGTTCAGCTGATGAAAGTGCCATGTGGTCCTGGCGCCTGCATGATTCCAGGCCGGGGTACCACCACTGGGAAGCTTCATCCTCATTATAAATGGTCAACTTGGCCTCCTGATTTCTAAGTCAGTCTCTTGATGACTTTGGCGAGTATCAGTAAATTCTCCAGAGACCACTCACCAACCTGGGGGGACCGATGCAGTTTACAATCCAGTTTGTTGGCTTGAGGTTTGAGGCGATCAACCATGGGGGAGCCACACTGCTAAAGCATTTAGCTCAGCTGCTCTGCTGGATTGCTGGCATGAGTTACCTATTGCCCAGAGCCACCCCGAGACCTGGGACAAGTCTGAGTTCTCATTTTCTCCAAAGCCCAGGGGGATCCCAGGTTGCTCGTGGCTGGCCCCGAAGAGTCTGCCCTAAGGAGCAAATCATCTTCCCAAGATGATTTCCTCAAGATTGGGTCTGGTTGGAATCTAGCCAGGAACTCTGAGGTCCAAGATGGATCTGAGTTAGGGAGTCACACTCTGCTGATTCTGCCTGCCAGGGGAAGAGAAGCATCTGTCAAGTACCGGGGGAGTCGGGGACAGATGCCTCCCAGGCAATGCAGGAAGAGCTTCTGCAACCTCAGCTGGGGGAGATTCCCCAAGTGACAGCAACGCCTTCGCCCCCATTTAAGTTTTGATCTAATTTCTGCATATGACTTCTGAACTGATATTTTTCTGGTGACAAGGGAATAAAGCAATGACAGGCCTCAATCATCTTCGTGTGCTCAGCAGAAGAAATCACATTTTCTGCCGCTGGGATTGCCTACCATAAAAGGGCAGGTCTTCACTTCCACGGGATTTTGGCAATGGAATGTCCTCCTGCCTCCTCGAACTAGCTGCCTATGCCATTGAGAGTAGCGAAAAGAGGATTGAGACGGCGTGTCTGATCCATAAATCATCCCCAGGAATCATTCTTCTTTTCCTGAGTATTTTTGTGCTGGAGTGTAGGTTTCTGAAACAGCTTGCTGGAGAAGCAAGACCTTTCAGTGCCAGAAGATGTAATAATTTCTAGGGGCAGGAAGCATTTATTTGAAGAAGTTTCTGCAGGGCTGGCAGGCATGAGAAGTTCCTCTCTCATCAAGTGGGGAATTCAGGTCTCTGAACTTGTAATACATGAATTCACGAAGGGGATAGAAACGCACACCGTTTTGGATGTGGCATTGTTGGAGTGAAGTGCAGAGCGAGACAACCCAAGTTTAAGTGCTTTCTCTGCCTCTTCTAGCTGTGCCTAAGCCTTGGACAAGTCACTTCATGCCTCTGAGCTACATTTGTTCATTCATCAAATGGGCACTGGGCATTGGTAGCACATGGAGGGGATGAATGAATGAATTTAGTGAGCTATGCTATGCTCCTGACACGCTCATAGGTGTCTTTTCAGTTTTCTTCTCTATAAAGTGTAGTGAATACTGTACCTGCTCTCTGTCCCTCCAGGGTTGCCATGGGACCCAAAACAAGATGTGTGGGAAAATACTCTGGAAGCAGCAAAGCATATAACCGTATGGAGACCTGTTGCCGTTGCCTTTAATTCAGATTTTCCACTTCCTCTGTTTTCCCTTCCCATGCTTCCAAGTCTGTACGAGTTTGCCTGGGTGTGGCTTTGTGGGGCTGATTATTCACCATGCCACCCAAGTCCAGTGTAGACACATAGCTGGGAGTGTTGCATTTCCTCCCGAACCCATGCCCTTCGGTGCACGTGTCATTTGAAATGTACAACACCAGTGGGAACACCAGCTTCCCACATGCTGTGGGAGATCGAGGCTGAATATGTGTGTGAATCACGTGAAGTTGAAGGGCTGGGTTCTGTGCCTTAGCGCTGTTCACTCCCACGTTGTCAGAGACAAGATCTGAGTGATCAGGTGAACTTGATCTCCTGCAGCAGAAAGAGCATGTGCTAGGGAGTCAGACCCTCCGATCCAGGTCTCTCTGCTCTGCCAGTTACTAGTTGCACAAAGACAGCTAGACCCAGTTTAGGCAAAAACAGGGATCCAGGAGAAGGATCCTAGGGAACTGAGAATCAGGGATAACTGGTCAGGAATTTTATTTTATTTTATTTTATTTTATTTTTTTCCTTTTTCTCTCCAAAGCCCCCTGATAGATAGTTGTATCTTCTTAGTTGTGGGTCCTTCTAGTTGTGGCATGTGGGATGCTGCCTCAGCGTGGCTCCATGAGCAGTGCCATGTCTGCGCCCAGGATTCGCAAACCGACGAAACACTGGGCTGCTTGCAGTTGAGCGCCCGAACTTAACCACTCGGCCACGGGCGGGCCCCTGAAGTCAGGGATTTTAATGCCCCCAGGACATTCTTCCCTCTCTGGGATTTTTTTTTTCTCCCTGCGTGTTGGCTTTATTCTTTCTGTCCAGCTTTCTCCTCAGAGAGGGGATCATAGCTTCTGGTAGCTCTTGTGTCTCACGGATCATAACTTTATCTTTAGAGAAGGCCTGGTCTCTTCTCTCAATTCCAATTTCAGAAATCCTGGAGCAGAAGTCTGATTGGTCTGGCTTCCCTCAAGTGTCTGGTCATAGACCAATCAACGGTGATAAGGGGCGGGGTTGGGGGGGTTGTCAAGCGGTGGAGACAAAACCATTCCCAGAGATTGGGAAATTCACTGAGTCAGGCAGCTAACCCACCCACGCAGTTACTTCACGTCTCTGAGCCTCAGTTTTCCCCTGTGTAAAATGGGACTAATAATACCGTCCAATGCCACAACGAAGGTGTCACATTTGACACCTTCATCTAGCCTTTAGATTTAGCTAGTACTGGGGGCTAAAAAAGAATGGGACAAACCAGAAAAACTTTAATGTATTAGTACAAAGAAATTTGGTGACCTGCAATACCTACTTCCACATACCAAACGTGTGTAAAGCAATTACTTTTAAACCTAAATTATTTCCTAGGCAAGACTTAAATTCTGGAATTCAGTGTCTAATTAAATAATACCTTTAAAAATGTTAAATGAAGCTGTGTGAATATTAAAAAAAGCAAACTGATCTGAAGGCTATTATTACAGAACTGACAAAAAGACAAAAAACACTAGTGTAGGCATAAAAGAACTTAATTGAATGTGAAACCTTTCTGTTTTATGTAAGCCAGCTTTAAAACCAGCAGAGAGAAAGGTAAAATTTAGAAAATTATAAGGAATAGATTTTTTTATAAATCAGAAATTTAAAACTGTAATAAAAATACGTTAATATGTCATTTTGTGCGCAATTTATAACATCCAAGAGCATGTGCAATACATCAGTCTTTCTTTTATATTTACTGAAATAACTGAATGACACCCAAAGAGCATGTTCCCTTGTGCTCCGGAGGAAGAAAGCTTTCCTCGTGAGCAGGAGTGATAATAACCTGAGCACCTTCTCCTACTTGGCCAAAGGGACAGTTTCTTGATCACAGACCCAGCTGGAATTCACAGGCAGCTGTGAGTGACTAACCCGGTCAAGACAGTTGGGTGCTACGTGGCACTCAGAAAGAGTCGGAGGCTTAAACCAACCCTGCTCAGATTGGCTTCTGAAAAGCAATCAAAACTGGAGGCCCCATCATTTGAGGCCTGGCCAAATGGCCTTTCTGCCTGTCTCCCTCCTTCCTCGTATCTTGCAGTTCCTCCCCGCCTCCTAGGGTTGCGATGATAATGACTCAAGTATCCAGCCCCGTGCCTAAGTAGGTGCCCAATAAACACTGACTCTCTTTCTTTTTCCTGTGGCTCAAAAATCTTTAAAAAAACATGGCCATATAAATAGGTTGGCTGAAGACATTTAATTGTTCTTACAGAACAAGAGCGGGCCACATGGCTCAGATACTGACCTTGGTACCCTCTGATTTGTTTAAAACAGTCCCAGAGGATCCCACAGTGATTTTCAATTTGAAAAATCTCTCCGTATTCTAAATGCTTCCTGGCCAATAAGGAACCAGGCATGCTGGCACAGGTTTGGAAGATTCACATCTAGTCCCCAAAAATACAGAAATTGCTTACGTTTTATCTTGTATTACACAGACGCATGAAAATAATTACAGTGCATGATGTGCCAAAGGCTCAGAATAGCAGGACACTTATTTAAATTGCAGTTTAGATTTTCTCAAATCACTACCTTTTCCTAAGAAGCCCACGTCCTCGTGACCTTGTCAGCCCAATAAGAAAAGCAGGAAACGTAGGTTATCATCTGAATGTGCAATCTCCATCACATAGCAGAACATTTCTAACTAGTCATGTGGCTTTGGGCAAGCAATTTGATCTCTTCAATTTGAAAAACATTTTCATGCCTACCACGTGCGAGGCTTTGGGATGGACTTCTGTGGGATGGCTCAGACATGTCTTTAAGGAGAAGGGCATGCTGGGTAGAGGTAAGTAGAGAATCTGCAATAGTTCCGGAAGCATAGGGCATATTTAGGACTAGGGACTAGCAAGTGGCTTAGTTTGGTTGAAGTGCGTGGGACCTGTAGAGGAGAAGGGGGAGCTCAGGTTGTTGGGGAGCTAGTCACTGGATATAGGGGTCATCAGGGCAGCCAGCGTCTCAGATCTGGAGCCTGGGTGACTTGGAGAAGGGGATGTCTCATAAGCAGTATTAGGGAAAATAGCGGGGAGAGTAGCGTGGGAAAAAGAAAGATAATTACTTAGTGTGGGGAAAAGAATGATGGTTTTGGTTTTAAATATACTAAGTTTACGATCCTAGTTGGATACGCGGCGGGAGCTTCTAATACACAACTGAAATGTAAGATTAGAGCTTGGGAGAATTGTAGGGGCTGGAGATAGAGGTCTGAGAGCAGCCAGAAGTGATAGTTGAATTTGATTGGATCTGTATCAATTAGGATGTAGGTTCAGCTGATATAATAATGACACCCAAATAATGGTAGTTTAAACCACACAGATTTGTATTTCTTTCTTTCTCACACAATAATTCAAGAGTAAGCAGTCTAGGGCTGGTATGGTGGCCCTGAGAGATCAGACTTTGACGCCTATCTTTTTGCTTCACAAACACTTGGACCTTGTTCATAGGGTCCAAGATGACAACACTACCCCGTCTGCACTTCCAGCCACTGGGAAGGGGGGAAAATGGGAAAAAGACATGACCTGAAAGTACCATAGGACCAGAACCCCAGTCTTACCTACACACATGGCTGCCCATAATAAAGGTTACATTTCTCATTCTCCCTTGCAGATAAGCAGGCAATAGGAGGCGAGCAGAAGGCATTGAGCAACTTCTAGGTCCGCTCTATAAACATGTTTTGAATATCAATACATCTTTGCCTACTGAGTCAGAGAGTGCCCGCGCTGTGAAAGCTGAATTAAGGAGAGTCTTCTGAAGGAGGGGTTTCACAATGCTACCTACAGGTCAAGGAGGATGAGAGCTGAAGACTGAGGGAGTGGCCCTCTGCCAGGCCAATTTTGTTCCCCCAGGAATTTTTGGCCATCTCTGGAGATATTTTTCACATGTGTGACAACTGGAGGGAGGGGATGCTATTGGCATCCAGTAGGTAGAGGTCAGGGATGCTGCTAAACACCCCACAATGCACAGGAAAACCCCCAACAAGAAAGAATGATGGTGGCGCAAGTGTCAGCGGTGCTGAGTTTGAGAAAGCCTGTCTTAGGGGATCAGGGCAATGCTTCCCAAGCTCTGCTACACGTGAGAATCACCAGTGAAGCTTTTAAAAACTGATGCCCAGGTCACACCCCGACCAATTGACTCATAATATCTTGGAGTGAATTTGATTATGTTACCTCTTAAATCCCTTCTAACTCTAAAACTTTATGAGAAATGGGAGTGATTGAATACTGCATTTAAATCCAGATTTCCGAGCAGCTGAGAGCGTGACCCCAATCAATGCTTGTTACACGTGAAGTCCCGTTAGGTCTAAGTCCATGGGAATAAACAGAATGGGGATTTCCACCTGTGCTCAGTGGCGAGGACGAACAAGCAATGTTTCATCTCTTTTTCAAAAATTTTTGTATAAATTCTACTCACACCAATGTTTGAGAGTGGGCTGTGGGAGTTAGGGAAGATCAGAGTCTTTCTGGGTCATGTAACAGCAAATATATGACTAAGAAGAAAAATATCTTTGCCTCACACATCCCCATGTGATGGAGGCCCATCCCCACTTCCCCCTTCCCTCCCTCAGCCAATTTGCAACAAAAGAGGGTAAAATGCTGCCCTGGAACAAACGACCTCGTTTGAAAGGTGAAACCACTTGCTGGTGTTTGTGGGAGGGAGCACTGTTGAGAGGCAAAGGGGATGCTCGTTATGACTTGTGATCGTTACTGAACCAGGCGGCGGACCCCGGGCCTCTGAACTGTCTCTTTCTGCTGGGCTCTGAAATTGGGAGCTTGGCTCCCTAATTGCCCCCTATGCTGGTTTTATTTGGTGGCTCAGCTGGGTGGAGTGAACTCTAGGAAGAGATGCGTTCATTTTTAGTTACCTCACCAGATTGCTGATTTTCACTCTGGAGGCATAAATCACCATAATCACTGTAATCCCGAAACGGAGAGGCAACTCTTCTGGCACCAGAGCAGCAGCTGTTGCTGCCACCAAAACTCTCCCACCTGAGGTTCGGGGCCGGGGGAGCTGGGGGAGGGGCCCCACGAGGCTTGCTCTGCCAGGCGCTCCAGATTTGGGATGGAGGGCATGCTGGAATCTCATCCTCCTTCACTTGGGGAAGAAATGGAGTTTCCCGAGGAGCAGTTTCTTTGGAGTTAGTGGCAAGAGTGTGCAGATTAAGGAGACCTTTGGCCCGGGGGAACTGGACAGCTGTTTACATACTTGCGAAAAGAACGTCAGCCCCTCTCTTCTCTGATATCTTCACTTCTTGATTCAGCTTGTTTTTTGCATCTGTCCTAATGCAAAAATTAAAAATTCCTAAAGAATTACCTCAAACAGAAACCAGAAGCTACAAAAATACCCCACCCCTAGAGGTGGGGGCTAAATATCACTAGAGAAAAAAGAAGCCCAATGTAACTTGTCACTTTGTCACCTACACTTATAATATTGATTTGAAAATACTTCTTTTTAAAGAAAACCAACCTAAGCTAAGTCTGAGAAATACTAGGTCCTGGGGCTGGCCCCGTGGCTGAGTGGTTAAGTTCGCGCGCTCTGCTGCAGGCGGCCCAGTGTTTCGTTGGTTCGAATCCTGGGCGCGGACATGGCACTGCTCATCAGACCACGCTGAGGCAGCGTCCCACATGCCACAACTAGAAGAACCGACAACGAAGAATACACAACTATGTACCGGGGGGCTTTGGGGAGAAAAAGGAAAAAATAAAATCTTTAAAAAAAAAAAAAAAGAAATACTAGATCCTGAAGCAAGGCCCCTTAATGGATGATTAACTCGTTAATAAATATGTGAAAATTCCCTACCATCCCTACAAAAGGTGAGGAGGTGGAGATGGGAGAATACATTTTCTTAAGTTCATTTCATAAGCGTGTCTGGTTTTTCCCTTTTTCCTGACATTTTTAAGACAGCCCTTAAAGTGAGAGAGAAAGGAGGAAGCTTGACTGTGACAAAAAAGAAGCAGCCTTTTGAGGAGGATCTTTTTTTTGCCTAATACTAGAAAGCTTTGGAGAATTTAGAGCCCAAAGATTCATTATTGCTGAGGGCGGGTGGATGGCATAAGAAGAGAGGGAATTTTAGGTCAGGGACATTTTGGGCAAAATTGAGGCTGTGCTTGGGGGTTAGAAGATAAGGCAGACAAACAATGGATCGCAAGCAGAGGAGCGGCCCTGTGGGATGGCCCTGGCCCCGTCTGCCCCCTCACCTCCCCGCAGCCAGCTGCCCTCAGACGACAGGGAGCATCCCTGCTTTGTTCTTTGTCTTCCAATCACCTGCCCTCATGTTTAGGCAGCAGAGAGAGCCAAGTTATAAACAAAGCCCTGCCACCACCCACGGGGGCGGCATTTAGAGTATTCCAGTTCTTCCTTGATGGTTTTCCACTTTCAGACCCTTGATGATCCTTTCCAGAACCTACCACAGGGCCTGGCACAAAGTAGATGTTCAATACATGTTTGATGAATTGACTCATATTTGGAGATAAATTTGGGGGAAAAGTTAAGAGTGAAGAATGACTTCACTTTCCCTGGGGTCCCGTCCCTGTCCTCGAAGTCCTCAGATGAAAGGGCTCAGGCCCTTCTCATCAATGTCTTTAGGTTGGTTCACAGGCTCTCGGGTTGCGTCAGGGCCCCAGTAGAGCAGTGAAGAAGGTGCCATTTTTTCTGAAGTCTCCCTGAGTGAATAACAGTAACAGTTGAGTGGCGGTTATGTGCTTAGAAGCAAATCGTCCTGATTTTGCCTTCCAGAGCAGAGGTGTTTCCCCTAAAAGCCCCATTATACCCCAGCAGAAAAAGCCAGGCTTTCTTGGTTTCAGTGACATCATTTTGTTTTGGTGACTGTGATTTTTCTCACCAACTTCCCTGAGAATGTCACCTTTCAGTTACACACACAGATGATTGCTGCCCTCCCCCATCCAAGCTAGGGTTGCTAAGAGTTCCAATACTTTCTTCTCTGCTTTCTTTTTTTTTTTTTAAAGATTTTATTTCTCCTTTTTCTCCCAAAGCCCCCTGGTACATAGTCATGTATTTTTAGTTGTGGGTCCTTCTAGTTGTGGCATGTAGGATGCCGCCTCAGAGTGGCTTGATGAGCGGTGCCATGTCTGCCATGTCTGCGGCCAGGATCCAAACCAGCAAAACCCTGGGCCACTGAAGCAGAGCTCGAGAATTTAACCACTTGGCCACGGGCTGGCCCCTCTTCTCTGCTTTCTACCTTCCTCCAACCCCTACGTTCTTAACCAGATGCCACTGTTGGGACAGAGTAGAAATGATGTGGGAATTGTATTTGGAGATGGACACATATATCAGTCTAGGAATAGGCATAAAAGCAAAGCCTTGTTGCTACACGGAGGGTGGTGGGAAATAATTTTTTATCCATCATGAGTGGTACTATGAGTAGTGACTAAGCATAGGCTATTTTTTTTTTGAGGAAGATTAGCCCTGAGCTAACTGCTGCCAATCCTCCTCTTTTTGCTAAGGAAGACTGGCCCTGAGCTAACATCTGTGCCCATCTTCCTCTACTTTACATATGGGACACCACCACAGCATGGCATGCCAGGTGGTGCCATGTCTACACTGGGGATCTGAACCTGTGAACCCTGGGCCACTGAAGCAGAACATGCACACTTAACCACTGCGCCATAGGCCTGCCCCCCAGTAGAGCTTTTATTTATTTATTTTTTTTGAGGAAGACTAGCCCTGAGCTAACTACTGCCAGTCCTCCTCTTTTTGCCAAGGAAGCCCGGCCCTGAGCTAACATCCGTGCCCATCTTCCTCTACTTTATATGTGGGACGCCTACCACAGCATGGCATGCCAAGCAGTGCCATGTCTGTACCCGGGATCTGAACCAGCAAACCCCAGGCCGCTGAGAAGCGGAACGTGCGAACTTAACCGCTGCGCCACCGGGCCGGCCCCCCAATAGAGCTTTTAAAACAAAACAAACTCCATGTTTTTTCCCCTCTTCCAGTTAAATATTGGAGGATAGCAGAACGTAAGCACAAAGAAAGGAAGTCAAACGGAATTAGTCCTTTATTTCCTAACTCCAAGCTGTCAAGTTGAGCACGTCTAATCAAGTAAAGGATTTTTCATTCCATTCATGGGGAAAAGTGGGAAGAACTCAGAGGGTACAGTACCAATTCCTCAGGAACCTGGAAACACGTAGCTCTTGGAGGCAGCGAGAACTACTGCCCTGGGGTTTTGTCCGTCTGCCATTCTTTGGTCCATAGCGAGATGTTGGAGGAACAGAGTCCAAAGGTGCAGCAGTGTAATATTGCCTGAAGCTAAAAGCAAAAGGGTCTGAGTTCCTCCCTTGCGATCAGTTGGAGGGCCACTCACTGTGGGGGGCTTGGGTTTCCTTCTTCATCACACAGAGCAGTGTGGTGTGGGAAAATCCTCACCTCACCATAGGGGAGGAGACGGGGAGACGGGGACCTGGAGTACAAGTTGGGAGACTTGAGCTTATGACCTTGGGTTCACAGCACAGCTGATATTTGGGGGAAGAAATTCTGAGAGGACTTAGGGTATTGTCATAGAGAAAATCGGGGGTTGAGAAATAGTTTTCACAAGAGAGGAACCTGGCGGCTCTCAGATTGAAGGGATCTGTGCTCCACAGACTTTACCGTGACTGTTTGCTGGGCCTTGGGATTATAGTTAACTGCCATTTGTAGTGTGTTTACTAGGTGTCAGGCTTCTTGAACAGTTATCTCATTTAAGTCATCACCTAAACCCAGTTAGAGCCACATTATCCCAGTTTACAGATGAGAAAATTAAGGCCCCAGAGATTAATTTGCTCAAGGTCACTCAGCTAGATAGTGGAAGGGTCAGTTTCCTCATTTGTAAAATGAGCTCATAACAGAACTGGACTCTGCTCGCCTGCTCGTTTGTTACAGAGTCGCTTGAGATAGTCACGAACCACGAAGAGGCAGAGCCCCGGAAACATACGGATCTGGTGTAAAGCGAGTTTTGCCTCCTCCAGACTTGAATTCGGATTCCCTTCTCTAGGCTCCTAAAGCGCCTGCGCGGGCGCTGGCGGGTCCTGACTCTTCCCCGCGCCCCTAGCGCAGGCCACGCGCGCCCTCTGCCGACGTAGGGTGGGAGCACGCCGAGAGTGAACGCTTCCGGGCCTGAGAGCCGGCCAGGAAGCTCGCTGGCCTGTAGAGGGCGCCTGCCGGTGGGCCGAGTAACCTACTCGGCCGTCCCTTCCTTAAGCACTTCCTGTCTGATCTCTCTGATTCATCCGGTTACGCCAGGAGACGCTCCTGGAGATTTCAATTTACCGTAAACAAAAGGGACGTGCGCCGACCCGGAAGTGGAGACTGGAGCTAGGCCGGAGTTGCTCCGAAGGCCGGCAGTGGGGAGGCGGGGGGAAGCCGTAGCCATGGCGGTGGCTGTGGCCATGGCCGCAGCCGTGAACGGGACGGACCTGGGCCCCGCGGAAGAACTCGCCAAACTCGAGTACTTGTCTTTAGTGTCGAAGGTTTGCACCGAGCTGGACAATCACTTGGGGATCAACGACAAGGATCTGGGTGAGCCCCGGGAGGTCCCTGCGGCCTCTAGGTTTGGGGCTGAGGGAAGCGGAAGGAGAAATGGGGTTGATGGGCTGAGTGTGTGTCCCTGTGTGAATCTCTCTCTGTGTCCCGGAGACTTGGGCCCAGGGAACCTGTGGCCGTGGCCTCCGCTTGAGAGCCCTCCAGGCCGAGCTGTTAGAAACCATTTCCCAGAGCTGTCAGTGGAACCCGGAGCGGCCATCGCTGCTTGCTTTTTTTTTTTTCCTCTCAGCCCCAGATACTTAAACAACATTAACAACAACGAAAGCAGCAGTCACATGGTGATGATGATAATAATGGCAGACATTTATTGGCTTCTCACTACATGCCAGATATTATGCTCAGTGTTACTTTGATTGTCTTATTTACTTTTCACACCACCTTGTGAGATAGTATTATCTGTTTCTAGATTAAGAAAACAAGGCTCTGAATAATTAAGTAACACCCTTCAAGATCCCATATCAAATACGAGCCTGGTCCAGAATGCAAGTCTTTGAAGTCTGTGCCTTTAGTTGTGCTCTTAACCATTCATCCTATACTGTCTCTCAAACACCAGTTATTAGACGTTTTGGGGCAAACTGTACACATGGAGAACCCAAACTGAGGAACTGGAAAAGGCTAGAGTCCTAGAGCTCAGGCCACAGGCAGGTGGAATCCTTATGCAGGCCAAGGGGTGGATGGGATCAAGGGCGTGAGTGGAGGGGCTGACCTTTGATAGGTACAGGGATGCTTCGTCCATTTTAACAGAAAGGAGGACAGAGAATGTGGTTGCAGATGCAAATAGGTTTAGGGGTTGGTGGAAGGAAGATGAGGGAGAGAGGTCCATTTGACTGTTCTATTTTCCAAATTAAGATGAAGTGAAGTTATCAACTGGAGAGATGGAAGGGAAGGGGCATATGACAAGAGAGGTCAGGGACCTTAGATGTGTGACCTTGGGTAAGGTACTTAGTTTCTCTGCAGCTGTTTTTCTCATCTGTGGATTGGGGATGATAATGACCCTTCACAGGCTTTCCATGTAACACCTAGGAAGATGCCCTGCACCTTGTATATTTTAGTTCACTTTTCTCTTGCCTCCCAGTCAGGATGTGCCTGTCCTGTATTATCTTTCCTCAGTCTCCTCTTTTAGATGATAATGAGGTGACACTCTTGTCCATTTGCTATTTATCTGGGTAATATGTTCCTTCATTCAGCAAATATTTATTGAACTAGGGGATTAGGAATACAGTAAGGAACAAGATAGATTCCTGCTGACATGGAGCTTACATTTCTTTCTCTTTTTGAACTGCTAGTGCCTTGACCCCTTTTATTTCATTTTAGTTAGTTATTTTGGTGAGGGAGATTGGTCCTGAGCTAACATCTGTTGCCAATCTTCCTCTTTTTGCTTGAGGAAGATTCTCATGGAGCTAACATCCGTGCCAATCTTCCTCTTTTATTTTTTTTTTGAGGAAGATTAGCCCTGAACTAACTGCTGCCGCCAATCCTCCTCTTTTTGCTGAGGAAGACTGGCCCTGAGCTAACATCCGTGCCCATCTTCCTCTATTTTATATGTGGGACACCTACCCCAGCATGGCTTGCCAAGCAGTGCCATGTCCACACCCGGGATCCAAACTGATGAACCCTGGGCCACCAAAGCGGAACGTGCGCACTTAACCACTGCGCCACCAGGCTGGCCCCACATCTTTTTTTTTTTTTTAAGATTTTATTTTTCCTTCTCCCCAAAGCCCCCCCCCCATACATATTTGTATGTTTTTAGTTGTGAGTCCTTCTAGTTGTGGCATGTGGGATGCCACCTCAGCATGGCTTGATGAGCCGTGCTAGGTCCATGCCCATGATCTGAACTGGTGAAACCCTGGGCCACCAAAGCAGAGCGTTCAAACTTAACCACTCGGCCACGGGGCCGGCCCCACTTCCTCTGTTTTGTATGTTGGATGCCACCACAGCATGGCTTGAAGAGCAGTGTGTAGGTCTGCTGCCAGGATCCGAACCTGCAAACCCCGGGCCGCCGAAGCAGAGTGTGCAAACTTAACCACTATGGCACCAGGCTGGCCCTTTGACCACTTTTAGAGAAAACCAAAAGATATTGAGACCTTCCAGTGTTAAGTTGTTTTCATGTTAACCTCATTACATACAAAAAATGAGGTATAAACTTCATAATTTTCTAGCTTATATATAATTAAAGACCCTAAAAGACCCTATTTAATTTACAAGTAAACCACAAATATGCTTTTTCTGTTTCCAATTCTGACACGAATTATGATGTGTGTTTTTTCCAATACTACCAAGCAATTCTAGACACCAGCTGGGTGTCCTACAATTGAACTCAATTCTGACACTATCTACTTGGAAATAGCATCATCTCCCACAGGTTAAGGGCTCAGGCCCACAAGACTGCCCTGCTCCCAACTTCAGATGCCAGTCGCAAGTCCAAGTTGTCGCCTGTGCTTCTGACCGGGCAGCTCTAGATCAGAGGTTCCAACAGCCCTCCTCCTTGGGTTCAATTAATTTGCTAGAGCGGCTCACAGAACTCAGAGAAACATTTTACTTACTAGATTACTGGTTTATTATAAAAATATATAACACAGGAACAGCCAGATGGGAGATATAGGGCAATATATATGTGAAGGAGAGAGGAGCGTCCATGCT
This sequence comes from Equus przewalskii, assembly GCF_037783145.1. Lineage (NCBI taxonomy): Eukaryota > Metazoa > Chordata > Mammalia > Perissodactyla > Equidae > Equus > Equus przewalskii. Next base: position 19,863,111 of record NC_091840.1, on the reverse strand, counting down.
CTCTGAGTTCCCTACTGTCCCTGAATCGCCACGTGTTCACCAGCCCAGAAGCTCTCCAAGCCCGTCCTTTTTGGTGTTTATGGAGGCTTCGTTACGTAGACATAATTGATTAAATCACTGGCCGTTGGTGGCTGAACTCAATCTCTAGCCCCTCTCCCCTCCCCCAGAGGTCAGGGGTGGGGCTGAAACTTCCAACCTCTAAGCACCTGGTTGGCTCCCCTGACAACCAGCCCCCAACCTGGTGTTACCTAGGGGCTTTCCTAAAGTCACCTTATTAACATAACAAAAGACACTTTTCTCACTCTCTACTCTTAGGAAATTCCAAGAGTTTTAGGAGCTCTGTGCCAGGAACTGGGATGAAGACCAATATATGTTTCTTATAAATCACAATATCATACTGTTAAACACAGAATTACATAACCAATAACATTAAAAATACTAACATTGGAAAAATGTGATAATATTGTTTTGTTGAAACTAAATTGCCAGAGTTGGGTTTGATAACAAAAGGTATATATTTACTTCTTTTATGTTTTATTTGTTGACTTGATTCTTTTGCTTTTGACCTTGATGTGTTATTTACGTCAGTGTCATTATTTTTCCTGTTTTCAGTAATGGACTTGTTTTTAACTACCAGTCCATTTTTCATAGTTCAGTTAATTTAATGATGCCCCTGGTAGAATTCTGAAAATTAAAAACCATCCCTGATTCATGGTGGCTGCAGTATGAATATGCTGCTGGCTGCTTTGGGATAGTCTCTTTTGAGCATTGCCTGCCTGTCACCGTGTGACTTAGTTCTCTCTCCACGTTTCTCTCAAGAATGTGGGCTCTGAAGTCAGATTGCCTGGGTTCCAGTGCTGGCTGCACCAATTATTACTGGGTAGGTCTCAAACTCTCAGCCCCCTCGTCTGTAAAACAGGGACAATAATGGTACCTACCTACCCGGGTTGTTGTGAGGGTCATGGGGATAACCCGTGTGAAGCACGGAGCATAGTGCCCGGTAGGTAGTAGATGGTCAACAAGTCTTAATCGGGGCCGGCCCGGTGGCGTAATAGTTAACTTCATGCGCTCCACTTCAGCAGCCAGGGGTTTGTGGGTTCGGATCCCATGCGTGGGCCTACACAGGGCTTACCCAACTATGCTGTGACGGCATCCCGTATACAAAATAGAGGAAGATTGGCACGGATGTTAGCTCAGGGCCAATCTTCCTCACAAAAACAAACAGCAAGTCTTAACCATTAGTGTTGTTGTTGTTAACTCGTTATGCCGAAGCTCTTTCCATGTCATCTGATGGCATTTGGCTTTCACTTAATGTCATCAAAAAGGTAAAGGCAAATTCCACCATGGAAGCGGTATGGACTACTAGTTCATATTCAGTTAGCCACCTTTCCATGTTGTTGTTATTTTTTAGGATTAAAATCCAAATGAAATTGTTAAAGTTTTCGTGTGGGACTTGCAGTATGAGGCTTATTATCTCAGCCTGTCACAAAATGCACTTCTCTCTTGAGTCTCTTAATTAGTAAATAGCTCTAATATTAGAAATTTCAAGAATTAGGCAGGTTTGTAGAGAAAAATTTGGGGGGCAAGTGAGTCTTTCATTAACTTGGAGATTGTGCCATCTGGCAGCTGCCTGGGCCTCATATGTAGATTGGATCTGTCCTTCTGGAAACTTTAGAGTGAGCTATTTTGTAGTAATATCTTCTTTTCCTTTATAAAAATTAACTAGAACACGCATGGATAATCTCGGTAGTCTGAATTCTCTTTCTTTACCCTTCCTGGATGGTGGTGTTTGGTTGGATAGCCTGATTGGTTTGGTTTTAATGTACTTGAAACTTATTTCTTGCTCAAGTCTTCACTCTTCTTGTTTTAATCTCTTTTCTCATTTGTAGCTGAATTTGTGATCAGTCTTGCTGAGAAAAATACCACCTTTGATACTTTTAAGGCTTCTCTGGTCAAAAATGGTGCAGAATTCACGGTACGTGTATCTGGAGACCCCTCTTTTGCTTTACTGTCACTATCAAATTTAAATTTTGATAGGATTTAGTATGGGATTTTGCTAAAGAAAGGAGATAATGTGTACATATCAATCAAATAAACCATTAAGTGAGTAACGTTTTCATGCCACTAAGCAGTGGTGAGGGAGCCGGATTTCCTGTGACACCTCTCTATGAAAATGGGACAGGATTTCCATTCAGTCTTTATGGGTGTTTACATTCTTGTTCTATGAATCAGGAAGTTAAAAACAAGAGTCTAGGATTTGGAGATAGTTCTAAACTATGGAAAGTAAAACAGTTGCAGGGAACTAAATTACTTTTCCCTGCAAAGAGTCCTAAATATCAGCTTTCTCTGAAGCCATTTTACTAGGTTTATGCCATATCAAGTTGACACTCTGCTTCATTTGTTCCAGTTAGCTAAATTCAGGTGTGTGACCACCCTTCTCTAAAGGACATCCCTTTTCTTAGTGTTTTTAAGCACTGATCTAGGCACTGACAATTTTTGTTCTGTTTCTTTTCAAAGGATTCTCTTATTAGTAACTTGCTGCGTCTCATACAAACCATGCGACCTCCAGCGAAGCCTTCTACTAGCAAAGGTGAGCGGAGCTTGTAGATGAGCTCAGCCTCCGGAATGGTTTAGATTGTGAACATCCTGTAAATTGCGTTGGTTTCCCTTAATGCAGCTACTGAGCAAGTAAATGTTCTAGTAAAAATTTTCAAGTAAAATTTTGACTTAAGACAAAATTAAAATTATAAGATATAATCAATCAAGTTAATACTGGTCCACCCCCCTGCCACATACCCAGATAGTTTGTTGAGGGTTTTGTAATCAGTGTTTTTTAAATAAAATCACGTTTGTAGTAATGTATATGAGTAATATTTTAAAAAATGCCCTGTTGTTAGTTTGTTGCTAATCTAATGTTGAAGTTCTTTTGTTAACCATTAAGAATATTAAATGGATCTTTTTTTTTTTTTTTTACCCACTCACGCTCTTCACTGAAACAAGATCCAATTGTTAAACCCAAAACTGAAAAAGAAAAGCTGAAGGAACTCTTCCCAGTGCTTTGCCAACCAGACAACCCTTCCGTTCGGGTACTGATACCATTGTGAGAACGTCTGCTATAACTGCCTGTTTCCCCTTCTCCCGCCCGCTTGTCTCATTAGTTATTAATTTTAAGTTTGCCTTCGTTGTAACATATTTTTCAAAGTGAAGGTGTTTGATCCCTTCCTGAGCGTATACTAAGAATAGAGTAGTGTTAAAGAGTTCAGAGAACAATGTTCGAGGGAAATGAGGTTGGCAATAGTGGGAAGCAGAGATCAGGGATATGAAATAGGTATGAAATAACTTAAGGTTCTGGAACAGATGCCTAATGTATGACATTAGATTGTTTGCTCCGTTACATGTTAGAAGGGCTAATTTTGGAAGAGTTTTGATTTTTTAATTTCATTTTAGCAAGTATTTATAGAGTACCTACTGTGTACCCAGCACTGTTGTAAGTATCAGGGATACAGCAGTGAGCAAAACAGACTGGAGCGTCTGCCCTCTTGGAGATGATGTCCTAGTATTGGGGTGGGGGCAGGAAATAAACATGTAAACTCTAGTGGGGAGGAGACAGCAATAAACAAGTAAATAAGTGTATAATGTAGCCGATAGTGATAAGAACTATGGAAAAAAATAAAGCAGGGGAAGGGAGTGCAGAGGGGGAGTTGCTTTTTAAAAATTTTAACATCTGTTTTCTATTTGTAATCATTACTTGCATGCTTTCACAGGAGGGGTGATATCTTCTGTAGGCTTTATTAAGGACAAAGGGGATTTGCCAAATGTAGAAATAACTTCTGAGAGCCTTCACCCATTCCTTCTGCCTCTATCTCAAATTGTATTGGACATCTCCACCCCTTTCTGCTTCCTTCACCTAGGTGGTCAGTGATAAGGGGCTGTCAGATCTGTAGATGGACCTGAAGTCCAGATTCTTGAGTGATTTTTTTTCCCCTCTCCTCCTAACTTTGCTGGCCTCTGCCCCTGTAGACCATGCTGGACGAGGATGATGTGAAAGTCGCTGTGGATGTCCTGAAGGAACTGGAGGCCTTAATGCCCAGCGCGGCAGCCCAGGAGAAGCAAAGAGACGTTGAGCACCGGTTTGTCCTTAGTGTCCTTTCCCTTGGAAGTTTAGGATACTGTGATAGGTGAATTTTGTGGGCCAGCCAAGCCAAGTTTTGGGCAAGTTTACACAATCCAGACTGGCCATGTACCATATTGTTGGATCCATTTTCATTGCTCACTGTCGAAAGTTTTTATGCAGCAGATGCTAAGATGTTCAGAGGATGGAAACCTGGGTTGAAAAAGGCTGAATATGTTTGTGACCTCATTCTTTATTGGCCTGCAGGGATGTCGTAGTTGTTTACACTTATTTAGTTCGACACTTGGTAGGCACCTACCATGTGCATGGCACTGTGCTGGGTGCTTGGGGATGCAGAGGTGAAATTGGGCTGGGTTTTTTTTTCAAACAGGTGTTTTTTGATTTGTTAGGGACAAGACAAAGAAAAAGAAGCGGAGCCGGAGCCGAGAGCGAGACCGCGACCGCGATCGAGATCGAGACAGAGAGCGAGACCGAGACCGAGACCGAGACCGCGATAGGGACCACAAGCGGAGACACCGGTCCCGCTCTCGGTCACATTCCAGGACCCGGGAGAGGAATAAAGGGAAGTCTAGATATCGGTCCAGGAGCAGAAGTCAGAGTCCCCCCAAAGACCGGAAGGACCGAGACAAGTATGGGGAGAGGAATCTGGACAGATGGCGGGATAAGCATGTGGACCGCCCTCCCCCGGAAGAGCCTGCCATCGGGGACATTTACAATGGCAAAGTTACCAGCATCATGCAGTTTGGATGCTTTGTGCAGCTGGAGGGACTAAGGTAATGGCTGGTGCTCTTTCACACCAGTGATGGGCAGAATTTCTTTCATCACTGGGGATTTTCACATTCTAAAAAGTTACTGTGGTTAATGACACTTTAATCAAATCAGCCATAGGAGATTGTTAGAAATTGACTTTTTATTGGAAATGTCATAGAATTTGACTTTTTCTTGGAAATATCCTTCGTTTGCCTTCAGGAAATCTGCCCTTTTGCTGTTTTTTTGTTTTTTTTTTTGAGGAAGATCAGCCCTGAGCTAACTACTGCCAATCCTCCTCTTTTTGCTGAGGAAGACTGGCCCTGAGCTAACATCCATGCCCATCCTCCTCTACTTTATATGTGGGACGCCTGCCACAGCATGGCTTGCCAAGTAGTGCCATGTCCGCACCCGGGATCCAAACCAGCGAACCCCGGGCCACCGAGAAGGGGAACGTGTGCACTTAACCGCTGCGCCACCGGGCCGGCCCCTGCCCTTTTGCTGGTTTAGACAGATGAGAATTTGTGTCAGCCTCCCCCCGCCCACAGTATGTTTTCTTTGGGAGGGTGGTGATACTATTTTATTGTTTGACCACCTGTTTGGTACTTTGTTCTTGAGTTTAAGACCATTTCCTTTTGTTCACTTCTAACAAGGGTGGAAGTTGGTTGGGGAAGAGGTATTCTAGGCGTGCCCCAGATATGTCTGCCTCTCCTCCAGGAAGCGGTGGGAAGGCCTGGTGCACATCTCTGAGCTCCGGCGGGAAGGCCGTGTGGCCAATGTGGCTGATGTGGTGAGCAAAGGCCAGAGGGTCAAGGTCAAAGTGCTGTCCTTCACTGGGACCAAGACCAGCCTGAGCATGAAGGTAGGTAAGGTAGCCAGCGTGTTTCCACATCTGATGGCCAGGGAAACATTGACGACAGCAGGTGAGCTGACTCCCTTGTTTTTGTGCCTTAGGATGTAGATCAAGAGACTGGAGAAGATCTAAACCCAAATCGGCGACGAAATCTTGTCGGGGAGACCAATGAGGAGACGTCAATGAGGAATCCGGACAGACCCACTCACCTCTCCCTCGTCAGCGCCCCTGAAGTAGAGGATGACTCGCTGGAGCGCAAGCGCCTCACCCGCATCTCTGACCCAGAGAAGTGGGAGATCAAACAGGTTGGGGCCATTTGCTTTTATGGCCACATGGGCATTCAGCATGTAGCAAGTGGTTAGGAGTGTGGGCCCCTGAGCACGAAGGCCCCGGCTGACTTCTGGCCACTTACCAGCTGTGTGAGCCTGAGCCAAGTTACTCTATCTCTTTGTGCCTCCGTGCCCTCCTCTGTAAGATAGGGCCGATGGTAGCACTGTGGGCTTCAGTGAGCTAATAGAAGTGAAGCTCTTAGGTTGGCGCCCACATCTGGTGAGTGCTATGTAGTGTTTGTTCTTACTTTCCATCATTCATCGGTGAACATCAGAACCACGGTGTGTCAGGCACCGTGTAGATGCCAGGGCTACAGAGTTCCTACCCTTGAGGAACTCAAAGTCCAGTTGGGGAGACAGATAGAAACAAGTAATTACATGTTAAGGAATGTGCAGAGTGCTGTGGAAACAAGGGAAGGAGCAGATAAATCTTCCTCGGGGTGAGACCCTTGGGCCATGCTGTTGGGCACCATGTAGTTGTGCCTCCTAGGGATGGGATATGTGATGTGTGAGGCCCTGCAGTCCTGAGTCAGAGGAGGAAAAAACCTTGCTTTCCTGTGTGAAACCTCTGTATTAACTCTCCTACAAAAGAAAAGTTTTGATCCTAGTGTGTTACAAGTGCTGCCTCTGTCCTTTGGCCAGATGATCGCTGCCAATGTCCTTTCCAAAGAGGAGTTTCCAGACTTTGACGAGGAGACCGGCATTCTCCCCAAGGTGGATGATGAAGAAGGTAATTGGCCACTGGACCGAGCAGGGTCCTGGACCGAGCAGGGTCGTGGATCGGGAGCACAGCTGGCAAGTTGAGAGCCACTGGATGAGGTGGTTTGTTTGTAGTTTAACCCCAGTGGTTGAACTCATTTGTTCCTGGGTCTCACCGCTCATCTCTCGAAGAACGAGGGCCCCTCCATGATGGAAGCAAAAAAACTCATTTTTCAGACAAACGTTTACATATTGTTACAGTTGTTGCTTATAATATGTTTTTGGGATATAAAAAGTTCGAGTTATATTTTGGGGAGTAAATTTGATCTCATATTCTTACTTAAGTGTTTTGGAAACCCTGGATCCACCTAGATTACCTCTGAGTTGCCCTGGAAACAACTTTTAGCTCCACCCATTAACAATTTTTAAAAATTAAGAAATAACTCCTATATTGGGAGCATATGTAATTTATATAACAATAGTAAATGAACACGTACCTACATCCTGGCTTCCGCGGAACTTTGCCAGCGTTGAAGCCCTTACATGCCCCTCTGAATAGATCTTCTTCCTTCCCTGGATAACCACCATTCTAAATTTTGTGTTAATCATTTCCTTGCTTTTCTGTAGCAATTTACCATCTATATATCTATCCCTAAACATTATATCTTTTTGTTAGTCTGTTTTTGAATTTAATTCTTTTTTTTGGATTCATCATTATTCTTTTGATATTTATCTATGTTGATTTTTATAGTTGTATTTCATTCATTTTCACTGCTTAGAGTGTTTCTGTATATAAGTTTACCATAAATTATCCATTTTACTTTTTGTGGGTATATGGGCTATTTCTGGTTTTTTGTTAACCTTTATGAAAAATACTGCTGTGCAATTCCTGTATTTGTCTCTTAATGCACGTATGCAAGACCCTCTCTTTTTCCTAAATATGTAGGAGAATTATGGGTAGTAGGAAGTGTGCATGTTCAACTTTACCAGGCAGTCCAAATTGTTTTCTAGAGTTTTTGTACCAATTTACACTTCTCCCATAAGTGAGTTCCTGTTGCTCCACATTCTTGCCAACATTTGGTATTGTCCTGTCGTCCAACTTAATTTTTTTTTGCCAATCTATTATGGGTTGAGAGTTATTCCATAATGAAATTGGATGGTGAATGCCTTAGTACCAGTTAGAATGTCAGATAGCATTTTTCCACAGGTTTTACTTCTTTTGAAAGGAGCTCTGATCCATTCTTGGGCTGGAGCACAAATGCCCTAGAAATGGCTGGGGTGGGGCAACAGTCACCTGCATTAGAGTTTCACTTGCATTGCTCTCCTTTTGAGCTTCGGAGCTGTCTTTGATAGATTGCTGGGACCTGTGGAAATTAATTGTTTTGCTGAAATTATCGGTCATTTCTCTCTTTTGTTTTTGGCTAATTCTTCTTTTGGGGGGAACTTTTAGATGAGGACCTTGAGATCGAACTGGTTGAAGAAGAGCCTCCATTCCTGAGAGGACACACCAAGCAAAGCATGGACATGAGCCCTATTAAGATCGTTAAGGTGAGAAAAGCTGGGACTCCAACCTGCACGTGTCAAGTGAATTTCTTCAAGTTACAGTTCAGTTTTCAGAGCAGGTTATTAGGTCTGTGTAAGCAGAACTCAGGCGGCAGGAGGTGGTGTTGACTGTTGGTCCAGGTCTAGATTATTTTTGTTTTAAAGGGACATGGACTTGGCTTTGTTGCCTTTGCATTTTTAATGCTTTCGCTCTCAGTGTAGTCTGTTTTGGGAGGAAGCAGACATAAATATGAGTGCTGGATCTGTCATCACTAGCTTTCCCCAGGCCTTAGGGCTTGAATCATTCATTACCTTCCAGATTCAAAGGCAGTTTTGAAAGATTCTCTTAACCTTGGGCTGGCCCCTAGCAGGAAACTATAGCACTTGGGTGTTGTGGAGGGCAGAGCTGTGAGGGGAAGAATTCATGGAAGAGTTATGATAAAATTTTAGGTTTAGAAAAGGGGATCTTAAAGGTCTCCCAGTCCAGACACCTACATTGCTTGTAATCCACCCCCGTATCCCTCTGCAGTGTTCTTAGCCTTCTGACGTCTGCTTGACATTGTTGGTGATGGGATTCACCAGCCCTTAAGGAGACCCATTCCATCTTCAGATGGATCTGGTCTTTAGTTCTTCTTTAGGCAGAACTGAAATCTGTCTTACCGAAATGTCTGCATTGGTTTTCATTTTAGTTCTTGGGACCATACAGAGGAATTCTTATCCCTTTCTTATATGTCCTATCTCTCTTGGAGTTCTCATCTTCAAACCAAACATCCCCACTTCTTTCGATCATTTGTCATTGTCCTCATTTACTTTCTCTGAATATGTTACAATTTGTCTGTTTTTTTCATGTAATCTGTACATTGATAAGAACTTTTCTCCAGGTGGGTCTCATTTTTTCGATTCGTGGCTTAACATCGACATTTTATTTCCCGGATGTTTAATGCGTGCTGAGATCCCCTTCTGAGATTGCTTTGTCCTCTGTTGCCCTAGAACCCTGATGGCTCCCTCTCCCAAGCAGCGATGATGCAGAGCGCTTTGGCCAAAGAAAGGCGGGAACTCAAGCAGGCCCAGCGGGAAGCCGAGATGGATTCTATTCCCATGGGACTCAACAAACACTGGGTTGATCCTCTGCCTGATGGTAGGACCTTGGGAGGCGGGTGTGGACTTTTCAAAAAAATTCTGAGCCTTTGAGTACACAGGGAGGGGGCATTGCCAGCACATACATTTAGCCTTGGCTGAAACCCACAGCCGTTAGCCATGGCTTTGGTGATTTGGTTTTTCCCTTCGGTTAAAGCATGTTTTTGTTTGTTTTGTTTTTGAAACAAATGTTTATAACCAAAGATGTTTTAGTAACCCTGGTCAAATCATTAAACTGGCTGAATTTTTCTTCTGAATGACTTAAAAATTTTTATTCTGAAGATAGTACAGCTTTGAAACTTCCCTTTTCATATAATTCTTTATGTAGTAAATATTAACTAACTACTGGACACAGTCAAGACAAGTACTTGTTAATTTGTATTAGGCAACTGGGAATACAGCTGTGAGGTAAATAGACATAATCCCTGCTCTTGTGAGGCTTACCATGTAGTGGGGAAGATGACATTAATCAAATATTTACTAAATAACTAATTAATTAAATCATGACCAGTGCCCTATGAAGTGGTGTCGTGGGCTATGGTGGGTCATTTCCCTGGGAAAATTGAGACCCGAAGGATACATAAGACACAGTCTATGAAAGGGGATGGGGCTTGGGTAGTGTGTTCCAGGCTGAGCAATGGCCTGTACTGGGCCTATGAGCTGGGAAAGACGGCCTGTATGGCTGGAATACAGAGAGTGGTGGACGAATGGTAGGGGATGAGGTGCGACAGGCCAGGACTTTGTAGATGGCATTAGGAATTGGGACTCAGTTCTAAAGTTCTCTGGGAAATGTTGCAAGGTTCCAAGCAGGGGAGTGGCATGATCAGAGGATTGTTGAGGGTATCCTGCAGACTGGGTTGGATGCGGCAAGAGTAGACGCATGAGATGAATTAGGAGGCTTACATGATAGTTCAGAGGAGAGAGGATGGTGGCTGGAACACGGAGGTAGCGGAGAGGAGGGATGGACTGGAGAAATGTGATGTGTTGAACATTGGGGAGGGGGCAGTGAGGTAGCCTGAGGATAATACTAAGCTGCCTGTTTTCCTTTACAGCGGAAGGCAGGCAGATTGCTGCCAACATGAGGGGTATTGGGATGATGCCCAATGACATTCCCGAGTGGAAGAAACATGCATTTGGGGGCAATAAAGCTTCTTATGGAAAAAAGACACAGATGTCAATCATTGAGCAGAGAGAGAGCCTGCCCATCTACAAACTGAAGGAGCAGCTGGTCCAGGTCAGAAGCCCCTTTATGATGTACTGGTGAGGGAGTGGGGATGTTTTCTGGAAGAAGGATGACATGTTTTAATGGAAATTAGCTGGACATCTATGTGCACATTTGAAGTGGCTTTTCCAAGGGGATAGGAAAAAAGCAGAACATTTCCAGGTTCTTTTTAAAAATACATATATCAGTCTACACGTTTATTTTTTCCCATGTGGAAGTAAATCTGTTTGAATTGGGGGACCCTAGAGCAGTTTCAGTGGGGAGAGTGTGGTGTTGCACAGACCAACGGCTCCCGTCAATAAGAAAAATGGGGCTGCTTGGCCAGTGATCCCATTATACAAGGAAGTACAAATGTATATGTATACACACAGACATTATATGTTTATGGCTACTGTTTGTGTTTCTAGATGGCAACATATTATATACACTGTTCTGCATCTTGCTTTTTCCCCTTAATGATATAGCTCAGAGATTGTTCCCTATTTTTTTTAGTGCTGTGTTATGTGGATGTGCTCTAGCGTATTTAATTACTCCTGTAATAATGGACATAGAGGTTGATGGCAATCCTTTGCTGTTATAAACAGTATAGAAATAAGATGACTTTTGGGGATAAGATACTGGAGATTTGGGAGTGGCAGTAGAAAGGAACACTTTATATACCTTTTTATTTTTGTGTTTTTGTGGAAGATTAGCCCTGAGCTAACTACTGCCAATCCTTCTCTTTTTGCTGAGGAAGACTGGCCCTGAGCTAACATCCGTACCCATCTTCCTCTACTTTATACGTGGGATGCCTACCACAGCATGGCGTTTGCCAAGTGGTGCCATGTCCACACCTGGGATCCGAACCGGTGAACCCCAGGCAGCTGAGAAGCGGAATGTGCTCACTTAACAGCTGCGCCATCAGGCCGGCCCCTATACCTTTTTTATTTACTGTTGAATTCTTTAATCACGTGCATGTAATACTTAAAATATATATATATTGAAAAATCAGGGATATCTGGGTGATAGGTTGTGCTTTTAGCAGCATCTTTATGTTTTTAGGAATTTAACAAAACTAATAAATTAAAAAAATAAGTGATTGGGGCCACCCGGTGGCACAGCAGTGAAGTGTGCACGTTCCGCTTTGGCGGCCTGGGGTTTGCCGGTTCAGATCCTGGGTGGACATGGCACCGCGTGGGAAGCCATGCTGTGGTAGGCATCCCATGTATAAAGTAGAGGAAGATGGGCACGGATGTTAGCTCAGGGCCAGGCTTCCTCAGCAAAAGAGGAGGATTGGCAGCAGTTAGCTCAGGGCTAATCTTCCTCAAAAAAATATAAATAAAAAAATAAATGAGTCAATTAAAAAAAGAATACCCATAAAATTTGAAGTTTGTAATTTAAGTTGTACATGCATTTAAAATAAGAAAGAGCATCGGGCTGGCCCCGTGGCCGAGTGGTTAGGTTTGAGTGCTCTGCATCGGTGGCCCGGGGTTTCACCGGTTCAAATCCTGGGTGTGGACATGGCACCGCTCATCAGGCCTTGCTGAGGTGGCATCCCACACGCCACAGCTAGGGGGACCCACAGTTAAAAATACACAACTATGTACCAGGGGGCTTTGGGGAGAAAAAGGAAAAATGAAATCTTTAAAAGAAAAAAGAAAGAGCATCACCCATGGAAAATCAGCATTATTTTTTTTTCTATGCATGATTAAAAGTAATTTAAACCCTGGTTGTAATCTTAACATATATACTGTTTTGTCCCCTTTTTCTTCTTTAGTTGTAGAACGTAAACATTAATTATTTCACTCCAGAGTACTATTTGGTAAACTGTAATGAGCGTATTTATGTTCTGTTGCTTTCAGGCTGTCCATGACAATCAAATCCTGATTGTTATCGGAGAGACAGGATCTGGGAAGACAACGCAGATCACTCAGTACCTGGCGGAGGCGGGCTACACTTCCAGGGGCAAGATCGGATGTACCCAGCCGAGAAGAGTGGCAGCCATGTCAGTGGCCAAGAGAGTGTCAGAGGAATTTGGTTGTTGCTTAGGCCAGGAGGTAAGTGGGTAGTGAAGCTGTTCTGGAAATGTCTGAAGAAAGTGTAAAGGCCCAGATCTCTATCTATAAAATGGGTATGATAATACCTTTTTTCAGGTTTCTCTTGAGGAAGAGAGGGTTCTTGTTGTCATCATTGATCTGTTCAGGATCAAGTCTAAGGCAGATTTTACTGTGAGGAAATTACTGTACCTTTTGGTCATATTCTTTTTTTTTTTTTGCTGAGGAAGATTCATCCTAAGCTAACATCTGTTGCCAATCTTCCTATTTTTGCTTGCGGGAGATTTGCTCTGTGCCAATCTTCCTCTTTTGTATGTGGGTCTCCACCACAGCATGGCCGCTGATGAGTGGTGTAGATGCACGCTCGGGAACTGAACCCCAGCCACCGACTGAAGTGGAGCACGCTGAACTTAACCGCTAGGCCACAGGGCCAGGCCCCTGCTCAAAATTCTTAGCTATTAAGATTACGGATACCAATCTGGGCAGAAATCTTGCCTGGTTAATGGCAAAAAGGAGAGGTTTGTGTCTGAGGTTTTCAGCTTCTTTTCTGCTTTAGGTGGGCTACACCATTCGATTTGAGGACTGCACCAGCCCGGAAACAGTCATCAAGTACATGACAGATGGGATGTTGCTCCGAGAGTGCCTGATTGACCCCGATCTCACTCAGTACGCGATCATCATGTTGGATGAGGCGCATGAGAGAACAATTCACACTGACGTGCTCTTTGGGTTGTTGAAAAAGGTACCTAGGTGTTCTTTGGTGACCCTTACGCCTGTTGGGAACTGAATGCGGAGATTTGGCTTTGAGTCCTTGTGCCGCTTGGGTAGTCCTTTAGTAAGCCACGTCACATTTCCCTTTAGACCGTTCAGAAACGGCAGGACATGAAGCTGATTGTCACCTCAGCCACCTTGGATGCAGTGAAGTTTTCTCAGTACTTCTACGAGGCTCCCATCTTCACCATCCCAGGTCGAACATATCCGGTGGAAATCTTGTACACAAAGGAGCCTGAGACAGACTATCTGGACGCCAGCTTGATCACGGTCATGCAGATCCATTTAACAGAACCGCCAGGTATTTTTCCCTCTTAGGCCGGAAGTCCTAACGTTGGTTTCTTTTTTGTTCCTCTTCTTAAAAATGCCATTTAAATGTTGATCTTTTTATAAGTCTCAAGTTTGCATGATTGAAATGGTGGTAAAAATATAAACTGATGTGTGTGTTTAAATGCCTCTTTTAAACATAGGCACGAATTACAAATAAATAAAACAAACATTTTTTAAAACAATAAACATGGACAGATGAAAACCTCTTGATTTATTGGAGGTCAGAATTTGAGTGTGTTTTCTGTCATTTGGAGTTTGGTTAATGTCACCGTGGCCTTTGTATAGAACACACACAGAAAGTAAATTAATGCTCCTCTTCTCTTCTCAGGTGATATCCTGGTCTTCCTGACTGGGCAGGAAGAGATCGATACTGCTTGTGAGATCTTGTATGAAAGAATGAAATCCCTGGGACCTGATGTTCCTGAGCTGATTATCCTCCCAGTGTACTCTGCTCTTCCCAGTGAGATGCAGACCCGAATCTTTGACCCAGCCCCACCTGGCAGCAGAAAGGTAACACTGGGCAGAAATGAAGCTCCCTTGTGTTCTGAAACCATGTTGTGGATGCAGCGGGCCCTAATGGGGTTTGCTTAAGGTGCATGCACGTCTTGTTGATTATGTTTTAGAGACTAGTCCAACCAGTTTAACGAATGAGGGTCCTGTATGTGACCCTGCTCCTTTTCCTCTCCTTTCCGCCGTTCGACAAATATATTTTGAGCATATCCTAGGCTTTGGGGTTGATGCCAGGGCTGCGGTCTGAGGACAGGCCTCCACCTGCTGCGGGGCATCCACTGGCAGACAGGCCGTTAACATGTAGTGTGAGAGTGCTGCTGGTGCTCTGGATCCCCGGGAGAAGGACACCCAACCCAGGACGCCTAAAGAAAGCAAGGATCTGAGGTAGTCCTCAGGAACACGTGGAAGTTCATCTAGGCGAGTAGGGCAGGAGGGCACGTGTTCTGAGTAGGCGGGACAGCCTGTGGTAGCCTACAGGCGGGAGAGTGTGGCCGGTTCAGCGAGCTGCGCAGTTATAGTAGCTGGAACTGAGTTTCTGAGTATGTGTATGAGACAATGGGAAGGGAGACAGGTGAATTTTTTAAAATAACACCTTTATTAAGATATAATGTAGATACCATATAATCCACCCTTTTAAAGTGTATAGTTCATTGGTTGTTTAGTATATTCACAGAATTGTGCAACCATTAATTATCATGATTAATGGTGATTAATCCATTAAACACCACAATTAATTTTAGAACGATTTCATTACCCTCCAAAAAAACTGTACCGTTTAGCAGTCACCCTCCCATTCACCCCTCTGCTCGGCCCCTGGAAACCACTAATCGACTTTCTATCTCTATGACTTTGCCTAATCTGGACATTTCATATAAATAGAATCATATCATATGTGGTCCTAGGTGACGAGCTTCTTTCACTTAGCATGTTTTCAAGGTTCATCCATGTTGTAGCATGTATAAATACTTTATTTCTTTTTATTGCTGAATAATATTCTATTGTAGAATATCATTCTATATCCAAAACGTGGATGTACCACATTTTGTTTATCCATTCATCCGTTGATGGACATTTGGGTTGTTTCTGCATTTTAACTCTTATGAATAATGCTGCTATGGATATTTGTTTACAAGTTTTAATGTGGACATGTTTTTATTTCTTTAGAGTATATACTTAGGAGTGGAAGACAGATGAATTTGAATAACATTAAAGAGTTAGAACGGACAAGACATAGTGGGTGCCCAGAGGTGGAGGGGAGAAGTCAGGAATGACTCCCAGGTTTCTGGCTTGGGCAGCTGGATGGGAGATGGCGCTGAGGAGGGAAACATGGAGGAGAAGCAGGCATTGGGGGAAAGATGGTGATTCCTCCTCTGTTCTGCTCCTGATAATTGGACTGCTTTCTAAGCAGGGCTTCTGCAGCTCTGTGGCAGATAGAAGCCTTCCAGGGCCAGTAAGATGCTGGCATGATGCGAGATGTTCTGGTGTCTCCTAGCAATGATTTTTCCAAGCAATTGTATTTTATTAGCTGAGCCTCTGGGTGGGAGAACAGTGGCAGTGCCAAACTGAGACCAATAATCTTCTAGACCACATATACCACTGCATACACACGAAAATTCCTCTGCTGCCTTGTGGTTCATTTTATGATCAGAAAAAAAAAAAAAATCTCCGTCTTATTCCACCTACGCAAACAGCCCATTTTGTAGTCCAGATGTCCCTGTGGGGGAAGAAGAATCTCATTTTGCACCGGCATATGTGATGCCAGGAAATCTCTGCTTTCCCAGCATGGTGGAAAATTAAAATTGTAGTAATCAACATTGGATCTAGAGAATGAGATATGTGGCTATTTGCACCAAATGACATTGGCTTTGATTGGCCTTCGCTTTTTCCTATTCCACTTCTCCGTTTAGGTACCACCCCCTCCCAAACCTAACCTTTAAGATGAAGGCACCTCCCCTTCCACACATTTGAGGCCAGAATGAGATTAAGTGCTCTCTAACTGTCTAGGGAGGGAGATACCTGCACACTCGTTTGGAAGATACCTGAGTTCAGAAGTCCCGTTTCACAGCTGGGAGCTGAGCCTGGGCAGCTCAGTCCAGCTGTGTCTTTCTCACCTGCAGGTCGTGATTGCCACCAACATTGCTGAGACATCGCTGACTATTGACGGCATTTACTATGTGGTGGACCCTGGATTCGTGAAGCAGAAAGTGTATAATTCCAAGACAGGGATTGACCAGCTCGTGGTGACCCCTATTTCTCAGGTATGGTGGCTTCTACCAACAGCTTTCCTGAAAATCCTGGTTAGGGGTTTCTGAAATTTTTATGGTTTTGTATTTTGAACTTTATTGTTTTCAAAGATGGATTTTTAAGATACTTGGTGCTTTCATGAGATAAGGGAGATTTTTGTGTTGTTTGTCCTTAATTTTGAGAGTAGTGTTTAACATTAAATAGCCTCATAAAACTTAAAAAAAAAGTTTGAATTTTAGCACCCTAGATGATCTAATTCAAGTCATAAGAACATATTTTTAAAGGACTGTACTTAGCCACAAATATCTAGTAATAATTTATAAGATAATTATGGAGTAATTTTCTGCTTAAATTATATTAAAAAATGAATAACCTGATCATCCTTTTTGAAGGCAGTTTGGCCACAGTGTGTGCAAAATTTAAAATTTCAGTCTGACCGGGCAAGGGAAACAGTAGAAAAAATAAACAAATGGGACTATATCAAACTAAAAAGCTTCTGCACACAATGGAAACCATCGTTAAAACCAAAAGATAACCTAACAACTAGGAGAATATATTTGCAAACCACATATCTGATAAAGGGTTTATATCCAAAATGTGTAAAGAACTCATACATCTCAACAACAAAAAAACCAACAACCCATTTAAAAAATGGGCACAAGACCTGAGCAGACATTTCTCCAAAGGAGATTTACAGATGGCCAACAGGCACATGAAAAAATGTTCAAATCACTAACTCTCAGGGAAATGCAAATCAAAACTACAGGGAGATAGCTCCTCACTCCGGTCAGAATGGCTGTAATTAACAAGACAGGAAATAAGTATTGGAGAGGATGTGGAGAAAAGGGAACTCTTGTACTCTGCTGGTGGGAGTGCAAACTGATGCAGCCACTATGAAAAACTATGGAGATTACTCAAAAAGTTAAGAGTAGACCTACCTTATGGTCCAGCTATTCCACCGTTGGGTTTTATCCAAAGAACATAAAAACACGAATGTGTAAAGATACATGCACCCCTGAGTTCATCACAGCATTATTTACAATAGCCAAGACTTGGAAGCAACCTAGGTGTCCATCAAGGGACACATGGATAAAGAAGATGTGGTATATATACACAATGAAATACTACTCAGCCATAAAAAATGATGAAATCTGGCCATTTGTGACAACATGGATGGGCCTTGTGGGTATTATGCCAAGCGAAATAAGTCAGAGGGAGAAAGTCAAATACCATATGATCTTGCTCATAAATAGAAGGTAAAAACAACAACAAATAATCACATAGAGACAGAGATTGGATTGGTGGTTACCAGAGGGGAAGCAGGGAGGGAGGAGGGTGAAAGGGGTGATTAGGCACATGTGTGTGATGATGGATTGTAATTAGTCTCTGGGTGGTGAACATGGTGTAAACTATGCAGAAATTGACATATAAGGATGTACACTTGAAAACAAAAAAAGCTAAAAAAATAAAAGTTCATTTCTTTAACCTAACAATCCCACTTCTAGAACTATATCTGAAAGTTAGAATTGATTGAACACATATCCAAAGGTAGTAGAAGAGAATGTTCACTGAAGCATTGTTTGTATTAGAGGAAACCTGGAAAAATTCTAAATACACTCCAAAAGGCAAGTAGTTTAATAAAATACGGTATATCCATGCATAGAATTTTACGTGCCAGTAACATGGTGGTGCTTATCTATATTTAATGATGTAAGTGTATAACTGGTATATTATTTGAAAAAAACTTCAACATAGCGTGAATGATATAATCTAATTTTTGTTTAAAAACACATGGTGTGTGCATGTGCATGATGTGTGTGAGTGTGCCTGAAGCTGAAAGCCTGTGGTCAAAATGTCAGCCAAGATTATCTCTCTATGATACTGCTGGTTACTGTGCTGATGGGCCAAGGACATTTTTTCTTTATACTTTTATATATTGTCTTAGAATTTTACAAGAGACGTATTATTTCATTTTCTATGAAAACCATAAGAAGCCATATAGAAAATTGTTTCTATGAAAATCATTTTCATTTGAAACTTAAGTAATAATAGCTAACACTTGCAGGGTACTTACTAAGTGCCAGGCGCTGTCCTGGGTACCTGCAAATACACAAACTCGTTACGTTCTCGCATTGATCCTTTATAGTAGGTAGTATTGTTATCCTCATTTCACAGATGAGACTGAGGCACAGAGGGGTTAAGTGACTTGCCTAAGGTCTCACAACTAGTGGAGCCAGGATTTGAACCAGTGTATGTGCTCCGTACCTCCTCTCGGGGTAGTACATGCAACTCAGTAACCAAGAAATGAGTTAGGCTTCCTGTCTCCGATTTGAAGAGAGACCTCTGTAGAATGCTGTGGAATCTGCCACAGTGTGTGGTTGCTGTCTGCTTCTGTGTGGTTAGTGACCTTTTGTACTCCGTCCTTTGGTTTGGAGCTGGCACAGGAATTTATAAATCCTGATACTATTTGTAAGATAGATGGTTTTGTCAGAAAATAGCTCTCTTTGGATTGCTAATCACTGTTTCCCAGAAGCCTATGTCTAAACTGCATATTTTTTTAATTTCAAAAATCAGTGCCCCTCTGTCCTAAGTACAGAAGAAATATTACGTTGTTTTTGGGAAATAGGAGGAAAAAAATTAAATTACCCATAATCCTACCACCACCACTGTCATCACTTTGATGACATCTTGCCTGTCTTTTTTCATGTTTGTTTCCTTCCTGGTTGCAATTCTAGTAGCTAGAAAGTATGCAGTTTTGTATACTTTTTAAGTATTTAATTTTCCTGATTATTAAGGTAATACAATGTTCAATATTGGGTATTTGATAAAGTAAAGAAATAAAATTTCTCTGCAAACCTACCATCAGAGTTAGCCACAGTTAACATTTTTAGAGTATTTTTCCCTGGCTTTTTTCTTTCTGGTAGTTTGTGTATATGCATAAAGATTTTTTTTTTACTAAATTAGTATTCTATTGTTTTATAACTTGCTTTTTCACCTCTGTGAGTGAACATTTCCTTCTGTCATTGAGTGTCTCAAACCTTTTTTTTAAAATTGCTTTTTTTCCCCAAATCCCCCCAGTACATAGTTGTATATATTAGTTGCAGGTCCTTCTAGTTGTGGCATGTGAGATGCCGCCTCAGCGTGGCCCATTGAGCGGTGCCATGTCCGTGCCCAGGATCCAAACCGGCGAAATCCTGGGCCGCTGAAGCGGAGCGCGTGAACTTAACCACTCAGCCACGGAGCCGGCCCCAAACCTATTTTTAAAATGGCTGCAGAGTCGTCACTGGTATAATGTTAATCAGACATTTATTTAGTTCACTTACATTTTTGGCCATAACTGTGGAGTGTTTTGTCATCTTGTTTTATGTTTTCTCTTTTATGTTGTGCCACACTATTTTGAAGGTATAGTTCTCTGACCTTTACAATATTTCTTCTATTCACCTTGCTTGTATTTGCCTCATTTGTGCAAACTTTCCTGAATGCTGAGTGTTGGAGGATGGTAAGAGCATTGGTAGTCTTGGAAATGATCCTTAAGGAAGTGAAATAGACCCCATTTAAGATTTGCCAGTTGCTGAGTGCCCCCTTTTAACAGATTTCCTGGGTAAAGCTGTTAAGCAATATTTGACAGATAATGTTACTTTTATGTGCCCATCCTCTAGGCTCAGGCAAAGCAACGAGCTGGCAGAGCTGGGAGAACAGGCCCGGGGAAGTGTTACCGGCTGTACACAGAACGTGCCTACCGAGATGAAATGCTGACCACCAACGTGCCGGAAATCCAGAGAACCAACTTAGCCAGCACTGTGCTCTCGCTCAAGGTAGCAATCACTGTCATGTTAGAATGGGTTGGTGGAACGGTCCAATCATATGGCCTTAGTAAATGCATCTCAGTTTTATGAACCTTGTTAAATACTTTAGTAACCTGGAGCCAGTCCCTTTGAATGAAATGCAAATGGCTGTGATAACAGCTTCTCCACCGCGGGTCTGGGGCTAAGTTGGCATGTCTGCTGTGAACACACATTTTTTTCTTACTATAATAACCAGCAGGATATTTGGTTATGAAGAATTTTAGTTAGGAGCATTTTCTGAAAGGATATTAGAAAAATCTAATCACTGCCACACTGTGGACAAATACACTTCCGTCAACCCTTTAGCTTTCAGATCCCATTCTGTTCTTTTAGAACGGAAGCAAAACTCCCAATCCAAAAACTTTGCAAGGGAGCCGTCAGTACAGGTTTCCGACTGGCCCCCTGGGGGCTTGGTTTTCATTCTGAATCATTGCTCTTCCTCTCTCAGTCCCCAGTGAGGACCTTCATCCTCTTTTGGCAGGGGAGCTGCATGAGTAATTTCCCAGATGATGACATCCCCGCCCCCTGACACTGATGCTACCCTGGAGCCCTGGCACTTTACTAGTACAGAGTGCTCTGTGGTAATTTATTATTCATTCACTGTAAGAGAAGCTAAAACAGAGCTTCACAAAAACCCTGCTCCAGTCTCCGGAGTGAAGACTGAGAGGCATCTGTGGCTCACACTTCTGCTCCAAGCTGTGTGTCCTTGGCAAATTTATCTGCTCAGCCCTTTACTCTGTATTCTTCTCTCAAAAGCGGGGGTGTTAATCATATCTCTTTGAAGATAAATGAGAGAATGCAGGTAAAGGCACTTGGCACACTGCTTATTGATTGCTAACATAATTCCTGGTAGTTATTATTCATACCATAAGCATTTGTTGAACACCTGCTGTGTTTATGGTCACGGTCACTTTATGGGAAAGAGACAGAAAGCTTACGTTCTGCCACATTGTCTTTTATACACACTTGGATAGTACAACATTCGTTTCTTCGTCAAATTAGCTAACAAATGTGTTGAACGCCTACTCTGTGCCAGGGATCCAGATTGCAGTGAGTTTTGTGGTTTTGTGTCCATGTGTCTCACCTTTGTGGACTTCTTGAGAGCAGGGCCCGTATCTTAGTCACCTTCATGTCCCTACCACCTAACACAGTATGAGGCACCTCCTGGACGCACAGTGGAAATTATGCATGTAAGAGATAGGACAAGCTGGTGTATTATCCTTTTTGTAAATTATGGTAAAATACACAACACATTACCTGTAACCTTTTTAAAATGTACAATTCAATGGCGTTAAGTACGTTCACAATGTTGTGTAGCCATCACCGCTATCCATTTCCAGAACTTTTTCATCATCCCAAACAGAAACTCTGCACCCATTAAACTAACTGGCCCTTCCCCCCTCCCTCTGGCCCTTGGTGACCATTATTCTCCTTTCTTTTCTCTGTGAATTTGCCTATTCTAGGTACTTCATGTAAGTGGAATCATACAGTATTTGTCCTTTTGTATCTGGCTTATTTTACTTAGCATAATGTTTCAAGGTTCATCATGTTGTAGCATGTGCTAGAATTTCATTCCTTTTTAAGGCTGAATAATATTCTCTTAGATGTATATACCATGTTTCGTTTATCCACTCAGCTGTCGATGGACGTTTGGGTGGTTTCTCCCTGTTGGCTCTTGTGAATAATGCTGCTGTGAACGTTAGTACACAAGTAGTCAGTCCCTGCTTGCCCTTTTTGGGGGTATATATCTAGAAGTGGAACTGTTAGATCATGTGGTGACTCTCTGTTTAACTTACTGAGGAGTCACCAAATTGTTCTCCACCGTGGCTGCACCATTTTACATTCCCACCGGCAGTGTATGAGGATTCCTATTTCTCCATATCCTTGCCAACACTTAGTTCCTTTTTTTTTATTATAGTTATCATAGTCGGTATGAAGTGGTATCTCACGGTGGTTTTGATTTGCATTTCCCTAATTACTAGTTATTAGGATAGCTGTGTTAAGTATCTTTTCATGTGCTTCTTGAACATTTTTATATTTTTTTTTGGAGAAATGTCTACTCAAGTTCTTTGCCCATTTTTTAATTGTCTTTTTGTTGCGTTGTATGCACTGTTGTTTTTTTTTTCCCTTCTTCTCCCCAAAGTCCCCCAGTACATATTTGTATATTTTAGTTGTGGGTCTTCCTAGTTGTGGCATGTGGGACGCCACCTCAGCATGGCTTGATGAGTGTGCTAGGTACATGCCTAGGATCCGAACTGGTGAAACCCTGGGCTGCCAAAGTGGAGTGCATGAACTTAACTACTCAGCCATGGGGCTGGCCCCTGTACTATCATTTTGAGGGAGTGTCTTTGAAAGTTTCCTGAGAAAGTATATGCTTTCTACTAGTCTGAGTTTTGTGTGGTCCAGCCCTGGAGGTTACTGGTAATCTTTCTTGTCGCTTCCTAATTGCAGTTGAGGAAACAAGAGACAAAGTCACAAATAGAACCAGTCCTGATGGCATGCTCCACTTCAGCGGCCCAGGTTCGGTTCCTGGGTGTGAAACCACACCACTCATCTGTCAGTGGCCATGCTGTGGTGGCAGCTCACATGGAAGAGCCAGAAGGACTTAAACTAGAATATACAACTATGTACTGGGCGTTTGGGGTGGAAAAAAAGAGGAAGATTGGCAACAGATGTTAGCTCAGGGTGAATCGTTCCCAGCAAAAAAAAAACACCAGAAACTGACAAGGAGTCTCTATGTTAACACTGGTGAGGCTGGCCCTTCCATCACACACTGTCTTCCTTTCTGTTGTAGGCCATGGGCATCAATGACCTGCTGTCCTTTGACTTCATGGATGCCCCACCAATGGAAACCTTGATCACAGCCATGGAGCAGCTGTACACGCTGGGGGCCCTGGACGACGAGGGCCTGCTTACTCGCCTGGGCCGCAGGGTAGGGGATGGGCTTAACTTCCAATGCTTTTGAGATGCTGCCCTGGCTAGTCTTCCATACTCTGTTCTGTGTTCTCTTGATTGCAAAATCAAGCTCTGAGGCTCTCGAGAGGCTTTGAGTTGAATTCTAGATGCCTGTTTTTAACCTGGATTTTCCACTATCACTTAAAACAGTTTCTTTTTATAGAAAAAAGAGTTCTGTCCACTGTCATTTTACCTCAGCATTTATTATTCAGTCTAGCCTTAATTTTAAAAGATATCTGCAGAATTCCCACCTATCCCAACAGTAGTTATGTTCTTGGTTGCATACATTGTGTTGAGATTTATTTGGGAAATAAAAAACAACAGCATTCTTCTGATAGAGCCAGGCATCCCACGTCGTCATGCTTGGGTAAACCTCCTGTGGTCTGTTGCCTGCTCTCACCAGTGTCTCACACTGGCAAGTCCAGATGGGTCTTCCCCAGGGAAGCAATTGTAGTTTCTTCCTCTCCCTCTAGATGGCAGAATTCCCCCTGGAGCCAATGCTGTGCAAGATGCTGATCATGTCTGTGCATCTGGGCTGCAGTGAGGAAATGCTGACCATCGTGTCCATGCTGTCTGTGCAGAATGTCTTCTACAGGCCCAAGGTAAGGAGTTCAGACCCACGTTCAGATAGGGGTGCAGTGAAGTTGGGTGAAATCAGCCTATTGGCCCTGCAGTGCTTAATGTGGACGCTTGACAGGGCCATGTAGGGCTCCCTGGAACTGCTGGATGTTCACTTAGTAGCTGTTGGGCGGAAAATGATCCTCTGTCCCACCGCTTGGCAGGATAAACAAGCCCTTGCAGATCAGAAGAAGGCCAAATTCCACCAGACCGAAGGGGACCACCTCACCCTGCTGGCCGTGTACAATTCCTGGAAGAACAACAAGTTCTCCAACCCATGGTGCTATGAGAACTTTATCCAGGCTCGTTCCCTGCGCCGGGCCCAGGACATTCGCAAGCAGATGTTAGGCATAATGGACAGGTAACAGCTGGTGACTTTTCCCCATGTTTGAGTTGAACCTCCTTGACTGTCACGTCTCTTCGTCTCTGTATGTACCTGGGAAGCTAAAGGCTCCTCACATAACCCTTTTCCTCCAGCTTTTCCATCTTTGTTATACTCTTCCCCAGGCAAGTGTGCTGCTGGGAATCATTCCAGAAAGTTCCTAAGAGGAGGATGATTTATTTGTTGTTGAAAAATGCTTTGTTTACAATTGTCTGGAACATTATTAGTTGAGTTGAATTAAGTCCCTGGCTCTCACTGCGTCCGTCTTGCCCACTCTGTAGAGCTGCCCCTGTAGAACACTTAGGGCTCGAAGGAGGGTCCTGGGGCCCCTCTGGGGACTCAAAATGGGGGTTTTGGGTGCTATCATTCTGGAAGGTCGAACCTCTGAAAGCAGAGTAGTCTCACATCTCTGTCCTCTCTTGATCTCTTCTCCTGATAGACACAAGCTGGATGTGGTCTCCTGTGGGAAGTCCACAGTCCGAGTGCAGAAGGCCATCTGCAGTGGATTCTTCCGAAATGCTGCCAAGAAAGACCCGCAGGAGGGCTACCGGACACTGATAGACCAGCAGGTGGTCTACATCCATCCTTCCAGCGCGCTCTTCAACAGGCAGCCGGAATGGTAGGTGGGCAGGCCCTGGGTCTGGGGGCTTCTGGGCAGAGAGAACCTGTAAATCTACTGGCACTTTGTGTCTTCACCCCCCGCATAGCACTTCTTATTCTAATGTTGCTTACGTTTCTAGAGCAGCAGAAGCCTGAATTTGGCATAATATCAGGTCCTTTTGAGAGAAATAAAATTATAGGGGTGAGAGCTAAGAAAGATCTTAGAGATCATCTATGGGGTGGTTTAAAAAAATTTTTTTCAAGTAGTGTTTTTAAAAAACTGAGATCTTACTCACCCTAATATAAAACCGATTTAAAAGCGCTGTGGCACCATGGTAGAAGAAGGGTTGGAGATGTAGAGCCTTGGCTGCCTCCATCCCCTCGTGCCAACCCTTGAGGCTCCTTTTCAGGGCCCTAGAGTTCTGTGGAGACAGCCTGAAAAACCACCCTCCCATTTCACAGAGCAGGAAACTGAGGCCCAGAGAAGGGATGTGATTGGCTCCATGTCACTTAACTAGTTAGAGCCAGAGCCAGGACTGGAATACATTATCCTGACAGCTTTCTTGTGGTTAGAGGTGTGCAGGCTCCTCAGTCCTGGGGTTTGGCTGTCGTAAACAGACTGTCATTGCCTGAGGGTCAGGCAGGAGAGAGAAGAGGGTGAAATGCAAGCTGACCTGAGGCCTGCCAGGGCCCAGGGTGACTGGAGTGGAGCCTGTACCCGAGGCTTGAGCCCTGTCTCTGTCCCCCTCAGGGTGGTGTACCACGAGCTGGTGCTGACCACGAAGGAGTACATGCGCGAGGTCACCACCATCGACCCCCGCTGGCTCGTGGAGTTTGCTCCCGCCTTTTTCAAGGTCTCCGACCCGACCAAGCTAAGCAAGCAGAAAAAGCAGCAGCGCCTTGAACCCTTGTACAACCGTTATGAGGAGCCCAATGCCTGGAGAATATCCCGGGCCTTCCGGCGGCGCTGAAAAGCAAGACTCGCCTGTTCACCTCTCCTGCGGTGGTGGCTCAGGGCTTGGACTCACTCTTACTGATGAAGAGCTGGTCCTGTGGATACAGCTGTCCAGTGACTGAATATCTTAACTGGGCATTTTCTAAACTTGACTCTCATTTCTTCCCTGGTGGTAAAATAGAAACAGGGATTTAGGCCTGGTTTGACCCAGAACCTCCAGTCCACACCACTCCAAGTCACCGGGCCGGCTCGGGCTCCCAGCCAGCACAGTGCACACTGCGTCATCTCCAAGAAAGAGCCAACTCATGCCGCCCTAGGATGGGAAAGGGGAGTTGCGAGCGTCTGACGCCTACCTGGTGAGGGCCTTGATGCTCTAGCTGGTTGTCTCTGGAGGAGGGAGCCTCGAAGCTCATTGACAGTGTTGACCCCACTTCCTGCCCCTGTCCAGCCCCTGTACTTTCACTTAACCTCCAGGAAATATTTATTTTCTTAAGGAAACAAAAATGGTTTTCCGTGGCTGCTTCTTTTAGCTGAAAGGTTAGGATATTGGCCTGGACTCAGGGTGAGGAGGTTTAGTATCTGTGGCTTCGGTGCACATGGTGGAGAGTCCCCTGAAACCAGAGCCCGGGGCCTCTCGGGGCTGGGAAGTGACGCACAGCCCAGACCTCCAGCCTTATCTCTCAGCACCCATGCTAGCCCGGCTCTGTGGCGGATCACCCCGTGAGTAACCACATCCACGGCACAGGCGCTCCAGTCTGGGTGCCTGAGTGGTTACAGATGCCACATACTGAATACAGAAGGCTCTCCCTGGCTCCCTCTCCCGCCTACCACACTCACAATGAGCAACATATCCTATTTCCTTTTGAAACATGCAAACAACGACACAGCTTTTACTTTGTTTTTATTTTTTTCCCCTAAGGTTCTTGATGGGCTTTTAACAAAGGATTTTTATGGTCAAAGCCTCTCCTCCCCCACCCCAAACCGAAAACCAACCTAACACCTCTCGGAGATGGTTTGTGCTGCCCAGCATCTGTGCTCCGGGCCTCATGCTTAGGTTTTCCCCTAGCCTTCGGTTGGGGACTGGTCACCTCCTAGAGCCCTCTCACGGTTTCTGAGGAGGCTCTTGATGTGGCAGAACATCAGGCAGATGCTGCCAGACCAGGCTGTGGAACCTCTGGCCCGGATGTGGGGACGCCCCTGGAGGATGGGGCACATCGTATGTTCTGGCCCGCACTGCCTCCCCATCCCCATTCTAGTAAAATGATACAAATATTAGAACTACCATAGAATTACTTTCCAGATACTAAGAGACCGTGTGACATTCTCAGATGTGAAGGAAGGTAGGCTGTCATTAGACAGCAGACAAACCACCCTGAAGGCAATTCAGAGAGAAGCCAGTGGAGAGGAGTGCAGGCCAGGAGTCTGCTCACTGAGGTCCCTGCCCCATCGTGGAGCTGAGTGGGCACCGCTGGAAGCCCAGGCCAGTAACTAATGGCGGGGGGTCTTTGTGTGCTAACCTCTAAGGTCTCCTGGGGAGAGACAGTGCAGGGGCCGACAGAGGAACCCGAAGGAAAGCGGGCTTGGCGCCCAGCTCCCCAATCCTAATTCCAGCCCAGGTCTCTCCAGTTCAGGAACAAACGCTGGGCTTGGCAGCCTGCCTGTCCCAGCTGAGTGACCAGCACTGACGGCATGGGCACCTCTGAGATCATCACCTCCAGGGAGGGAGGTTTGGGATTTAAGCTGAGGTTGAGAAGAGGATGTTTAACAGGCCAAGGTGATTGACACCAGGGCTGGTCAACTTCTGGGTTAGGTGAGCAAAAAAGACCCCAGCTTTGTGTGTTCCTTGAACATCTCCCTCGAGAGCTGGGGTCACCTCTGCTCTGACAGCGTGGCTGGAGTCTAACCTTCTGACTGTCCATCAGGAAATGGCATGTGGGCAGCATCGTTGAGCCTGCTCAGAGGGAGAACGGGGCTCCCAGCCAGATTCGGAAGGAGGCCGGCCTGCTGCTCCCACACAATGGGGCCCTTGTTTCTCTTCCTTGAACCAATATTTCCCGAGATTGAGTGACAGCTCAGGAGAGGATGTGGCTCCCGTGCAGGGAGCTGGAATCTTCTCGGCCCTTAAAGTATACTGTTCACCCTACCTCTTTGGGAGCCTGGCTCGGGAGTTTCCTGCCCCTGCCCATGTGCTGGGTCTGTGCTTGTTTGTGTGGGGAACTATCCCCACGGGGCGTGCGGAGGCTCTACTGCTGGGTCAGGCTCCTGGGTCCAGGGTCCACCTTAATGCAGTTTGGAGTGTATTTGGTTTGGGCTGTTTCTCCTTCAGCCCAAAGAATTTGCTCTGGCGGTTGCTGTAGCTCTCTCCTGGGAGCAGTGCCCCTCCAAGTTTAAGGATTTGAACAAAGAGCTGTGAGGAGTGGCTTTCAGAGGGCAAAGGTCACGTCTCAGCCTGTGGAGACCTCTTCCAGAAGGCTGCTTTCTCCTGTGCTTGTACTCAGGCCCTCGGGGTTTCCACTCAACTTTTACACCTTCTTCCCACGGTAATAGCCTGGCTTTCATGTGGAATTAAATTTTTTTTTTTAAAGATTGGCACCTGAGCTAACAACTGTTGCCAATCTTTTTTTTTCTGCTTTATCTCCCCAAATCTCCCGGTACATAGTTCTATATTTTAGTTGTGCGTCCTTCTAGTTGTGGCATGTAGGATGCCGCCTCAACATGGCCTGACGAGTGGTGCCATCTCTGCGCCCAGGACTTGAACCGGAGAAACCCTGGGCCGCCGAAGCCAAGCGCATGAACTTAACCACTCGGCCACGGGGCCGGCCCCTAAATCATGTTTTTTTAAACTTGTATTTTAAAATCTTCTGTTCCTTGCTTGTAGAAGTCAGTACATTGATGTTTTGTTTCTAGGAAAAAAATGAATATTGCTTTTTGATTTGTGGGTTGCGAGGCATCTGTTCCTGTGAGCGCTGCACGGTCTTGGTGTTAGTACCAGGCATTGATGAGGGTCGCGCCGGCCCCACCTCAACCCCGCCGCGGTTCCGATTTAACTAGAGAGCACCATTTTACCGGAGCCTGGCTCCAGGAAGCTGTTTACACAGTGGCTGTTCTTCAAGGGCTCATTCCGCCCCTCCCACCTCCTCAGCTACCCCTCTGTCACATCTACTCAGTCACACACTCCCTCTCCAGGTGTCGCCACTTTATCAGCCATGCCTCCGCCCCACCCCCTCAGGAAACTCGGCCCCAGGGTTCTGGCCTCCCCCAAATTTGGGCAAGGCGAATCTATGCTGTTTCCCACTCCCCTCACCCCTGAAGATCTAGGGTCCTTCCTTCACTGGCCATGGCTTGCTCCAGCCTCTTCCTGCACCCTCTTCCTGGGGGCCTTTCATCTTTTCCCATTCTCCAGACCCTCTCCATACAAACCCATCCCAAACTTCCGCAAAACAGCAGCGTGGAACCATGGCAGGAGCGGGGACACCAGTTGGGGTACATGTGTAGCATGGTCTTGGGAGCAACTATGATCATAGAAACCACAGGCCAAACCCTGCCTGAGGAAGCCCCAGGAGGCCCTCGAAGCTCAGAGCCTTACCTGCGCCCCCAAGCAGGGAGATGTCTGCAGGAGCCATGCTGCAGTTGGCCAAGGGGCACCAGGCCACATTACAAAGTACCTTTCATCCATTATTTAGTGATCGTCACAAAATAATCCCGGGACTGGGAGAGAGCAGGCATTGTTGAGCCCATTTTTCAGGGGAAAAGTCAGAGGTGAACTGTCTTTTCCCAAACCCATAGGGGAAGTTAAGTGTCAGAGTCAGGCCCCAAAACTCCAGTCATCTGCCCCAAGGCCAAGCTCTTTCCAACCCCAGGTCCTTCTCTCATGGCGGCAAAGAGGACACGGGAGCACTAACAGGAGAAGCAGGGGCCTTTATTAGGGTCTGGCAGACGTGGAGGCGGAGGTGAAATGCCAGGCCTGGGCTTAGGAAACTGCAGAGGAGAGACGAGGGGCCCTTGGAGCAGGAGCCCAGCCCTCCCCGCCTCCACCCAGCAACCCCCACCCCAGCCCAGGTTCCCTCCTCCAGCCTTCCCCTGCCTCTGGGAACACAGAGCACCAAGAACTGACAAGCAGGACCCTCCAGGGCCACAGCTTGGAGCGGAGTGCAGGATCCAGGCTTCTGTCTCCCTGTAGTGGGAGATCTGGGGAGCTCAATGCACCCCTCCCCGCCAGGATAAAGTGGGGAAGCTCCTTCTCTGTCCCCCAGAACAGAACAAACTTGTTCTCTGTGATGGGGGAGAGGGAGTGGAGCTTGGGCTTGTAAGTAGGACCTAAGAGGAGACCGGAGGCGAAACCCCCACGAGTCTCCGGGACTCCACCTTTTCTTCCCATGCGCTCTGGTGAGCAGCTCAGAGTCTGCGCCAGGACAACTGAGGGGCCAGTGGGGAGCTGCCCCAGAGACACCTATGGGTTTCAGAGTGAGAGTTTCCCCAACACCAAATTCATCTATATGTACACAGGACAGCACCCACCGGTGGCAGGGGAGCAGCTGCTGGGGGCTAGTAAGAGTAGCCACCCTTGGGGCCAAAGGGCTGGGCAGGGCCAGCCAGCTCTGGGAGGTAGGCGGGGCTCTCGTCCAAGTGGGACAAAGGGACTGTGTCCTCCTCACTGACTGGCCGGTCAAACTCAGCCTTGAGAGCTGGACGCTGATTGTCCGGGAAGGCCAGAGAGAAGAGGGCCTCAGGCTCGCACACGAACTTGTACACGTAACGCTCGCCAGCCACCTGTGGGAAGAGAGGGGCCAGGTCAGCCTGGCTCTGCCTCCAGGTCAGTGTAGCGATGGGGAATGCAGACTTCTCCAAGTCCAGGCAGGTGCATGGGCACATTTCTCTCCCCTGCTGGTTGCTCTAAGAAGCCGATTCCCTTCACAGTTCTTGTTCACCTCTACTCTCAAGCTCTTTATGCTTTGGGCTTCTCAGTTACTGTTTAGCACTTTTTTGGGAGAGGGAAATCTTGGGATTGTCCATAGCTTCTAGTCTCCTCTGACTCAGATTCATTATCTGCTCCTACAAACGTGATGAGAAATGCTTTCCTGACCCCTGCCCCCATCACCGTCCCACAGCCGCTTCCCTGCCTCTTGCCCTGGACCCTTAGCCCCTGACCTTCTGCATGATGCCTTTCTCATAATAGTATCGGAGTGAGCGGCTCAGTTTGTCGTAGTTCATGGCTGGCCGGTTCTTCTGGATGCCCCAGAGCCTGGCAACCTGGGAACAGGAGACAGAATTTTGGGATGGCAGTGCTAGCTCAGCAGAGGGAAAATGGGGGGCAGGTCAGAAAGAGCACTTGAGATTCTTGGTGGAAAATGCTAAGCTGGCCCTGCAACTAAGCACCAGCCCACAGACCCAGGTTTGGCAAGAATTCAGGTTAGGTAATGATGATGGTCAAGGTACGTGCCACCAGTTCCCCAGTTCTCGTCTCTGGGCCCCAAAGCTGTTAGGGGGAGAGGTAGGGACATCTGAGAGGCCCACCTCCTCAGGCTCAATTAGTTTGAACTCCATCCCCCGGCCGGTCCAGGCAATGAAGTGGGCATTTGTTGGGTCATCCAGCAGGGCCACCAGAAACTGCCACAGCTGCAAGGCACCCCGGCGCTGGTAGGGCGGTCCCTCCCGGAATGCTCCAACCCCTTCCTGCTTGATGTCTCCTGGGGAACACAGGGAATAGGAGGTGTAGGTCTTGTGCCTTTTAGTCCCCCCAGCAACCCCCTCCTTTTCCCCCAGGGGTCTCTCCAGGCCCTGTCTCATGAAACAATGTGATTCCTGAGTGGGCATAATCAGAGGACATGGGTAAGACCCCAACCCTCTCATGAACAGTCACTTCTCCAACCTTCAAACTTCTCAGGGACGATGCAGACATCATCTGGGAATGGTCGCAGAGGTTTCTCATAGCCATAACCTTGAGGAAGAAGTTGGGGGTCACTCAGATCTGGGGGTTCACTGATGAGACCCCAGAGAGACTCCTGGCCAGGACTCGCTCCTCCAACTTGGAGGGCTTCGCAGGGAGAAGGGGGCTGCCTTACCCATGGTCCCATCACCTGGAGAGGGCCCAGAGAAACCCTCTGTGTGAAGGTACATTGACGCACACCCAGGGACGTCTGCCAGGGGAGAAAGAAGAAAGCGTGATGTTACAGGTGGCTGGGTTTGGGTGGAGGCAGCAGTCCCACACACCTTCAAGATCGTCTTCCTGCCAGCCTGCCTGCTGGTTCTCTTCTCAGCTGCCTGCCCACCACCAAATCCCAGGGGAAGTTTGCCCTGAGGGAGTGCCAGGCCTGAACTCCTCAGCTCCAGGGCACGGATGGCAGCAGCTGGGACTGGGCAACGCTTTCCACAAAGCACAAGATTCCAGGGAGCAGCTGTTTCCTGTGAGTTTAGGGGGAGGAGGGGGGGTGGGGATGAACCTCCGGGGAAAGGGTACAGTGTCCATGCCTAAGACTCCCTTGGAATGGTGCACGTCCGGTCAGCAGGTCAGGTTCCCAGCCCAGTGCGTGAGGGAGAGGGGAGAGGGAGGAGAGGGGTTGGTGAGGGGACCGAGAGAGGGACTGCGTGTGTCTCTATCTGGGGAAGAGGCAGTGAGCACTGGGCCGGGTTTTTTCAGGTCTGTCAGTAAAGCACATTCCATTCCATAGGATTGAAACCTCCCCACTCCACCTGGAGGCGGTCGTGTGAAGCCACCCATTCAAGTTCCAGCCCCTTCTCGCCCTACCCCCGCCCCTCCCACCGATGAATGAGGAGACGGTGAAACCCGACACCTCCGGGAGGAGGCGGGGAGGGTGGGCTCATTCATGCCTCCATTTTGTGAATGGAATTCCTGACTCCATTCAGAGGAAGCTGAAGGGGGAGGGGCAGGAGTTCAAGGGCATGTAACAGGATCCCCTCCGGTCTACATCCTTTGAAGGTCAGCGGCAAGAGCGTCTCCCTCCTCCTTCCTCCATCTCACTGCCAGGCAGGCTGAGGCTTTTGCCTGGGGTTTGAGGAGAGACGCACCCTTCTGGTTCTCTCTCGGGCAGTCTGGGGGTTTGTGATTCACTCCCCCTGCCCCTGAAAGACTGGGTCCCAGGAACAGGGAAATTCGAAAGCTCTAGCTAGCTCGAATCTCTGAATTTATTTTTCTCATGCAAGTTTGCAGTTAAACTCAAGTTTGGGGATGGTAACAACGTAACAGAAGCCAAGGTTTTCTGGGCACTTCCTAAATGAGAATGGCCCTCCCTCAAACCTTGAGGCTTTGACCCAAAGCTCTTTACAAATATGCTCAGTGCATCTCATTGCTGTCAACAGTCAGGTGAAACTAGAATTGAAAGAAGCCCCTACTTCTGGTACCCAGGTCTGGCTGGGATGGTGCGCCATCCCTCAACCTGGAGGCTTGACAGGATGTGGAAACACATATTAACCCCGTGTTCCAATTGGGAACTATGAGCCCGGCTAGTTTCAAGTTCATGTTTCTCTTCATTCAAATCCTGCTGTATTTTTGATTTTCTGTGGAGACAGGAATGAATGACACATCCTCATGTTCCTGGCACCGTCCTTTGGTCTCAGTAGTTAATTAAAACCCCATACACTTGCTAAATAGAAATAGAAATGCCTTAACTTTCCTACTAAGTCACAAGCTACCTGAGGGCAAGGACCTACAACCAACTTATCTTTTTTTTCTGAATATAAGTTTACCGATTGAAAAATGACATTTGTTTTGAATCTGTGAAAAAAAAGGTGAACGAGTGGTTTGGACATATGAACTGGTAAACGGATGGGAAGGTAAAAAACTTGTGGGAAGACATTCTGGGTTTGGTCACATGCCATGCCACCCGGCAATCCCACCCAAACTCCTCCACCCACTCCCGGGAGCATTTCTTACCTGAATCGTAGGCGAAGTCCGTCTGCTCCTGTTTGATCACCACCCCCGCCCCTGGGTACCTGTGACCATTGACCCCACCCTGGCCCACTGCCGGCTGGCCCGCCTGTTCATACAGGGGGTCAAGGTATTCCTGCTTGAAGCTCTGCGGGGGATAGGGTGGACAGGGCTCCGATAGCTGGTGTTGGTAGGGGGCTGGGAGGGATTCCCGGCCCCCTCCCTGAGAAGATGTGAACGAGTGGCAAATATCCAAGGGCTGCTGGAAGACGGAGCTGCATGTGGTTGGATGGAGAAGAGAAGAAATTATTAAATTAAGCCCTGCTTTGTGCCTGCCACCCCCTGAGCTGGCAGAGTGGGCTCTAGCATGGAGGTCTCTGTCAATATCCCTTCCTCCCTACCTCCCCCCACGCCAGTTCTCTTAAGGGCAGATGGAGAACACTCCAGGATTGAGGAAAAACCGGTGGGCGCTGGGCCTACAGGTTCTGTGGGTCTCCTTACCTCTGCTCCCCGAGGTACCCATGGCCAGGGTGGGGCTGGGAGGTGCCAGAGGATCTCAGGAAACTCCGTTGTTCTGCCCGGGAAAAGGGCTGCAGGGGCGACTGTCCAGGGGCACCGGGGGCGGGGGACTTGATGGCGATTTGTCTAGGGGGGTCATAGGCACTGGAGTTGAGGGGAGACAGGGGTGAGGAGGCAGAGAAGCTGAGCGAGCATCTCTGAACCCTTCATCCCCAGGGAAGTGAGGTCACAGGGATTAGGGGAGAAGGAAGAGTCGAGGGCCGGGAAAGGAATGCATAAGCTGGACTCAGCCCCAAGCAAACTCTTTTTCTCCTTTCATTAATCCTGAAGCTGGATGTAATCTTGAGAACACCTCTCCCCAGTCCAGAGCAACTGGGCTAGGTTAGACAGTGGCTTCTCCAGTGGAAACAGACTGCCCCAGCCTTACACATGTCCTTTGAGCCCTCTGCTGCGTTTTTGATTCTGACTACTCACAGGAAATCCTGAGCTGTATAGCTCCTTCCCTCACTTACAGCTCGGAAATCCTCTCTGTCGTCTAACTTGCACCTCAACTGCCACCTCTGCTCATGGTGCCTCCCTCCTCCTGACACCCTCCTGACGTCCTACCCTTCGCCAGGACCGGGCTGGGGCTCACCTGGAATAAAGGCACTGCTCGCCATGGTGGTAGGGAAGTGGCGGCTTCCTGCTACAGGACAGGGCCGGGTCTGTGCGGGGACTCTGGGGCTCCTTCTTGATCCTGGTGGTGGGGCTGTGGAAAGCTACTGCGGGGGTAGGGGGAGGCAGAGCAAGGCCAGAGAGCGTCACAGAAGTGGCAGGAAGAGGTCCCGACACCTTCCGTTCTTGGAGGGCCAGCTGTAACCCGTGCAGCCTCATCCCCTCTCTGGGTCTCAGCTTTCAGAGAATTTAGTCAGACACTTTTTAAGAGCAGTTTGGCTATTTACATTATGTCAGGTGAATGTCCAATTTTTTTTTGGAAGATTAGCCCTGAGTTACTGCTGCCAATCCTCCTCTTTTTGCTGAGGAAGACTGGCCCTGAGCTAATATCCATGCCCATTTCCTCTACTTTATATATGGGATGCCTACCACAGCCTGGCTTGCTAAGCAGCGCCATGTTCGCACCCGGGATCTGAACCAGTGAACCCTGGGCTGCGGAAGGAGAACATGCGCACTTAACTGTTGTGCCACCGGGCCAGTCCCATGAATGCCCAATTTTAACCAAAGAAACTGTCTAAAGTTCAACATTTAATGCAACCCCAAACCCAAAAAAGACCTTTGTAGGAGAGAGAACCTCCAAGCTAGGGCCTGTGGTTTTCCTGAGTGCCCTAGGAAATTCCAAGGGAGAGCAATATTTTCTTATTTGGGGCTATAAAGAATCTTTCTTTTTCTGGTTAAGGCTGTATATTAGCCCAATTGCATTTCAGCTGACTAACATTATACATATGCTCCTAATTATCTGTAAAGAACGTTGGCCTTTCCTGTGGCCCCTGCTGGGTCCACAAAACTCCAGCCACCAGGCTGAGCAGCAAAGAGTTGGTTCTAAGCTGGGCGAGTGTGAGATTCTGTCAGACTGTAGTTGAGTCAAATGCCTGCAATCAACTGTTCTGTTATAGGCTGTTTTCGATTGTTTGTGTCCTGTTTCATTTCATTGCTGAAGACTGTTGAGAGCAAAGTCTCTGACACTGAAGCAGAGTTCCGCAACAGTAGCACTACTGACATTTGGGCCAGATAACTCTTTGTTGTCGGGGCTGTCCTGAGCATTGTAGGATGTTTAGCAGCATCCCTGGCCTCTACTCACTAGAAGCGAGTAGCACCCCACCCTCAGTTGTGACAACCAAAAATGTCTACAGACATTGCCACATGTCTCTTGGGAGGCAAAACTGCCCCCAGTTGCAGGAAAGTAACTTAGAATGGGAGAACTGGACTCTGCTAACTGCTTCAAGCCTCTCGTTTCAGAAATAAGGAAATGGAGGAACAGAGAGATGAAGTGTCTGCTCCAAGGTCACACAGGTAGGACAGAGCAAGCCCCAATTTGAACCAAGGTCTTCATCTTCCAGTTACTGCCTTGGTCTTTGAGTCCAAACCCGATAACGGGGAGCCCTGCCCTTCACTCTTTTCTTTAGGAGAGAACAAGTTGATCTTTGGTGGTTCTCCATCCCCAGGACTCATTTCCTACCCTCCCCCACTTCCCATTCCCTCTACCCAGGGCCCTCTACTCACAGTTTTCTGAATGGAAATCAGGAACAAACTGCTCATCACTGTCTGGTACCTGAGCTGCAGAGAGAGAGAGGTCAGAGGTAAGTCTGGGGTGGGAGCCCAGTGGCAGCCCCTGGGAGACACCAGTATTGCAGCCCTGCAGATTAGCACCAGCCCGAGGGGAAACCAGCCTTCCTAGGACTGAAGGCAACTCCACCCCAGGTCCTAGTGCCCTCCATCTCTGGGCTCCATTAAGACCCTGGAGGGAAGGCTCAAGTTCCCAGAACCTGTCAGAGCAGATTCCAGTCTTTTCCTAGATGCTTTGTCTTTTCTCTCCATTTTCCTGAAGGGAAGACAGCCCTGCCCCTCAGAGTTTACAAAACACCCTCAAAGCCACAGCAGTCATCCAGGATGGGCAGGCATTACGAGGAGTGAGATCCTGTGGACTCAGAATCACAGGGGGAGATTCTGCATCTGGCCTGGGCCCAGGAATCTGCATTTTATACAACTCCCAGGTGAAATCTAGAAATCTAGAGCCTGGGAAAGGAGACGGAATGGAGTTAAGAGGGTAGTTCAAGAGAGGCTAGGGGCCGGCCCTGTGGCCGAGTGGTTAAGTTTGCGTGCTCTGCCTCAGCGGCCCAGGGTTTCGCTGGTTTGGCTCCTGGGAGCAGACGTGGCACCGCTCATCAAGCCATGCTGAGGCGGCATCCCACATGCCACAACCAGAAGGACCTACAACTAGAATATACAACTATGTACTGGGGGGATTTGGGGAGAAGAAGAAGGGAAAGAAGGAAAAAAAAAGATTGGCAACAGATGTTATCTCAGGTGCCAATCTTTAAAAAAAAAAAGAGGCTAAAAGAGGATGGCAAAAGAGCATGGCAATGGGAGAGGAGGAGGCTGGGGACACTGGCAGGCCAAGATGCCTCATTCCTTTGATGTGCAGCTAGGAGAGAGGAGGGCTTCCCAAGCTTGGAGGTCTGAGGAGCACTCCCAGGGTGCCAGTGTGGGCGGAGTGGGGTTTGGGGATTACGCAGCAAAACTAAAATAGAACATCAGCTCATCTGTGACCTTCAACCTGGATATCCGGGCTTCGATTCCTAGTTCTTATCCTGGCCATACCAACTTCAGGTGAGTACGCGACTGAGTACTTCCCCTGACCCCAGAGCCTTTGCCCACTCTTGCCCCTCTCTTGGGAATAAAGAGATCACAGCAGGAAGGGCAAGGGTAGACACCAAGAGGAACTTCCTGATCGTCCAGGAAGAGAATGGCTCTAAGGTGAGGCGAAGGAACCCCAGGAGATGGGTCTCTTTTCCCTGGAGACTGCTGTCAGATTGGACAGTGGGGAAACTGATGGATGAAATGACCAGAGAGTGGAGGAGGGCTGGTAAGCGGGAAGGATACGAGGAGACGGCTGGAGAACACCTCCGCTCCTCTTAGCCGATACAGGTGCACACCCATCTCTACTGCTTCCCTCCCAGGCTGAGGCTCCAGAGTTTCTGCCTTGGATTTCAGCCACAGACTCTTGTCAGAACTGCCTCCTTCCATGGTCACCTGCCCTCGGTCGTTCTCCACACAGCTGGCAGAGATCTTTGTACAACAGAAATCGAATCGCTTCTCTCCCTTGCTTCCAGCATGAACCCCAAACTCTTCCCCTCGGCCTCCAAGGCCCCACATGGTCTGGAAACGCTCACCTCTCTGACCTGCCTCTTCTTGCCCCTTACTTTCCAGAGCTCTGGTCTCCTTTCGAGTCCTCAAACACGATCGACTTGATCCCTCTTCCCCCAATCCTTGCCTGCCTGTTTTTTCCAGCCATTGAAGTCTTAGCTCCCTTTGTCACCTCCTCGGAGGCCTCCTCTGAGCACCCAAAACAAAGCAGTCCCTCCCGGCTCTCTACGGCATCTGTTTTATTTTTTCCCTAGCACATGTGGCTACCTGAACTTATCTTATGAATTTATGTCTACATGTTTTTGTCCATCTCTGGACCAGGAAGTTGAGCTCCTTGAGGGCAGAGGTTTTATCTGTTTTGTTCATCTGATCTCCCAGTACCCGGAAGAGGGTCTGGCTCAGACACTTGATGCATTATTTGTTGACTATGTGAATAAACATACAAAGACCCCTGTCCTCAGGCTGGTGGGAGCCAGCATTGTGGGTCTGGGAGCAAGAACTGAAGAGATCCTCACCAACCAGCTCCCCCACCTCCCCCACCAGGGCCCCCCTCCTGGAGCCAGGTACCATCAGAGGCAGGGCCTCTGGAGAAGGCACGCCTCACAAGGGACACTTTTGACTGTGATCAATTGCTTTCAACTTGCTTTAAATATCAGAGGTGCCAAGTGCTTTTAAATAGATGTTTACAGATAGGTGATTCTTGACAGAGGATTGGGCTGAAGGGTTTTAAGAATCAGGAGCCCCAGCAGCTAAAGAACTTATGAAAAGTCAGCATAAAACAATCCTAAAGTGATCAAATAAATCAGTAGGACCTGAAATCCCTTGGCAAAAACAAACACACACACAGGCAGCACACATCTTTTCAGGAGCACAAGGGACAAAGGCAGCCATTCCTCTGGGGCATTGTGAAAAGTACCCAGCCCCCTCCCCCGAGAGTCCCATTCCATAGGCCTTGGGTGGGGCCCAGGAGTCTGTATTTTTAACCAGTGCCTCTAGTGGCGCTTAGGAATAGGCGGGTTTGGGAAACACTGGATAAAGAGAAGGAAGCAAAACCTGCTCAGCTGCCCAGGGGCCAAGCCCCAGGCTCATGCTGGTGTGGTTTCTGGCCACACCACAGGTGACACCCCCAAAGGTGGCAGGATGAGGGTGGCGGGAACAGGATGAACAACATTTCCCTCCCTGCTGCCTAGGCACGGAAG
The DNA here is from genome assembly GCF_037783145.1 of Equus przewalskii. NCBI lineage: Eukaryota > Metazoa > Chordata > Mammalia > Perissodactyla > Equidae > Equus > Equus przewalskii. Next base: position 19,823,743 of record NC_091840.1, on the reverse strand, counting down.
GTCCCGAGGGTAGAGGGGTGCAGAACACGGGGGAGGCTGACGCAGGCTGGGCCCCCTCTGGGGCTTCATCAATCACCAGTTTCCACTGAGGTAATGGGCTGGGGGCATCTCCTGCTGGCGTCACAGGCCAGTTCACATGATGCTGGAGAGCCCTAGGGGTCCTCTTGCCTTTCCTCCCGCCTCAGGCCTGAAGGTTTGACCAGAACCCTTCCTCCCCCGCAGTCCCAGGGATGGCCACCCCCAGCACACAGATCACACCCCAAAAGAGGTGGTGCCATCCTGTTCCTAGGGCCAAGAGAGATCAGCAAAAGCAAAAATGGGCTATGGTGTGAATCTGAGTCCTGCTTGGCCCCTCCCCAGAACACTGGCTTCTCCCAAAAGGGCAGGACAACGCCTCAGTCGCTCAGAGACTGTCAAAAAGGATAGAAGTAGGAACAGTGACACTGAGCCTTGTGTTCCTGGAGAGCAGGAGAATTTCTAATTACCATGTTTGGTCTTGAGTGTACGCCACTCTATTTGTTTGTTGACTTGGCTGAGTTTTGGCTGCCAAGCCAGTGTGCCAGGGTCTGCCCCCAAATCTATCCTGGCAGTAAGGTGAAGTTTATCTCCCTGGGGACATGGCTGATGATTAAGGAGGGGATGGGAAAAGTGCCAAACCAGCATAATCCCTAGAGAGAGAGAATTTTAAGGAACATCCCTCCAACAGGGGAGTCAGCAGAAGAGGAGGGACTTGGGGGCCCTCCAAGCTGGGCTCCAGGAGAACTGGGAGGTTCAAACAGCCAAGCAGCTAGGCCCACCTCAGGTTAGCCGCCCACCTACACCATATATGCCCCATCGCCTTGTCCCCTTCCTAGGATCCAATCACAGGGTAAGGGGCCTCTTAAAAAGTCCTAGTGGAGATAGGGAGAGAGGGAAGGCATCCTCCGGAGCTTCTGCTCCATTGTGTCACCACTGGGCTCAGCGCTCACCCTTACCCAGCCCCCACCCTGCAGCCTCTGTACTGGAAGGAACCAGTTCTCTATCTATGGAGGGGACATTCGTCCCCAAGAGCCTTCTGGAAGGGGAGGAGACAGAAAGATGTAGAAGGAGGCATTGTAGCTAAGAAAGACTGGGGGAGGGAATTAACCTCATCCCTTCCCACAGATGTGCTGAGGCACCAGTGTGCATACACATGAATTCACACACACGTTAATTGCTTTTAATTTCACGGCAGCACACGAGTGAAACACAGCCTCCATGCACACCCTTCACACACGGGGTCCCTTTTCGGACTTATAAATATCATGGGGGAAAATCAAAGGGCAAGGGGACTGGAAACCTTGGATGGGGATTTGGAAGCAGTGATTCTTATGAAAAGGGGAGCACAGACACACCCCTTTGAGAATCTCATAAAAGCTATGGATCATTCTCCTCCTAGAAAAATCTGTATTCCTTTGTGGATGGTGCACCCCCAACAATTTTATACACGATATCAGAGGACTCAGGGACCCCTGCAACCTATCTAGAGCTGCTAGCAATCCACAGACCCCAGGTTATGGACTCCAGCCTCACACAAAGGACATACATGGTGCAGAGTCAATGTTCCTTTCTACCAAATAGACCAAAGTCATTGTCCCCGAACGTTCCTGGGGACTTCCAGCAAGCCGGGAAAAGAACCCGCGCCCAGAAGCAGCACATCTTTTACCAAAAGCAGGCACAGCATGGGTTCTGTCTGCCTGAACCTGGGTTTCCCTCCCGTAGCCTGATCCTCTGTTCAGTAACTCAACGGATCCCGGGCACCCCTTAATCAGACATGCTCTCTCGGCCTCACTTCATCCCCCCAACTCTGTCTAGAAAAACCCCAACCCCAAAGATGTCTAAGTTGCCTTTACACAGCACCACTCACACTCACCCCAGTGATGCCCAGGACACCGGACTCTGAACCCACAACCGCAACCACATCTGCCCAGATCCAACTTGGGCATCCCCCGAATTCTTCACAGCCCCACCCACACTACAAGGATCCGCTGCTTCTCTCCAAATTGGGGCTTTAGGAAGAAATCAAGCTGAGGGAGGAGGTCGGGCTCCGACCCCCATTCCGACTGACGCACCCCACCACTGGCAAGTTTCCAAAGGAGCTAGTCCCTCCCTGCCACCCCAAAGCTCCCCCTAGGCTGCAGGGGTCACTGACCTGGTGGGAAGAGGCAGGAGAGGAGGCTGGGGTGGTGCTGGGATGGTGCAGGGGGACAGGGCCCCGGCAGCTGCATCTGTCTCCGCAGAGAGAGTGAGGAGGAGCGAGTGGCCTCAGCATCCCCCCCTCAGGCCTGGCCATCCATCGCCAGCCGGGAACCTGAGCTGCTCCCTCAGAAGGAAGGAGAGGGAACCAAGAAGATCCCAGGCACCCCCCTCTGCCTTGCGATCCCCACCCCCACCTCCCCACCCACTGGATTTAAATGTACAGGGGCTCCCAGGGCAGCAGCACGAAACACATACACACACACACACACTCTCTCACTGTCACACCGACACATGCAGATAGACACACATACAATCTCTAGACCCCCACTGCCAAGGGGTGGGGCTTCCAAGGTTGAGAGAGGAGAACGTTTTCCTCCCCTTCCCATTCCAAACCCAGGCACAAATGGACCAGCTGCTGCCAAAACGCCAGCCTCTGAGCCTACCCCTAGATCACAGCCCCACGAACTGCCTGATGTCGGGAGCGCAGGGACCCTCAGCTGACAGACAAGGAGCTTGGCGAGCCAGAAGGAAATCAGGCGTTGGGAAAGGAAGTCTTTGAGAGACCCTGGAAACTGACACCTCTGCGTTCTTCAGCTCCAGCCCAGCTCCGGAACCTCAGGAGGAGGATGGGCAGACTGGGCATAGCTCTGCTTGTAACTCAGAGCTGGGCACGCAGGGCTTGCAGAGTTGGGGAAGATGTGCAAAATACCCAGAACCCCGAGACCTCTCCAGCGCCCATGCAGCTGTCCAGCCATGAATTCCACAAAATGTCTCAAGTGCCTGCTCTATGCTAAATAGTCGTCCTGTTAACATACATATTTTTGAGATACCACAGTGGTCCAGATGGACCTAGTTCCACTCCAAGGACCTAGTCAGGGGTGTTTCCCTTCTACCCCAAGCTTTTATAGAGGGTTCCAGAGGAGCTGGGTTTGAGCTTAAAAAAATCACCAAAGATACCCAGGTGGAGGGATGGGGAGATCCTAAGGAAGAGAAAAAGCCCTCAAAAAGGTGTTCCTAATATTGTGGTTTCTTGGTTTTCAGAGTGTTAAAATAAATAAAGGGTCTGTAAGATGGGGGTGTTAACCCTTCCCTCTCAGAGACTGTCTAAACACCATTGGCCTCCTACCTGCAGCCCCGCCAGCGACACCCTCAGGCCCCACCAAAACACGCAATGAATCCCACCAGGAGATGCCCAGAACACACTCCCCAGCCAGCCAAGGTCCAGCTACTAACCCCACCCCACCCCAGCCAGCTTGCAGCTAACCTCCCAGCACCCAGGAGGAGGAATTTGCCCGGGGCCGAGGAATTCAGGAGGAAAGAAGGAGGGAGGACCAGTTGCCGTCAGAACTACAATCAAGGCTACTTGGGGGGAAAGCCCTGGGCCCTCTTTGCCAAAGTTTTGCAAAAGGAAATTATTTAAACTTTTATTGTTCTTTTGGCTCAGACAGTAAATTGTTTGGTGCTGGGAGTTGGAAAGAAGAGAAACCAAGGGAGTAAAAACCAATGTTTTGGCAACTCTGTAAGATAGGTAACAAATTAACTGCTCCTTCTCCTCATCCTCCTGTCCCTCAACTCCCCCCCCCAGACCCCAACACACACCTCGGCACCGCTGCCAAACAAACCTTGCAAGTGAAAATTTCAACCAGGAAAACGGGCCTGGGGCCAAGTTCCATTCAAATAAGCAAATACCCCACACAATGGTCTGATTCATCCCCAGGCCTAGTCACACCAGCCTAGCTCAGGGCAGAGAAAATAAATATCAATATAAGTGTCCACTCTGGGTGCTGGGGAGAGCCGCGAGGCAGAGGACTTAGGGAGGGGGCCTTGGAGAGCTCCTAGAGGCCAGGGAGAGAGGAAGTGGGCTAAGTTGTAACACCGGGTCAGAGAGCACCCCCACCCCGATAGGAGAAACGGTCACAAAACTACTCACCTTCAGTGAGCCACGTCTCCTGGAAGTGACTTAGATCCTGGAAGAGATCTGAGGGGTGAATAATGGAATTGGAGAAGGTGAGGTGAAGGTGATGGTGAGAGAGAGGGAGCCCTAGTGAGCCCGGTGACCCCCGCCTTGGGGGTTAGGCGCGGAGAATGATCGGAGTCCCTTGGAGGGCAAGCCATTTTGAGAAAGGGTGAGGGCTCCAGGGTCGGCTCTCGGGTTGTGCGTGGTGGGGAGGAGGGTCGCAGTTTGTCTCTCCGGCTCTTTACCTTCAGAGTCGGGGGGTGGCAGGGAGCCTGGGTCCATGAGCTTCCCCTGCGGGACCATCAGCGCTTCGCGCAAGCTCCCATTTCCGGACGATTTCTGCCGGGCAGGGGAAGAATGCCCCCGAGTCACCCTGAGGCCGCCAGGTCCGGGGGGCGGGGCTGGGGTCCCGGGGTGACTAAGGGGCCGGCCAGCTCTGGACCCCTCTGGGGCCGCGGGTACGGGGCTGTGGGGCGGGGAGGAGCGGGATGAGGGCGGGGGCGGGCGTGGAGGCCGGCGCGCCGCTCACGCTGCAGAAGGTGTAGGGCACTTGCTGGTCCAAGTATCCGCCTTTCATCCTCCGCTCCATCCGGCCGCTCCCTCCGGCCGCACGGCCCGGGCCCCGCGCGGGGGCAGAGACCTGGGGGTGGGGGGGTGGGGCTGCGTTCGCAGACTGTCTTGGGAAGGCAGCGGGGTGGGGGCGGGTAAGGGCGGCAGGGAGAGGGCAGTCCCGAGGCAATGGGTCCGACGGCAAAACTTCTCCGACTCACTCGGCGATGGGGAGATTTCCGCCTGCGGAGCTGAGCGCCGCCGCCACTCCCCTCCCGCCAAAGGAGGTCCCACCTGCTTCTGGGAACCGGACTTGCCGTTTCGGCTGCTTTCTGCAGCCCTGCTATGACCAGGCTCGGTTACATAAGACGTGTGTGTGTGTGTGTGTGTGTGTGTGTGTGTGTGTGTGTGTGTGTGCATGCGCGAGCGCGCTCGCGTGCTCGCGCGCGGAGGAGCAGGCGAGGCGCGCACCATTCGCACGCCCACAACTCCTGCGCCCCCTCCAACCCTGAATCCCAGCGCCTCCCACCCCCACCCTGGAATCTGCGGAGGCGGTGGTGAGAATGTGGTGTTTGTTGGGGGCGTGAGGGGAATCACGGACACTCTCCCTCCCTCCCCCTCCCGCAGCCTCACCTGAGGCTGGGGCGTCTGTGCTGGAGTCGCGGGGGCTCCCGAGCATACTCCGGGGCCGCACCGAGGACCGCGGGGCTAGGGTGGAGAGAGGCGGCCCCGGCCCCGGGTTCCCCGCTCACCGGCTTGTTTTCCCGGCGTCGCCGACAGTTGTGAGCCCGGGGGACCCGCTGATTGGTGCATTTCCTTAGCCTCGGCCTCGGCTCTCTCTCCCTCCCACCCCTTTCCCTTTGTTTCATTGACTTTTGTGAATGAAACCCCAGGGCCGGCACGCCCGCCAATCCGGAGACTCGCCCGGCTGAGCCGGGGGGCGGAGTTTCCCAGCCACGAGGGCCAATCAGAACACAGGGGCTGGCTCCCGGCTTCATTCACTGTCTGCGCTCCCATTCATAAAAAAATAAACTCGCGGCCGGAGTTCATTCATAAGAGCTGAGAGAAAAGGAGCGAAGCCGGGGACCCGACGGCTTCTCTGCGGGGCTTGGAGGTGGCCCGGGGTCTGAGGCTCGGCGAGCTCCTCCAGCTGGCGTCTGCACACGTCTCTGCTTCTGCTCGTACGTGGGAGTGTGAACATGTCTGTGTGTGCGCCCTGGGGGAAGGCGAGCGGACTTGGGTGCCCAGAGGAACAATTATAACTAGCATTTATGAAGCGCTCTGCTTCCACGTGCTCATTTCATTCCCATAACCTGGCGAAGTGGTTCTATTGTTTCCATTTTACAGAGATCGAAAATGAAAACTCAGAGAGGGGCGGTGACTCTGCTGAGGTCACAGTCAGCACGGTGAGGCTTACAGCCCCCAACCCTCCGCATTCTCCTGTACAGCCTTTTGAGGCCACAATTAAATGAATTAAAGCTGTGTGACAATTGATACACAGTAGGTACACAATAGATGTAAGTTGGCACGGAATCAAGGCTTTTCCTCAAGGGTCTGTGCTCTGTAGAGCTGTTCTGTGACCCACTTTCTGTTGATTGCAGCAGAAACCAGAGGCCCCAGCGTAGACCTCTGAAAGCATAGCTCCCTCTCAGCCATCTTTCCTCTTATCCTGAGAGCACATATAGTGTATTAGGGAGCAAAACCTTCAAGGGATCTGATGATCTGGGGGCAGGACTGGTTTCAGTTCTAGCCAAAAAGCTGTCATAGTCTCTGTCACCTCATTCGTTCACTTTATTCAGTAAACATTTATTGTGCCAGATACAATGCTGGGTGCCAGGCAGGCAGCTGTGACTAAGACAAGCACTTGACGGGAGCTGGTCTGCTTCGGCTGCAGCCATGGGGACACACAGGACATAAAATCCCCCAGGCCTTTTTTCTGAGACAATTCTCTGGGTCTACAGTCTATGCGATCTTTGAGGACAGCCTGATTTTGCTTCCTGTTTGTGATAAATACAAGAGACTGGACAAATCCCAGGCCAGTAGGGGCTGCTTTCAAAATCACTCTACAGATGAGGCAGCAGGGGTTCAGAGAAGATGATACCCGTAAGTTCTTTCAGCTGGTCAATCAGAACTGGGACTAGAACACCTGTTTAGGGCTCATTCCATGCTATCATCTTGGGTAAATGAAAATAAATTTCCCTTTCCTCTCTGCTGAAATAGTCTTTAAGTCTCGTATTTAATGCCCATCTCCTCCTGGAAGCCTTCCAGACAGCCTGAATCAGTTCCTTAACGGCCCCACAACATTCTTGCCTATATCTCTGGTGCATATGTCTTCAATTCTGCCTCATGGTATAATCATCCCTATGTACAGAGAGCTCTCCAGGGCCCGGAGGAGGTCTCATTTGCTTCTGTAAGTCCTCTTCCAGCCTGCTTCAATCTTGTGAGTATCCTGCAAAATACTTGTTCAGTGAATAGGTACAATAAAGACCAAACTAATCGAGCTTAGCAGGAACCCTGCCCATGGAAGGCGAGACAAGCCCAAGCAAATCCCAGCTTAGGGCTGGATGGAAGCAATTTAGGGAGGAGCTTGTGTCTCAGGGCCAAGAGAAGTCAGGGAGGAGGACAGAGGGTTCTTCCAGGGAAGGCAGCTCTGATGTGGTCTCCCTGACAATGAGGAAGAGTCCGGTGGGTCCCGAGTGAGCACTCCAGTTGTGGCTCTCTCGGGGTGCCCTACTGGTTCTGAGTTCTTTCATTTCTCTGGAAGGGCCCTTGGCTCCCTAGAGAGTAAGCACTCCTCCCCATTCCCCTTCCAGGGTCGTGGCTGGGGAGCCCTCCTCCTCCAGCTATGGCTCAGCATGCAGGCTGAGTGAGAGAAGATACTTCAGCTGCCGACACTGCTGTTACCTGGCCTCTAATCAACCTGCAGGCTCAGCGCAGTAACATCTCTGGGGGGAACATTCGAGCCTCTTCCAGGGCCCCAGGTAGTTGGGGAGAGGAGAGGAGGGGCTGGAGGTTTCTGTGGAAATCACATGACAATAACCATCACTTAGTGAGCGCGTGCACTTGCCACACGCTGCTGCCAGTGCCTGACCTGCGTTAACTCATGCAGCCTTCGCAGCAGTCCTGTGAGGCGGCGTCCTCACTTTACAAATGAGGAAACCGAGACCTCGAAGACACACATCTACCCCAAGGGTCCACTCAAAAGACTGAGGACACCCCAAATGGACTCATAGGCACAAACACTACCCTTTGAGGGAACATACAACAGGGCAGATGGGGGACAAGCCTGAGCCCGAGAGTACACATAGGTACACCGGATTAAGGACGCTCACAGTCCCCTCCTGGACACACAGCTTCATGGAGAGCACACACGACATACTCCTTCACCCCTCAACACATCTTTGGTAGGGGTCGCACAGGTAAATACTTCCTTTCCTCTAGTCTATTGGGGCTGGACTCTGACCTGTTTCCCAGGAGTCTAAGTTATAAAATGTAAATATGGATTTTAGGTATGCAAATATTCATTCAAAGGAAGCCTGGGGCTTGCTCAGGGAGCTGGAAGGTTGGAGCACTGGGATGAGAAGGGAGAGGAAGCTATTTGACGCACCTGGAGCAGACCAAGAGGCCCAGGAGCCATCAGAGATGCTGGCTCTTTCCAGTGGCCTCCAGAGAGTGTAGTGGTGGGGGGCTGGGTGACCTGTGCAGCCGGACTGTGAGGGGAAGACAGAAATGTCTTCAAGGGCCCGGCTTCCTTTGACTCATCCTTGACTCTGGAAGAGCTGAGAGTCTCAGAGGCTTAAAGGGGGGAACTCAGAGGGCACCCTAGGGAGACAGCTCGGAAGGACAGAGAGATGAAATAACAGGGTTAAGTGGTATCTTATGTCCCTTTAGTGTCTCCCAGACTGGAGCTGTCACCAGGGGGAATGAACCAGAGAGCAGGGTCAGGCACTAGGGGTCGGGGAACATGGGTCTTCCCCATGGGCTGGTGGGTCAGGACCACCAAAACAGAAGTGCCACGCTTGGATTTCCTTTTGTCCGTGTCTCACAGCCCCACTTTCACACTGCTTCCTCTAAACAGCAGGGGTTCTGAACCTGGGGTCCATGGGTGTGCAAGCCCCTGAGACCAACTGCCTGCACTGGTGTGTGCGTGTGTGTGTGTGCATTTTGCTGAGGAGAGGGTCCATAGCTTTTATCAAGGTCATCACAGAGCAGATGTGTGAAGCCCCCTCCCTGGGTTAAGAACCACTGTGCTAATGTCTTTTTTCATAGATGGCTTTACAAGATCATAAATCTTGTCAATAGATCTTACCTTAAAAATGGTTGGGAAGGGGCCGGCCCCGTGGCCGAGCTGTTGGGCTCGTGTTCTCCACTTCGGCGGCCCAGGGTTTCGCTGGTTCAGATCTTGGGCGCAGACACAGCACTGCTTGTCGGGCCATACTGGGGCGGTGTCCCACATGCCACAACTAGAAGGACCCACAACTAAAAATACACAACTATGTACCAGGGGGCTTTGGGGAGAAAAAAGGAAAAATAAAATCTTTAACAAAAATGGTTGGAAAGGCACCACTTTCGGAGAATGTGGTTGGAAGAGGGCAGAGCAACTGCTTCCCTTGTTCCTCTCTGCCTTCCACTTAGCCCAAGACCTCTCTTGAGATCCCACAGAAAAGGAAGCCCTCCAGGAGCTCCAGCAAGCTGGCTGGGAGCAGCTGGGGCTGCAGACGGAAGGTACAGGTAAAGCTGGTGTCTTGCTCAACTCCAGAGGTGCTCCGGTGGAGGAGAGCTGTCTCATTAGAAAAGTCCTAAAAATGAGGGCTTGGGTGGGGACCGAGCCTCTCTTTCCCCTGAGTGTGGTAGGGTTGGGATGTCCTCAAGAACCTTGGGAGAACAAGGAGGAGAGGGTCACCCCAGCCCCACCCCCTCGGGCTCTCCTACTGTGGGTAGAGCCGGCAGTCAGGAGGAGCTGAGGTGGGAGCTTCTGGTTCCCCAGAGACCCTCATCTGGGAGTGACAGCTAGGAAATTCTCAGGAGCAGCGGGCTGGACACAGTGACCTCTGTGGGACCAAGCCAATCCCGGGAGGGGATGATTTTGGAATTCCTCCTGGGGAGTCACCTTTTGGGGAACTGTAATAGGAACTTGTCAGAACCCAGTGAAGAGCATTTTAATATTCTAAACAGGCCTGAATAAATGCGCCCTCCTTTCATCTGGAACATTGTCCAGGAGGAGGGGTTGAGCCTAAGGCTGGGAAAAGAATCTGTCTGGGAGGCCAAAGAGAGACCATGGGCAGCCCAAGGAAAGTAATTCTTTTTAGAAGGTGCTGGTAACTTCAGCTTGTCCTATTTGCTGCCTGCAGCCGCTCAGGGCTCCCCCCAAATGCAGAGCCTTCCTTGTCCTGTTCTGTCTCTTCGCCTGTTCATTTAGACTTCAACCCTCTGTTTTGAGACGAAGCACCCCAGCTCAAGGACAGGCCCTCGCTGAAAGCTGCGGCATATAACATCTTATTTTTCCTTTTGAATTTTTTCCCTTTCTGTCAAAGAGAGACAAACGGACAAATGTCAGCAGCCTGAAGGATTAGAATGGAATCAGTGCCAGTTGGGCAGAGTCCAGGATGCTCCCCTTTTTAATTAAGTGTGGACTTGAATTATGAGGAGCCACAGCTCCCACTGGGCGGGGCTCTGCCCAGGGAAGGCAGTTGCTCTTTTTAAAGATTAAACGCTGCCGTTTATTCCACTTAGTCTCTCCTGAGTTCTCTGAGAGTGCCTATATTTGCTCTTGTCATCATGAATAATGGGCAGCCGAGTGGAGGCCCCAGCTCACTAAGGCAGTGTCAGGAAACCCCACAGCTGGCAGAAGCCTGAGGACTTGATTCATCCTGGACTCTTTCTGGGGGAAATGGTGGTGAGGCTGGGGATTCCTGGTTTCATTTCTGAGTGTTCTTTCCTCTAACGGAAAGTCTTTCCCCCTTCTGTTGCCACCCACCCGACCCCACCCCTCCACCCCTCTGTCCCTGAGGCTTCTAGGGCTTCCTTGGGACTCAAGGAGCTGCTGCTGTAGATTTATTTCTCCTGTTGATTCTCATCTATTCTGCTGGCGACCCCAGCCCAGATTTATCTCGTAATTTACAGCCTCACTTGTTAATTTACGAGTTGGGGCCATGGCGCCCAGAGCCCAGGAAATGACGCTCCTCCTGGGTGAAGGCGCTGCTTTCTTCTGGCTTCTGTGGGGACCCAGCGCCTGGGTGGGCAAGAGCATGGCACAAAGGAAGGATGTTAGGTGGATGCATGCTGGGAGGACACAATGCCTAACCACATGGGGACCAGGCGCTCTGGATCCCAATTTAAGTTTCCAAAATACGGTGTTTGACGTCTGCTTTGTACTTCATTGTTTTCCTAAGCCTGTGCAGATATGTTATCTTATTACATTTTCCCAGCGTTCCTCCAAGTAGGTATTGTTAGTTCCATTTTATAGTTGAGCACTCTAAAGTTCAGAGAGCAATTTGCCTTATGTCACCCCTGGGGTGGGGTGGGGGTGTGTGAAGGGGGGTGGCAAAGGGACCAAACTCCCAGCTCCTGAGTCCCTGTCCGCACTCCGCGCACTTGCTTCTGAGAGCCCAGTGGTGACAAAAGCAGGTTGTTCTCACCAGCCTGATCCCCAGTCCTCTGATATCCTGACCCCACCTGACCTGACCCTCCCTGACATTTCCTTTTTATGTTCTTTTTTCCCCCCTACAAGTCCCACTTTCCTGTTAAGAAATACCTGTTAGGGTCTTGTTAATTGTGTGTCTTTTTAGGGGGTGGTTCGGCATTTTCTTAAATTGCACATCAGACATGAACGGCTCCCACAAAGGGAAAACTGATGGCGGGGGGAGCATTTTGCTCCCTAGAAATTGAGCATGTAAAGTATATTTAATTAAAATGATAAATCTGATTTTCAGTTTTGTTTTTACTACTGCTAAAACTAATCTAGTTTATGCACGTTTGCAGAAGGCTGCAGCCATCAAATCAGAGAATATTAGAGCTGCGAGGCACCTGGAGATCTTTCTGGGCCAAACCCTTCATTTTATAGACAAAGAAACTGAGTCTCAGATTAGGGAAGGGACCCCTGAAGTTCCAGTGATGTGCGAGGGGCTGGTTCCTCCCGGCTCCACCTTCCATCCCTACTTCAACTTACTGGTACCACAAGGGCAGGCATCCCCTGCCTCTGCTCCTCTCCCTTTAAATGTCTCCCTTCCCCCTAGTCCCCAGTGTGCACTCAGCCGGGAGGGGATTGGCTCCTGGAGCCCCTTCCCCCTACCTCCCTAGTTGGTACCCATGCTTCTCTAACCCGTTCCCTCCTGCTGGCTTTCCTGGCTTCCCAGGCGGGATCTTCATTCTGCGTGAATCTCATTTGGTGAGATTTTAAATTGTATTTGGTTCTCTGTATTTTCCTCTCTACCTTACGACGAGGTAGTAACCAGACTTTTGTTTTTCTTGTCCCAGCTGTATCTGCAGAGTTGAAAACAGAAGCTATTTTATGCCACTTTTGTTTAAAACAAAGTTGTAAATGTTGTAAAACACATTATTTATTTATTTGAGTAGGTAGGACGTTCACAAAGTACAAAATTCAAAAGCCATGTAATGCTCTCCGGTGAAATTTTGTCATCTCTCCCCTGGTAAACCATTTTGCCTTCCTAGAGGCAGGCAAGATGTTCAATTTCTGGTGCATTCTTGGTGACACAGACCATGCGTATGTATACAACAAATACAGGCCTCACACACATTCATTAATCCCCTCTCCTTGTTCACAAAAATAGTGTAGAACTGTGAGCACTTTGGTACGAACGGATCCAGAGCCAAAGAAAGTCCATCCCGACAGAGCCTGGCGTGAGCAGAGCGCAAGGGCAATCCAGGCTGGACAGAGTTTCTAGAGGTTGTTCCATGTACTGTTAGGGCCATCATGCTCACTCCCCACCTCCCACACAATAAAAATAACAAAATAAACCACAGAATAAGTTAGAGGAAGTCCAGACAAGGTTTGTTTTTATCCTAACTACCAATACCAAAATACTTCCGTGAAAAAGAGAATTTTGGTGCCTCCGCTTTGCTGGAGCCCTAAACACAATCTTAGTCTGGTTACCCGGCATGGGTTTTGAAACGGGCAAATCCTGGTTGTGCCTCTGACTGGCTTTGTGATCTGGGTGAGTCGATCTCTCTGAGCCTCAGTTTCTTCATCTGTCCAGTGGGGATAACATGCTCTACCTTGGCTCTTGATTTCAATTACTTTGCAGGAGTGAGGAGACTAGAGATAAACGTGTTGTAAATGCCAAGTTAACAGGAATGAGCCTCCTTTAATCGCTCAGTATATGCGTGCACCCACAGAAATGTGCAAGGTCTCTGTGGCTGCCCCCTTCCCCTTGCACACCCTCTCTTCACTGCCTCCTCCGCTTTAGGCCTCTTCTGCTCCCAGTGTACGGGCTGACGTTTGGATGGGATGGCAGATCTTGGGGGCAGTGCTGGGGTAGCTATGGGTCAAAGGCATCCATTGGGGAGGGGCTGAGTCCTCTATCCTGAGAACTCCTCTCAGGGAGATCAGTCAGGCACGGCACCAGGGTGAGAAGGAGAAAGCAGGTAGGGTGCTGCCTGAGGGGGCTCTTTTCAGCCTGTCCTCGCTATTCCCCTGCCCCCACTTCTCCTGCATGCTGCCGTCTTGGGGAGGCATCAACAACTGCTTGGCCATGGATCTGGTGTGCCAGCTTAGAGGCAGTGGCCTCTCATTTACTGGGTTTGCTGGCTAGGCTCATCTGGATAGGTGAGGTGGCTTCGGGGCCCCGAGGGCCCAGTCTGCAGGGGCTCTTGGGCTGTCTACGCTTCTAGGCACAAGGGGCTCCACTTTCTTTGCCAGAGAAGTGGGGGGTCCAGTTAAGCCACAGGATATGGCTGTTGGGGGAGGGAGGATTGTGGATCTGTGTGTGCGTGTGTGTGCACGTACAAAGGTTATAACAGTGACTGATTCACTCCCATTTCTTTTTCTTTTATTTTTCGCTTGAGGAAGATTCGCCCTGAGCTAACATCTGTGCCAGTCTTCCTCTACTTTGTATGTGGGTCACCGCCACAGCATGGCCACCGATGAGTGGTGTAGGTCTGTGCCCAGGAAGCGAACCCGGGCCGTCAAAGCAAAGTGGGCCAAACTTAACCACTAGGCCACAGGGCCAGCCCCTTTGCTCTCATTTCCAAGAAGTCAGAAGGCTGCAGTAATTTCTTCAGCATGAGGAGTCCCCTCTAAGAGACACTAAGGTTACCCCCAAGACAGCTGGCACCTTCTGTGGGAAAGGTCTTCCTGAGGCCTGGGGAGCTGCATAAAATAGAGGGAACAACCCAATCTATTTGGTCCAATTTCCATCAGAAATCTTCTTTGTTCTCCTCGCCCCTAACCCCAACCTCAGTTCAGTCTCAGCCAGCTTTTACCAAAATATACTTTGTGCAAAAACATGTTCTTGGGGGGCCGGCCCCATGGCCGAGTGGTTAAGTTCGCACACTCTGCTTTGGCGGCCCAGGGTTTTGCCGGTTCGAATCCTGGGCGCGGACATGACACCACTCATCAGGCCACGCTGAGGCAGCATCCCACATGCCACAGCTGGAGGGACCCACAGCTAAGAATGCACAACTGTGTACCGAGGGGCTTTGGGGAGAAAAAGGAAAAATAAAAAATCTTTAAAAAAAAAAAACATGTTCTTGGGGTCCAGAGGCTCAGAACTGAGTCAGGCCCCTACCCCTGCCCCAAGGAGCCCATCCTCTGGTGATGGCATTATGGGAGGTGGGGGTGGGGAGTAACTATGCTCTAACAATACTGTATGTCAGTGTTTTTGGGCAAAAGCCAGAGGGCCCCCTTTCCCTGGAGGAAGAGACTAGGGGTGATAGTGTCAGTCCTGGAGCTCTATTCCTTCAAGTCTGCCTCTAAAGCCATTTCCTCCATAGAATCTTTCCTGGTACGTTTAATCTCCCAGGGAGCCACTTACTCTCTTTGACCTTCCCAATCCAAGTTGCGGAGAACTTACCTATTCAGTGGACAAGGTAAGGTCTCTCTCGTGATACAATCTTCCTTGACCTTGTATTAGAATCCTCCTCTGTCTTGTCTTGCATCCCTCATTGGATTAGAAGTTTCCTGAGGGCAGGCTGGGTGCCTCACTCCTTTTTTTTTTTTTTTTTTTTTGCTGAGGAAGATTAGCCCTGAGCTAACATCTCTTGCCAATCCTCCTCTTTGTTTGCTTGAGGAAGATTAGCTCTGAGCTAACATCTGTGCTAATCCTCCTCCACTTTATATGTGGGTTGCTGCCACAGCATGGCTAACGAGTGGTATAGGACTGTGCTGGGGATCTGAACGTAGTCTGCTGAAGAGCATGCCAAACTTAACTACTATGCCATGGGGACGGCCCCCTCTCTCCTTTTCTGTACTCCGCTGTGGTGCCCAGCCCAGCCCCTGGAATAGTCAGGGTTTTGCAAACTGCCTGCTAAGGCTGAATTGAAGATGCTGCTTTCTGCAGCCCCCAGAACTGAGTTTTCGGCCAGGGGATGGTCTCTGGAGAGGCTTGGAAGGACTAGAACCTCGAAAGCAAGGCTTGGAAAACTATGGCCTGTGAGCCAAGTCAGGCTCAGTGCTTATTTTTGTAGGGCCTGTAAGCTACAAAGGGTTCTTACCTTTTTCCATGATTGGAAAATATAAAAAGAAAAATAATATTTTATGACATATGAAAAATATAAGAAATTCACATTTTAGCATCCATTACTAGTTTTCTTGGACACAGTAAATAGAGGCCTAACGTAAGGATGCTTATCTGTTTACGTATTGCCTGTGGTTGCTTCTGTGCTACCGCGGCAGGTTGAGTAGTTGCGGGAGAGATGGTACGGCCCGCAAAGCCTACAATATTCACTCTCTGGCCCTTTACGGGGGGGGGGGGGGGGGGGGGGGAAGTTCCCGGAGCCTTGCTCTAAAGTGCAGATGGAGGACCTGATGCATAGATAGTGGGAGTCCATGCTGAAGGGGGGCCGCTCAGGGGAGGGGCTGAGTGTCTCTGGGTGAGTTAGGGGCAAAGGTAGCCTGAGATGCATCTTCCCAGCACGACCCTGCCGGTGGGGAGTCTGGGTTGAGAAGGACGGTAGGAGGTGCGTCCTCCCGGGTCAGGAGAGCCAGGGGTGGAGGGTGGAGAGTTAGGTGACAAAGAGGCAGGGGCTTTCGGGTTTGCTTCCATGTGGTATGTCCGTCTGGCTCCGGTTCCCTGCTTCTTCCCAGAGCCCTCTGGGGTGTAGGAATGGGGGACCCGCACAAGGGAAAGAAGGGGCTCCAAATACACCGGGTTCTTTCTTTCCTGAAGCCTGACTTTTTCAGAACGAGATGGAGAAGCAGATTGAGAATCCTCAGGGAAGAGCCCTGCCCGTCACCATGGACTCCAGACCCGAGTCCACAGGGTGACAAGGCTCAGCCACTGCACCACTGGGGTCAGCCCCAGCTCGCCCTCCGCCACCTGTGAAAAAGGGATTCAAGTAGCGTGCTTGGTGCTCCCCACTTCCCTCCTGCACCTGTGTGGTGGAGGCCGGGCAGCCAGAGACACTTGGGAACCTGCCTTGAAGAACAGTCAGGAGTCAGAGAGATGAGCAGAGGACCCTGAGCCTGGGAGGCCTTTCCTTGGGACCAAAGCGGGAAAGGTCACCTTTGGGATCAACCCCAGGACACCATCTTGAGCAGCACTGACAGCAACTCTTTTGAAAGCTCACACCTGCAGTGCTGGCCCTGTCCCTCCTCATTTGTTCATTCATTCAACACACAGTCTTGGGGTTCCTTCTGTGGGTTGAGCTCCTCTCTGGTAGAGAAGATTGACATTCTCTGCCATGGGGAGAGTGTGGTAAGTAAAATAGAAATGGCTAACATTGATTGAGGGCTTACTAGGTGCCAGGCACTATTCTAAGCCTGTATGAAATCATTTAATCCTCTCAAAAGCGCTATGCAGGAGGGGATTGTCATTATCCCCTTATTATACATGGGAACACACGGGCTCAACGAGAAGAGGGAACTTGTCTGAGGTCACCCAGCTGGGAAGGGGCAGAGCCGGCCCATGAATACAGGCCTGTCTGACCTCAGAAGCCAAGGTCCTAACCATAGCCTGAACTTGGGTGTTCAAAGGAGAGAGACTCTCCTCACTGGGAGGATCAGGGAAGACTTCTTGGAGGAGGTGGCACTGGAGCTGGCATTGAGGTGGGTAGGATTTGGGTGTGGGGCTGGTGGGGAGGGTATTCTAGACTTAGAGGATGTCAGGACCAAAGGCAGGAGTCTCGGAAGCACAGGCTGGATTAGGGGAAGATTCCAGGGTTGGTGTGGAAGGGAGTTGCGGGAAGTAGGGAGACTGAAAAATCCTGAGATATTTGTCTTGGAATTTTCTCTTTGGAATCTGTGGCCCCAGGCCTGATGTCTGCGCTGGCTGTCCACAAAGCTGAGTGAGAAATTCCAGGCTGATGTGAGTGAAAGAGAGGCTCCAGTTGGCCCTGACCTTGCCCTGGCCTGCGCACCCCAGTGGCGTCGGACGCCTTTCCCAGGGCTCAGGCCTGGTGTGGGTGGCAGGGATTCCCCTGAGTGGAGCCTGGGCTTGCTCCCCCGCTGAGATTCCAGATCCTGCCTGTGACTTTTCCATGGGCCATCACACCCCGGTGCTGCAGGAAGGAGGACAGAGGGAATTGGTTTCCTCTGAGCATGCGGCTTCTCCTTACCGGCCTGGACCCACTGCCCCCTCTGGGATGAAGTGGGGAAATTTTACCTTTGGGAACCTGCGAGAGCAAACTTTGGCGATTTAGCAGCTGACACCCCAAAAGAATGAACCTTAGGCGTCCAACCTCGGTCCCTGGCGCCTACATCAGTACTCAATAAATCCTTGTGAATGACGGAAGGAGTGATTGGGTGCTCAGGGAGGGGTTGTCCACGGAGGTGTAAAACAGGCCTCTACCTGCCAGAGGTTTCCTGTCTAGTCGGGGAGGTGAGTGGGGGAGTCGCAGTGTGATTTATAATAATAACACTTTTCATAACTCAAGTTTGAGGCACCAAAGGCCATCTGAGGGAGGTATGTGTCAACGTGACGGTGGGGGAGCCTCTTCCGGAGGAGGCTTCCCCAATTCTGGTCTGACGAGGCCCTGAGCTCCTGCTCTGCTCAGCAGAAGCTTTTCCTGGAGATCCTTCTGTGCTGGGCCCCTCCCACTCACAGTTGGGGTGTCAGGCCCTCCTTTGGGCTCTGCTGCTCTCTGCCGAGGATGGAGACTCCAGAACCACACTGATATGTGTACCTCCTCCTTGGGGAGGAGGGAGGGGGCCTCGCTGACTTCGCCCCTACCCCCTCCCATGCCTGATCTCCTCCAGGAGTCGCAAAGCTTACTTTCTCTGCTCAGACAGTGCTGGGGAGCGAGTTGTGCTTTTTGCTCAAAACCAGTTTCAGCAACTGCACGTGAAGGGGGAGGATGGCAGCCCCCAGTCACACTCATGGTGCCTTGTTCCATGGGTCCCCCTGGTAGGAGGGTGTCTGCCCTTGTCCTCCAAGTCACCCACCTTTCTATGGCCAGGGTAGTGGTGGTGGCTCTGTATTCCACCCCTCTGTCCTAGTCCCCCCAGGACCTCACACTCTGGAGATCCCAAGGCACTTGCTGTTGATCCCCGGTGCCTCCCCACCACTCAGTCTCCCAGTGCAGGCACCTGTAGCAGGGAAGGGGGACCATCAGAATAATCTTTGTATGGCTTCACGTTGTTGAGTCTCACCCATCTCTACATTATACCACACCCTGGGCATTCAGAGAGGTTCAGTGACTTGCACAAGGTCACACAGCCAAGAATGGCAGTTGGAACCTGAACCCCTCTGATTCTCTGTCTAGTGCTCTTTCCACTGTATTGGTGGACTCAGGAGACTAAGAACAGGTGATATGAAGTTTGTCCCAGACACCCCCATCCCAAGGAGCAGGGCAAGGAGGCAGAGAGTCCCAACTGAGGCCTCCTGGTTCCAGATGATAGAGAGATTGTGACTAAAGCCAGAGAATGGAAAGTGGAAAGGAAAGGAACTGTGGATGGCGGAGCTCTGGATTCTCCACATCTGGAGGCATTCCAGACAAGGGTCCAGGCCTGGTGGTTGCCGGTTCAGGATGCCCTCTGCCGCCCCAGCTCTGGGTTGGAGTGGGGGTGGGGACAAGGTGCTAATTTATGTGGAACCCTTGGGGACCTGCCTTCCAGTGGAAATACCAGGCTAACAGAAAGAGCAAATAGATGCTACATCTGGATCCCCAAACTTGAAGAAACAGCAGCATTTCTGGGGCTGGGGTGGGGGAAATGGTGGAAGGGAATTAATTAATTAGTTATCTTATGCATTTTATTCATTTACTAAGCAACTGCTACATGCCAGGTACTGTGCTAAGACATGAGAATACATAGTGACAGCTAAAAATAACAGTCAGTCTTTCTTTCAGCACTCACCACGTGCCAGGCTAAATGTTTTATGTGTGTTACAACTGGAAGGATTCACAACTGGAGGGCTTTGGGGAGAAAACGCAGAAAAAAAAAAAAAGATTGGCAACAGTTGTTAGCTCAGGTGCCAATCTTAAAACAAACAAAAAAAACCTATACGATACAGCAGACCAGCTCTCCCTCCCAGAGAGGTGTGCTCTGCGTGTCCCGGGAGATTTGCGAGAGGGGCTCTGCTTGGGGAAGTGTGGAGGAAGCGTTTGAGCCGGGCCTTGCGAGATTTCATCTGCAGGGGACGCAGATGGGTTCCAGGTTGAAGAAGCAGCATTTGCAAAGGTGCAGAAGCCCAAGAGGAAGTATGTGTCCCAGGTGGTGACGTCAAGGGTGAGGCTGGGGAGTGAACATTTTGGAGACCATGTGGAGGAGCTTGGATAGTATTTTACAGACAATGAGGAGTTGGGGGGTGTTAAAGCAGTTCTTTCTTTTTTTTAAAGATTTTTGTTTTGCCTTTTTCTCACCAAAACCCTCTGGTACATAGTTGCATATTTTCAGTTGTGGGTCCTTCTAGTTCTGGCGTGTGGGGTGCCACCTCAGCATGGCCTGAGGAGCAGTGCCATGTCCACACCCAGGATCCGAACCGGTGAAACCCTGGGCCGCCGAAGTGGAGCTCAAGAACTTAACCACTTGGTCACGGGTCCGGCCCCCTAAAACAGTTCTGACCCATCAGATCTTGGACAGAGGTAGGGAGGGAGGGCACTACCTTGGAACCCTCAAAAATGGCTCATCCCTGATCCTGTCCTGAGATCTATACCTCCTGTCTCTTAGCACATAAGACATGATGCCATCGTTCTACCCAGACAGCTGGCAGACGCATTACCTCGTAGCAGATGAAAGTACAGAGTCGGGAGGCTGACTCTTCTTACTCTGCCACCAACGAGCTATGGGGACTTGAGCAGGTTTACCTCTCTTTGCCTCAGTTTCCTCATCAGTAAAATCGCAGTAATAATAGGGCCCACCTCAGAGAGCTGGAGTGAAGATAAAGTGAGATGATATAGGGAGCACAGTGGCAGGCTCTCAGGAAGGGCTCAATAAATGTTATTTCTTGTTATCAGATGTCACCTCCCCACCCTACCCTGGGTCTACTCGGCACCTCAGAGTCCTAACTGTCTGGAACATCCCGGAGCCTGACCTAAACCCCTCCTGCCGCAGATGGACCCCAGCTTTCCGGACCGCCTTTCAGGAGAGGGACGCCCTCTGTCCTCACTGTTCCCCCGCTCCTCCTGCCCCTCTCATCTCTGCTCCTTCCCCTTCTCTCCTCCCCTGTGGTTATCACCGACCCCCTCCAGCTAGCTAGCTGGCGGGCAGGGTAGGCTTGGCTGGGCCTCGTGCCCCTTTGAAGTCCACAGCCAGGTTCCCAGTCCCACACACTGACTTCTGAGAAAGCTGCTTCCCATCAAATCCTGCCGCCAAAAGACTCCCTCTTAGGTATTCCTGCCAACTCCGTTCTACAATCTCCGCGCCGGGGAGGGAGGAGAGTACGGGCACTTTGTGCACAGGAAGGAAGCAATTAAATTATTAGCACTTTGAGAAATTAAACGACATAACTTATGGCGGAATAAGTTTAGCAAAAAAAAAAAAAAAAACCCTTGTAATGTGAGAAAACAATTAAAAAGAATTATATAAGGTTGGGCTCGCTCCTTTATTGCAATAGAGTTAGCAGTTCATTGATTATCATCTTGTTATAATGCAGCAGGATGGCTCGGGCTGCCATGGAGGCAGTGACACGCAGGAAGCCAGGCACTTAGCTGGGTCCTGCAAGAGGACAGTAGGAGGAGCTGAAAGGCTTTCCTGGAGGTGGGGGTGGGAGGAGGTTGGGGTCAGGGGAGCATGACCGGGGCAGCTGTGCCTTCTCCTGGCTGCTTCTGCGTGGGTAGATCTTGTCAGTTTCAGCCTGCCCAGACCCTGTGCCCCAGCAATTCTGCTCCTAGGTATTCATCACAGCAAAACGTTCACACAAGGGGACATGGATGAGGGTGATCACCAAGGCACTCTGTGTGTCCCTCCCTGGGAGAGATGAAAGGTGAAATGGGGAGGATGCACCACGGAGTGTCAAGAAGAAACAGACTGGATGTTCACAGAGCCACGTGGCTAGATCTTAAAAACTTAGCGCTCCCCAGCAGAACCAAAGAGCAAACTATGGCTCCCCATACCACAGGGAGCAATCCCCTAGACAAGCTGAGTGAAAGAAATCAGACGTGAAAGAGGACCCACTGTGTGATTCCCTTTAGATGAAGTTCAAGAACAAACTGGGGGCCAGCCCAGTGGCTGAGTGGTTGAGGTCGCGTGCTCTGCTTCGGCGGCCCAGGGTTTTGCCAGTTCGGATCCTGGGTGCGGACATGGCACCGCTTGTCAGGCCACATTGAGGCAGCGTCCCACATAGCAGAGCTAGAAGGACCCACAACTAAAATATACAACTATGTACGGGTGGGCTTTGGGGAGAAGAAAAAAAAAAGAACGAATTGAACTGATGGGTGGTGACAGAAGCTGGAATGGTGGTTACCTCTGGCAGCAGAAGGGGGACAGGAATAGTTTATTGACTGAGAAGGGAGACAAAGGACCTTTCTGGAATGCTGGAAATGTGTTATATTTTGAGCTAGTTGCTGATTACATAGCTGTATACATAGATTAAAAATTGAGTTTTATACTTAAGATCGGTACGAATTACACCCTTTACTGTATGTGGGTTATACCTCAACAGGAGAGTAAAGAGCAAAAACTGTTGCCGAGGGAAAAAAAGTAGGAAATGTGAAGATATGGCACAATACCATTTATGTAAATAACGAACCACATGCATGTGAAATAGCAGTACCCATTCTGCAAGAATTCAGAAAACAGGGAAGAGAGACACTATCATATGGATCTAGGCTAAGAGGATAAAAGTGAATGAATGAATGAATGAAACCAAGAGCAGGGCCCTGCAAAGACTAATTATGATAACAGGCCATGAATGGAGAGTATGGTTAACTCAACCCTCTGCCTCTGAGGTGGAAGTTTGTAGAAAATCACTAGTTAGTTAATCAGGAGGTGTTTGGGCTGGCCATGGTATGTGTGGGGTGTTGGGGCATTTTGATCTGAGGGGTGAGTGTAGAATCAGTCAGTGATGCCTGCCGGGAGCCTAATGAGGCACCTGTCTCACGTTTCTTTCCTTCTCTGCAGCTCACCAGGCGACGCCATCATGCCCACTGCCTTCGGGGGCCTCCCATATGGTGGGCAGCTCCCTGGAGTGGGTGGACTGGAGCCAGCCCGCCTGCACTTAGCCCACATCTCCCACTCCTAGCTGGGTCCCCTGGCAGGTTTCTTAACCTTTCTGGGTCTCAGCTGCCTCATTTGCTACAAGGGGATGATAAAAAGAGTGCCCAAGCTGAGGGAGGTTTGGAGCAGAGGTCAGCAAATTTCTACTGTAAAGAGCCGGTGGTAAATATTTCCAGCTTGTGGCCCAGAAGGTCTTTGCCACAGCTACTCTGGAAGCAGTCATAGATATAAATGAATGTGCATGGCTGTGCTCCAATACAACTTTACTTATGGACACTGAAATGTGAGTATCATATAATTTTCCTGTGTCATGAAATCTCATCCTTTTGATTTTTTTCAAACCATTTAAAAATGTGGGAATGTTTCTTAGTTTGCAAGCTGTACACAAACAGGTGTGGGGCTGGATCTGGCTGACCCCTGGTCTAGGGGATTAAATGAGTCAGAGCACATGGCAAGTGCTCAAGAAAGTTTAGTTATCACTCTCCCCCCACAGGTGAGCAAGCGCAGGGGCAGGGAGGCAGGGTGACTTACCCAGGGTCACCGGGGAGGGGGTGGCAGAGCTGAGACTCCAACCCAGATCTCCTGAGTCTGCGTTCAGTGTGGTGGTTTCAACCCACTTTGAAAAATGCCCATGGAGGGAGGAGTCTCATCCCTCACGTCCCCTTTGCCAGGGCTCGCGTCTTGCCGCAAGAAGTCTGGCTTCACTCTGGGAGGCTGGATTCGCCTGATGGATCAGAGGACCCTTGCGTCTGTCGAGTGCAGTTTTATTCTTCAAAGCCCTTCCTCATCGTTTGTCTAAACAGAGCGACAAACGCTACACTCCACTCCTGTTTCCTAGTCCTCTTTGTCCCATGGTGTCAGTGTGATGACTTTCTTGATCTTGGCGTCATTAGGAGCCTCGATGAGAACTTCTGACCACGTTTATATAAAGTTCAAAACCAGGCAAATCTACTCTATGTTGTTAGAAGCCAGGAGTGTTGTTACCCCTGGAAGGAGGCATGGGGAGCCCTCGGGGGCTCAGGAAATGTTCTGCCCCTTGATCCGAGAATGGTCTTTGTGAAAAGGCATCGAACCTACACTTACGACCTTGGCACGTTTCTTGGTGGATGTTCTACTCCAATAAACTGTACGTAAAATAGTGCCAAAGGCAGTCTGGGAAAATAGGGAACTTTTGGTGAGTCTAGTTGGAGGAAGAGGAAGGCAATGCTGATGTCACCCGAGTCCTCTTGCTCTGCTGGGCAGCAAAGGACACTACTGGAAAAGCTGTGCAGTTGAGACCAAAGTTCACCGGCCCAGATACCATCTGCCACCTGAACGGAGAAGGTGCTAGTCTTCACTGGAACACAGAAACTGTGTGAGTGTGTGTGGCTACGTGTACGTGTGTGAGTGGGTGTGATTGTGTTGTGAGTGTGTGTATATCTGTGTGGTGTGAGACTTGTGTGTATGTGCAAGTGGTTGTGACTAGGTTTGTGAATGCATGAGTTGGAGGTGTGTGTGAGTGAGTGTGTGAGATGTTTGTGTATGTGTGGTGTGATGTGTGTATGTATAAGTGGTTGTGATTGCGTATGAGTGTGTTTGTGTGAGTAGATGTGTTGTGTATGTGTGAGTGTGTGTATCTGCATGGATGTGATTGTGTTTGTAAGTGTGTGAGAGATGCAGTGTGAGTGTGTACCTATGCATTGGTGTGACTGTGTGTGTATGATACGTGTGTGATGTGTGAGATGTGTGTGTATGTGTGAGTATGATTGTGTTTGTCAGTGTGTGAGATGTTTTGTGTGTGTGCGCATCACCTTAAAACAGGGCCCAGAATCTTTCTTCTCCCTTTGGAGATTGGATTTGGGGCCCAGTGGGGGCCTGTGGTTGCCCACGTGTGTAGCATGTGCCACCCGTAGAGGTGCTGGGACTCATCTCTCTGGCAGGAGAGCCTGGCACACACCCACAGCTGCTCCTTGGGTGAACAGCCTTTACGTATTTTTGTAATGCACATCCCTTGATTGCTGCAAATTTATGCAGAGAAAATGGGTTCTGGTAACTGGCTGACCCTTTTAGCCATTGCTCATTTGGGTGGATCACAGCCCCTCTATTTGTTTCTGGAGGGTTTGCTGGAATTCTCTCTGAAATGTGCCAAGCTTCCTGCCTAGGAGAAGACATTTATTTAATTAATTTAATTCAGATGATTTAATTCTCTCATTCACAGGGAGCAAAACACAGATTTTGCATTACAGGGGCCTGAAGCAGGGAGAGAGAGAGATGGAGAAGGTTGACAAATGGGGATTTCAGCTATAGCTGGAAGAGAACTTCTCTCCGTTGGAAGGAGTCTCACATTTGGGCCAAAAGAGTAAAGGCCTGTCTTTGGGGCCTTTCTGTGAAAAAGAGCTGATCTTCTTGGTCACAATTTTTTTTTCCTTCTTCTCCCCAAAGCCCCCTTGGTACATAGTTGTATATATTTTTAGTTATGGGTCCTTCTAGTTGTGGCATGTGGGACGCCACCTCAGCGTGGCCTGATGAGCAGTGCCATGTCCAAACCCAGGATCCGAACCAACGAAACACTGGGCCGCTGAAGCAGAGCACTTGAACTTAACCACTCGGCCACAGGGCGGGCCCTGTTGTTGGTCACATTTGAGAAAGAACATTCCTATCCTTCCACCCAATGTTACCCTCTTGGACCCCCAGCCGACGGAGCTCCGCTACCCTCAACCTTCAGCAGCAGACCCTGCCCACTGAGATCCACCCTGCCTTCCTCTGGGGTCTCCTCCCTCGCCCCCCTTGAACTTGACTGTTCCAGTTCCAGAGCACAGCAAGCCCCTCGTGTTTCTCTCTCCTGTCTGGAACATCCTCCTTCACCCTTGGCCCACTTGGTGAGCCTTGTCCTTTCCTCAGCTCAGATGTCATGTTTTATGAGATGCTTTCCCGTCTCCTCTCCCTTGCAAATATCTTGACTGTGGTGCTTACCACACGCAGCTGTAATTCTTTGCACATGTGTTTTTCTCCCACATTCGGCCACGAGTTTCTCCTGGGTAGACACTGCGTCTTGTTCATCTCTGAATCACCGGATCCCAGTGCAATGCTTGCCACAGAGGAGATGCTGGGCAAATAGAAGCTTCCCGAATGAATGAATGAGCACACAAGCGGGGGAAATGACAGGACGAACAGCATGGGCCTCAAACGCAGACGCCCAGACATGTACTCGGTCCCTCACCATGCCCCTCTTTGTGTGCTAAAGACATCACACAAACACTCACCCTGCAAACACACGCTCACTGCTCCTAACTCCTGGCTGCTGCAGTGAATTCTATCCCTGACTCTTGTTGTACACACCCTGGCAATTGGCTTTCAGAAGGGCTCTGGGTAGCAGCGGCTGTCCTTTTAGACAAGGTCTACTTGAGTCCAAAAGAGCATGAGATGAGGGTGAAAGGTGGGACCAGATGGGCCTTCCAGTGTGCAACCAAGGCCAAGTCAGGGGACTTGGTGTGTTGGGGTCCTGGCCCGTGGGGGGCTGCTCTGCGTGTGGTCACAGGCTGGGGTGGGAAGGCCTGTGGGGAAGAGGATCGGATGAGAGACCCAGAATGGAGAAAGATGAAAGGCTGCGGGGCAGATGCTATCTCTGCATGGATGAGTGTCCGGCTAGTCCCCTGCGCTCAAGCACTTGCTCACCGTGGAAGGTCTTGTGAGAACTCATATGAGTACCTGGCATGGAAAATGAATGAATGAGTGGATGAATGAATGAGTTGTATGAGTTGGGCACATTTTTGACATCCTAGGGACTCATTTTTTCTCGTCTGTCGTTGCGGGCGTTGAACCGGATGCCCACTGGAGCCTTTCTAGTCCTGCCTCTGCTCCACCATCTTCCTTGTCTATCAGGGCCCATGCAGCGCACGTGCAGACATAGTCACACATTACATTAAATATTAATTTTGCCGTATACCTCTTGGTGTCCCCTTGAGCTCTCAGCAGAGGAGGATGGAGACTCTGGAGTCAGACAGCCGGAGGCTTAAGTTTTTGAATTTGCCCCAGCAAATAGTGTGGTTTAGGGCAGGTTCTTTTCGCCTCCCGTCCTTTATCCTTGAAGTAGGGATAATAATCATTCTACTTATGGCTCAGAGTTGCTAGCATCAAGTGAGAGAATAAATTCGAAAGAGTTTTGCCCCCTGTAAATGTTACTGAGACGTTGGTTATGATGATCCCACTCACTAGGTGCTGCGTAAAGGCTCACGCAGTGTGTTGGTGACTTTCTGGGTTTTCTTCCATGTTTATTCAGGCTCTGCTAACATCAACTCCTCGTGCGTGTGTGTGTTTACTGGCCTTTACCCTAAGGCTGCAGAGAAATTAGGGCAGTGCGGCCAGAAGTTCCCCATCCCTCCGTAAGCCCACCGCCCAAGCGCTCCAACTTTGTCCTCCCTTAAGTCAACAGAACCTGTGGGGGCTGGGAGGGGGAACAAAAGAGCCCTTAGCAGGTAGGAGCAAGTCCTCTGTCTCTGAGCAAGTAACCACCAATAAAACCTGATCAATGCAGCCCCTTTTAAGTTGTTGGATCAGTGACCCAGAAAATAGCTCCCCTGCAGAAAAGGAAATGATAGTCAATAAACTGAGACGTCAATGGGAAAAATCTATTAAAGTGAGTGAGATATCAGGAGACCTCGGGTGTTAACGGAGACCCTTTGGAACAGAGCCATGGACAGAGAGTAGGTTTTTAACCCTCTCGAGGCCAGACCCGCCTCTGCCCCGACTCAGTAGCAGAGCCTGCAGCTTGTGCAGCTTCGCTCGGCCCTGCGTCTCCCCAGACGGTACCGAGATGCTCGTGGTGTGCTGAGCTCTTTGTGCTGTTCGCCCGTTCCAGCCGGTCCTGTGAGTGTGTGTGTTCCCTACCAGATGGTCAGCAGGTGGGGCTGGCCCAAGGCTCTGTAGGGGGTGCTGTCCTTAGAGATGACACTTCTCGGGCCCACGGGGAGAGGAGCCGGGGGGTCTCCGCTCCCTCAGTTATAACAGCTATTCTGACCTGGGTGTGGTGAGCCAGTGGGCCATGAGATGACAGCAGCCTGTCAGTCAGCAGGGCTTTGCTCCTCTGGAGTTTACAGGAAGTGAAAGCTGTCCCCAAGAGACTGTCCTAGCCTGCACATTGCTTCAGCGACTCTTCAAGCTCCCTGTGATCAAGTAGGGTGGGTGATGAGGGACATTGGGTTTCAGGGTAAAGCTGTGTTGAATCCAGAAAACTGTGGGAGCACCTGGGCAGGAGGGTAGCTCTCAGAATGGTGTGCTGGTCCCGGGAATGCTGTACAGCCCACCCCTGGCCCTTGTCCCGCACCTGTCCCCACCACCACTGCCAGCCTTCACGTGTTGTGTCTGTGTGTGCAGCTGCTGGGCGCGTCGCACAGAGTGAGGGCTGCTCTTAAGGAATGTCACTGTCGTAACACACTCAACAGACAGTGATGATGTCTTAAATAAAGGACATTTGGGGCCGGCCCAGTGGCGCAGTGGTTAAGTTTGCATCTTCGGCTTTGGCGGCCCGGGGTTTGCGGATTTGGATCCCGGGTGCGGACATGGCACGGCTTGGCACACCATGCTGTGGTGGGCATCCCACATATAAGCTAGAGGAAGATGGGCACAATGTTAGCTCAGGACCAGTCTTCCTCAGCAAAAAGAGGAGGATTGGCAGCAGTTAGCTCAGGGCTAATCTTCCTAAAAGTAGAAGGACATTTGGTTATGCTGATGTACCATGAATGAATGGAAAGTGTTAGAGGAAGTTTAAAGGGAGGCATGTTTTTGTGGAAATGGGGTGAGCTAGATAGGGACGGCCTAGGGCAAAGGGTGGCAGGGAGCAAGACCTTGGCTGTGTTCTTCTTCCTCTCATTCGTCTTTAGACAGAGACTTTTGCTGGTTGACTCTGTGCCTGGTGACTACAGACACGCTTTACGTGCGCTTGTTATTATTATTACTGCTGTTGTTTCATCTTTGAGTGTTACACTCTTCTTTTGGAAGGTGTAGAGTCATAGACCCATAGTATTTATGTCGTCCTGGAGTCAGCGGGTTCTAGGGGAGATATTGGCAGTGTCCTGGTCTATTTGGGACATTTCCAGGGCCCATGGGAGGGTGTTTATGCCCCAAGAGGCCAAAATCCCACAAGAATAAGATAAGATTACTGGATGAGAAAATTACAGACAAGTATCTCCAGACTGGGGCGCATCTCTCTCCTTGCATCTCTCCTGATGGAACACAGTGCTTGCGGGGTGTCAGCTGTTATGGGGGTGGGGGTGGTGACGTTTGGTGGGGTCGTGAAAGATCTTCTAATGTATTTGAGGAGCTAACTGATAAGCCACTCTATGACGGTGTCACTTTTGGAGCTGGGCTTGTCCTGTTGCCATGGCACAGGAATGCCTCAGGAAGAGAATCACTTCCCGAGCGCATGAGAACCGGACGGGTCTCCATCTTCATTCGCCACCTCGGGTTGGTCACGGCCCCTGGGAGGCAGTGGGGAGGTTTCCACTAGTGGTGACAGAATAAATTGACAAATATGCCATAGACGCACGAATTGAGTTTCTGGTTCCTCTGAGTCATGGGTTCGTCCCTTCTTTAGGACCTGGAGGTTTCTCTTTGGCATTTCAGGGAACATTCTGAAAGCTTCTGATGGGCCCCAGGTCTGCCTGGTGAGCCCAGAGTCTTGGGCAAGGTTCTATTTATTCCCATCCCTGGAGCAAGACAGGGGTGTTCCTTAGAGACCTCTTTCCCTCATCCCCTTCAACTCGGTGACATCCCAGTTTAAGAGGCATGTGAATATGGAGTCTGAAATATCTGAGAAAAATCAACTACTTACTCCTCGGGAGGCAGCCTGAGCTTGGGAGTGTGGTGATCTTTCTCTGAGTTTCAGGTAATCTTTTTCTAGCTGTGTGATTTTGGGCAAGTCAATTCACCTCTCTGAGCTCCAGTCTCCTCATTTGTAAAATGAAAGCCAATTATATCTTCCTCACAACGTTGTTTTCAGGTTCAAACATGATAATGTATGTATAGCATATTTACCACTGTCACTGGCACATAGTAGGAGCTTGGAAATTGTATTTCTTTCCTCTTCCAAGACATAATCATATTTGCAAAACTAAGTGTCCTATGTGCCAAACTGTGAGAGGAATTTTTAGAAACAGAGCCACTGTTGCTAAGAATGCATTTCTGTTGTGGGATGGGAATGAGGTTGTGGGGGGCCTGGACCCTCAGGGTCTTGGTGGCTGTGACCACAAGGGCCCCAAGCCCAGGCCTCAGCGGGAAGTTGTGTGTTTCTGCCACAAGGTGGCAGTATTGGCAAACACACCACATCCCATGGGCCACAGGGAGGCCCAAGAAGGAAGAATTTTACCCAATTTAAATTATTTTTAGAATGGGAATACGCGCTCAGAGATCACCAGTCCCATGATTCTATACCGCTGGAAATGGAGGCCCAGAGAATTTTGCCCAAGATCACACAGCAAGTCAATGGCAGAGCTGGGTTCCCATGGATCCAGGACTCCCTACTCCTGATTCATCATTCAACACATTTGTGCCCTGCTCTTTCCATCACTTTCTTCTGCTCAGGGTTGTGGGGGGGGATGAGGGGGGAAGGAGGTGGGGGGTGGGGACACTTACACGGGCTTGAGGGCCCTTGGTTCAATCTTAGCATCTCTGTTTTCAGAGACACCAATGGGAGTCCAAAAAAGGTTTACACAATTACCCAAAGTAAATTGTGGGATCCCAGAGTCCCCAAGATCTTAATCATGTATTCTGCACCTAACTTACCGTTAATTAGTCTCCTAGTGACAGAGGCAATGAGAAAAAATGATTTTCCCCTCCTCCGCCTGCAATAGTCTGGTCTGATTTTCGTAGATCCCGGGAGAAGGGGTGGCCTGGCTCTGGTTTGCCTGCTCTTTCACAGGACTAGGAGGACGGCAGTCTAGCTGGATTCATTAAGGCTTGGCCTGCGCTTGATTTGGCTTCTGCTGCATGTTAGGAACTAGATTAGTGCTAAAGGCCCGACCCTCACTGGGTGATATTGGGAGATGATGATGATTCCCAGCTCACAGCTGAGGAAGCTGAGGCTCAGAGGCTCAGGGAGGTGAAGTCACTCACCCAGGGTCACACAGGATTTCCAGACTGACCTTCTGCTCTTTCTGGGCTGACCCAGTAGGGTGGGGCAGGACTGAGGTGGCCCACCTTTGTGATTTGTGCCCTTAGGCCAGGTGCTTTGTCCTGCCACAGAAAGTCCCTGAGCAGAACGTTCTTTGCACAGACTCCCTCCCTCCTCCCACTTCGCCCCCTCCCCACTGCAGCTTCCCACGAGTTCCTTTCCAGAGCAGTCACTTGCTGAATAGGTTGCTAGTGGAAATGTGGTTTTCAAATTTGGGAAATCTCCATTAAGTCCTTTTATTTAAGGAGGATGTCATTATCGCGCCTCCCCGAGGACTATTACGGTTCTATTAGGCAAGGCCGCAGACTTCCTAGGTACTGTCTGGGGTCTGATTCCCGGGCAGGAAAATGTGAGACAGGAAGAAGTGAAGGGGGGAGAAAACAGGGGATGGGGGGAGGAGAAGGGAGAAAGGAGGAGAAAGAGGGAAAGAATGCAGGATGGAAAGAGAGAGGAGTGAGGACGAGAGAAAGAGAGGCAGAGGGCACAGCCTTGGCTCCCCGGGGCGGTGGAGAGAGGGCCGAGAATCTGGGCCACTTGGCTGGCCCACTAGTCCAGAGGGTTTAAGGTTACGCTGGAGGTGAGATGCCCGCCCTTCCTTCTAGCAGACACAGGTGAGTCCCGATGACACAGGCCTTCATGCCCTCCAGCTGCCAGTCCAGCCTCAGGCCTCCAGGTTCAGACTGGGGAGGGACCTCTGTGAGGCAGAGACAAAGAAGATGCCCAGGGAGGGCAGTTCTGGAAACTGGGGCTGGGCTCAGGGCGTTGGCTTTCCGCACCACTCCGTCAACATACTGTTTTCCCATTCTCTGCCCCTCTCTCTAGAAGGGAAGCTGCAGAAAAGCAGGACCTTCTTTCTGCTCTTTGCTGCCTTCCAGGTCCCTAGAACAGTGCCAGGCACATAGTAGGTGTTTGTGGAATGAATAATAAACAATGGATGAAGAAACAAGTCCACTGGTTCCCCATCGTCCTCCTCGTCATGTTTAAAACAGTCTTCTGGTTCAGATGGATCTTCTCTCTGTGCTCAGGGAAGGCTGGTGACCCTCGATGCCTTCATATTATCCTCTGAGACACACCCGCCCTGGGCAGGGTTTAGGGAGAGTCAGGAACCGCATGGCAAGCAGCTGACAGTGGCTGGGCCAAATGAGAAAGAAAAAAAATTATGCCTCTCCTGGGACCTGCCTGTTAGGGGGTTACCAGCCTCGGGCTGGAAATGGTTTCTGACCTCCGGGCAGGAAGGCTGCTGCTCCGCGGACAAACATCCTGGCTGGGAAATCCCCTGGCCTGGGGGCTCCTGGGGCCGGCGGCCTCGCTCCGTGCCATCCTGCCTCTTCAGACCTTCCC
Source organism: Equus przewalskii (assembly GCF_037783145.1). Classification (NCBI taxonomy): domain Eukaryota; kingdom Metazoa; phylum Chordata; class Mammalia; order Perissodactyla; family Equidae; genus Equus; species Equus przewalskii. The sequence continues at coordinate 19,791,763 of NC_091840.1, read as the reverse complement.
CTGGCTCCAGGCTTGAGGCCAGGCCCCCCCTCCACTCTCGGGAGCCCTGGTGAGAGCTGGCCCATTCCCCTCGGCGCCCCTCCCTCAGAGCTCCTGTGCAGAAGTGATTAATGAGGCGGAGGAAGCCTTTCTTCCCCAGCTGTGTCAACACGCCCCTGCCCGCCTCCCAAGCGGCCCTGCTAGCTGCAGGTCTGGGAAGAAGGCTCAGGCTGCCCTGGGTGATGGCCTCCTCCAGGCTGTTCTCCCCTCACCAGGGGCTCCCTTGAGGGCCCTGGCCTCCCACTGGGCCATCAGAGTCTGATGGTGATGATGATGATGATTTTATGATGCCTGCAACACTTGATATTTGCAGAGAACATGGCCCTCCTTTTTCTTGACTCCTCCTTCCAGCTGCCTGAGCCGGAGGATCGGGTGTGGCTGTCTTTGGGTCCCAGGGAGCAATTGGGTTACAGTTGCTGGAGCTTACATCACCTCCTCCGTGAAGCCTTCCCTGATCACCTGGACAGGCTTAGTGCATATCCCTGCCCTCCAGTCACTGCTGAATATTGTCAGTGTGTGGGGAGCTCATCTGTTTCTCTCACTGCTTTGTTAAGGGAGACTGTGCGTTTCTCTGGGTCTCATTCATCTTTGTCCCTTCAACCCTCTTCCCCGACATTCCCCTTCTCACAGCAGCCTAGCACCCCGCTTGGCACATCCTATGATAAATACCTATTGAATGAACAAATGACCTATAGATCTGGAAGGATCTGGAATTCCAGGGCTTTGGTCTGCCTGTGGTTCTGCAGACGATTCCCTTGTGTTGGAGCTGGCTGAGTCCTGCCCATGGACCACACATCCTGCATCTGGTCTCAGCTTGTCCTGGTGGGGCTCTTAGCGGTTACTGCTCCAGGACCCCTGATGGAGGGGCTCGTGAACTTGTGCTGCCGGGGAGCAGTAAGGGAGACGTGGGGGGCCAGGAAGCCAGAAGCAGCCATATTTTTTTTTAAGTAAACTTTTTATTTTGGAATAATTTTAGGTTTATAGAGACGTTGCAGCGATAGTGTTCACATGTACCCTCTACCCACTTTCCCCTCGTGTTACCGTCTGATATAACCCTGGTACTTTCGTCAAAACTGAGAAGTCAACACTGGCACCTTACTAGTAATTAAACTCCAGTCTTTATTTGTATTTCACTAGTTTCTCCATCACGTCCTTTTCTGTTGCGGGATCTAATCCTGGATACCACACCGTATTTAGACCACACGATTTTGAAGACGGTGTTTTATTTTAAAATTTGTGCTGCTGTCACTTTCTTCCTCATCGTCTATCTGGATTGATTTTACGTGAGAACAAAGGTTCTGCCTGCCAAATGTGCCAGTAAATGACTGTCACCATGTTTGTTTCTTGTGGCTTCTTGGGCTGTTTTGCATCTGGCCGCACACTGTGCAGAGCGAAGCGCTGCTCCACTCGGGAGCACAATCTCGGGTCATCTTCTGGATTCGTGACATTAAAATCTGCTGACTGCAGGTCCGATTTGAACGAGAGACAGGGATTGTTGGGCCAGTGCGGGGCTGGGGACAAGCTGTGTTTGGGGGAGGTCTGGGGGAAGAGCGATCTCGGGGTAGTAGCCCCGGGTTCCTGAGAGGCAGAGAGGTGACGTCTGAGCTGTGAGTACAAGAACTCTCCTGGTTTCCCTGGCTCATCGGTCTCAGCCTTTGCCTCTCCCTCTTTCTCTTTTTTTATCTTTTCATGTGTCTATTTGCAGCATCACAGTTGCTTCTGCTTGCACTCCTGGTCAGCTGGAAGAATTAGAGTTAAATTTTCAATTAAAATGTCGCCGGATGTTCTTTTAATAGCAGAGGCGAACATTCCGCCTGCTTTAAGGAAGACAGGATCTTCCTGTGCAGCTACGGCTTTGGAGACCCAAATGGCTGGGGCAGAAAGAAGCTGGAATGCAGGTGGGGTGACGGGTCAGTTAAGGTCCCTGCTCTTTGGCCCCCTCCACAGACCGCCTCCCCTTCTGGTGTGCAGGTCTCTGACCAACGTCCGCTGATGTCATTTTCCACACTTCTGGTTTCTAACTCTCTTTACTCCAAGAAGTGGACAGGCTGCTGGGGCTGTGGGAGGATGTGGGAGGTAAGGCATTTGGAGTTTGGTTTTGGAACGCTTCCGACTTTTGAAAGGATTGCCAGTGACTTCTGGGAGAGCCCTCCGCAGGCTGTCTGTTTTGGTCGGGGCTGGGCGGAGGTGGGAGGAGGAGGCTGAGGATGGAGAGCAGCCTAAGTGACCTTCCCGCCCAGCTGGGGACAGGACACCCTGCTGGGTGGGCCTGAAGCCAGAGGTCCAGTGCACGCCCTCAGGCTTCCACTCCACGTCTCCCAAAGCCGCACACTGATGAAAGAAGAGGCCTGTAGCTGGCCAGCACCAAATCGGCAGGCAGGAAAGCACAGGGGTCCCCTGAGCCCTCAGACACCAGTGCATTAAGGGGACATCCTTTCAGCTCTGGGTGGAGGGAGCCATGATGTGTGTTGTGGGAGCAAGGAGCATCCAATGCCATCTCCTTCATAATTCTCTGCTGCAAATCCACTTCCTGGTCTTTATATGATAATCTCAAAGGTCCATAGTAGTGGTCACTGCCTTCAGAACTTTTGAATGATGGTTTGAAACCTCATCATTTCCCACTCCCAGTCATTCCCCCAATTGAGACCATCTCAGCTGCTCTAGAAAGGAGCTGAGGTTGACTGCACTAGCTGTGCTTTGGGGTGCTTGCCTGCCCATCCCTCATTCCAGGCTCTGGAGGAAGTGCCAGTGTGGAGTGGAGGTGTCCTGGGTCCCTGGGTCTCTGCTTGCTGCTCCCAATGATTGGGACCTAAGGACAGGCAACTATAGACTGGCTAGTGACCCAAGGCCTTGCCCGAACCAGGAGTGCGGCCAGTCAGATCCCTGTTTTACTTTTAGCTGGGAAACAGAAGCTGGATCTGGTAGCAGCTGGGATAGTAGCTGATGGGGATTCTGTGAGGTTGAGGGTGAAAAGCCAAAGCCTCATGCAAACCAAAGTTTGAAAAACACTTCCAGGGGGCCGGCCTGGTGGTGCAGCGGTAAAGTTCACACGTTCCGCTTCTCACTGGCCCGGGGTTCGCTGGTTGGGATCCCGGGTGTAGACATGGCACTGCTTGGCAAAAGCCATGTTGTGGTAGGCGTCCCACGTATAAAGTAGAGGAAGATGGGCATGGATGTTAGCTCAGGGCCAGTCTTCCTCAGCAAAAAGAGGAGGATTGGCAGTGGTTAGCTCAGGGCTGATCTTCCTCAAAAAAAAAAAAAAAGAGAAAAACACTTCCACTCTGAAAGAACAGAGTGGAAGAAGCTGGTTGGCAGAGAGAGGACAATGGAACAGATGCCCAGAGAGAAACAGAGCAACCACAAGACAGGGGCCAAACGCTGCCGCCTGCTCTGTGGCTTTCCCATTTGCATTCTGGTTCTGGACCCCTGACTACGTGTATCGTTGCCACAAACTCTCCTTTCCTTGGCATGACTTAACTGGGTGTCTGTTCTTTGCAGATAAATAAGACAGGCCAGAATAAAGGTGCATCTTGCCCACTCCTGGGAGTGCAGTTTCCTCCTTCCAGCATCCTTAAGATGGGGAGATATTTTCTAGAACTCTGAGCCTGAATAAGGACCGTGTCTCCCATGCATAATCTGTACCATGCTTCTGGTGGATTATGGGTGAAATGGGTGGATTATAGGTTTTGGGGGTCTGGTCGGGGAACCTAAGCTGGCTGTGGGAAAATGAATGTTGAATTTGAAACAACCAGCTTAACAAGGATCTCTGGGGTTGGCGCCTGAGCATGGCGCTCCTGTGCAGCCCAGCTGGGATCTCACTTCTCTCTCCATTGCCTTTCCTCTTGATCCTAAAACCCTACTCACGTCTCTCTCTCTCTTTATAAGACCTACTCCCTTTGTTGCTACCTCCAGACTCTGCCTGTCCCATAGCACCACCTTCTCTCTCCATCTCCAGAAATTCTTGAAGGAGCTGTCCACTTCCTCACCTCTCGTGGATTCCTCAACCCTCTTCCCATCATTCCATGGAAATGGATGTGGTAGTCCACGGGTTTAATGGAAATGCAGATTTTGGTTGAAGTTGCTCTTACTAAAGTCAGCAATGACCTCCTTGTCTTTAAACTACGGTTTGGCTCTCATCTTCTCTTCGTGCCCTTACCGCTCTGCCGCGTGGAAGCCTTTCTCCTCCTTTAGTTTGTCAGCTCTCCCGGTCCCCTGGATATCACTCTCTCCTGCTCTCCCTTCTCCCGGATCTGCTTGCTGGCCCCTGGTCTTCCCTCATCTCTTTCCATCCTTCCTCCACTGGCCTTTCATCTTCAGCTCTCTTCTCCCTCTAAACCCTCTCTCTGGCTCGGCTCATGTGAGCCCAGATACCCTTGGCTTACAGAGCAGTACCTCCACCCTGAACTTTTCCCTGAGCCCGGTATCTCGTCTGGTCATTTCAGCCGAACATCTCCCATCACTCAGAGTCAGAAAGTCCAAAATTTGGCACATCCTCTTCCCCCAACTTGCTCCTCCTCCCATATTTCCCTGTTTTGTTTACTGTAGCCACTATGTACAATCACCCAAAACGGAAACTCGGAAATCAACATAGACTCCTCCCTCTCTTCACCCTCTGTATCTACTTAGTCACCAAGTTCTGTAGCTTCTTATCAGAAATCTCCTTAACTCCATCCCCACCACCACTGTCTTGGTTCAGGCCTTTATCGTTGCTCCCTTGGATTATTGCAAAATATCCCCAGTGACTTTTCTACCTCCAGACACTTCCAGCTTCAATCCTTCCTCTCCATGGCTGCCAGCGTTCTCTTTCTAAAAACAGATCAAAATGCCATTTCCTACCTTAAAACTTCCAATGGCTCCCCGTTGCCAGTGGAACAAAATCCAAATTTTTATTTTAGCATACTGGGGCTTTCGCGGTCTGTGCCGAGTGTATCTTACCACCTCCCTCTCCCACCACTGCCCCTCCTGCAGCTTTGCCCGGCCATCTGTGCCTCTCTCCATCTCTGATCACGCTGCTTCTTTCATACTCTGCCTTAGCACATGCGCACAGGTCTGCTATAGACTGAATGTTTGTGTGCCCCCAAAATTCATGTTGAAATCCTAACCTCCAATTTGACTGTGTTTGGAAGTGGGGCCTTTGGTTGTGAGGGTGGGGCCCTCGCGATGTGACTGGGAGGAGGGCCCTTAGTAAATGAGCCCCCGGAGAACTCCCTCGCCCCTTCTGCCGTGTGAGGACGTGGTGAGAAGACAAGTACTTATGAACCAGGAAGTGGGTCCTCACCAGACACTAAATCTGCCAGCAATTTGATCTTGGACTTCCCAGCCTCCAGAACTGAGAGAAATAAATTTCTGTGCTTTATAAGCCACTCAGTCTACGGTATTTTCGTTATAGCAGTTTGAGCAAACTAAGACAAGGTCCTTGTCTGGAAAGCGCTAGTCCGTCTGTCTGGCACAATTGTGTGGAATTCAAGGCCCTGCTCTGCAAAACCTCCCCCTACTGTCAGCTACATAGTTGTCCTAAGTTCCCACATTCCTTTGTCTCTAAAGAGCACACATCACTCCATATCACAGGCATTTTTCTATGTCTGTCTGACTACTAGATTATAAGGATCTTGAGACCCAGGGTCACGTCTGATTCAACCAAGGCCTGGCGGCATCGGGCACATATAGATATTCAGTGAGTGTCTATTCTTGAAGGAAGGAATGAATGAATGAACAAAAGAATGAATGATATTGGACTGTGTTTGGGCCTAGCTCTTTATTTTTTTTAAAAAGATTGGCACCTGAGTTAACATCTGTTGCCAATCTTCTTCATTTTTTTTTCTTCTTCTCCCCAAAGCTCCCCAGTACGCAGTTGTATATTCTAGTTGCGGGTCCTTCTGGTTGTGCTATGTGGGACGCTGCCTCAGCATGGGGTGATGAGTGGTGCCATGTCCACGTCCAGGATCTGAACTGACAAAACCCTGGGCCGCCGAAGCAGAGCACGTGAACTTAACCACTCGGCTGCAGGGCAGCCCCTGGACCTGGCTCTTTCTAGTGTGTGGGTATAAGCTGCAGTGGGGAGTAGGGGGTTGGGAATACATTTGTCACATGCTGTTTATGGCCATTTTCCCAGGGCAGTGCCCGGCACATGGTATAGGCTCAGAGCGTTGGTGGGTTGGTTGTATGAAAGGTCTTAAGTTTGGGATGACTTAGATTTCTTTGCAATGAAAAGCAACAAATAAACATTCCTCTCTCCATTTTACCGATGAGGCAACTGAGCTTAGAAAGCTTGCACAACTCTTCCCAGGTACGCGGTAGCCTTAGATTTTCCAAGCAACAGGGTGCCAGGGTCTGTGGGGCTGCTGGGTTCAGAGTTGCTCACCAGCCTGGAGGCCTCAGTTCGCATGGGGTCAGAGGGATCTCAAGCTGAATTCACGTGGCCATGCTGTTCTCTGCAGGCCAGAGGTCTTTTCACTGGGGTTTGTATTCCAGGAAGGGACCCTCATGGCAGGCCCAGGTCTGGGCTGAAGGGAGCAAAGGACTTGCCACAGGCCCCAAATGTAAGGGGGCACCGGAAACCTCAGTAATCAAGAGAATTAAAATTTAACACCATATTTAGGAAAAAAATCAGTGAACTGTAGCCCATGGGCTGGCTGCCTGCTTTTTAAAACAAAGTCTTCTGGGAGCCAGGGCTGAGATTAGGGCGGGGCGGGTGAGCAGGGCATGGAGTACGGGGGTGGATCTTGTCTTTACTTGAAATTTTCATATTTTGTTCATCATGAATTTTTGCATTAATTTTGATTTTAAAAAACTGCATTAGGGGGCCGGCCCCGTGGCGGAGTGGTCAAGTTCGTGCGCTCCGCTTCAGTGGCCCAGGGTTTCTCCAGTTCAGATCCTGGGCGCGGACATGGCACCGCTCATCAGACCATGCTGAGGTGGTGTCCCACATGCCACAACTAGAAGGACCCACAACTGAAAATGTACAACTACGTACCGGGGGCTTTGGGAGAAAAAAGGGGAAAAAGCCCCCCCCCCCAAAAAACTGCATTAAAATATTATCTATCTTGATTTCTGAGTTTTGGGGTGCCCCCTTACATTTTGTGCCCCAGGCAAGTGCCTCACTGGTCACTCAGGGCTTTCCCACGGTGTACTGGAAACCTGGGACCCAAGATGGGCAGCTGTAGGTCAGTGCCAGGCCCTGGAGGCTCACTTCCCCTGGGTCCCTGGCTGACTATAGCCCCAAGCAGCCGGTACGAAGTAGCTGCGGGCCTGGACACTTGCTGTCCTTTGGAGATTGTGGCATGTGGTTTTGCTTTGGGTTCTTTAAGAAGTTGGGTCTCCTCTCGCCCACTGGTGTTTGATTGTGGAACAGCTCCCATCTGCCAGCCACCGGGGTGACAGAATTGGGATTCTAAATGTCTTTTAAACCCTCTCCTTGCCTCCATCCCCACTGCCCTGTCTCTCTTCCGACTGGTCCTCCTGCTGCCAGCCTCACCACTCTGCATCTCAGCTTCCACAGCCACCGGGGTCAACTGGACAAAGTGCACACTGGCCTCAGCGTTCCGCAGCTGAACTCTCCAGTGCCCTTGTCATAAGTCCCAGTGCCCTAAACAAACTCTTCCTGGGCCAGCTCAGCCCTTGGATCCCGTCTCTGCTCCAGGCACACCAGACTCCTTGGGGTGTGGGGGTGTGTAGGAGCCCTTTCTTTCCTGCTTCTCTGCCTTTGCACACATGGTCCCTTCCCCTTAGAGGCCTTGTCCCCTCTCCTCTACCTTCTGAACCAGCCCAATGATCTTCTCCTCTGCTTATCTCGGTTATCCCACTTTTCCCTCTGCACTGTAGTTATTTATTTACTGTGTCCCCCCCCCCAAACTGTGAGCTCCTCGAGGGCTGGTCATCCCCATTTTGTATCCTCCCTGCCCCATCCCTACGCCCCCAGTACGGGGCCTGGCACAGATAGGCTCTGAGTCAATGAAGGAATGCATGAACAGAGAGGACATAATCTTGTCTGCCCTTCTAGGATTTGCTGCGCAGCATGATTTTGAGCAGAGCCTAATCCCTGGCTTCATTTTAGAGCTCATAGCATCAGATGTGGAAATTAGGGGCTCCTGGTGCCCCAGTGACAGGGAGGACAAATGAAAAGCCCACTTGGGGAGAGCTGGGCCACTCCAAGGAAATGAAAACTAAATCGAATTAATTAGCAGTCATATTGAACCCTGCTTCTTGAGTGTGCTAAAAGTCTGATTAAACAAACAACAAAAAAGATAGAATGACTTTGCTATTATTATTATGTTTTTTTATAAGAGAAAAGAGAAAAAACAAAGATGTTGATTTAAGATGCGGCCCAAGGCTAGGGGCCCAGGGGAAACCTGGCGAACGCTCCCGTTGTTCGGGGTCGGAGGTCGCAGGAGCAGCCGCTGCCTGGGGATCAAGCTCAAGGTTCTGGAGTGATGGAAAAACCTGGCCTGACGCTTTTCCTCAGTGGACCCTTAACTCGCTAACAGGAGCCAGCTGAGCGAGCACAAACAGAGGCGCTGTAACGGCACAGATCCCAGCTTCCTCTGAAATTTCCAGGCCTCTTTTTTCCTGTCGGATTCCAGACAGATGAAATTTTCCTGGCCCCAGCCCTGTTCCTGGCAGCATCTCCCCTCTGAATCACCATAAATCAGGGCTAAGGGTGAGCGGTGGGATTTTCCTGATTGACAAGCGGCTACCCTGGTAAAATGGGGGCTCCTTTCCTAGGCTAAAAATAGCTCTGGGGTACCGCCCGGGCCCTCCCCATCGCCAGTCCCTGTAGGTATCTGCTTTGGGTTTTAAATATTTGTATCTGTCTATGATTATGATTTCATCGAGGAGGGCTGTGGACGTGCAGATGTGAGCCACTGGGGGCCGCGGTGGTCGTAAGTGACACCATTGTTCGCGGGAGCACATCGGAGGCCCGTGCATTCCTCAAAGCCTCCATCATCCACGGAGCCCCCAATTAATTTCAATACAAACACCGGATTTGGCCTCCCCCGCGCCTTTGCAGCCATAACACATGAGGTCATGCCGTTTTGGTTAACCAGAGGAGTTTCGTGGGCGAGGTGGGGGGCTTCCAGGCCCCTGAGGGTAACTATCCTGCATGGCTCCGGCTGGACTCCTTACTGCACAGGGTCCACCCGCATATCCCCAAATCTCAGAATCACCGGGAGGATTTGTTGAAATACAGATTGCTAGGCCGACCCCAGTTTCTGTGTCAGTAGGTCTGGAGCAGGACCTGTAAATTTACATTTCTGGTGACGCTGGTGCTGCTAAAGCCCCTTGTGAGCACCTCCATTGATAGAACTTACCCTGCTGGGTTGCAGCGACCTGATTGTTTGCCCTTTCCTTCTGCAGAGGGGAGGGCCGGGACTGTCTCTTTCATCTCTATAGCCCAATGCTTAGCAGCCTGCATGGCACAGTGAAGTTGCCCACCGCAGGTTTGTTGATTGAATGAACCGTGAATACAGAACCCACTCACTGGCTGCACAGCTCAGCTAAGAGAGGAGGGTGGCAGACAGAGCCTGCTCTTTAAGGACCTGGCTGCTGTTCTCTAGAGGGGCGCTGCTGGGCAGGTGGGCTGCTTACTGGGGCTCTCGGGGTCACAAGTGGGTATCACCCCAATCAACGTGAATAAGTGCAGCCCCCTTTCCCCGCAGGCCTCCCAGAAAGCCAGAAACAGGAAGCTGCTGATTCAGCTGCCAGCCAGAGAGGCCAGAAGGAGGAATGGAGTCAGGATTTCAACTTGATTCTCTCCTTCTGAGACCTGGGAAGGCCAGATGAGGAGGGGATACCACAGACTCTGTCCCTCCCTTTGAGCTACGTCTGAATATCGGTCACCCTTCCTGCCACCTTATGCTCCAGCCACACAGTCTGGCAAGATCTGCCCCCTGCCCCAAGTTGTGAGGACGCATCCTGTACCTCAGTCGTCTCTGCAGCTCCCCCTTCCTCTTCCACACCTAGAACTGTGTTTTCCGTGTTCTCTCGGACGCACCACTTCTTTCAGACCATCACACTTTTGTCGCCTCTGCTCAGCGCTCCCCTCGTTCCTTCTTTGCTGGTCAACATCCAACTCAGCCATTCAGGGCCGTGTCCGAAGGTGGCCACCTGTGCGGGTCAGAGGCTCATTGGCTCCCCTGGGCTCCCACGTGGCAGCACCATCACGGCCTCTTATGTTGGTTCAAATGGGTTTGGTTCCTGCCCCAGATGGGCAGTCTCATCCGTTCCTCAGCCTCTGTTCTCCTGCCTGGTTTTCAGTGGCTGCTCAGTAGGGTCACTGAGCTGGGTGCACCTGCTCCTCCTGAGAATGTGTTGGTGAGGGGGACCAGCTCGGGGCATCGCTCACCCCTTCACTGCGAGGGCTGCTTTGGCTGAGCAAGGGGTCTCCTCCCTCCACTCCCCATTCTGAGGGTGTCCCTGTCTAGCCACCTGAGCAGCTAAAAGGGACAATCGGTTGGGGTAGAGGGGGTTAGTGTCCAGCAGCCAGTGTGGCTCAGAGAGCAGGGATCCCCAAGATCTGCAGAACAGAGTTCAAAGCCCGGTTCTGCTTCTTACCACCTGTGTCAACTTGAGCAAGTTATTTGTTGTCATTGAGCCTCAGTTTCTTCTTCTGTAAAATGGGGATGATGACCCTCACTTCCAAGGCTGTGGTAAGGAAGAAAGAGGATAACGGATGCAAGGCTTCAGGCATAGGCCTTGTGCGGCTGCCTCCCCCTCTCCACCAGAACTTCAGAATGGGCACCTTCAGCTTTCTCTTTGTAAGTCCTGGAAGTGGCCAGCTTTCCAGAGATCTCCTTAACTTTCCGACAGTAATGGAGGACAGCCGTCTGAGAGGGGAGTCCATGAGGGCAGGGAGCAAGCTGTTTCACCCAGGCCGATTTCAGCTGGAAAACCAGGCCTCAGACAGGAGGGAGGAAAAATTATTAAAGGATTAAATCCAGAATAATCCTATAAGCCCCAGGAGGCTCAGAAAGCAATAAGCCACAGACTTAGAATCTGATCTGTGAAGTCACGGGGGCGGAATGAGCATCCGAAGGCTGGGAGTGGGTTTCAAGTGTACAACGCGGTCAGATCTTTTCTAAAATGTGGCCTCATTTTCGTCACTCGGACAGCATTTTTTTGTTCTCATCTTGTCATGGTTTTTAATAACAATAAGTGAGCTGCAGGAGTGGGGGAACTTTAGCTAAAATTCAATAAAAATAAAAATTTAATTAAAATACACAAGTCGTGAAATTTCATCCTTGTAAAGTGAGATGTCTTGGGACTCTGCCCCGAGCACATCTTGCTCCTGAGGCCCCAGGTTCATGCTGGCTCCTCCTCAGGCCTGATAGATGACACGCAGCCTGGACAAGCGCTGCCAGCTGAGTGAGGAGGCGGCTTCCGGCCCCTCCTCCACAACTCTCTCCTGGATGAAGGAGGTCCCCAGTGTCCTGCCCAGAAAGGCCAGGAGGGCCATGGGACTGGAGTAGGGGGCGTTTGAGGGGACTGGCTGCAGACCCTTGCTTGTGGGCTGTGGGAGGGACTGAGTACCTTGAACTTTTGGGGCAGAAAGTGTGGTTTTCACATTTTCCCAGGCAGAGAGAAGAGCAAAGACCTGGCCACTAGAGCCTGGGAGTCTTGCAGTCTAGGTCAAGTGATGTCACAACTAGCTGGACAACTTGAGCAACTCACTTCTTTGTGGGTCTCAGTTTTCCCATCTGTAAAATGAGTCAGTTAGGCTAGATCAGAGATTTTGCAAAGTGTACATTGAGGAGTCTGAAGGATTTCACAGAACCTTCCTCAAGGCCTCTCTGGGGCCTTCAAAGGTCAAGGCTTCCCCTCCCCCTCACTGCCTCTTTTTGTCTGTTTCACAGATTGGGTTTTCTTGTAAGATTGTGTTTAAACAAAAGGATGAGGATGTTTGAAAACCTCTGAGGACTCTTCCGTCCTCAGAACATTGTGCGATCTGCCCTGCAGCTCTGACTCCAGCTTCCATCCAGCAGCGTGGGTCTCTCTCCTGCTCTATTATGTGGGGACCTCTCTCCCTCCCCACTCTTGTCACCTTCTTTTTTTCTATCTTGTTTTCTTAGTCATGGAACTCTTTGCAAATTGAATGAAAGCTACCAATCCTCTCTCCAGAAAAATACACATAGAAAAAAATACACACATACAATGAAAATATAATTATTTTAGCATCCGGATTCGTTTTGGGGAAAGAAAATGCCTTCTTTTGGAAAATTACCCTATGGGGCTATAGATCCAGGGCAGGCTCTGAAAGGTGGAAGCAGAACAGAGGGACGACTGACTTGCTCTGTCCAGTCTGGGATCATCTCATACCCTGCAGGTATTTCCCTCCTTCTGCTCTGGGTTGACCCGGACTGATGGATGGATGGACAGATGGACAGACATGGAAATCAGCCCCTCCCCATGACTTCAATACCAAAAAAGAGTTGCAGACTTGCCTAGAGGTTTGAGGACCAGCAAGGTAGAGTAGATGGAAACACTGGCCACGTTCAGCCTTTTGGTAGCAAGTGCCTAAACCTCAACTCAGATTTCTTAAGAAAGAAATCAGGGAACATGGACTATGTTGGCTCCCCTAATTGGGAAGTTGACAGTGGAGCCAAATTCTCATGAGTTGCACAACTCCAGGGGGTGCTGTCCACGTGGGGCAGTGCTCACCTTGGTTCAAGTGGATCCATACACACGAAGATGCCGCCCTTCTCTCTCGTGTCTCTTGGCTTGGCTTCTTTTGGTTTTGGCTTCATTCTCTTTCCTGTAGAGAGGCCTCTTGCATACAGTTGGGAAATGGCTCAGGCCTACCTCACACCAGTTCTGCCACCCCAGTTTCTGGGGGATGGTGCACTTAATTGGATGGGCTAGGCCTGGGTCAGGTGCTCACCTTCACGGCTGGAGGCCTGGGATGCTGTATATGGCAACACTTCCAAAAACACAGAATTGGGGAAAAGCAGTTCTCCCTTTTTATCAGATGGTGAAGGGACATTGGGCAGATAAAAAACAAACACATAACACACATACAAATACAATAACATCAAAATGAAACGAATGTCCACTTTGCCTTGCTGGTCCTTGAACCTTTAGTCTGCAACATACTTGGGTGTGAGTGATTTTGCGTGTGTGTTGAAGTCTCGGAGAGGGGCTGACTTCCACATCCCAGTCAATCCAGAGTAGAACCAGCAGGGTTGGTGAGATGATCCACAAACCGAACTAATTTGGGAGACGGTGGAGCCAGTGATAACCAGGAAAGTTGTTAGCCAGATCCCGGAACCCCTGGAGGGGCTGGGAGGGTGCACGTGGGATGGGGTAGGTGCTGACTGTATTGGAACTCAAAGCATCGGGTGTCTTAGCTGACATCTGGATCATACACGCACAACATTGCATAAGATTCTGGGGTTCGGGATCCCCTGAAGCCCCCCATCTTGGACGCGGCCTCTCTCCGGCCTTTACTTTCTTTCTCCACACTCATTCACGCTCTTCCTCTCCTGCAGCAGATTTCAAGGCTGAGGCTCCAACCCTAACACTCAGCCCCCTCTAACTCATCTCTGAGGTGTCATACATACACTCCCCTGGGAATTTTCTGGACTGTTCTCAAAGGGCTACTGGGCAAGCCTGCCTTCTGCATTTGTGCCGGTTTTCCTTCCCCTCAGGATGAGGTAGCAATCCCAAGAGACTAAAAATGTCCTGCTACCCCCACCCCTCCCATCTCTACTGCTGAGGACTGTCCTTCCTGATGAGGTCACCTCTGGCACAGGGGCCTCAGCTAGAATGAGCAGCTCCAGGTCACCCACTGCAGGCAGCTCCTAGCAGGGGAGCTGCCACGACATGGTCCTGGGCCCCAGCTGCTGTGGGATTTACTGCTCCCTGCTTTTTTTGGATCTGACAACTGCAGAAAGCGTTGGAGAAAGGATTTTGAATTTGTCCCAAGGAAATAATTCAAAAGAAGACGCTATAGGAAAGAATGTGTCCATTGATATGGTAGTGACACTGATCGGCAACATCCTAAAAGTCCAGTAATGAGAAGAACCAACATCTGCCCTGCAAGTCACATTACTCCACCTGTCTCTCACAGTTACCAGTGAGCTGGGCAGACACTTGGCCCAAGTTTACATAAGGAGCAAGGGGCAGAGCTGGACTTCAAGCCTGAACACTTTCAACCACCCCACGACGACTATGTTCCCTCCGTATGGTTTTACCCCTTGCCTTACACAGTAAGTTAGCAAAGAATGCCTCCTATTGATTGCTGGCTTACATTGTGCCCTGCTCTGTACCAGACATGCTGCATATGTGCTCCCATCAGCTCGTCCCCAAACCCTGAGAGATGGATGTTATTTTGAAGATGGGGAAACTGAGGTTCCAAGTGGGTAAGTTATTTGCCCAGAGGCACAGATGCACTTTTAAGTTGTGTCTGATTGTTATTACCACTTGTCGCTGAGTGTGATCCCCAGGGGACTGATCGACTTGATGACAGGGCATGTGCCTTTCCTCTCTGGCACTGGAGCACCTAGAGAGTGCCCAGAAAGTGCTGGTGGTGTTTGTGCAAGAGCAGTAACGGCCTGGCCTGCGATTCGCAGCTGTTTCTGTAGCCCTTCCTGGAGGCGAGCACGTGCTCTGGACCCGGCCTCAAGTTTCTGTCTGGAGGGCTAGGAGGGCTGCGGGTGGGGGCTGGGAGCGAGAGGAAGCAGAGGAGAGCTGGTATGCTTCTCCCGTCCTGCAGAGCCCTGTGCTGAGCTTCCTCCTCACCCAGCAGCTTGCACAGACCCTGACTACAGTACTCACCCAGACGATCTGTGTGGGTTTTTTCCATACCACTAAACAACTAAGTTCTCCATGGACACTGACCAGGTGTCCCACAAATTTAACTCAGTTCTGACACTATCTACCTGGAGATAGAGTCAGATCCCATAGGTTAAGGGCTCAGTCCTACAAGAACACCCCCAACCCTCCCACTTCAGATGCTAATTCCAAGCCCAGGTTGTCACCTGTGCTTTTGACCAACTGGCTATAGATGAGAGTGTCCAATGATCCCTCCTGAGGTTCGATTAATTTTCAAGAGCGGCTCACAAGAATTAGAGAAACATTTTACTTTCTAGATTACTGGTTTATTGTAAAAGGATATAACTCAGGAACAGCCAGATGGAAGAGATGCATAGGGCAAGGTATGTGGGAAGGAGAGAGGAGCTTGCATGCTCTCTCCAGATGCTCCACTCTTCCAGCACTTCCACGTGTTCACCAACCTGGAATCTCTCTGAACCCTGTCCCTCTGGGTTATTAGTGAGGCTTCACTACATAGGTGAAATTAATTAAATCATTGGCCATTGGCAATTGAACTCAAGCTCCATCCCCTCCCCCATCCCCAGAGGTCAGGGAGGTGGGGCGGGAAGTTCCAACTCTCCAATGACATGGTTGTTCCTCCGGTGACCAGCCTCCATTCTTAGGTGACCCAGAGGCTTTCCAAAAGTCACTTCATTAACATAGCAAAATACATATTTATCACTCTCATCACTTAGCAAATTCCAAGGGTTTTAGGAGCTCTGTGCCAGGAAGGGGACAAAGACCAAATATATATTTCTTTATTTTTTTAAGATTTTATTTTTTTTCCTTTTTCTCCCCAAAGCCCTCCAGTACATAGTTGTGTATTTTTAGTTGTGGGTCCTTCTAGTTGTGGCATGTGGGATGCCGCCTCAGCATGGCTTGATGAGCGATACCATGTCCACACCTAGGATTCGAACCGGTGAAACCCTGGGCCGCCAAAGCAGAGCGCGTGAACTTAAAAACTCGGCCACAGGGCTGGCCCCTCTTTTTTTAAAAAAAAGATTTTATTCTTCCTTTTTCTCCCAAAGCCCCCCAGTACATAGTTGTGTATTTTTAGTTGTGAGTCCTTCTAGTTGTGGCATGTGGGATGCCACCTCAGCATGGCTTGACGAGCAGTGCCATGTCCTCGCCCAGAATTCGAACTGGCGAAACCCTGGGCCACCGAAGCAGAGTGTGCAAGCTTGACCACTCAGCCACGGGGCCAGCCCCTAAATATATATTTCTTGTTATCAATCACAGTGTCATACTATGTTATAGGTCATCATTGATTCATACATCTCTCCTTCTCCTTAGACTGGAAGTGCCTTAAAGTTTCTGTAGCCCCAGCACTTGGACCATGCCTGGCACATGACAGAAGTCCTGTAAATGACTGTTGATTAAACGAGTTAAGGAACTGAAGAAGTGTGGGTAGGAGGCAGGAAGGGGACAGGATCAGGGATTACAGGGTGCCATAGCCTCTGCACTAGTCAGTTTGTCGGCAATAATCCTTTATAACAGACCATCCCCAAACAGCCAGTGTTCATATATTTCCCAGCTCAGGAGTCCGTGGGTTGGCTGGCTTTGCTGGGCTCAACGGTACCTGGCTCCAGGCTTAGACTCAGGTCTGCTCCACGCGTTTCTTCATCTCCTAGTGCAAGCTGCTGTTTGAGACATGCCCCTCTTGTGGTGAATGGCAGAGGTGGAAACATACGGCACCCCTTCAAGCTTTGGCTTGGAACTAGAGCACCATCACTTCTGCTCACATCCTGTTGGCCAAAACTGGTCATATGGCCAAGCCCAACATGACTGGGGTGGAGAAATATATTCTGCCCACTCTCCTGCCTCAAGGTCACAAGGTAGGTGAGAGGAAAGAGCTGATAGCAATCTACCACAGCCTCCCTTATAACAAAGCCCAGGGGCCAGCCGGGTGGCGAAGCGGTTAAGTTCCCACGTTCCGCTTCTCGCCAGCCCAGGGTTCGGATCCCGGGTGCGGACATGGCACCGCTTGGCACACCAAGCTGTGGTAGGTGTCCCACATATAAAGTAGAAGAAGATGGGTATGGATGTTAACTCAGGGCCAGGCTTCCTCAGCAAAAAGAGCAGGACTGGCAGTAGTTATCTCAGGGCTAATCTTCCTCAAAAAACAAACAAAAAACAAAGCCCAGCCCCCCTTAAAACAAAGCCCACCCTGCTTTGTTCCTTCAGTGAGTGTCTCTAGAAGATTGCCTGTTGGTCCCAGAGTTCTGCTTGTGACCACAATATCACTTTCCTCTTGGGGTTTAGGGCAGAAAATGACAATTGCCCCCATTATCCTTTGCCTCTTTCTTCTTTTTAGAAATAGGGCACCCCAGGTTTTAGTTGGGCACATGGTGCCCACTGGGGGCCACATGTCCCAGCCTCCTTTGCAGCTAGATGTGGCCATGTGATTAAGCTGTGGCCAATGGGATGAAGCAGAAAAGCTACAGGCACCTGCTTTTTCTTTAAAGATTGGCACCTGAGCTAACAACTGTTGCCAATCTTCTTTTTCTCCCTAAATCCCCCCAGTACATAGTTGCATATTTATTAGTTGTGGGTCCTTTTAGTTGTGGCATGTGGGATGCTGCCTCAGCATGGCCTGATGAGTGGTGCTATGTCCGTGCCCAGGATCCAACTGGGTAAAAACCCTGGGCCACCGAAGCAGAGTGCGTGAACTTAACCACTTGGCCATAGGGCTGGCCCTACAGGCACCTTCTAATGACAGCTTATGAGGAAATTGCCTGCCCTCCTTCCTCTCTCCTCTTTCCTCAGGCTGGAATGTGGGGTCACCTGGATGACAAGACCCTAAGGAAGGACAAGCCAACATAATAGAGGGAATCTGGGTGTCCAGCAAGCTCTTGGAGTTTGCCCTGGTTACCTGCCTAGCCCTGGTCCATAGCATGAGAGAAAAATGACATTCCCTCTTGTGCCTTATTTTTGTTTGTTCCATCCTCTTAGCTTGTACCTCAACTCACACGAGGTCACTTGCTTGCTGTCCCATTGCCACCCCCACTCCAGCCCTTAAAGGATTCTGGTCTACCCATTGTCCCTCATTCACCAAAATGTGTATTCAAATCCTTTTTCTGATTTTCCTTAGCAAAACTGAGACAGGATGGATTTAAAAAAAAGGTTTCATGAACTACAAAGACAAGTTAAAGTAGAAATAAAGTCCAGGAAGCGAAGCAGAAACCAATCTGGTTTCTATCGTAGAGGTACTCGACCACAGCCAGGAGCAGGGCGGGCCCACTGGGATTTTGCCCAAGGAGCTGGAAATTTAGAGGATAGGAAATTTAAAGAGATAATTCCAGAAAGTGATAAAATTTTAAATGTTGCAAAATTTACATACTGATAGCAGATGTGCTCCTTCGGGTGACACAGAAACAAAGGGATTTGGCTCTTCCACAAGAAGTTTCCAGAGGCCCATTGTTAATAACAACCTTCTCGTTATTCATAGGTGGAAAATCAAACTTGGCTTGAGGGTGTGTTACGGGCCCTTGCCTGAGGCAGCCAAAATGCCAGTTAGAGCTCTGGGTCCCATCACAGGTGACTCATTCCGTGGGCCTCCACCTCTTCACCCTCAGCTTTCAGAATTTTCAACTGGTACAACTTCGTGGCTCCTTCATGGAGTTTCTTGCTCCCCAACTCTCAGGCTGCTTCTATCTAACCAGCATCATCTTTTTTCCTGCCCTCTCTGGCCAGGGCTCCTGGCAAGTTTGTTTCTTTCTTGGTTTAGACCAGGGAAGTTCCCTCTGGCTCCCTGGAACCCCTCTTCTTAATTCTGGGTTCAGTTCAGAGTGACTGTGTCAACCCCAGGCCATGCCAGACTCTGATGATAATTACAGCTAGTAACCTGTGACCCCATAGCTCCCAGAGTCCTGTGGGAATTTAACATTAATAAACCTCAAAGTCTCACGATTCCTTCATTATACAATATCCTCTGCTTCCACGGGAAGGAAGTACTAAATGGGCATCTGCTGTGCCCTAGGTATTTTCCCATTTACTTTCCCATCTAGCTGCAAGATAACATGGTAACAGGCAAGACAGCAGAGGCTCAGAGAGGTGAAGGCCCTTGTCCAATGCCACACGGCCAGTAAGTGGTGGGGGCTGGGTTTTGAACTGAGGTCTCCTAGATTCCAAAGCCCGGGCTCTTCCCTTCATAAGGTCTCCCGACAAGAACACACACAGACACTCAAGGGGCGGAGGGGGAGTGTTTGGTCAGAGATGCAAGAAGACAGAGGAATCAAGTGGGAGTGGGCTCAGACAATGGAGGAGTGGGATGATGGAGAAGGAAGGTGACAGAAGACTAGCTGATGGCAGAGGGAGGTGATGGGAGGGCCAAAGTGTTCTGCTCTGACAAGGGATTTGGGATTCCGAGCATGGAGCTTTTTTTCCACCCTGTGCCTTGCTGGAAACACCTCATATCCCCACATGCGATGAGCTCACCCTCCTGTTGGCATCGACTCACCTCTCATCTTGGCCCTGGCTGGGACACACCAACATTTTTGCAGGAGGAATAAAGCAATAACAAGAATCTCATTTTTCTCCCTAAAATAATACCTCTCTGTTCTGCCAACAAGCAGGGAGCTGCTCCTGCCAGCAGTCCTGTGGGAAGCCTGTTCCCAATCCGGCCGGATTAGTCTGATGCTGACTTCCCAGGAGCCCCCAGCAGGCAAGGCAGCCCTCAGGTGACCTTGAGCTCCTGGCTACAGATTCCAGAAGTCTTTCTCAGCCCTGGAGTGTCACTCACCTCCATGTCCCCATCCCAGGCTCTCCAGGGCAAAGGGACACTGTTCCCACAAGTGTGGGTCACGGGCTCTCATAGGTGGGGCCTTCCTCGGCATCTCTCTAGGACCTAACCAATTTCCCACAAGGAAAGGATCATTGGAAAAACCATTTTGAACAGGAAGAATTTAATTTTTCTGCAACAGACTTTTTTTTACCCTTTAAAAAAAAAAGAGTCCTCATTTACCTAAAGGTCTGAACGCCTGGAAATTTCTTCCCTATGCGCACATTACCCACTTCCTGGCTGCAGGGATGGAAGGACTCGGAGAATTTGGAGGATATTAAACAGATTCATAATGGACCCAGCAGTATAAACATGTCTCAAGTGCAGACAGAAATGCCACAAGCTCCTATTTGGTTTAATGTAAAACATACACCAGTTGTGTCTGTGTTCCCATTTTACAAATAAACAAGGTGAGGAGACGGACTCTAAAATTGTCCCCGGGGAACCAGGTGCCTCTGTTCCTTGCAATTTCCAGGCTTCTCCTGCCCACAAACAACTCGGAAAAGAACGCTTAATGTAGCCTTGCACATCACTGCCAAAAGGCAGAGCAAACGGGAGAGGCCCAGCTAAGTGGTCTGCAGCCATTCCCACCTTTCGCAGTGATGCCCCAGTGACTGAGGCTCCAAGCCCCTCCGAGGGTCTTACCAGTGGGATGATCCAGGTGGCAGGATACAAGCAGGATGGTGCATTGGGACACCCAGGTTCAAAGCTCACCTTTGCCTCCACTGCCAGCAGGCTGTGAGAGCCCAGGCAACTAACTGCACCCCTCTGCCCTCGGCTGCATTTCCTCATCTATGAAATGGGGTAACAATCCCCAGAGCTGAGTATCTCGCTTTGTGATGGCGAGTACTCATGAGACAAGATGGGTCAACGCCCTCGGTTAAGATGTAAATGATCTCGGGAATGGCCACTTTCAAAATCAGTGTTTCCTACCACTGATTCTTTCAAACCCAGAGGCAGAGGGATGTGCCACTGTCAGAAAGTAAACACATTGAGGCAGGATCTTTGACTCAAGGGCCAAAATGACTAATTTGGCCCCATAACTAGTTTGGTATGGGGACCATCAGCCAAACTAGTGAGCTGGCTGGATTGATGAGTAGGTTAAGTGGAAACGCATGGCCTGGTGGCTTCGGCAGAGGCACAGCCCCCATCTGGACAGGGAAGGACCATAGATTAGACATCAGGAGGGCAGACCTAGGACAGTCAGCCTCCTGGGTCTTGCTGGATGACATGGGGCCAATTCCCTAAGCCTCCTGTGTCCTGGGTTCCTTATCTGCCAAATGGGGAATCGAAGGCCCCTTACAGGGGATCATGAGGATGAAATGACATCATATATGTGAAGTGCTCTGGACAGCGCCTGGCCCCCAGGAGTGCTCTGCAAGTGTTAGCTATTATTTGAGTCCAGGAAACTCTGGGCATTGACAGTGAAATATTTCTAGAGAATAAAAGAAATTCTTCAGACGAGGAAACCAATGCCCATAAATGGGACATGATCTGCTGAAGGTCACACAAATTCAACTAGCATCTGACTGACATTTTCCACGATCATAGTACCAATCTCATGGTTAACATTTCCTGACCCTTTTCCCCATTCCAGGCAAAGTACTAAGCATATCTCCAGCTTCACCTAAGTAAATCCTTACCACCATTCTCTGAGGAAAACACCATGATTCCCACTTTACAGATGAGGAAATTGAGGCTCAGAGAGGGAAAGGGTGGCCTGAGCTCAGGCAGCTGGTAGCTGGAATTAGTAAAGCTGGTTGTAGGTCCGGAGTCTCGGAGTCCATGTTCTTCTTCCCCAGAATTCTCAGCCCGCCTCCAGCCAGGCCCAGGCACCTGGTTCTTAGTTCTCGATCCAGATTCCAGCCCTCTTTGCATTGCTCCCTGTGGCCGCTTCCTCTCTACTCCGGACTCACCAGGGCCTGAGTCTGCCACCTCACCTGTGGGGGCTTGGGACAGGAAGGCTGCGAGCTCGGCCTTGGGCCTGGATGTCCTGTCCAGATGGGTGTCACTGTGTCTCCAAACATCCTCGTCCAGCACTACATTTTTCATTGTGCTTGGTGAGTGCTCGGAGGATTTTTCTCCCCCAGGTTTTTGGCCACGCTCTTGTCTAAGGCTCTAAGGATTCTCTGTTTTCAGACAATAAATTACAAGCCTCTAAGTCTTCCAGAGATGTGGGAAGAAAGATGCTTAGCAGCACCGAGGCCTGAAGAGATCCTGGACCTCACCCAAGAGTTCCTGGCATCCTGGTTCATCTGTCCCCAAAGGCAGCTACTCTCCCACTTCTCTAACCGGCTGGTGTGTAAATTATCCCTAAGTTCTTCGCAAGGAAAATAGAAAAGAGAGGAGTGGAGAATGAGAGAGTGAAAAAAGAAATACCAAAACCTTGAGGAGACAGTCATAATCGTTCCTACTCATTGTCACTTTAGAGTTTAGAGCAGTACCTACCACCTTAGATCAGCTTCGTTCCACCATGCCCCTCTCCACGGGGCGAGCAGTGTGCGGGGCCAAGGGGTTGTGCCCACCTAGGGCCATACCCCGCCTCTATACCATGCTGGGCATACCTGGGACCCGGGCATTTCCAAGTCTTCTTGCAGGATCTGCATGGGCTTCTTCCCCGCATCCAGCCTCCCCAGATGCCCCCAGTGTGTGTCCTCTAGGTCCACAGCTGTTTGTGGTGTGTGTGTACTCATGCGTGTGTGTGTCTGCGGGTTAGACGTTAGGGCTGGGCCATCCTCCTACGTCTGCACGAAGCCCTTGCTGTGCACATGGAGCTGGTGGTGGGAAGAGAGTAGGGCGTGGGCTGTGGGCGTGAGGGCTGGAGGCCGGGGCCCCCATGCCGTGTGTTCCCTGTTGAACTCTGGGGAGTCCAGGAGCTCTGAATTCAGACCTCGCCTTCCAGGTTGTTATGAGAGAATATTTGTCAAGTTGGAGGATAAAACATTTCATTTCAGAGTTTGTTAAACTTGATTTTTAGCTCTTAGGTATTTAGACTCATGCAGGCGAGCCTTCCTCTGTACTCTTGCTCCAGGCCTTGCAATGATTAGGGCTGGGCCTGGTTTCCAGTGTGCCTCTTATCCCCCCACGGACTCGATCTTGTTTAGCGGTCACAGTAATCCTATGAACTGGGTCTGATCATTTTCACTAACTAATGAAGACTCTGAGGCTCAGGGCGGTCAAGGCACTTGTCCGAGTCTGCGTAGCTGGGAAGTAGCAGAACTTGGACATGAAATCAAACCCTCCAACCCCTCATCTGGCTCTTCCTACTCCCTGGACCCACTTCCTGCCACGGGGAGCCCCCTCTCCTTTAGGAGGTGGCAGATTGCTCCTCTGTGGGTGCCCAGGCAAGTGGTCAGCCAGGTGGAAAGGGACACAAGTGGGCTGGGAATACAAAGGACAGACTCACTCCAGCAGAAGAGGCTCCAAACTGGGGTCAACCAAGAAGAACGCCTACTTAGAAGAAAGAAAAACGAGAACCTTGTCGCTGGTCAGATTGGCAGTTCCCGACAGCTCCTATTTCAAAACCATAACCTCATCAAGCTCCCCCTTGCCCCCCTAAAGGCTCCCCTCTCCCAACAAACTTAGAGTTTTCCATTGTAGAGAAGGGAAGAAATGCGGCTCTAATCCTCTTTGTTCCATGATTTCATCTCCTCTCTCTCTTCCCGGGGGACTCCAGGCAAACAGTTGGAGGAGGGAAGGTGGGGCAGAGAGGGAGCCAACACTCTCTTCATGGTCTGGGGGGGTCATCTGGGCTTTGGGCAGGAGGGAGGGGAGCTGGAAGGGGTAATCCATCCCCTCCCCCAGCAGCCAATAAGGGCTGGAAACCTGGGAGACTTCCATGAGGCCACCCGCCCCTTCTCTCCGCCCCAGACCACATGCCACTGATTTCACCTCCTTGACTCTGTCCCCAGCGATCCATCACGAGTCCGCTCGCTGCCTGAGTGCAAGTCTCATCATTTCTCACCGGATTTTGCAACAGCTGCCTAAGTGGTCTCCCAGACTCCAGTGCTGTCCGCCTCGGGCTCGTCCTCCACCCAGCTGCCCAAGTGAGCCACCAAGTGCCCCTCAGCGGCTCTGCATCACCCATAGGATAAAGCCCAAGCTGCCATGTGGCGCTCAAGGCCCTCCTGTCCTCTCCCTGCCTCCTCTCCAACGCAGTTGTCACGGTGTCCTCTTGGCACTCCTTGTGGTGCTGTCCTTGCCTCTGAAATGTTGCTCCTGCTGCTCTCACTCCTTCAGGAACTTTCACACGCACACGCACATGCACACGCACACACACGCACTCTGGCTGGGCCGACACTTCTCACAGGGGCTGCTATAGTCCGCTGTGCTGGCCTCTATCATGTCCACTTAAACTTAACAAAAGAAATCATCCACTTATCTCCCACCCACTGGGCCCCTTGAGGGAGAGACATTCTCCATGTTTTCACAAGTTCACTTTCCCAGGCCTTGGCACAGCTACACCCTAGCCCCTTGCCCCGTCTCTCATCTGCCTTCCCCTGCCTTTCCTGCTGCCTGACACTACTTCGGGCAGAGTCCTTCTTTTCTTCTGTTTAAAGATGGCAGATGAATGTGCACATGTCAACTTTTGCTCCCTCCCAAACCAAAATCCCACTAAAACAACAGATTTTTTTTTAAGGCATAAACCCATAGGAACAAGGAAACCAGGAACAATGGAAGAAAGCTTGTCGTACATCAGCCTGCTTTCCACCGCCTGAGTTCTGTATTTCGGGAACAGTGGCATTGGGGACCTCTGGAACCTCTGGGGAGATGGGTAGGTGCTAAACTAAGGCAGATTGGTTGGAAATCTGAGAAACAGTCCCAGATCCCTCTCGTACTCTGAACAGCGGGTGGTGCAGGACTTCTCAGGGCCTTTAATAAGCTGATGTACAGTGAATATTGAGACTCTCCAGGAAAGGGATTCACTAGGCAGCATTTTATAAACATACTTATCCTTGAAACATTTTTTTCTCACCTTTTAACATCTTGAGGGTCATAGCTTGGGCAAGGCTGTTCTAACTTGCCAGCGCAGGGACACATCTCAGAGGTTAGTCCAAATCACCACGTGAGCAACCTCTTTACTCAGGTCAACTAAGTCCATTCATTCCTTCATTCATTTGTCCATCAAATGTTTATTAAATACCCACTATGTGCCAGGCTGGGCATGCCGTGGGAACGCAGACGAATAAGACACTGTTCCCTCCCTCCGGGGCTGACCTGCTGGTGGGAAGTAATCACCTGTCTGCTCCCATATGGCCCCACTCAGGTAACAGAAGGCTCTAACCCTTTCCCTTCCTCTCTCCAGCACCACCTCCCTCTGGAATATTCCGGGCAAGAGCACTGTCCCTGTGGGCTCCTGAGTCATTTAGTCCTCTGTGCGCCTTCCCTCTCAGCTCTCCCTGGCTCTGTCTCCCTGAGCCTGCCCAGTTCTGCCTGGGGCTTCCTCCAACCCGCTGCTGGTCACCCAGAGCTCCACCAGCACGGGGGTGGGGGCGGTGTTTTGCAGACTTCACTCTAGGTGTGAGGCGCTATGGGGTTTCCAGACAGGAAGCCACTTGAAATTGAAAATCATCCATCGCTAGACCAGGGATCAGCAAACTTTTTTGGTAAAGGGCCAAACGGTAAATATTTTAGGCTTTGTGGACCGAGAGGCAAAATCAAGCATATTCTGTATACTTCTATAACAACAGGGAAAGCATATTTCCACAAAGTTTTTATTAATAAAATTAGAGCGTAATAGTAATTGAGTAAATTTCTTTGTAAACAGGTCTCGTAATGAGAAGAATGGAATTATTTTGAGGGGGTATAACATTTTGCTTAATTGGTGTTCAAAATTAGTGTTCCCTATCATCAAATTGATTGCAAATGATCGTCTGTAAAAACCATTTGTAGCTCACAAGCCTTCCAGAAACAGGTGGTCGGTGGGATTTGACCCGAGGACCATAGGGTGCAACCCCTGGTCGAGACATTCACCAGCCCTTCCGGGTCTCGCTTGCCAGCTCTCAAGCACAGGCGTTGGTCCAACTTCAAGTTGTCCCCTGTGGACCTTTCCTGCCATCTCCTCTCTGCCTCCCTCCCCCACCCTGCAGAGTTTCTTTATTATGCAGAGCATTAAACTCTTGTTAGGCTGAACGCTTCCTATCTAGGCCAGGGGTCAGCAGGGTACACCGGGAGCCAAATCCAGCCTCCTGTCTGTTAGAGCACAGTCTGTGAGCTAAGAATATATGTTCTGAACAGCTTTATTGAGATATCATTCACGTACCATGTAACTCACTCATCTAAAGTGTACGTTTCAACGGTTTTTAGTATATTCAAGGAGGTGTGCAGCCATCACTAGTCAATTTTAGAATATTTCCATCACTCCGAAGAGAAACCTCATACCCTTTCACAGTCACCGCCCCCCCCAACACCCCGAGTCCCAAGCAATCACTAATCTATTTCCTGTCTCTATTAGGAATGGTTCTTACATTTTTAAATGGTTTTTAAAAAGTCAAAAGAAGAATAATATTTCATGACATGAAAAGTACGTGAAATTTAAATTTGTGTCCACAAATACAGCTTTATTGGCGCATAGCCACACCCATTCATTTACACATTGTCCGGTGCTGTTTTCCATGCTGGGTTGGCAGAGTTGAGCAGTTGTGCTGGGTACCCTGTGGCCTGTGAGTCTAAAGTATTTGCTATTGGGCCCTTTACAGGAAAGTTTTCTGACCTCTGATGCGGGCTACGCCCTGGGTCGGGGTTAGGGAGGAGGGAGGGGAAGCCCTTCTTTCCTGGCCTAATTGGCCCCTTAGAAGGCATTTCTGGCCGGTAGAGCAATTGAACTGCTCTCCTGGGCCAGTGGTTCTTAGATTCCCGTGTAGGGAGCTTGGTTCCAGTGCTGACTCCTGGGCCTCAATCCCAGAATCTCTGGTTTAGACGGGTCCAGGGTGGGGTCTAGGAAGCTGCCTTTTAATCAGCACCTGATGATTCTGAGGGAGGCGGGCCCCAGAGCACACTGGGAGGCCCTGTCCCCTGCTAGCGTGCTCAGACACTCAGATGGCAGTCCCTCTCATGGAACAAGGCTGTTTTCTTCCTGCTCCAGAGGCAGTGACCTTGAGATGTGAGACATGCCGTGGGGATGCGTGTGTGCCGTGGAAGGGGAGCCCAGAGGAGGGCCACCAAGTAGGAGGCGAGGGAGTCCAGAGGGAGCACCACCATCAAGCAGGGGCCCTGAAGTGATCCGTTTGCTCTTTGCTCTTCCGAATGAACATGTAGCAAATGAGAGGCCAGATATGCGCAGTTTCTCCTGCAGCGTGCTCCAGAAGATTCTGGTCAAACACAGAGCAACCTGGAGGGGGGCTGATCTGGAAAGCACGTTGTCAGTTCTGGAGGGCCACGGACGTGAGGGTGAGAGACCATGCCTATGGGCTACTGGCAGAATGGCTGGCTCTCCGTGCTCCCAGGGGAGGGGGAACTGGTGCTTCTGAGGGACAGACAGAGCCAGGTGGCCCTTCCGAGGGGCTCCTCCTCCTTCTCTGCTTCTGTATTATGAAAAATGTCAAATGTACAGAAAACCAGAAAGACTAGTATGGTATGTATCCTACCACTCGGACCCAGCAACTGTCCGCATTTTGTCATGTTTATTTCATTTGTCTCATTCTCTCTCCCTAGGTAGGTAGATTTTTAAAAAATCATACATTAAATCTGGTTCTTTTGGTGTACAGTTCTATGAATTTTAACACATGTATAGATTTGTGTCACCACAATCTAGATACAACTTTTCAAGAACCCCTAGCGTCTCCCCTTCACAGACATACCCAAACCCCATTGATAACCTCTGGCAACCACGGATCTGTTCTCCATCCCTATGGCTTTGTCTTTTTGAGAATGTCGTATCAATGGAACCATGCAGTATGTAACCTTTTGAAACTGGCTCCTTGCACTTGGCATAATACCTTTGAGATTTATTCCAAATGGTTGAGCGAATCACTAGCTTTTTCCTTTTTATTGCTGAATAGTAGTCCACTGTATGGATGTACCACAGTTGGTTTATTCGTTCACCTCCCGAAGGTATTTGGGTTGTTTTCAGTTTTTGGCAATCCTGAACGGAGCTGCTATAAACATTGTGTAAGCTTTTCATGTGAACGTAACATTTCACTTCTCTAGGGTAGAAAGCTAGAGTAGAAAGTGAAATGTGATTGCCAGATCTTATGTTGAGTATCTGTTTAACTGGATAGGAAACTGCTGAACTATTTCAGCCGTTTGAAAGAATTACAAGCACCATGACAACTCATCCCAAAATGCTTGAGCATACATTTCCAAAAATAAGAATTTCTCCTCCCCAATCACAACACCATCATAAACAAATGAGTGTCTCTAATACCTGTTTGTTTGTTTTTTAAACAATTTCCTGACAGTGTGGCAGGTGCCAGAGGCTGTGCCGGGAAGCAGGCTGGCTGTTGAAGTTGGACCAGCCACCCTGTGGACACACGGATGAGAAATTCCAGGGCCCCAGCCTGCCTCGGGCACAGTAGGCTGAGAGAGTGGGCACCCAGCAGGTCCCCGGGACGACACAGCCCTTGGAGTCCACATGCTCCCTTTCCCTGGGTCAGAGGCTGGCTCCGTGGCACAAACCCGGGGAACAAGGGGAAGAAAATGGAAACAGTGAGGTTAAAGTTCTCTGCAGCCTGTCAGGATCAGGCCTGAAAATAGACCCTGAGCTGAGTTACAGAAAATAAAGCTTTCCTCCTCCCACACTGAAGTGTGTGGTTGGAGAGCTACGCCTCCTGCAAAGGTAGATGGTGGACCTGGGACTGGAAGCCAGGTGTTTCAACTCCAACACCACAGCTGTTCTCCTGCGCCTGCTGTCACTTGTCTTACAGGTGTCTGCCTGGTGTCTCCTTCCCCAGTAGAAGGGAAGCCTCTGAGGGCAGGGTCTGGGCTGTGTTCATCTTCAGAGGCCAAAATCTGGCACATAGTAGGTGTTTTATGGAAGTGTATTGATTTGGCTTAAAAGGAATCGGGAGGGGAGGTCTTGATGACTTTCGGTCTTCAGGCAGGATAGTGGCCGCTTGATCATTGATCAGTTCAATAGGGGGATTACAACAGCTAAACTGAGAGCCAAGGACTGAAGGACTGGTTGGTCTCTGCCTGGCCACTGTGCTGTGTGAGGCCCTGGCCACGTTTGGGCCTGTATTTCCTCCTCTGTGAAGGTGATATCTAAGGGCTTTCTGCCTCCGACTTCCTGAGTCTGTGGGTGGGCCGTGAGGATGCTCTATGGAGAATGTGGAGATGGGGCGAGGGTCTTGGGAACAGACCTCCCATTACATGTCCTTTGCAGTCCTGGATTGGGGGCTGCTATCCCAAGGAAGGAGAGGAGGAAGAGGAGGAGGAAGTGGAGGAGGGAGAGGAGGAGGAAGGAATGAGGAATGACCTTGTGGAGGTCATCCTTACAGACTCATGGGGCTACAGAGAGCAGCTCTGATTTTAGAGTTGATGTAAGAGGCGGCCAGAAAGTTGAGGTTCCTGGCTCAAGGCCACAGAGCTAAAGTTGGCTAGCTGGAGATCTCGTGACTCCCGGGCCAGCGACTGATCTGCAGCACCTCACAGCTCCACTGGCTTTGACCTTACTCCTGGAACATGGTGGGAGTTAAGATTAGCCCTGAGACGGCAACTGAAGCATCCGTTGGTGACCACACACCCACCCCCGGAGACCACCCGCCAGCCTCAGCTAAGGGAAGTCAGGCAGAGGGAAGGACTTTGCATTTCTCTGATCATTTTTGTTGCCCACAGCCTGCTTTCTATTAACACTTGCCTCTTTTCTTTCAGATCCCATGTCTCTGGCTTTCGGTCATGTCTCCATGGAAAATCACCGGGGTGGTGGAGCACGAATGTGATGCTTTCAGAATCCTGGGCTCTTGAAGGTAACCCAGCGCCTTGTCTGAAGGAGGGGAAGAGCCTCAGCGGCCCCGTCACCCCGTAGCTCGGGGAGCTCTGTGTGGAGGCAGATGAGTCCAGCTGTCCAGAGCTGGGGTCTCACAGACCTGGCTTTGACGCCCAGCTCTGCGCCTTGTTTGCCACGTTCCCATGCCTAGTCATCCTGTGCTCGGTATCCCCATCCGTAAAATGGGGATAATACTTAGCGCTCCTTCGTGGTGTTACTGTGAGGATTAAATGAAACGATGAGCAGCACCTGGGCCGGAGGGAGCAGTCCATGAATGTTAACATCCTTTTTTTCTTTCAGTGTAATTGAGATGTAATGACATACAGCACTGTGTAAGTTTAAGGTGTACAGCATAATAACTTGACTGACATATATTGTGAAATGATTACCACAATAAGTTTAGTTAATGTCCATCATCTCACATAAATAGAAAAAGAAAAAGAAAAAAATGTTTTTCCCTTGTGATGAGAACTTTTAGAATCTGGTCTCTTAGCAACTTTTGAATATACCATACAACAGTGTTGACTGTAGTCATCTTGCTGGACATTTTAACATCCTTATTATTAGATTTATTACTATTTTTAGAAACAGAGCTCCAAATTGGAGTTCGTGTGGGATAATGCGTGTTCTGTATTAGCTCTGGCCAATGGAAGTTGAGCCACAGGTAATTCTAAATTTTTCAGTAGCCACGTTAAAAAAAAGTAAAACTAAACTGGTGAAATTAACCTTAATAGTATACTTTGTTGAACCCCATATATCTAAAAAATTATCATTTCAATGTGGACACAAGAAAACAAATTATTAAGGAGATAGTAGGCATTCTGTTTTTGTCCTCAGTCTTTGAATTGGTGCGCATTTCACACGGCGCATCTCGAGTCAGACTAGACACATTCCAAGTGCTCAATAGCCACGCGTGGCCAGTGGTGCCACATGGGACAGCGCATCCCATGTGGTTTCCCAGCGTCCCCTGTGCAATTGTCCCCAACTGCCCATAGTGGGCGACGCGCTGTGACACACCCTTTGCTGACCTGCTTCCTTTCCCTGCTTCAGTCCCCACTTCCCTGCTGGCATTTCCTGGCCTCACCTCCCAAATAAACAGTTTGCCCTCAAAGCCTTGTTCCAGGGTCCGCTTCTGGGAGAACGTGGCCCCAAACAGGTGCTCCTTTCATCCTCCCACCACTTCAGTGAAGCTGGGAAGAAAAAGGGGCTTTTCTTCCCATTATGTAGACCGTACACTGGGGTTCAGAGAGGGCCTGAGACTTGCCAACAGTCCCCAGCAGGCCTGTGGCAGAACCAGGTGCAGAAGGAAGTGTTCTCCCGCCCCTGCTTCCACCCACCCTGGACTTTTATTTTTTAAACCAGGAGAACGGCATTCCCATGATGGTAGGGAACTGTGTCTGTTTCCTGCCCCATGCCCACCTCGGTACCTTGCAGGGTAGACGGTTCCGCCTTCCCGCGTGCAGCTAGCCCTAGCTTGCCCTGCCCCACGGTGAGATCCTAGGGAGGCTGTGGACACAGCTTGAGAGCCTGAGGGCCCACGGTGGCCAGGGGGAAATGGGCTCCCTCGAAGGGCATGATGGGAAGAATGCCCCTGGGTCCCCCCAGCCTCATATATCCAGCAAGAGGAGCAGACCAGATCTCCTGGAAGGGGGAAAAAGAAAAGAAAAAAAATCTCCCATCTGTTGAGTATTAACCTATGAACCATTTAACCAAACATTGGCTTCTCTTGTCATTTGATAAGGTGTATCCAGCAAAGGGAGATGAGAAAATTGGGAGGTTATTCTTTTAAATTACATCAGCAGGGGGTTTGTTCCTGCCGCAGAGCTCGGAGGGTCCCGTCTGGGCCATCACATCACCAGCAGCACACTCAAGGACAGATTTGAGAGCTTTCCTCTGCCTGGGCGTTCAAGCATTCACAGGGATATAAAAAAAAGCAAGAGGGATTTGAAAATAAAGCCCGTGAGCGGCAGGCTGTCTGCCCTGAGCCAGCGCCGCAGCGACGGTGATTATGGAGGAAGGAATGGTTTGTGTCACCGTCACAGAGAAATGTCCGACAGCTTTTCTGCAGAGACAACACCTCTCAGTCTTCCAGAGACTCTGTGTG
The DNA here is from genome assembly GCF_037783145.1 of Equus przewalskii. Taxonomy (NCBI): domain Eukaryota; kingdom Metazoa; phylum Chordata; class Mammalia; order Perissodactyla; family Equidae; genus Equus; species Equus przewalskii. The sequence goes on along the minus strand of NC_091840.1, from coordinate 19,760,110 downwards.
CAGACTTCCGGAGCTGTCGGGGACCTCCGAGGCCATCCTGCCCACCCCAGCCCCCCTGGAGTAGAGTTTCTTTGCGGGATGGGCCAGCAAGCAGTCTAGACAGATAGGGTCCGCCAGGGCCAGCCAGCCAGCTTCCGCTGGCAGATCTGACCAGTTGAGAGGACATCAGGCCCTGGACAGAAGGGCGGGAGCCCAGGCTTTGGCTGCTGTCTCTGGTCCCGCCTTCCCTCCTGTCCCTCTCCTGACCTCTAACTGACGGGAGCAGGTGATCCCCCAGGCCCCACCCAGGCCTCCAGGGAAGTGAACTGAGCACTGGAGGGAGTCAGGAGTCTGTCATGAATGCCTTGTATGACCTTGAACTAGTTCCTTCTCTTTGGGCCTCAGTTTCCCCACGAGTTAAAGGAGCTGCATGAGATGGTCTCCAAGATCCTGTCAGCTCTGCTCATGGTGGCATTTGTTCATAGGATTCCTCTAACAGGCAGGAAACACACGTTTTCTGCTTCTCCCAGTGACTCACGGCCCATTTGTCAGAAGTCTTCTCTGCTGTCTTTTCCAGACCTGGCTCACTGAATCCTCCCTCCTTTTCTCCGGCCTTTTCTTCTTGGTTGCCAGAGCCAATGAGGTCTCACCTCATCCTCCCCTGGACTCACTCGTCTTGGCTCTCACATCTCACTTCTTCCTTGGGGAAGAGAAAGGCAATCCACTCCCCCTGAGCACTGACTACACCCAGGCCCTGGGCTGGGCTCTTTCACGCATATCAACTCGTTTAATCTTCATAGCAGCTCAGAGCCAGAGAGGAGTCTCATTTCAGATGAGGAAACTGAGGCTTAGAAAACTTGGCTTGACTGAGTGCTCACACCAGGAAGAGGTGGAGTCAGGATTCAGACCAGATCAGTTTGACTCTAAAGGCCAGGTTCTTTCCACTGTATAACGCCTTCCTGTGTCACTTGGCCATCTCCTTCTTCCTGGGTGAGGCCCCAGGCTCCTTGAGGACAGGGGAGGCAGAATGGCAGAGCAGACAAAGCATGGAAGCTTGCTCCAAAGACTTGACTCCTCGGCAGACAGGGAAGAGGAAGACAAGTGCTCAAATCTCAGAAACTGGCTGAGACATGAGAGTAATGAACTTGAGCCCAAGCCTCCACCGCATGTGAGTTTACACTGATTCCATTCCCCATCTCAGCTCATGCCCAGTTTCGTTGACCAGCCTGGCTCGCCCGAGAGGGCTCTATAATGAGTGCCACGCAACAGCCCAAATGCTGAAAAGCAAGGTGCCATCCTTTCCAACACAGAGTAGGAGTGTGACCTTGGACGAGTTCCTCCAACTTCCGTTTCCTCCTCTGCATAATGGGTGTGAGATCTCCCTCCACCTCACAGGCAGCAACAGTGAAAAGCCTCCACTGGCTCACTGGTAAAGGCGTCCTCACCGTTTTTCTTCTTCTCTCATGCCCATCCCGTGTCACCTGTAGCACATGCCTGGCAGATATATGTTGGATGAATGCTAGTCACCAACCTTGGACAGCCCTTTCAAGTTGACTGAATATTTCCACACTTCCTGTTCCTGTTCCTGCAGACCTTTCAGAAGGCAGGGCTGTCCTTGCTCTTGGCCCTAGTTTACAGATGAAGAAACTGAGGCCCGTCTTTTATGGATCCCTGCCGGCTGAGGAGTGAGGGAGCTTTTCCCTAACAGCTCTCTGTCATCTTGTCATTTGGACAGAAAAGGCCTGTGAGGGCAGCTTTGTGGCCAGCTGTGGCCCAGATGTGGAGGCCTGGCTGGCCACAAAGGAGGTGGGTGGGTGGGAACATCCTCCCATTTCCTCCCTTGAAGACAAATGGCTCAGGGGCCACTGGAGGCTCTGCAGGCTGTGGCTGGACTGGGAGCCTCCCTGGAGCCTCCGGGAGGCAGGAGCTGTGCTCATCTTGAAAATAGTTCCTCCATGTGGGTGGCTCCTTGGAGGGTGACATCAGAGGGCGGGGGCTCTGTAAGCTGCCTCCCCATCCCTTCTCAGCACGACTCTCTAAATAGTTGTGTTCAGGCCCCGGGTCCTAAGGACCCTCATCCCGGTCTAGGCAAAGCCAGGCAGGCTAAAAGACAGAGCCATCTGGACCAGCATTTTGTTTGTTTGGGTTTTTTTGGGGGGGGTAGCATTTTGAGTTCTCTCCTATGGCTTTGGAGTGAATAGACACACACAGAAAACATACACACAATGCACACGCTCATGCACCCATACACATGTTCACACCTACACACACTCATGCACGAGTGTGTATGCACACGCACGGACATTCACACCTCCCAGGAGCAACTGTGGCTCCCTCCAGCCCCTAGAGCTCCCTTAAGCCCCTCGGGGGAGGAGGGAAGGAAGTTGGGTGTCGTATATCATTTCTCTCTGAACAGGCAGTGTCCTCTTGGCCCAAAGCAGGGGTGGGGGTGGGCGGCAGCCGCGCACTGGTCCCGGGAAGGAGCCCCTCTGGCCCATATTTCACAGACACCCCAGACAGAGCTTGCTGTCAGGAGCGCTGTCTAATTTCCTCCGCTGACTGCCGGCCCAGATCCCCCCAACAAAGAGGGGCATTGTGTCCTCCTCCCCACCCCTGGCATCTGCTCCGCAGAGATCCGTCGGGGACGCATGGAAGGGATTTGGGGGATGAAGGCTCTGCATCCTGCGCCGCAGCCCCCAGAAGGGCCACAAATTCTTGAGCAGAAAGAGCCTGGTCCTGGTTGAGGGGTTCCCCCGACTTTGCAGGCCTCGGACGCCCCAGCGCCCCCCACCCTCCCAGCAGTCTTCACAGGCCCCCCGGCTCTGGAATAGCTCCTCCTCAGGTCTTTCAGGGAAGAGCTGGGTGAGAAAACCATTTCAGGGGGAGTGGTTGAGGATGAAAAGGCATTTGAAGGGCACTGGGCCTCCCCTCCTGTCCCCGGAGGAACACAGCCTTCAGCCCTCGGTCTCCCCTCCTTGGGGGACTTGCAGGCAGGGCAGGCTGCTGGGAAGAGGCCACTGTGCCTGGTTTTTCCTGCCTTGGGTCTTTCACAGGTTGGACATTCTGGGAAGGAAGAGTGGGCTTCTGGGGGGCAGTGTCGAGGGAAGACAGCAGGAAGGGAAAGTGGGCGGGCCAGAGAGGGCTGTGGGGCCGAGAGCCACTGCAAGTCTTCCTAGGAGAATGCTGTCAAGCAGTGCCCTGGGCCTCCACTTTCTGGGTCCCTCCCAGGGACACCTCCAAAGAGGCCATTCCTCCCCAGTCCCAGGCCACTGGGTCAAGGTCCAATCAATGCCTCCCGTGGAGTATGTTTGTGTTGGTGGCGGGGCCGCTTTTAAAGCTGAGTTGCTGTCTCAGGTGCACTTGGGCTGTTGTGCGTGGCCACAGTGTGGAAATAGATGGGGGTTCTGCTCTGGGCCAGCACACCAGGAGAAAATCTGGACCGAGCATCCTCCAAGCCCTTGACCTTCATCTCTATCCCCTGCTGCTTCTCAGCAGAGCTTCTTATCTGGGCAGCTGGGTGCTTTGAAAGCTTGTTGCCCATAGTGTCTGTTTATCTTTTGTACTCAAGGCAGAGCACGATATTAAAATGCTCTGTTTTTAGAGAGTCAGGAAATTGGTCCAGAGAGGGTAAGTGGCTTGCCTAAAGTCGCATTGCAAATGAGTAGGAGAGTAGATAGTAAACTCAGGCCTCCCCCTCGTTCTGTGCTTTGGTTGTCATTGGGTTGCAGTTTTCCTGTAGGAGAAGCAACTCTGTCTGGAACATGGGGAGGGTGTGTGTGTCTGTGGGGGAGAGAGAGATCTGCCCCTAGTGAGGGCCCGCTCTGAGCCAGGCGCTGTACCAGGTGCACTGCACACCTCACCCCATTGTCCAGGGGACATGCCCAGGACTTAACACATAGTTGGCACTCAGGAAATATTTTTGTGGAATGAATGAATGAATCTAATCCTCCCATCAGCCTGTGAGTAAAATATGACCTCTACTTTGTGCAAGCATTTTTCAACAAATGTTTTTGAGCACCACAACTTCTGTAGACCACTGGGCTCAGAGAAGTTAAGTGACTTGATGAAAGCCACACAGCCAATTCATGGGAGAGCCTGTGTTGGACCCTTAGTCTGTCAGTCTCCAAAGCCCGTGTGTGTGTGTGTGTGTGTGTGCGTGCATGTGTGTGGTGGGAGCTGGAGGAGGGAGGGTGGTAAGGAGTAAGGGATTTCTCCCACTGCAATGCAAAGTGGAACAACTTGAGGAGAGTGTGGTCCCAACAGGCAGGAGGCCGGCTCAGACACAGGCCTGCAGCTCTCTAGCCAGGTGTGCTGGGTGCTTTAGACAGGATTTGTGTTTCTGGAAAACTGGTTTTAAATCATTTTCAAAAACGCAAGTAAAACCATCCTTTCCAGGCACTGGGGAAGCCTGAAGCTTGGGGGAAGGCTGCAGCAAGCTCCCTTCTGTACTGCGAGCAATTCTTTAGACTCTGAATTTGCCCTACTGGCTTTTCTCAAAGCATGGTAAACCTGCTGGATGGCAGAGGAAATTGTCAGGCTCTGGCCACGCTGAGCACAGACTCGACGGTAGCTGCCCTTCACAGGGGCTCTCAGACCGGCTGAGCCTGCTCCCTTCCCAATAATGCTGGAGTTAAGCCCAGCCGTGGGCCCCAGCTCCGGGGACAGGCTGCAGTCCTGAGCCAGCAGCTCCAGTGAGGAAATTAATAAAGAAAGAGAAGCTCTTGCAGCCAGGCCCATGGTGAGAGACGAGTTAGGTCATGTCTCTTTCTGTTCAATCGGATATTAGTCCCGACCCTGATGTCACCTTTAAGCTATTAAGCATCACCCTCAGAGACACACTAAAGCTGCTCACAAGCCTCTTATCAGGCGTGCCTCTGAGTCTCGCTGTTGTCAGTGGTCAGGCCCTGGATGCTGTTTCTTTGCAACTGCAGGTCAAAGGGGAGAGGCTCATTCAGACTTCTGACACGGCTCAAGGGTGACAGTGTGTGTGTGTGCATGTGTGTATGTGCGTGTGTGTGTGTGGCAGGAGCTGGGGGAGGGAAGGTGATGAGGAGTAAGGGATTTCTCTTCCTGCAATGCAGAGAATATTAAAGGAGAACGAGCTGAGGACAGCATGGTCCCACCAGGCAGGCAGTCCTGTGGCCAGAATCAGAGACAGTTTCCCTGGGCCACAGAAACAGGGTGAGTGTCTAGTGCCCCTGTTCTGGGCAAGGGCATGGCCTACCAGTGCTGTTGGGCTCTAAAGGCCTGGACTGCATCAAGCCAGCCAGTCTAACCAGCTTCTGGGCCAGAGCTTCCCCTACACGGTCCACATGGCCAGCAACGGGCACTTGGGAGCTGAGAAGCCAGGCGATACCACTAATTTAACAATTCTCCCGTCTACCCATCCATCCATCCATCCATTTATCCATCCATCTGTCCATCCATCCATCCATCTATCCATCCACCCATCCATTTACCCATTTATCCATCCATCCATTTATCCATCCATCTGTCCATCCATCCATCCATCCATCCATCCATCCATCCATCCCTCTATCCATCCATCCATCTGTCCATCCATACCATAACCACCTATTGAGCATTTATGAGGTGCAGGCATCATGCTAGTAGCTGGGAATAAAACGGTCAGAGACACACATCCCCTTTTCTTCCTTCCAGCTTGGAAAGCAGACCACAAATGAATAAGCAAACAACAAATAAAAGAATGATAAATTGTGGTGAGGGCCATAAAGGAACCCACACAAGATGGGAAGACAGGGATAGAAGGATAGCAGTGGCTGGGGGTGGTGGTGGCATTAGAGAAGGGCATAGATTTGAGATATTTTGAAAGTGTCTATTCAGGGTTTGCAGCAAACGGGACTGAGAAGGTGCAACCAGTGAGGGAAGGAACATGGTGAGAGCCCAGTGCTGTGGTGGCCAAGAGAGGACTCCATTGGCAATCCTGCGTTGGTAACTGTAAGGGATTAGCTGATACAGGCCCCCGGCCTGGCTGGAGAATACCTATTTCTTAATGGAAAACTTTTCCACTCAATACAAGGAAAGAAAGCCACCTAACACAGGTTCTCCTAGAACTATGGTGCTTTGGGGTCCAAACAGGAAACAGTGGACTCCTGCCTGACATCAGTTCTCTTCTTTGAATAGGGGCTGTCAGAAATACATGCATCCGTCCCAGGGCCTGGCCTAGCCAGGTGGGCAGATTTCTGAAGCCCTGAGCGCCCCCAGGCCTTTTCATTTGGAAATGGGTTCTCTACTTGCTTCATCTCTCTTTCATCTTTCTGCCTCTCTCCAAAGGGCAGCCACACACTTGCTCGTCCTTGATGTTCTCTCAAGGATGGAGGAATCCATTACTGAAAAGTTACTGTCCGGGAATTCTTGGTTGTCTGGATTCCTACAAAGCCACCATCTCTGGTTAAAGTGACTGGTTCACATCAGGGAGTCGCCAGTGGGTGGGCTTGATTCCCTGGCACAGCTTTGCACCCAAAAGAAAGCCGAGGATTTTTACCAACTTGGGGAGCAGCTGGTCCCAGCTACTGTTCACCCAGCACTGGTCGATCAAACGCCAAGGCTGAAGGGTGGGAGGAGTGGAGGGAGCGTTCAAAAGAAACCAGAGAACACTTGGGTGCACCTTCAATTTCATGATCAGACTCTCCTCAATGGACTTATTAACTGTGTCTATTGGGGAGATTAAAATTCTCATATTGAGAGAGCTTTTTTTTCTGTTGATTTTAGAAATTGGCTCATGTTGCTCCCTGATGTCAGGCATTGGCCTACTGTTGAAAATTAGTTGGGCCGTATTTACATGTTAAAACTTCCTCTGTGTTCCTTTCAAGTTGTTCCTGTAAGTGCTCCTGGAATGGGTAAGTTGGGGGTCCAGGTCTGGGAGAGCATTCCAAACGGAGAGAAGGAGCGAAGGAATGTAGGAGAGAAATCACATGGCGGGGTATACGGAAGGGGGAATGGCTTGGTATTGCTGGAGCATGGAGTTTGTGGCAGGCAGTGGTGGGACGAGGTTGAAGGGGTAGGCAGGGGCCAGAGCATGGGGCCCCTGGAGGCCTGTGAAGGGTTTTGGACTTCATTTTGTAGGTGATGGTAAGCCCTTGATAGGTTTCAAATTGGGGGTGACAAGATTGGATTTCTGTGTGTGCATGATTGTTCTAGAGGATGGACTTTGAGGAGCTTCAGCTCAGAGGGAGGGAGAGCTATCCGAGACTCTAATTCAAGTGAAAGCCGTTGACAGCCTGAACAAAGGCAATGCTGGGGGAAGACAAAGAATGCAGTGGATATACGAAATAGCTACACAGGAAGTGAAAGGGGCAGGACTAGGTGACTGATTGGTTCTGCAAAGCGAAGAGGTTAGTACCAAGGAGATGTCCCAGGTTTCTGCTATGAGTGAATGGGTAGGTTGTGGTGTTGCCAACTGAAACAGACGATTCCGAATGCAAGCAGAGGAGCCAGCCTATCTGGGGGAATAGAGACTCCCTTTCAGCTATTTTGAGTTTGAGGGGCCTGTAGTCATCAGATGGCAAAGGGCAGTAGACAGAAGACTATGAAAACTTAAGCTCCCAGATCCGGGTAGGGGAGTGTGGGCCTGGTGCCAGAATGCCAGGATCCAAATCCCAGTGTCATCACTGGAGTAGTCAGTTCCACAAGATGGTACAGCAGTGACAAATGACCCCCAAATCCCAGTGGCCTACACAACACATTTTTATATCCTCACTGGTATACATGAAGCTTGTGGGTCAGCTTTGGCTTTGCTCCACGTCTTTCTCATTCTTGAACCCAGGCCAGTGGTGGAACCTCCATCTCAGCCTGGTGCAGGGAAAAGCACAACAGCAGAGCCACACGATGACTCTAAAACTTCTGCATAGACAGGGCACCTGGCACTTTCGCTCACATTCCATTGGCCAAAGCAGGTCACACGGACAAGCCTGAAGTCAATGAGGTGGGAAGGATACCACGGGAGGTCCAGCATGTGGCAGTGGTCAGGGAGCAAATTCCCCTAGTGGAGAGGGAAGAAAGTAATTGGGCCCAATCATACATTCTACCACTAATTGGCTATAAAATCTTAGGGGCTTACTCAACTTCTCTCTGATTTGGTTACCTCATCTGTAAGACAGGAAGAGCAGTACTACGTGTTAAGATTGTTAAGAGAATTAACCTAGTTCTTACGTGTAAAACACTTCGAAGAGCGCCCAACACAAACACTGTGTAAATGAAGGTGGATGGAGGGGAGGGGGCGGGGGAGTTCGTGTTTAATGGGCACAGAGTTTCAGTTTGGGAAGATGACAAAGTTCTAGAGACGGACAGTGCCAGTGGTTGCACAATGTGAAAGTGCTTAATGCCAAAGAACGTACACTTAAAAATGGGTAAAATTTTATGTTATGTATATTTTACCGCAATAAAAAAAAATATAGGTATGTGGGATCATCTGGGGAGAGGCTGAAGAGGGGGAAAGGCAGAGGGCAGAACGAGGAAACCTTGGGAACCAGCAGTGAGGGCAAAAGCATTGAGAAACGGGCTTGCATGGCAGACAGAGAAGGAACGTTCTGGAGACAAGGAAAATCAGGAGAGGTTGATGTCCCTTGAAGCCACAGGAGCCGAGGTAGGAGGGAGTGTTGCAGTGCCTGAGGGTGTCATTTTTTCTTGGCTTTGAGCCCAAGCCTTCCCTTTGGCACCTTGACTTTCGTGGATCTGCTTTACTCTACCAGCACCTCATGATGTCATTTCTGGTCCCTGCCCACCCTAGGCCCAGACTGCCTCGGTGCCACATCCTGGGTAGCTCTCCTCTCCTGGCTCCCTCCTTCCCCTCTCTCTAGCCAGTTCTGTTCTATCCATTGTTAACATTTTGGTGTGACAAGTTTTTTTAATTAAAAAGGCAGAATTGGGGACATTTTTTCTTGTGTCATTTTTATTACTATTGGTGTATATTGTTTTATCCTGAAAAACAAAACTCTCCAAACTTTGAATTTAAAAATTAGGCACGATTACTTTACGGTCAAGATTCCTTTATTAACAAAAGAGTTCATCTTTTTTTTCTTTACGGAGCTCAGACTATAAGCCATAGGTTAGCAAAACTGAAAGATAAATTTGACAACGGGAAAAGAAGACAATGCAGCTGCATGGGAGGAAAGACTTTTTTTGACAATGACTACATTTGCACCCCCACATTTTGAAGAACATAAAGGGGGATACCTTATTCTAGATGATTTCTTCCCTTTTTTCATTGCTTCTAGAAACTGGCTGATCATCACTTGAGCAAGAGAGGATTGCACACAGAGCTGTTGTTCTCAGCTTTGCAAGGAACAAAGCCTGGGAACTTGGCTTTTTTATGGATTTTATTTCTCCGAGAGTTTTCTTACTAAGTGACTTGACCTTGCACGGTTAATTTGATGTAATCTTAAGAAAACATATGAAGTATGCTTTAGAAAAAGTTACACACGCTCTAACCAGCCATCTTATTTGGCAATCATTTTCCACGGCGTTTGTCCTTTCGGGATGGGACGGTGGGGTCCTTTTTACACGTGAATGTTGAAATCTACATACAAGAGCTCCAAACTCCTGCTGACCTCCTCTGCGGCACCGCTGGTACTGAGAGACAGAGCACTGAGGCCGGCAGGGGGGTCTCCCCCGAGGTCTCAGTCACCCCAGGCTGTTTGGCCATCAGTCCTGGAGTGTCACGCCAGAGGATCTGGGCAGTCCACACACACAAACTTAGCAGCTCCTCCCATAATATCAGCATTTGTGAAACACATAGGAGGGGCTCAGATGCATCCGGTGGAGAAGGAGGGACTGCTTGCTTGTCCCCGTTTGCAGTCAGAGTCCTTTGAAAGCACAGGACACTGCAGCGGGAGAACCTTCCTCTTCAGGGTTCCATGGCTCTAGTATCCTCTCTCCATTCTCAGAACACAGGGGACACTCTCCAGCCCTCAACTCAACAATGTGAGCCCCTGGATAGGTTTTCAATTCAGAAATTGCGGATTGAAAAGGAACAGCTGCTCTGTTGTTCTGGGGTGCTGCTCAATAGTCCCAGTTGTGTCCCTGAATTGATCCTGAAGAAGAAGGTGCTTTCCTGGGTCCATCCTCCCCCACCCAGCCAAGCCAGTGTGAACGGGCCCGTGTGGGCCACAGAGACTTACACCAGGCTGCTTTTCTGATTGTCTTCTTCCAGCCACTGCTCATAAACTTGCCCACTGAGCCAACAAATTTGGAGACAGGGACTGTTTCTGATTTGCAGCAGCTGAGTTTCTGTCCCCAACCTTCCTCACACTGATTTCCCCTGGGGTTTTAGGAGAACCGAGGCCGCCGCAAGCCTCAGATATAGAGCCCGGAAAGGAAGGGTGGTCTAGGGTGTGTGTGTGTCTCAGTCACTTCCTTTCTTTTGGAGCATTTTCACGAGTCGCCAGCTGGTCCCAAGGCTCCTCTCCCAGCGGGTCAGGTGGTGTCCAGACCTGGCGGAGGCCTGGCTGGTGCAGGAGAAAGGTGGCAGGAGGAGGTGTGGGTAGTGGCCAAGAGACCCTGAGAAGCGGTGTCCCTGGAGCTGTTCTCCGGATTCACTCGGGTCCAGTCAGGCCACTGTGTGATTTCATGAGAAGCATGGGAAGCAAAGACTCTGGGGAAGGGGTGCTAAGACACAGCAACGATGGACAGAACTTTCTGGGAAACTTCAAGGCTCCCAGGAGCACTGGGCAGCTTCATATCCAAGAGTCACTGCGAGATGTAAGGAGGCTGTCCTGGGGTGGGAGAAGGTGAAGCTGGGATTGGGGGAGGGGAGGTGGGCAGGGGGCTCAGTCCTCAGTCCTTTATTCTCCATGGAGACTCTCACTCTGAACTTGGAGAGGCTGCAGAGTCCCCATCCTCGGGGTCCTGCCCATGGGGGGAGATGGGCTGACCCCCCTTCACACGCTTCCACTTCATTCTTCGGTTCTGGAACCACACTTTGACCTGACGGAGGAAACAAAGGAGCCCAGTCACTTCAATGCAGGTGAGACCAGCTTCCCACATTGATGCTCAAGCTAGCCAGGGTGCAGCTGCAGCGACCTCAGTTCGAATCTCTGCTTGCCCCCCCTCACTTCTCCAAAGGCTCCAAGAATTGAGACCAAAGGAGGACACACCAATCTGCCCAGAGGCCTGTCTTGTGTCTCCAGATGCAGAAAGGCCGACAGACCTGGGAACGGTTCTATAAGTCACTCTGCATGGGCCCCACCCCCTCTCAGATGCCCTCCCCCCCCATCCTGTGCAACACCCCTTCCCTCTGGCTTCTATTACCCAAGGGTCTGGGAGCAGAGGATCACCAGCCTCATCCTTAGGCACATTTACAAAGCACCTTTCAGCTCAGACAGCTCTGGTCTGCACATTCTCTCATCTGAGCGTCTGCATTACTGCAGGGTGGGGTTATGACCCTGTTTTACAGATGGAGACCCAGAGAGGTTAGGAGACACGTCCCAGAGGTCACAGGGCTAGGAAGCGGTAGAGGCAGGATTTGAATGGAAGTCTTCGGATTCTAGATCCTCACTCTGGCAGAGTGCTTCAGCAACTACAAGCTGCTATCAGCTGTTATTATCATATTATTTTACTCCACGTCAGAGCATGGGTGTGGGTGGAGTGCTCTGAAGGAAAGCCCCAAACAAAGGGCTAGGAAGTTTCTCTGAGTGCGCCCAGGAACCAGCTGCACATCCGAGTCACCTGGAGGACTTATCAGAAACACAGATTCCCAGTCTCACTCATTATCACAGCAAAACCCCTCCCTGGAGCTCTGGAATCTGATTTTAAATCTGCATTTAAAGACCTAGGCAATTCCAATGCACAGTCAAGTTTGGGAGTAATGAGATCAGAAGGTCCAACCCTGGCTGCACATGAGAATCATCTGGGGGACCTTTGAAAAGTTCTGAAGCCTGGACTCCATCCCGGACCAATGAAAACAATCTCTAGGTGTGGAGCCCAGACATCAGTGTTCCTAAAATCTCCGAAGGTGGTTCTCAGGTACAGCCACAGCTGGGAACCACTGGACTGCGTGGAGGGAGAAGATTCAGGGAGGGGTGGTGGGAAGGGAAGGGGATGAGAAAGCGGAGGAAAGAAGGGCTGGCCAGAATTGAGGGGACCCCCTGGGCCACACCTGGCGCTCGGAGAGGTCCAGGTTCACAGCGATCTCGTATCTCCGGAGCCGGGTCAGGTAGTTATGGTGCGCGAACTCAGCCTCCAGCTCCCGAAGCTGCTCCTTGGTGAAGGCCGTCCTCTCCTTGCGGGCCTTGCTGCCGCCCTCCACTCTCGCTCGGTTCTCCTGGTTGTCTGGGGAGAGAGGGCCCCAAATGGGAAGATGTGAGCGTAGGGGCCTCGGTTCCCTTTTGTCCTCAAGCAGCACGGCAGCCTTTCCCTGTCTGTCTGATTTTTAAAGGATGCTAAGAAAGAATCCACATTGTCCCTTTATCATTCCTTCTAGTGTCTTAACTCCCTGAGAATTGGGTAGTTTTTTTGGTTCCTAAACTTAGGCGCCCCTCCAATTTTTTTTTTATGAGGAAGATTGTCCCTGAGCTAACACCTGTGCCCATTTTCCTCTATTTTGTGTGTGGGATGCTGCCACAGCATGGCTTGATGAGTGGTATGTAGGTCCACGCCTGGGATTGGAACCTGCAAACCCCGGGCTGCTGAAGTGGAGCATGCAAACTTAACCACTACAACACCGGCTGGTCCCTCCCCAATTTTTTTAATTCCCAAAGCACAAGAAGCTGCCCTTGGCTATTTAATGGTCTCTACCCCGCAGCTGGATGTTATTAGTGGCTGTAAGCTTGCGGGGCAAGATGCTCTGAAACAGAGGTTCTCTGTCATCAGCGACATCAGTATCACCTGGGAACTGTTAGAAAAGCAAATACTGGGGCCTCACCCAGAACTACTGAATGAGACGCTCTGGGAGTGGGGCCCCACGATGTGTTTTAACAAGCCCTCCAGATGATTCTGACGCGCGTCAGGTTTACAAACCACTGCTCTAAGACCTTGCTATTCAAAGGGTGCTCGGCGGCAGCAGCACGGCAGGAGCTGGTCAGACTCGAAGGATGTCAGGCCCCACCCCAGACCTACTGAAGCAGAATCTGCTTCTAAGAAGATGGCCCCGGGAGCAGCGTGCAGGTATAAATTGAGAAGTGCTGCTTTAAGCGTCTTTTCCCCCTCTGACACCGAGAGGGGCCTGGAAAGCTCATCTATGAAGGAGGCTCTGAGTTAGACACAGCAGGGGCTCAATCATAACTGCTAACAGGGGTGCAGGGACCACGCCCCCTAGTCGGATTAGCCACTTGATCCTCAAAATAACCCAACCAGGCGAGTTCCAGTGTCAGCCCTATTATATAGACCAGGAAACTAAGCACGGAGAAGTTAAGCAAGTTGGCCACGTTCATCCAGCCAGTGAGTGGCTGAGGCGGGAATCAAACCCAGGCAGTTTGACTCACATACTGTTCACACGAAATACGTGTAGGAAGGGTTTACAAACTGTCAAGCGCTGTACAAACAAAAGGGACTGTACCTTACCTGCTGAGCAGGGTCTACTCTACGTTCCCTTTGGTGGTGGTGGGTGGAGAGGCCACAGGAAGGAGACCCACACACCTACGTTTAACAATGCGCGCCAGGTGTCCGCCGGATGGCTGAAGGACCCGCCCTTCACGCGCGGCGCTACCAGTTGGAGACGTTCCCCTCACTGTCCTTGTTTTACAGACATGGAGGCCGTGGGACTGCCGCATGCTTTAGGGTTGCGTGTGTTCTGGGGGAGACTCTGCTCTCAGAGGCCGAGTCTAAACTGACCCGGTTTTACACCTTAGACTGGTATGGGGCGTATGGCGGGGAAGCCGCCCACAGTCCCCGCTAAGCAGCCAAATTGCGGGGCGGGCTGGGCATGTGGAGACCCTCGTCGCCCTCGAGTTCCAGTTGGGAACTTCGGCCCGCCGGTCCCTTCTTAGCACCTCCTTCTCCCGCTTTCGCTCGCTCGTTTGTCAGTTTCCACGTCCCCCGCCGCCTGGGGCTCCCTGCGCTGGGAGGGAAGAGCAGCGGGCGCCGCCCGCCCGGGAGCCCGAGCGGCCCGCCTGCCGGGTGCGCCCGGGGCCAGAAGGGGGCGAGTGCTCGGCCTGGGCGGCCTGCCCGGCGGCCTCTGGCTCGCGGCCCGAGAAGGCCGGCCCGGGCCCCTTCGGAAGCGCGAGCGTGGGCTGGAGGGAAGGACGCGCAGCCCCGGGCCGGCGCCCCCAGGAGTCCGCCGGTCCCGGCACGCGGGCCCGGGAGGGAGGGGCGGTCACGCAGCGGATGGACGGCCTTCCCGGAGCACAGTCCGGCGCGCGAGCCGAGAGAGAGGCCAGGAAGCCCGCTCATACCCAGCCCTTCCTGTCCCGGGGCTCAGAGCGGTTCCCAGCCCTTCCCTTGAATGGCGGAGGGATGAAAACCTAGCGGACTTGTGCCGAAGTTTGACTCCTGGACCTCCTCGCTGGAGCCTTTCAACAAGTCACTGAACGTCTCTGGGCTTCAGTCGTCTCATCAAGAAATTGGGAAAAACAGAGCACCTACCTCCCAAGGGTTATTGGGAAGACTGGATGAGCTAATGTGTGTGGAAAATGGTTTCAAAACTTTAAAGTTCTGAACAAATATAAAATATTCTTCAACTCCAGAGATGCCATCTGCGGGGCGGGAACAGTAACAGCTGGTGTTTCTTGAGGGCGTCTCTGCTCAGATTCAGTCACTGCTTCAAAACTCCCCACACAACAGCCCCACACAGCCTTAGGAGTACGTTATCATCCCCGTTAGCACTGTCATGTGGATTCGTGTGGTAATTTGATTAACAGCTTTCTCTCTCCCCCCAGGGACACAACTGCTTTTTCTCACTTGCTACTGTACCTGGCACATAGGAGTTACTTGCTAAATCCTTCTCAGTATCCAGAGGAGGAGGCAGCCTCAGAGAGGCCCAGGAACTTGCCTGGTGTGCTAGGCAGCTTTTAAGCAGCAGAACTGAGATTCGAACCCAGATCCACCTGTGTAGGGCATGGCGGTCAGCCCTGGCATGGGGGTCTCCATCTTGCATCTGGCCGGCCTGGGGCTGGACCTGGACCAAGCAGCTGTGCTTGTCTCTGCCTCCAGGGCTCCTGGGGGCCCTGTCTCTGGGTGATAGCCGCACCCACCCTCCCGTTCTCCCAGGCCTGCTTAGGTGTGCCCAGGTGCCCTATAGAATCCCCGAAAACAATCCCCCCGCCATCACCACGTGCACACACAGTCCTGCACATAATCTTGCCAAGAGAGAAGAGGGGAGATCGCGAGAGGAGCCCTCTGGAGCTGGTCTTGGACTGATTATGTGGGCAGCTGACCACTGTCAACCGAGAAGAGGAAATAGGACAAAGAAGCTTTAGCCGGGAGCTGAGTGTCTCACCACCGTGCAACCCTTGGGCAGCACCCACGAGGGGAGGTTGGATACGGCATTAGGACGTCGCTTGTTCCTCATCTGCCTCCCAGAGGGGGAGGAACTGCCATCACTGTTAGAGGTGACAAAAGGGCCAGACAGACAGCAAGCCAGTTATGAAAAATGAAGTGGAAGATGTGGTTCTCTTTGTTCTGCAAACTTTGCATCAAGATAGAAAAAGAAAGACAAAGAAAAAGTAGGAGCACTTTATGCCATTTGTGTCAGGGGGTGTTCAGTCCGCCGGCTCACGTGCACAGTTCACGTGCACAGTTCACGTGCACATTGTCCCCAAGAGGGTTTGATCCCAGGAGAGGACACCCCTGTTGGGGAGCCTCTTTCCTTTCTCTGGGCCTCAGTTTCCCCATGTATAGAAGATGGGATTGGGCTGGATCTTTCCCCTAGGGAGCTGGTGTCAGAGTTGTTTCCCAATACACAGCCCTGACACCCTCTTCTCCTCTCACTACTCCCTCTTCTGTTGAGAACCCCTGGCCTTGAACCTGAGGCCCCTTCTAGCAAATATTCTTGTCTTGGCCCCTAGTTCCTCCCTTCATTCAGATCTGGGGTTTGCTGTGCGATCTGCCCCAATGCAGTCCGCAGCCTTCCCAGCAGCCTCAGCCCAAAGATAAGGGCTGTGCTGGGGAATTTCTCTCCCTCTGACATGCAAAGCTCCCCGCCTCCAGCTGAGTAGAGGGGAGTTGTGTTTGCAGAGGTGTCTGAGGACCTTTTGGCGAGCCTAGGCCTTACCTGGCTCCAAGGAAGAGCTCTCTGACCTTGGGCAAGTCTCTTAAGTTCTCTAAGCCTCAGTTTCCTCATTTGTAAAACGAGAATAGCTACACCCACTGTGGTCAGAGGCTGTTGAGAAGGCAAAAGGAGGTGGGGAACATGTGTTGACACCCAGCATCTTGCCTGCACACTGCTGAGACTCCCTTGAAAGAACCATTGGAAGAGGTTCTACTGGAGATGACATTGGCAAGATGATTCATAGGCAGAGATTAGAAAAGATGCTCCTCAAGGTGCCATGTCTCCAGAGCTGTGTGAAAGGGATGCCTTTTAAATGTCTGACCTTTTAAGTATTTTCCCTTCCACGCTGCTTTTCTATGTTGTTGCTTGGATCTGTGTCTCTGTCTGCTATCGGCCACCGTTGCTTCAGCCTCCTGGGGTGGGAGGACATCATTCCAGGCACAGTAACCAACAGCCATCAGAATCACAAATTGGTCCTTCTGGTCCTGCTTCTCTCTCAGGGGTAGCAGGTTCCTCTTCCAGGACTGCACTGGGCGGCGGCTGGCACTCAGCTGGCTGCCTCTGTGGTTGAGGAGCCACTCCGCTCCAGGCCCTGCACAACCCTCAGAGCAGCAGGACCATGATGGAACAGTCGACGGTGCCCAGCGAAATGCAAACAGGATGCGTGTGTGTGATTGTGGTTTCCACCATGAGTTTTCACACCATCCAAAGTAAATTATTTCATCAATAGCTGTCATGTTTGGCAGGCCTTCCTAAAGTTAGCAGACAGCTTTATCGGAGCCGCAAGGAGGTCCAGACAGACCCTGGGGAGCTGCCTTTCTGGAGTTCTGTATCCCTACTCCCCAGCTCTTAGCCATTTTACATAAATTTCTATCCAAGACCAGTTAGAAAGCCGTATGCCCTGTATTCAAATAGCACTTTGCAGTTGACAATGGATTTCCTTCCCCCAGAGAGAACCTGCTTTTGGGCTTTCATATATCCTACAGAACCACAGACTAGTAGAGCCGGACGGGGGCTTAGAGATGATCTAATGCCACCTTTTCCTTTCACAGGTGAGCAGAGAGAAGGTAAGAGACTCGCCAAAAGACACACGGCAAATTAGTGGCAGAATCAGATCTAGAACCCAGATTTCCTTAATAGGAAGCTATTTCCACACTATTAGGCTGCTTCCTATTGTATCCTCTTATTTATTCTGTGAGGTAGGTAAGGTACACATTAGCCCACTGAACTGATGAAGAAATTAAGACCCTGGGACCAGTCCAGGGCTATAGCCACCATGTCACACTGCCCTGTGGGGACAATGAGCACGGAGGCTGTGCCTACTTCAGGGATGGCACCTGTGTCTGGGCCCAGGTCAGTCTCCCTGGAACTGTCCAGGGAGGGAGGCCGGAGGAGATGTTTGGGGCATGATGTCAGTAGATGAGACCTTGGCAAACCCACTGAAAACGGTGTCTGTGGCTTCCTGGGCTGTCACAATAAAGACCTTTGTTGTCTTCATTAGTTCTCATATTTTCAACCTCAGAAGGAGGAGTCAAAATGCATCAAAATAGACAAGACCTGGATGGAGCCAGCTCAAGACCAGCTGGGCGTTCGCATCCCTGGCTTCCTGGGATTGGCCTGCCTTTCTCATTGGGCCCCACTCACCTCAGTGTTGGGCCCTTCCCCTCTCCTACAGGTGCCTAACAAGACATGCTAGGGCTCCCTGCCTCTTTGAGGAGCCCAGCAGTGGGACGGGGGATTCAGGGTATGTTTTCCGGGAGAGAAGCAGATTCTTCTGGAATGGGAGTGCCTGGTGCTAGAGTAGTCTTTGCTGAGTCCCAGGTGGGGTGGGGCAGTGAGGGTGGGCGGTGGTGAGGGAGGGGGGAACAGACTGGGCCATGAGATGGGGTGTGGGGACCTCGGCGGGGGGTCAGGCGGGGGAAGCAGAGAAGTGGAGGGGGAAGGGAGGCAGTGGAAATGAGCGGTGGGAGCAGCAGCAAGCCTCCAAGATGGGTTGGGGGAGGTATGGGCACACTGGGCTTTGTTTGTGTTTATAAGTTCCAGATGTCGCCCTCAGCTGTCACCAAAGGAAGTGTGGGCTTCAGGACCCAGGCCCCACCCTTCTTACTGTTCTATCACCGCATTTAAGGAAAACAGGGGAAAACATGAAATATAAAAGGCTGGGGTGGGGGCTCGGGGAGGAATTCTGGCAGAGGCCAGGGGAACCTGATTTGGTGAGCAGAGAGGGCGCTGGGGAGGGGGCTGGCTCCGGGGGTCTGCAGGGGCCTCAGGTCCTGCCCCTCACAGAGCATGGGCTGCTTGGCCTCTGGCATCGTCCCCACCTCCTGGGCCCAGGTGCCCTGATTTAGTCAAGCTAGAGTTGTTCTTTCTCCAGAACTTGCAGACAGTATCTGGGGGTTGGGGAAGCTGAGCAGGCCCAGGCCCACGGCTTGTGCTGATGCCTCTCAGTGCAGACAACGGCCAAGGTCTGGGGTCTTGCTCTGGGCCCTGACCTCTGCCTGTCAGAGGAGGAGAGGCAGGAGCTCCAACATGCCCAGAGGGACGGAGTTGTGTCTCCTCCTCCCACACCGGCCACTCTGGACCTAAGGCTTCATCCTCGCTGGGGATTCTGGGTTGAAGTTGGGGTGAGAGGGGCTGCAGCAGGTGTGCACCCCTGAAACTGCACCCTGCCCAGCACCGCAACGATCCTGGGCCAGGGAGCCCACAGGGACAGGCAGGCCTGACTGGCCGCAAGGTTCCCTCTGAGCTCGGGTCACGGCCTACTGGGCTTTGAGCGTGGGTAACCTGGGCTGCAGCCAGGATCAGGGAAGACTTTGAAAAGAGAAGGGTGCTCACTGGTAGGTTTGGGGCAGGTGGGTTGAGAGGTTCTCGAGTGCTGGCTGTGGTCTTTACATCTATGATCTCCTCTAGTCCCACAGCCCCCTTCTGAGGTAGATAGATACCCTTATTCTCACTTCTCAGAGGAGGAGACTGGGATTCAGTGGGGTTTAGGACTCGCTTGAGTTCACACAGCCAGGAAGTTGTGGATCCTGGACTTGAATCAGGTCTGCCCCATTAGCACACTTAACATTAATCTCTCACCCCCGCCCCCATTACTAGGCTGCAGCCCAGCATGGGGGGGGGGGGTGGGGGTGGATATGAGATCACGCAGCGTGGCCCTCAGCATCACGGGGGTGGGGGGTGGATATGAGGTCACGCAGCATGGCCTTCAGCATCACTCCAGTGACTCAGGTGACACTCACTGAGGTCGGCCATTTATTTAGTTATCACCTCCTTTCCTTCTTCCTCTGTCAGACAGCCTGCTTCTTTAGAGATTCCTTCCTAAAACTGTCTCCACTTTCCCCTTCTCTCCCTGTGGGTACAAGGTCAGAATGCAGGGAGCTGCGTGTGTCCAGAGACAATGCTCTATCCGAGTGGAAAAGCTCTAGGAGCCAACGGGACCCCGGGCTAGGAAAGCTCTGAGGCGCACGTCCCTGAGACGCTGCTTTCCCCACAGGGGTTTTTAACTGGAGCATTCGTGCCACTGTTAGAACCTTGTCCCTGTCCCTATACCCCCTCTTTGTGGGCTGAATTTTGCCCCCCGTTAATGTGCTGAAGTCCTCACCCCCAGTACTTCAGAATGTGACTGTATTTGGAGATAGGGCCTTTAAAGAGGTGATTAAGTTAAAATGAGCCCATTAGGGTGGGCCCTATTCCAATCTGACTAGTGTCTTTATAAGAAGAGGACATTAGGACACACAGACAGCAAGGATGCCCATGGACGGAGGAAAGAGCATGTGAGCACGTGGCCAGAAGGCGGCCATTTGCAAGTCAAGGAGAGAAGCCTCAGGAGAAACCAAACCTGCCACTGTCTTGATCTTTAACTTCTAGCTTCCAGAACTGTGAGAAAATAAATATGTGTCATTTAAGCTATCCAGTCTATGGTATTTTGTTACGGTGGCCCCAGCAAACTAAGACACCCCCCATAGGCCGGGCTCAGTGGGCAGAGGGAGTGAGGCCCTGAGGGGTGCCTGGAAGGCTGATGCTAGGCCATAGGAGACCTCTCTAGATTGGTCCTTTCCTCTAGATTGGAGAACACGCCACACATCCATGTGACAGCTGGGCCCTCTAGCTGCCCAGCTGTGGCCGCCTCCCAACTGCCCCACGGTGGTGGGTCCATCTTATTGCCCAGCCACAGCAGCTCCACTTGCTTCCCAGCCGTGGCGGCCTTGGTACTTGGGAGCTGATCCCAGTACCCCGTGGAGGATTCCTGCAGAGTCAGCCCAGCCTGCATGTGGCTGTTTATGTGCCTTTCTGACCCCAGCACTCACACTGACCCTGGGCTGGTTTTCTGATTGAAGTCTGGCTCTCTGCACTTTTTCATGAGTGAGGCTGTAAAAGTGCTGATGCATTTTGCAGTAGAACACCACACATGGCAGAAACGCTTGTGCTGGACGGTGAAGCCACTCTCAGAGAAAGAGAGAAAATGAATGAATAAATGCCAGGCTGCAATAAAGACTATTGACCAGACATTGAATGAGATCCTCCCATGTGAAAAATTTCAGTAGGTGCTAGAGAGATTGCACAGGTAAATCAGATATCATTCCGGCCCTCCAGATACTTCAATTTTAGGGAGAAAGGCAGCCATATGCTTCTATAACTCTGGATGCAAAGCCAACTGTGGTTTGATGCTAAAACAGAGGTGTAAATAAGGCATGCTCCACATGTGTGGAAAGGATTCTCAGACACTCAACAAACTAGGAGTAGAAGGAAATTACCTCAATATAATACAAGCCATATACGAAAAGCCCACAGCCAATATCATACTCAATGGTGAAAAACTGAAAGCCTTTCTCTAAGATCAGGAACTAGGCAAGGATGCCCACTCTCATCACTTCTGTCCAACATAATGCTAGAAGTCCTAGCCAGAGCAATCAGGCAAGAAAAAGAAATAAAAGACATACGAATTGGAAAAGAAGAAGTACAATGACCTCTATTCATAGATGACATGATCTCATATGTGGAAAACCTAAAGATTCCACATAAAACCTCTTAGAACTAATAAATGAATTCAGCAAAGTTGCAGGATACAGAATCAACACACAAAAATCAGTTGTGTTTCTATACACTAACAACAAACATTCTGAAGAATAAAATACTTAGGAATAAACTTGACTAGGGAGGCAAAAGACTTGTACACCGAAAATTACAAAACAGTGCTGAAAGAAATTCAATAAGACACAAGTGAAAGACATCCCATGTTCATGGATTGGAAGACTTAATGTCGTTAAAATGGTCATACTATCCAAATTGATCTACAGATTCAATACAACCCCTACCAAGATCCCAAAGACATTTGCCAAAATAGAAAAAAAAAATCCTAAAATTCACATGAAATCTCAAAGAACCCTGAATAGCCAAAGCAATCTTGAGAAAGAAAAATAAAGTTGGAGGCCTCACACTTTCTGATTTCAAAATACTTTACAAACCTACAGTAATCAAAACAGTATGGTACTGGCATAAAGATAGACATATAGACCAAGGGAACAGAATGGAGAGCCCAGAAATAAACCCTCACGTATATGGTCAAATGATCTTCAACAAAGTTGCCAAGACTACACAATGGGGAGACAACAGTCTGCAACAAATGTTGGGAGCACTGGATCCCCACACGCAAAAGAATGAAGTTAGACCCTCACTTTCCACCATGCGTAAAAGTTAACTCAAAATGCATGAAAGACCTAAATGTTAGACCCATAAAACTCCTAGAGGAAAATATGGGGGAAAAGCTTCATGACATTGGGTTTAGCAATCATTTCTTGGCCATGACACCAAAACCACAGGGAACAAAAGCCAAAAGAGACAAATGGGACTACATCAAACTTAGAAACTTCTATGCAGCAAAGGAAACAATCAACAGAATGGAAAGGCAACCTGCAGAATGGGAGGAAATATTTGCAAACCATATCTCTGATAAAGGGTTAATATCCAGAATATATAAAGAACTCCTAAACGTCAACAATAAAAGTCAAACGATCTAATTAAAAAATGGGCAAAGAACTTGAAAGGACATTTCTCCAAAGAAGGTATACAAATGGCCAAACAAGCATATGAAAAGATGATCAACAACACCAAGCATTAGGAAAATGCAAATCAAAACCACAAGGAGATATCACCTGACATCAGTTCAGAGGGCCACCATCAAAACAAAAAACAAACAGAAAAACACCTCCCCTCCCAACACACACACGCAAAATAAGTGTTGGTGAGGAGATGGAGAAATTGAAACCCTTGTACACTGTTGGTGGGATTACCAAATGGTAGAGCTGCTGTGGAAAGCAGTATGGAGGTTGCTCAAAATATTAAAAATAGAATTACCGTATGAGCCAGCAATCCCACTTCTGGGTATACACCCACAAGAATTCAAAAAGGATCTCCAAGAGATATTTATACACTCGTGTTCACTGCATAATTATTAAGAATAGTGAAGAGGTGGAAGCAACCCAAGTGTCCATCAACAGATGAATGGATAAAGAAAATGTGGTATATACATACAATGGAATATTACTTAGCCTTAAAAAAGAAGGAAATCTTGCCACATGCTACAACACAGGTGAAGCTTGAGGACATTATGCTAAATGAAATAAGCCAGTCACACAAAGGCAAATACTGCATGATTCCACTCATATGAAGTACCTAAAGCAGTCAACGCTTAGAAAGTAGAACGCTGGTTACCAGGCCTGCGGGAGGGAAAAGGGGTGTTGTTGTTCAATGGATATGGACTTTTAGTTTCACAAGTAGAAAAACTTCTGGAGATCTGTGCCACAACAATATGCATATAGTTAACACTATTGTGCCGTACACTTCAAAATGGTTACTACGGTAAAATGTATGTTACATGTTTTTGACCACAATATAAAGAAAGGAGATTTCAAATACAATATGTCCCATGGTAAGAAATCTCAGGAGAACTCCTTTAGGAGGTTTTAAGCTGTATTCAGAAAATCAGCACAGGTTCTAGCAGATCCTATAATTGGAAGCTTAACTATGGCTTTCACTGAAATGATGCTATGTACCAATGGAGTCATAAAAAAAAGAAAGAAAGGATTCTTGGAGGGGGTGGCCTTTGAGCTGGATGTTAAAATAGTAGGACTTCAATAGGCAGAAGAGTGGGGAAAGGGAAGGGTATTCCGAGTGAGGGGGGAGAAAGAGCAGCGTGTTTTTGCAGGGCAAGTAAACTGGTGTGACTTGTGGCGAGGTGAGTGAAGGTGGAGGTGGGAGGGGCGGCCTGGAGGGAGAGCAGGTGGGAAAGGGCGACAGGGGCTGATTTGTGGAGAGTTTTTAAACCTCAGGCGAAAGCGAGAGTTCACGTGTTTGGCAGAGGCAGGCACAGATCAGATCTTGCGGGGAGAAATCCGGGGAAGGACAAGCCCCAGGGAGGCGCACGTGTTAGAGCTGAAGGAGGACGGGACAAAGCGAGTTGGATGAAGGCAGAGCGAGGGCGTGAGCCGCCAGCGGCCGTGCTGAGCCCAGCACAGCGGCTCTCCCAGGCGGCGACCAGATTCCCCCGCAGCCGGGCTGATGCGCAGCCTTCCCTTGAGCCCCGCCAGGAAATCACCGCGAAATCCCTCGTGCCCATAAATTAAAGACGACCACGGTAGCAACAACAGATTGGGGGCAAGCAATAGTGGCCTCGCAGCTGTCCCCGCCAGCAGGGGTTTTTAACACCCCCTACCAGGGGCTGGAGAGAGACAACATCACGCTGTCTCCTAAATCAGCCTTGTGCTGTGAACCAACAGAAGGTCTCAGGGTGGGGGCCTGGGACCCCCGCTTTCCTGGTCGTTTTCTTGAGCAAATCAGCTCCACCTCCAGTGGGAGTGACGCCGAGGCAGCTGGGGCTGGCAGAGGGGAGAGCAGAGAACGTTCCTCTCGAAACAAACTTTGAGTAACTTTCTGTTATTGGAGCCTCAGGGACCAGCCAGGATGAGACACATATGCCAGACACAACTCACCCCTCACCTCTCCAGCAGATCTCTGAGCTCCAAGCTCCTAACTGATGACAACTGGATTTTAGGGCCAACAGTGATTGCGAGAATTTCGGAGATAGTGTATTTGAAATATTCAATTTCATTGACCCCCTAAATATCAGGAGATTTGTCAGACTGTGTGTTCCGAAGGCTGGTTCTGGAAACACGGGCCTAATACCAATCACAGCTGCTATTTATTGAACTCACGTACTAGGCACAGGGTTAATTTCGTGGATCATTGCGTTTAACTTTCACAGAGACTCTATATGGAGGTGCTATTGTTATAGTCCAATTTTACAGCTGGGGAGACAGAGGCTCCAAGAAGTTAAGAACTTTCCCAAAGTCGTGCAGCTAAAAGTTGCAGTGCTGATGCTGGAACCTGTCTGTCTGACTATGAAGCACCACAGAGAACACGTTTCTTTCTTTCTTTCTTTCTTTTTTGAGGAAGATTAGTCCTGAGCTAACATCTGCCACCAATCCTCCTCCTTTGCTGAGGAAGACTGGCCCTGAGCTAACATCCGTGCCCATCTTCCCCTACTTTATATGTGGGACACCTGCCACAGCATGGCTTGTCAAGCGGTGCGTCGGTCCCCACCTGGGATCCGAACCAGCAAACCCCGGGCCGCCGAAGTGGAACATGCGCACGTAACTGCTGCACTACCAGGCTGGTCCCCAAAAATGCCTTTCTGATCAATGCTGGTTAACCCTCCCGAGGTGGCTGATAGGGCCCGGTGAGGCGTGTGAAGCACTCACGTTGGGCACAAAAAGGAAGGGGCACCAAAAACCTCAGAATCAGGAGAAATAGTATTTTAATGCAATGTTTTTAAAAATCAAAATTAATGCAAAAAAATTTATGGAAAAAGAGAGTATCAAAATTTTAAATAGAGAGAGAATCCAACCAGTGACTCAGGATGGGTGGGGTGGGGTGGGGGTTCTCTGTGGGTTTGTCTCTTGTGAACTGAATCCCAGATTCCCGGAGTTGGTTGTGAGCTTGCTCATCCCTTCCCTCTTTCTTTAGGCTCTTACAAAGCTAAGCTTTCCTGCCTTCTTCCCTTCAGCTAAATTCCAGAGGAAGACTCTAGCAACTGAGTGATAGAGATTTCCATGCTGAACAGAGAGTGGGCCTGGAACCCCAGAGAAGGGATGTGAGTCAGCTTGCTGCGCCCTGCCTGGTGCAACTGCTGCCATTGCTGCTGCGACTGAGGGGACCTCAAGGGAGAGCCCGGGGCCCCTCCTGCATGGGAACCTCCGCCAACCAGAGGCTGACTCTGAGGACTGCAGGGCATTCAGCAGAGGGTGTCCGTGTGCCCTTGGGGTGGTCAGATGCCTGGCACGTGAACTTACTCCCTAATGAAGT
Source organism: Equus przewalskii (assembly GCF_037783145.1). NCBI lineage: Eukaryota > Metazoa > Chordata > Mammalia > Perissodactyla > Equidae > Equus > Equus przewalskii. Next base: position 19,734,606 of record NC_091840.1, on the reverse strand, counting down.
GCTATGGGCCACTGGCCAAAAGGGAAGATGGCACATTTGGGTCTTGCGGAAACACGAAATGATTTTGCCTAAGCCCAGCTGTTGGCTTTGCCCACGCCTTCCCGAGGCCTTGGCTCCCAGTTCCCTGGAAGGTGGCCGGAGGCAGCCGAGGGAGATGCGGCAGAGACGGAGGAGCCACAGTGGCAGGCGCCACGGAGGGGAGAGCTCTTCAACCAGGCACAGAGCCGAGTCTCTGAGAGCTCCTTGGAGAGAAGAAGCAGAAAGTGCCCGTTCTCAGCAAATCTCCAACGAGGGCTAGGAATAGTTCCGGATTTAACCGGCTGGGGGCTTAAAGGGCCCTTCCACTGAGCAGCCGGGAGGGCTGTGGTCATTATCATGCGCTGTGAACACATGGAGGGGCTTCTTCAAGCGGGGAGACTGAATATTTCAAAATGAGGATTCTGCTTGAAGTCTATCGCAGGATGTGGGCTTTGGGGTCTGAAGTCTGGGGTTTGAGCTCGCTTCTAGGGTGACCAACCATTCCAATTTGCCTGGGGCTAAAAGGGTTTCCTGGGACACTGGACTTCAATGCTAAAACCAGAAAAGTCCTGGGTGAGTTGAGATGCGTGGGTCACTCTATTTGGACCCCATTCTAGCAGTGTTCCCCTCAAACTTTCCCTCTGTCCTTTCCACACAGGTAGAACCGAGATGCTGATAAGACCTGCCATACTCACCTCGAAAACTTCTGAGACTCCAAAGTGCTAACATATGTCTCCCACAGCACCTTGAACCTCTGATCACAGCCTGTCTTCTGCCAGACAGGCCTCTGCAGGCCTCTCCTCCCTCTCACTGTGAGCTCCTTGGGGGAGAGACCACCCTATTCATCTCTGCATCCCCAGAAACTGGGCCAGTGCTTGGCAAAGAGAAGATGCTTGAGAAATCTGTGCCACATGGAAAGTTCCTTGTAAAGCAGAGCACAGAGCGTTCTCATTGGTTGGTTGGCACTGTCATTTTCTGCCTGCCCCTGGTTAGTCCCATGAGGAGGTCCTCCATAGGTTCACACAGACAGATGTTGCCCCTACAGTGGCTGTCAGAAGGACATAGTGGGCAGCGGGGGCAGGAGGCACAGGCACTGCCTTGTTCAGGGCAAAAGGTGCCCGGTGGTGAGAGAAGCCGGAGCCAGCCCCGTGTGAAAACAAGGAAACAGTGGGTCCCCACCACGAAGGGGAGATGGACTCCAGCTGGGCTCCTAACACGCAGGCCAGCTCCATCCTCTGGCTTCTGGGCCTCCAGGGCTGAGCTGGGCTTTACCTGCACGCTGAGGTCCAGAGCTTGCCCTGGCCTGCCTGCCTCCCTGCCTCTCCCCAAGGCTGGTGATCCCTCAAGAGGGCTCCTCAGACAGGTGGTCTTCCCTGGGGGCCACCCAGGCCTTAGCATGCTGATCTGCCCCCTTGGCCTGGGCACGGCCCAGCTGGCCAGGGTGATACCTCATGGTGGTCTGCCCCAAATCTCAGTGCTTCAGCTCCCCCTCCTCCCTTGCCTCTCACATCCCAGCCCTAGCCCTGCTTCTCTGCCGTTAGGGTCCTGGAGGGTCCTGGCTCTCCTTGACCACCTAGGGTCCCGGCCTCAGTCCCAGCCCTCTGAGCCTCCATCTCAGCCGACTCCCCTGGTGAGCAAACCCTGTGGCTCTGGGACTGTTTGGAGCCGGCTGGGGCACGGTGGGGAGAATCGTGATGCAGAGGCAGCCCTTGCCAGCCTGCACCCAGACACTTCACCCCACATGTCCCCAAATCTTTGTGGATCCTGTTTCATTCTCTTGCTGGTACATCCTTCCTCAAGCCCAGGAGTGTTGGGCACACAGACATGGCCCCCATTACCAGAGAATCCTAGAACTCTGAGCAGAAGAAACCCTGAAGTTAATTTGTGCCTTCAGGTAAGTTAGTATTGTTTGCAATTCATGGTCAGAGCAGCTAGGCTCAGAGAGGGCAAACAATCTCCCCAAGGTCACACAGTAAAGGAATGGTCAGCTGTTCCTCAGTTACCTACCTGAACTCTCCTTTTTCCGTCTGGTTGACTTCTTCTCCGTCTCATTGGCAGTGCTCCCAAGGACCTCATAGTCCTCGCCTGGGCCTCCCGTGGCGTCTACCAAGCCTGGGCTGCTGGCCCCCATCTCCCTGGAGCCCCCAGCTGGGCCCGGATTGGGCCTGCGCCGGGCCTCCGAGACAGGGAAGTGCCAGTCGGGGGGCTGTGGAAAGGCGGGGTGCTGCTCAGTGAAGACGCGCTCCTCCCGGGGCAGGCTGTGTGGGGTGGCCGCCAGGCAGGAGGCCGAGAAGTCGGGGTACGCTGCTGTCGCTGTCGCCGGGAAGTCTGGTTTCTGGTGGAAGGAGAACGGGGTCGGCGGGTAGTGGGGGAGCCCAGAGACCCCACTGCCTTCCGACTGGGGATTTCGAAGGCAGCCCCACACAGAGGCAGGGGGGCGGGGGCTCCTCATGCAGCTGCTGGCCACGGGATCCATCTGCCGTCTGCCGCACGCCTCAGTCTTTTCGGTATGATTCTTATACTTTTTATATTAAAGTTTTTTTTAATGGAAAAAAAAATCAAATAAGAGAGAAAAATGTTCAACAGAAAATTCACCCCAGGAACCAAAACCAAAAACAAAACTAGTCTTTCCTTAAAGTACGCACATATGTGGCCAGCTACACATATGCGTGTGCACACACCTATGTCAGACTTCACTCCTGGCTTGCCGTCCCCCGACACACCAGCCTGCCTATTGGGGTCCCCTGTACGTGTATTTGTCGCCGATGACACTAAACATTGTCACTGTCCCGGCCCAGATGCGCCAGCTGAGCGCTCGTCCTGGAGCCCTGCGGAGGGCTGGACCAGGGCTGCCGAGACACACTTTTAAATCCTGCGGTGGGGAGAGAGTGACAAATTTCTGAAGTGAAATGTGAGAGAGGAGAGGGAGGGGTTAACCCGCGCACACACGATCCCCTCCAACCAAAACCCGAGCAGGGAACTATTAATCATCAGAAACCTTATATGCACATCTAATGGGATTTGCAGATGGAGACTTTTAAAGAAACATTGTCTGTATTTTTTTTTTAAGGAGGGAGAGAAGCACACACACACAACTTCTTTAATGTGCCTCCTGTAACACTATGAAGTTATTTTATTGCACTGTTAACAAAATTCCCCGAGTCTTGGATTTGGAAAAAGCCTTAAGTCAGATCCAGAATCCGTCAAGTGCCAAATTCCAGGGAGTGAAGCGGGGAATAAGCGTAAGAGACAAGTTTGCTGATTGCATTTGATTTAAGGGCCCTTCTACCGCTGCTTGCAAAAAAGGAAGGTGGATTAAAGGAAATCTTTTTTTGCAAGTCTCAGTGGCCCACTATGGTCTGTAATATAAAGAAAGACACACTCCAGAAAAAAATGGTTTCTTTCTGCCCAAAGTGACAGACTCACTTTCTCAGTAACTTAAAAAAACAAGCAGATTCTTCCTTCCGCTCTTTAACCCCCAACTTACATGCCAATTAGCCACACTCTTCTCTAGAGGGGTTTCAAGTCATTTTTCTCTGCGGTAAAGGAAAGGCTCTTAGACGAGGTCCTTGAAGTTTCTCCAGGCCTCCCCCTCCCTCCCCCCGGCTCCCTGGCCCCCTAACCTTCACCCACCTGCTTCCCCTGCCCCACCCCCAGAGGCCAAAGCCTCCATGGAATCCGGAGCACGGAAACAGGAATCGGGGGGTTCTCGTTCCCAAAGGAATTGTCTTTGGCAAAGCATCACCCGGTCTTCCTGGCTGGTGCCTGGCACAGGAGGACCAGTGGCCATTTCAACCAATCAGTCTGCTTAGTCCCCATGGTCTCTCTGGAGGATGACATTCCAAGCACACAGGGCCAGAGCTCCTCTCCCACTGAGTGTTTCCACGGCCCAGAGCAGCAAGATCAGGCTGAAGTGGGCATGAGCCCCAATAGCCGTGTCTCTGCTGGCTGGTTCTGAAGATGCCCAGGGCTCCCTGAGGAGAGGCCGCGGGCCTCCGTTCTGCAGCCCGGAGGCTGCACACACTCTCTTCGTGAACTAGGCATCCTGCATTCTGGAAAGGGCAGCCATGGAGTTGTAGGCCAGTAGAGGAGATGGATTCATAGCCACAAACCAGACTCAGCTCTCTGCTTTGTCCAGGACTTAGCTGTTGCATACACGTTTCTCCTCTCAACCTCACAACTCCCCTATTATGGGTACAGTAAGAATTATGTTCGACATTTTACAAATGAGAAAACGGAGGCTCAGACAGATGCCGTGGGCTGCTCAGAACCACAGCTAAGAAATGGCAGAACCAGGGGTTGCCCTCAGGTGTCCCACTGTCCAGTCTGGAGCAGCGTGATGCAGAGGAAGGAGCATGGACTTTGGGGTTTAGACAGGTGTGAGTTCAAATCCTGGGTCTGCCACTTTCTGGCTGTGTGCCCTGGGACAAGTCGCCTCACCTCTCTGAGCTTCTGTTTCCTCATCTGAGATGATAGCCAGAGCTGACACTCACCCACTGATCATAGCACCTCACACATATCCCCCCAAAGGATCGCCACAAAAGCCCTCTGAGGGCAGTGCTTGTCACATCACCTCCGTTTTTCAGAAGAGGACTCGGAAGCACAGAGAAACTGTGTAACCTGCACAAGGTCACACAGCTGGGGAGCAGAGGATCCAGGATTCTAACCCAGGCAGCCTGGCCCCACTGCATCAGGATGCCCGCCCCATAGACATTCGAGAATTTTAAATGAATCATTTATGTGAAGTGCAAAATAGGTGATAGATAAATGCGGCTCCCTTTCTAGTTTAGCTCATTCTCTTTAAGTTGATGATTCCCAAGGGGGTCTGTGGGACTGGGGAGCACTGAGGAAATTCTACAGAAACAGCCCTGTGAGGGCCCTCGAGGCGTCCCAGGCTGTGGGGCTCTGGAAGGAATCCATAGGAGGCTGGAAGGAAGATCTGGCCTGTCAGCTTCCCTAGGAAAAGCTCCGGGGGTCTGGCCCGCAGGCTGTAACCGGATTCCTGCTCTGGCTTCCACATCTGGCCCAGGGACCCCATCCCAGGGAGGCCCAGCGCCTGGCCCTTTGCCCCTGGAAGGGGTGGGCCCTGGGTCGTGGTGGGGTGGGCGCAGAGGTCAGGAGAGGCAGCGGGCGGGGGGGGGGGGGGCATGGCAGGGTGCTGTGCGCTCTGTGCAGGAGGCCCTGGTACCCCGGTGCCCCGCAGCTGCTGGCGTCTGTCAGCCACCCCGCGGGGCGCGGCCGGGGGCCTGCTGGCCTCTACATCTTCCTGACAGGCCCCTCTTCTGAGGCCAGGAAAAAACAACAAGGGTTCCTCCCCTCATGGCAACCCATTTGTTAGATGAAGGCCGGGCACCAGCACCTTTAACCTCCTCAAAGTCAGCATTTCCCTGTCAAGGCCCCACAGCCCGCGGGACAGAGATGGATGGAAGTGGCTGTTTGTGGAAAAAAGCCCTGTGGCTGTGCGGCCAAGGGGAGCAGGGTTTTCAGGAAGGGAGGGGACCCCGTTTCTAGCTGTTGTTGGGGGTGGCAGGGAGAGGAAGAGGAAAAGCGTGCGTCAGGAGGAGGGTCCCTGTGGGGCCCTAAGGAGGACGATCTGTGTGGCCACACCTGAGCCATCCCAAAGAACTTTTGGAATTTCCCCCATTGTGCGCAAAAGCAGGCACGTCCTGGCGCCACAGACCTGCTTCCGTGCTTGGCCACCCCACCTACCTGTGCCTGGAGTCGCAGGATGTCTGAGGGAGAACCTGGGGCCTAGAGGCAGAAAACTCGGGTTCAAGATGTGGCCTTGCCTTTCACAGGCCATGTCGTCTCAGGAAAGTCACACATACCCTTTTTCTGAGCCTCAGTTTTCTCACTGGCAAAACAGAGATGACGGTACCAGCCTTGTGGCTGTTCCGAGGATAAATGGACTGATGTCTGTGAAAAGAGTTGTGAAAGGTTGTGCACATGGGGAATTATTATGCCTTTTCTTTCCTTACTCTGCTGGACCACTGGGCAAGTCATGTCTCGATGGAGGACGAAGATGGCTCATCCAGGGCTGGCCCCGTGGCCGAGTGGTTAAGTTCTCGCGCTCCACTTTGACGGCCCAGGTTTTCGCTGGTACAGATCCTGGGTACGGACATGGCACCACTCATCAAGCCATGTTGAGGCGCCATCCCACATGCCACAACTACCAGAAGGACCCACAACTAAAAATACACAACTTTGTACCAGGGGGCTTTGGGGAGAAGAAGAAGGAAAAAAAGATTGGCGACAGATGTTAGCTCAGGTGCCAATCTTTGCAAAAAAAAAAAAAAGAAGATGGTCCATCCTAGCCCCTCACCACCTTCTACGGCAGCATAACAGAGGGTCAAGAGCATGGCCTTGGGAAGCAGGTTCAAATCCCAGCTCTGCCACTAGTAAGCAGAAAGGATTTGAATAACTTACTTTATCACTTGAACGTCAGTTTCCTCATCTGTAAAATGGGGATAAACACTTTCTTCTTTCCCCATCAGGTTGCTGAGAGAAGTGAGAAAGCTTTGGTCACAGCCAGGTCTACCGTTCTTAGTGGTACTATCTGGATGATGATGATGGTGCTGATGACAACATCTGAGATTTTTGTCTGAAAGGCAAATCCGGAAGGCCCTGTGAAATATTGATATGCCACCCAAGAGGGACAGGATGAAGCCATTAGTATTTTTTTTTTTTTTGAGGAAGATCAGCCCTGAGCTAACATCTGCCAATCCTCCTCTTTTTGCTGAGGAAGACTAGCCCTGAGCTAACGTCCATGCCCATCTTCCTCTACTTTATATGTGGGACGTCTGCCACAGCATGGCATGCCAAGCGGTGCTATGTCCGCACCCGGGATCCCAACCGGTGAACCCCAGGCCCCTGGGAAGCCGAAGGTGCACACTTAACCGCTGTGCCACCAGGCCGGCCCCGAAGCCATTAGTATTAACTCTCATAGTACAACACAGTAAAACAGACGAGACACCTCTTCCCGAGCAAGACCTCAAGGGCTGGGACGGGAGACAGACAAGCTTTGAATATGGTGGAAATCGCTCTGGACTAGGCTCTTTACCGCCAGGCATGGGCTTTATCTGGAATGTATATGTCCTTTGCTTCTCAGAAGGCTTTGAGGCAGGGTCACTACTGCTCTTTAGGACTTTTGTGAGGTTCAAATAATAGGATGGATGGGACAGAGTTGAGTAAACCACGGAATACAGTTCTCATGACTGTCACAGCTGCCTGTGAGGTGGGGCCAAGACATTTCACCCCAGGGGACCAACGACGGGGTCTTTCCCTAAATCCCAGAAAACACTGAGTTGATAGAGACAGCTTTCTCAGATGAATGTTTTCTCTCGTGTATATGTTTTTAAACCTCTGGTGATGAAGGCCATCACTTGTCTGCTACCAAGATCATGGGCAGATGACTAGAAAACACAATAACATACAGAGCGGCCTGCATCTGAACCCTGGCTCGTGAAGGTCCCGTGACCTCGGGTTCCTTAACTGAAAGTGGAGGCTTGCTGTGTAGGCGACGTACAGGCTCTCAGGCGCTCAGTAAACATGCCCCTTTTGGGGCGTCTGTGCCTGAAGGGATTAGAGGCAGGCTGATCAAGGAAATGCTCTAAGTAAGGGCAGCCGGATAAAATACAGGGAGCCTGGTTAAGTACATCCCATGCAATATTTGGGACTTGAGCTAAAAAGTTATTTGTTGTTTATTTGAAATTCAAATTTAATTGGGTGTCCTTTTTTTTTCTCCCCTAAATTTGGAAACTCTAATCAAAGGCAAAACTCATCTTCGAGATGGAGAAGGCTCTGGCCTTACCTTCTGAGCCAGGATATTTGCACTTTGACAGAAGGTTCTGGAAGGAAACTCTAAAGGGGGCATTCCAGGGAAGGTGTGGTAGTCAGGGAGGTTTGCCTTTGGCCGTGGGCTTTCTGGTTGCAGGAGGAACCCAGGGTCCCCCAGGAAGTTCTCCGTGGAGGCCTTTGGAACGAGACAAAGCAGAAGGGGGTGGGGGTGTGCAGGTGGAGAGAGTGAGGACAAAGGTGAGTGCCCCTGGGCAGGAAGCGCTGAAAGAGAGGAGGGGGGAGGCCCCCAGTGCCTGGCAGGGTGCCAGCCTGGAGGACTCGGTCCGCCACTTCCGGGGGTGCACTTTTCCAGCCCCTGCTCTCAAGGCAGCAGTGCCTTTATTTGGGGGAACCAGCTAATCAGATAGGACAGCAGACTGGGGATTTATGTGGTGTGGGAACAGCTCGGTTTTCCCTCACTGTTTACCCAGCAGTATTTTTTAAAACAGAAATCAGCACGCGGGTAACCACAGCTGTGAGTTCCTGGCTCTGGCTGCGAGGTCTGTGGGGGGGTCTCCGCAACAGCACTTTGCTCTGATCAGCTTGGAAACCACTGAAGGCATGTGCCCCTCCCCAGCCAGGGGGCCAGGTGGGTAGGGTGGCTCTGGGCGGGTCCCAGGTGGCTCTCTCCCCTAGGATGAAGGCCAGGATCCCTGGGGTTGTTGCAAGGGGTCAAGGCCTAAAGCCTTAGAGATCACTTAGTCTAGGGGTCACGAACCCACGTGGGGCCAGGCAAGTAAACACAAGCCAGGGAAGCCAGCTGGGAGGGGGACACGGGGGTGCAAGGAGAGACAGAGGCACCCCAACAGCTACTTTGGCCAATTTTGCCTTGCAAGAACTTGGGCCTAGCTCTACCAGATCTTTCTATTTTTTCAAAAGACCCATGATTCTAGATTTTTATAGGTGATCCCTCAATTTTTAAATCTTGGTAACGAATTTAAAGCCCCGCTGGTCAATTAAGAGAGGTCTGCGGGCTCGATTTGGTTCTCGGACTGCAATCTCTGGTCTCCTCCAGGTCTGCCTGCTCTCTAATTTACTGAGGACAAAGCTGAGATCCAGGGATGCCTGGTGGCTTACCCAAGGCCACACAGTGTGCTATTGGGAAAGCCATGGGTCCAGGAGCCTGTCCGGTGCTCCTTGCCCACGCTGGCAGTTTTGCTGGCCGAGCCCGGGGTCCCACCAAGCAGTTCTCAAGTGCTTCCTGGGCATCTCTCATTTGCACAAACATGACATTTACAGACACACTCGTAGCTTACTTGATTCCAGCGATGACCCGGGGGAGCAGGGCTGGCATTCATCCAGTTTTACCGGTGAGGGAACTGAGGCTAGGAGAAGCTGGGTGAATTGCAGTCTTAGGAAGGGCTGGAGCCACGGCCTCCAATTACAGATCATGATTTTTCCACCCCCAAACTCTGTCATCCTTGGGAGATACAGCCTGAGATGGATAATAAACTCTGCCTACAAGGGAACAGAAAATGGATGGGATACTGGGTAAACGGAATATTCTTCGTAACTTAAAGTTAATTGAAAATCCATAGGTTATCAATTTTCCAAGCAAGAGAATAAAACAGAAGGTATTTCAAAGAGCAATTATACCAGGCGTGGTCTAATCTTTCTTTGATGATTCCGAAAGCATTTCTGGGGGACGTAATGCCGCAGGGCCTCATTAGGAACACCAATAATGACTGTGTAGGGCTCAGAGACAAGTTCTCATCAATCCCCTCCCGGCTGTTGGGGCTTCTAGGAGAAGTCATGGCGCACGGTGCACGGCGCTGAGTGTGTGTCTGTGTTCCGTGCTGCTGTCTCCGTCTTTGTCTGTTTCAGGCTGGTATTGTGGGATGAGCTGCGGTCCAGGAGGGATGTTGCCAACTTTCACCTTCTCCTGTAAAATGGGGAGAATACCTTCTACACTCACTGTGCAAGAGCCTACTTAACCAAGGGCTCCGGTCCCACAGCGTGAGAGCAGGAAGCAGCTTCAGATCACAGGGTGCACCGGCTTCACTTTACCGCGGAGGAGTCTGAGGCCCAGCGAGGTTAGGGGCCCTGTCTAAGGTCACTCAGCCAAGGAGGGGGTGCTGGAATGTGGGTTCTCTGCTTCCCAGACTTTCCTGAATACCACACTGAGTCAGGAAAGACCTGTGGAAACTGGAAGATTAACACATGGTCACATGTGCAAACAGAGACCATGGGGTCTCTCTGGTCATAGAGAGGAAAAAGTCAGATCTCCCCAGCCTCCGGAGAGGGGCTGCCCAAGTCTGGGGAGGAGGCGAGCCCCTTAGCTCGGGCCACGGAGGATGCCGGGCCTTGGGGAGCTGAGACACTACCGTGAGCTTTATGGTTTCATGAACGTCGGAGCATTTTAAAATGTGATAATTTCGAATGCGCAGCCTCTCAGGGCCTTCCTTCTTTTAATTGAAGAAATAAACAATCTTCCCTAAGGCACACTTGGCCAAGGAGAAAGGCAGGTGCAGGGTTCACCCGGGAGAGCGGCGGCCTGGAAGGACTCTGTCACGAAGAAGTAAAACATCCAGGAAATAGAGAGCAAGCTGGCCTTGCCGGAGCCCCAGGAGAGGCGGGTCACAATAAGCATACATATCACATATGCACACCTCCCGCCTGGGTCCTGAGAGTCCCTGTGGAGAGCCCATGCATGCGACCCATGTCACAGAAAAATGAACACAGAGAGGCTCGCCAGCACTCACGTGTGTCTGTGACAGACGCTCTCAGAGCTATTACCGCGTGTCCCACTCACCCTAATGGCAGAGCCCCTGTCGTCTGGGCAGAAGGATCACAGCAGGGGAGGCACACATGCATAGAATGGCCACAAATGCTCCATCCAGGTACCTCCAACTGCACGCACACACAAACTGGACACACTGGGTGGCACATCAGGACAGAAGTGTCCCCACATCCCTCTCCCTCTACACACGCAAACGTTCACCGTCACCGGGTGCCATGAGGAACAGTTTTATCAGTCCAGACTCTCAGACAGCTGGACACAGAGATGAGCCCTGAAACCCTGATGCACACGGGCTCTCTGGTTGCACGCACGCACACTCCTGCACACACTGTCCTCAGCTTTGGGTTAGTTTTGTGAGCTGATGTGTGGTTGCATTTTCAAACAGTAACAGCATTCGTCTCCTCTGGCGGCTTAACCCACATCACACTTCCACTTTCTGCACCCAGTTAATGTCCCGGTTCTTGGACCTTCAAAGCATCTCACACTCTGGTCAAAAGGTCCTGCCTTATAGTCTCTGGAGGAGCTTTCACCTACACGGAGAGGAGGAAGAGTGAGAAAAATCGGCTCAAGGGTTTAAGGCTGAAACCGGGAACGCGACAGTGGGCCATGGGGCGCCATCTGGTGGTGAGAAGGAGAACTGCAGCATATTCTGCCATTCTGCAACGAGCAGAAGCCGAAGCTTCCCCGTCTCCAGAGCGTGAGGACCTGCTCCTGACCCTAGAATGGTGGGAGGGATGGGGTGTCAAGATTCTATGGGCCCTGCGGCCCCACAGCTGCATGCAGACACAGAGGGTGGGAAGAGAGCTACCTGGAGGCTACTGAGCTCCTCCCCTCCCATACAGCCCCAGGCTCATGTCTGCCCCCACTTCTATTTTCTGGATTTTCAGTGTAAGATACACGAAAGCCGGTGGGCTGGATGGCTATCCCCACTAAAGGGCTGTGATGTCCCCTTCCAGTGATACCCAGTGGCAGAGCTGGGAGGCAGATGCTATCAGGGCCTGCCTCTGCCTTGTTTGTGTGCACACGGGCACAAGAAATTGCCTGGAACGGTGGGCATCTCTAATGTGGAAAGAGAATTCTCCTCCCACCAAGTTCAAGGACTGCTTTGAGAATTAAACATGATGATGTATTTTGAGGTCCTTTTGCTTTTTTCTTCTTTTTTTAAGACTGGCACCTAAGCCAACATCTGTTGCCAATCTTTTTCTTCTTCTTCTTCCCAAAGCCCCCAGAACGTAGTTGTATATTCTAGTTGTGAGTGCCTCTGGTTGTGCGGAGGCTCTTTTCCTATTGTAAAATGCTGCAATGTGGCTAAAGGAGCTTGGAGCGACCTGCTGCCTTAGGTGGACCACCGAGCTTGGCCGTGCCTTCCCACCAGATCCTCCAGAGATGCTGCAAGGGCAGACCCTGAGACTGGCGGAAGTCCTGGTCTCCGCTGGATGGTGGGTCAGTCGGCTTGGCCAAGAAGCCCTCAGTCGATGCTGACAATTAGATTCTCTGAGGCCTCTTTACTTCGTTCCACAGCCACTTACCGGGAGCCTTCTCCACTGCAGGCGGGGGCTAACTGGGCAATGGAGGGGCCTGTGTGGGGTGTGGAGGTGGGATGGGGAGGGGGCAGGCAGGGCCTGGGCCACAGGGAGCTCCTGAAGGGCTGAAAGGCCGAGAGCGGCATGATCAGATCTCCATGCTGGAAAAATCTCTTTGGTAGTATCACCCAGAGCATTTCCATGTTAGCAAGATGGAGATGACCATCACGCTGCTGAGAGCCAGACTGCACTCAGTTCTGTGCGTCAGGGTATTGAATGCTCAGGGCCCAACTCAACTCAGAGTCCAAAAGGACCAAGCAGCTAATCAACCAGTCAGTCAGACAGTCAACACGTCCAGGCAAGTGCAGGCAGGGTGGGCAGGCCGCCGGCCTGGAGCCAGGTAGCCAGCGTTCATGTGCTTGGCCTGCCTCGGACAAGCCGCCTGACCTTGGGCTTGTGGTTTAGCCTATTCAAGGTGGGTTTTCTTATCTATTAAACAGGATAACAGCTAAAACCTAAATTAGATACTGTGGGTGAAAGTGCTCTGTATATTGTATACAATTATGTAGGTTAACTGTACACAATTAGGAAGGTTTGTTTCTTTCTTTTGAAATGTGCTTATTTATTCGTTACTAGAGTTTTCCAAGACCTCATCAGCTGGCAGGTACAGATGGGGTCATGCTAACAGTTACTCCCCGCATTTCCCAGGCACTGTCCCCGCCAGCCACACAGGCCTGGGCGGAGTGTCACTCCAGCGGTGCCCGGAAGTCCATGTGGCGTCTCCCGAACTAGTCTGTCAGACACAGTCCCCTCAGCATCCCCACGCCCCTCCTGGTCTTTGCTCGGGAAGCTACTGGAGGGGTCCCCCCTTCTGCTGCTGCTGCCAGGGCCACCGAGGATGTGCCTCTGCCCGGGGAGGCCCTCAGGGCTCCCACACTGCTGATCCTCGAGGGGCCTGAGCAGGGTCATCCCCCAACCTGTGGAATAGAGGGTCATGGGGCCCTGAAGCCAAGCCCAGTGCCACGATGTCACCGAGGCCCTCGTGATCACTGCTCACAAGACCAGTTATGATGGAAGCAGAGCCTGGGCCAGCACCCTGCTCCCACCCTCTGCTGTTAACAACAGCCAACAGGCACAGAGTGAGTCCCCACCACGCTAAGTGCCAGATGAAGTTGCTGCCCTCATGGAGCTTACATTCCAGGGAGGGTGGAAGAGTGACACACACACAAATCAGACTGTGTCAGGGGGCTAAGTGCTGACATGAGACCTAAAGCAGAGGAAGGGGGTAGAGAGTTAGTGTGGGTGGCGGCTGTGTCCTCTCACATAGGGTGGGCAGGGATGGCCTCTCCGATAAGCTGACATTTGAGCAGAGACCTGATGTAAGTGAGGGACAGAGCGAGCCTGTTGATGTCCAGCAGAACAGTTCAGATCAAGAGAACAGCATCAAGAGAATGCCTCGAGGCAGAGGAGCACTTGGAGAGCTCAAGGAATGGCAAGGAGGCTGGAACAGAGTGAGTGAGGTGGAGAGCGGTCGGAAATGTAGTCAGAGACAGAGCTGGGTGGAGGAGGGGCACACACGGCAGGCCACTGTACATTCTCACCCGTATCTTGTTCCAAAATGGAAAGTAAGGCAGCTCTGGGTATTCACAGAGAAACTGCCCTGGGCTCAGCACTACCCTGAACACTTGGTGATATGAAACCCTAAGCCCTGGTCCCTCTGTCTGTCATACAGTCCCACTTCAGGGACGAGACATATTCATATAAAGCCATAGCAAAGCACACAAGACAACACAAGATGTCAGTGCTCAACAGTGTGGCGCCCACAGGCATTTGAGGCCTGGAAGGTCATTCAGGGCTGGTCACAGAAGTCCTGCTGGAGGACATGAAGACGTGAGCTTGGCATGGCTGCATGGAGGGGGAGGGGGGAATCAAGAGGCGGACAGTCTGGGCAAAGGATGGCAGGGGGTGGGGAGTGTCACTTTGAGAATGAATGTGCCACGTTTCAGGAACAAGAGAAAGTGTCTGGATCATTTATTTAATGTGTATTTCTTGAGCCAGACACTGATCCCCAGTTGAGCCACTTACTGACTAGGTGACCTTGGGAGAGTCCCCAAACCTCTGAGCCTTAAGGCAGTGTGGTAACAACACCACCAGCGAAGCCGGTGCACACATGTGGGCCCACAGTGACATGCTGGGAGCTGAGGGGACAGTGGGATGAATGGGACACAGTGCTGGTCCATTCGCAGTCCAGAGAAGATGGAAGACCCCTTAACTCCAGATAGAGATTGTGACTTGCTGCTGAGACCGGGTGAGGGGAGTCCACACTCAGGATGGAGTGGCCCTGCCTGCCTCTCCTGCAATAAACTTTTCCAAGCAGGCTTGTTCCTCCGAAATGCACAATGGAAATTTCTCAGAACCAATCTTATTCTCCACCCGCTGCTGCGGGAGCTGGCTGCTCAGAGAAGGCGAATGTAAGAATCACTGAGCACCCACCTAGGAAATCAGGGGAGAGGCCCTGGCCTCGGGCTCCTGCAGGGGCTCCCTGGGGGCCCAGGCAGCTCTTGAGTTACAGAAGGAGCCAAGGGAAAGGGGAGCAGGGTGTGGGGATTGTGGTTCAGAGGGGAGAGGGGATGGTCCAGGGAGGGTGGGGCTGGAGCGAGGCTGTGAAGGAGGGGAGGAGTCGGGAGGCCCAGAAGAGGAGGAAAGGGTGTGAGCGGAGGCGGGGTGTGTGTCAGGAGGGATGGGAAAGAACAAAGCAAGAATGCGCTGGGGCATCCCACTGTCAGGACAATGGGGAACAGGAACAAACCAGAAGGGAAGGTTCTGACGGAAAGCAAAGAGAGAGAATGTTGAAAGGTCACTGAGAGCCAGAATGCAGAATGGAGCATGCCGGGAAGAGTCCAGAGGGCAACAGAAGGCGCCCAAGTTGGGGGGTGGAGTGGGGGATGTTTGCACCAGGGCCTGGGCTGCCCCGAGGGTGGGGGTTGGGGGAGGCAGGGCCCCAATGGGGAGGGAGGAGGCAGTTAGGGAATTGGGAGACAAGTAGGGCCCCAGGGGCAGGTGGAGGAGGGGAAGGCAGCAGGGGGACGAGGGGCTCAGAGGACTCTGAGGAGGCCTGCAGCAGTCTCGTCCTTTAATGCCCCCCTTCCTCCCCCAGGAAGCAGCCATGGGTTCAACAGCTCTCTAGGATTTGCCACTGGAATGCCCCTCGGGCTGGCAGAAGGCTCCTTGTAACACTGCCACAGGCCCCTGAGGTCTGGGGGTCTCCCGAATTCAGGGGTTGGGGCACCCGTATCTGGACGGAGCAGTCCAGCCTGCCCCGAGTATCGAGTATTGTCACTGAACTCGCAGAGCAATCAAATCCCAGGCAGGAAGAGGGCCAGAGCGTTGCCCCCTCCCTCATGATGGGAGGACCAGCCTGGAGGACTCCGGAAGGAGCAGCTGGTGCTCTTCTGGCCTCTAACATGTCCTGCTCTCCGTTCTTCACTGTCTCCCTACCTCCTTCTTTCTTTCTTGACTTGAAAATCAGAAAAGCAGTTTCAAGGCCTGGCTTTGCCCCCCACTGGCTGTGTGACCAGGGTCAAGCCCTGCGCCATCCATTGGAGCCTCCTGATTTCTGGAAGCCCCGCCGCCCAGGCCGGAGGAGTAATGGAGCCAAGTGGGCTTTGAAAACCCCAGAGGGGTCTGCTGACACTCTTCAGCGCCCTCTTACTTCCTTGTTTGAAGACCTTTTCTCCTCTGACAGGGACCCCCACCCCTTGTGCCTCTGCGCTCACTCCCACCTCTGAGGGGTCATGCTGCAGTGAAAGGTCAAGGTGAAAGTTCAAAAAGTCCAGCTGCTGCTGCTTCCCTGGGGTGAGCAAGATTCCCAGGGAGGCTCTGAGGCCCGGGCAGTCCATGCAGAGGCTGACCCAGGGTCTGGTGAGGGGTGCCCGGGGTGACTGGAGGATTTGCATCTTTCCTCTGCCAGAGGAGGGTACTGTGGTGCCTGTTCCTGGGTCCTAGGCCACAACAAAGTCCCTCTGGCTCCCCACTGCTGGCCACACGAATGGCCTCCTCCAGGCCCATGTCGTCTCTCCCTGCACTGGAGGAGTTTGCTCGGCGAATTCCCCCCTTGACCAGGGGAGGCTGGTAAAAGACACTGCCACAGGGATGTCCCAAGCACCCCGATTTTCCTCCAGAGGAGGCCAGACCTGTGGGGCCTCACCCTCAGCCCATTTCGTTCCTCTGAGAACAAAGCCCTGTTTTCTGGAATTAGGTTTGATGGCTTTGGCAGTGGGGAGGACACAGAACGTCCAGGCTTAAGAGACTCATGACAATTTCTCCCTAGGGAGGAGAGAAGGAAGCCACAGAGGAAAGCTTGGCAGGGTTGGGAGAGCCGGAAGGGGATCCCACCTCTGCTGGCCACTGACTCCGGACTCCCCTGGACTCGGTGATTTGATCCTCTTATTTACCAAAGAAGTTGCATGTACTTGCATTTAAATTCTTCCCTATTTCTTGGTTTTGGATCACAGAGGCCACCACTATCTGCATGGTGGTCGCCCCTTGCCACTTTGCTTACTCCAGGCAGCCTTCCAGAGGGTAGATGCGCCCCTTCCTTTGGGTTTTCTGAAATGGCGGAGGACGACCCCCACCTCCTCCACACTCTCTGCTTTTAGGGGCTCAGGAGTCTGGCGTGAGCTAACCTTGCGATTTCACAGATGGGGAAACAGAGGCACTGAGAAATCCTCAGCCTTTCCATCACCGACTGGGACCAGAATCCAGGAGGCAGGCCCCGGGAAAGGTCCCCTCCTCACCGTGTTTCTGCAGCCAGCCTGCGCACGCCCAGGGTGCGGGCAGCGCTGTCCGGGGCACGCCCAGCTTCTGCATGCAAGAGAAACGCCCTGGCCCGCCCTTGCCCACGGATTTTGGCTCCAGAGCAGCTTCTGCGGGAGGAGCCGGGCTCTGGGCGCTGCGAGCCCAGGCAAGACAGCCTTTAGGGCGGGTCCGCCGACCCCCAGGCCCACGGCCACCCACAGCCTCCGCTCGCCCCCTGCCGGCCGAGCCCAGAACGACAGCCCCGCCGGCCTCGGTCTGTGGGCAACACCCCAGAATCAGCGGGAAGCGACCACCGGTCCCACGGGGATGAGGACCCGCCTGGACAGGTACTCTGCCTTGCTGCTTTTCAGCCGCATGACCTGGGACAAGCTAATTAACCTCTCAGAGCCCTACCTGTGAAGTGGGAATAATAGTGCTTACCTTTCAGGCTTGGTGTGAGGATTACATAGGAGAACATATGGAAAGCGCCCAGCACGAAGGAACTGCTGGTTTTCGTTTTGTTTTGTTTTGCTGAGGAAGATTCACCCTGAGCAAACATCCGTTGCCAATCCTCTTGCTTGAGGAAGACCAGCCCTGAGCTAACATCCATTTCAATCTTCCTCTACTTTGTATGTGGAACACCTCCACGGTGTGGCTAGTGGGTGGAGTACGTCTGCACCTGGGATCTGGAGGGCGAATCCAGGCCACCTAAGCAGAATGTGCAGAACCCTAACCACTCTGCCACCGGGCTGGGCCAAGTAGGTGGTTTTTAATGGTAACTATTATTAAAAAATGCCCATCTCATATGTTGGCTGTGAAAGAAATGAGGTCTGAGAAGGCTCCTTATAAAGATAAAATGATAACCACACGTTGATGCGAGGTGGCTGGTGTGGTACTTCCCCAGGTGGGGCCTCTGGGGGCTGTCAGGAGCCGTCCTCTATTTTATGATGGACACTGACCTGTTTTCGTTTTCTTCCTTTTATTTACTGCTTATTCTGGGGGTTGAGGGTGAGGAGAGGGCATGACTCCAAAAGGGTAGGACACAAATGCCTCACCTCCCCCGGAGGGTTTGACGCCCAGCCACCCGGCTTTCAGAGAAGGGCAAGTGTCTGTCCCTAGTGATTTGGATCTGGCTTTTAATAGGCCAACAAGATATATAGTGAATGAAAAGTGAAGGAGCTTTTTCTGTGGAGAGGAAAAAAGATGTGGGGTGGGACCCCAGTGGAGAATGAAGGGAGGAGGGGTAAGCCAGGGGTGCTGGGGGGGTGGTCCTGGACAGGCCTGGGGCTGTGGTTCCCAAAGCCCCTCCCTGAGGCAGGAAGGGCTGGTGAGTGGACGGTGGGGAGGGCCAGTGAGGACACTACTTGCCGGTCATCACCAGCCCATGCCCACGCTGAGCCTGTCTCACAGTCTGTACCCAGGGTCCTGCCATTGGAGCACCCAATCTGCACCCAGGATGGGACATCTGCTCTGTCTCCCTCTGTTACCTGAACCCCTAGAGCCCTAAGGCAAGCCCCGGGACACCTAGGCAGGTGTAGACAGGAGTTCCCACACTTGTACTTGGGGGGAAGTGCTCAGGGGGACACAGGGAACTCCCTTATACACAGGTCTTTGGAGGGTCTTATTCAAGGACTGAGTCCCCTGGGAGGAAGGGGTCATGCCTTCATCTGAACTGCTCAGCAAGCAGTCCCACCCAGGAAGGACCTGGAGGGTGAGTAGGGACAGCTAAGAGAGGCTGAGAGATGGAGAGAGGGGCATAGGGAAGAAGAGAGGGAGGGAGAAGCAGAGAGGGAGGGAGGGCATCTATGTTACTTCTTGGCGGGGGGGGGGGAGCAAGCCAATTTGCTGCTCCTCGACAGTTTGCCTAGCTCTTTTGGGGTGGGCAGACAACCCCAAGTTGGGCCACACTAGAGTGGCCTTCCTGCCCCTCCTCTGCATTCCTCGGCACTGGAAAAGGGCTGGCAGGTGGCAGAAGATGCTGCAAAGGGAGGAGGCACAGGCTGCCCCGGGCATTAACATGATTTAGGAGATACGCAGGTCACCGTCTCCTGACTGAAAGCCGTCCTAGAGTGAAGGTTTGCAGCTATTTCTGGGCAAAACCGTGTGATGAGATGAAATAGCTCAACTGCTGACCATTAAGTCAGAGAGGCCGTGGCCCTCGTAAATCTCATTCTCTCCGGCCCTCTCTGTGCCGCATGGGAGCTCAGCCCAGCCAGTGCCAGCTGCCTCGTGGGGTCCTTGTCTGTCCTGGCAGTGCCTCTGAGGACCCGGCGGGCTTTGGTGCCAAGCACTGTGGCTGCACTTGAAAGCCGCCTTGCATGTTGACTGTTTTCCTGGGTGACCTAGAATTCCTCCGAGTCTGTACCAGCTCAAACCCTCCACAGCTCACGTGGGACAAGCTGGCTTTGCCGCCGACATATCTGACCACTTTAGACAGGTAAGTTTGCCTTCCTGAATCTTAATTTCCTCATTTTAAAATGTCAGCAATGATAGCTCCCTGGCAAGGTTGTTTGTGAGGGTGCAATGAAATGATAAACACAGAGTGCAGAGTGCATCCTGGTACAAAACATGCCTTGTGTCCTTTTCTTACAAAGCCGGGCTCAATTCCGTCCCCTCTTCCTGGGGTGTCCTTCCCCTTTTGTCTTCCTGGGCAATTCCTACCCATCCTCCAGGGCCTCCTCCCTAGGGAGCCTTCTTGACTCACCTGAGCACAGCTGATCTCCTGCTTCCTGCTGTGACTGCACTTGAGACGCTTTGGTATGGTGGCTTCAAGATTCAGAGGCGAGGTGACTCTGAAGAATGGAAATGGTGGGTTTGCTTTGTGTTTGTGGAACTAGGAAAGGAAGATGGGAGATCGAGAAGGTAGTGGTTAGGGGCAATCTCAAATGGAGGGATTTGGGATTAGGGGAGATGGGATTATTGGAGTCGGGGGAGTAGCTCTGCTCCCTGGCTAGCAGATGGGAGGAAGATCCTGCCTGGTCCCTCCAGGACAGTAGGCCTGCAATTCCACTGGTGGCCACGAGGTGTCAGTGGTGTCCCTGGGGCAGCTGGGTTGAGAGAGGGAGCTGGTAAAACAGAAAGCACTGCTTTTTGAAAAATTCAGCATTTGTCCAATCCCATATTAATGAGGTTAGAGCTGCAGCTCTTGCTTCTCCTGCCCTGCCACAGCTTATGATGATATTCACTGGTCCCCATTCTCCCAGTAACCTACACTGGGGACTGGGCAGGGCCCTCATGCTGGCTGTGTCCACAGCCCTTTCTCCTGCAGTCAGGAAAGCCCAGAGTGTTGCAAACGAGTGAAAGTGACAATGCTTGAATCTGCCCTAATTTTTTTTTAAAAGTTCAATTATTCACAGACTTTGGTACTTTAACACGAGTAATATGATACCAATGACATACTTCAAGATGGTGTGTGGTGACATTGTAGGTAAGAAACACTGAGCTAGAAATGCTGGGCAGGTTGCCCTCCTGGGACAGCAAAACTTCCAGCCAGGGGGCCGTTGCTGTCGGGCTTTTCCTGGTTATCTTTTCAGAGAGGCCGCCGAACAGAGTGATCAAGAGCACGGCTCTGGAGCCAGGCTGCCTGGGAGCAAGGCTTTCTCTTCCACTCGCCAGCTCTGAGATCTTAGGCAAGACTTATCCTCTCTGTGCCTCAGTTTCCTCATCTGTGAAAGGGGAGTAATGATAGTCCTATCTCATAGGGTTGTTGGGAGGATTAAGTGAGTAATTACAATGTCAAGTGCTGAATCAGTGCCTGGCACATGGCGAGGGCTGCATAAGCATTAATTAACTCATTATTATTAGAAAAGGCCCCCACCTACCCACTTATTGTTCAGTTGCATCAGATGCTAGGTTCAGAGTATCGTTCTTTTCAGATCAGAAATGGAGAGATGGGTGGGAAGGGGTTGGTCAGAATGGACCTCTCACCCAAGCAGAGAGGGCTGGCTTCACGGGTGGGTGACCTGCACAGGAACACAGGGCCCTGCCCTTAGAAGGGCCTTGTGCCTGGTGTAATGCTCTGCTGTGGCTGTCTTGACATTCTTTTTCTTTTTTGAAGATTGGCACCTGAGCTAACAACTGTTGCCAATCTTATTTTTTTCTGCTTTTTCTCCCCAAGTCCCCCCAGTAATAGTTGTATTTTTTTTCTTAGTTATGGGTCCTTCTTGCTGTGGCATGTGGGACGCCACCTCAACGTGGCCTGACGAGTGGTGCCATGTCCGCACCCAGGATTCGAGCCAGCAAAACCCGGGCCGCCGAGGCAGAACGTGTGAACTGAACCACTCGGCCATGGGGCCGGCCCCTTAATATTCTTAATAACATAGGAAGAAGGGACCCCGCATTTTCATTTTGCGCTGGGCCAACAAATAACGGAGCAGTTCCTGCAAGCAGATTCCTCTGGTGCAGAAGCCCCTTGCCTTCCTCCTCGTCTGCTCACACTGGTTCCCTTCTCTCATCCCAGGCGGACCCCCCACCCGGGAGCTTTCCCACAGACTGAGCCTTTGTTTTCCTCCAACATTTTCATGAAAAAGTTCAAGCATATAGTGAAGTAGAAAGAATCGTAAACACCTGTACACCTGCCACCTAGGTTCTGCCGTGAATATTTCCCGTACCTTCTGCCTTGTGTGTCTATGGCAAGGCTGTTGCTGTCTTACCTACCCTCATCCTGGACCCTGTCCTCACCTACTGGCCTCTCGTCTCTTGCTGACGGCTCTAAAGCTTCCAGCCCCGCTGTCTGGACCCAGAAAGGCCTCCCGGGCTGGGGTGGGACGGCGGCCTGCAGGAAGGGGCTCTGCGGCTGCTGGAGAACCTGCTGGGGAAAGGCTGGGACCCAAGTCCCGCCAGCCCTGTGGAACCAGGTGCAGAACAGACTAGGATGTGTTCCAGAAGAGCAAGGAAGGTGCCATTCTGGAGTGCGTGGACTGAGATTCCTACTCGTGACCATAGTCCCTGTTGGTTCCTTTCATAGTTTCTTATGCCTCACACAGTCTTCCAAGCGTTTCTCACAAACCTGGTCTGCTGGGCAGACCCCGGTAGCCCTGGGAGGGAGGAGGGAAGAGATTTTTCTTTCCTCTTCACAGCTGGGGAAACTGAGCCTCAGAAATTCCTCGCTGACCTGCCCAAGGTCCCGGGGCTCAAAGAGGCGATCTGGGAACCACACCCAGGTCCTCCGACCCTAAGACCAGGCCTCTTTCTTTTGATCTCGTCGGAGGAGGGCAACAGTGTCACATTCCCCTGGGTAACTTGAGAGAAAAAGAAAAAAAACTTTCTCTCTAGGGAAAAAGAGGGTGTCTGGGCTGTGATTTACCTCTGGGAGCACTTGGGCCAGGAGCGATCACATTTCAAAGGGTTAGAACTCATTTCTTTACTTTTCCAGCTTGGGCCCAGAGCTCAGAACCGGGTGGGCTTCTCCAGGCCCCTCCCAGCATGCCCACCCCCTCCCAAGTGCCACAGGCAGGTGACACCTGTATTATTGCTAAGGGTTAAAAAGCCCCCGAATCAATAAAACCCATTAATGAGTGTTGGTACCTCGAAGGCTACAGATAAACCCCTTCTACTCGGTAAGTTCAATCCCATAAAACAGCTCTCCTCTTTCGATCCTGGCATTCATTTGATAGAAAATGTGCAGAAATTTTTAAAAGGTGACTTACTAATTGCCTGTAAAATAAAAGGCAGATGGAAGCTTTATTACAGTTGAAGGAAGTCGGGAATATTAAGGTAAAATGTCAAATAACAATTGATTTTCCTCAGACATAAAGGGGCGATTTATGGCTTCCTAGTTACTACAAATGAGAAATTATTTGAAGTTTTAAAAAGTATGAGGCGAAATAAAGATTAAATAGAAGATGAAATCATAGGGATTTCTCTGGGAGGTGACTTCAGTGCCCCTGGGGGCTAGAATTCGTGGGGGGGTGGGGCGCCAGGCCGCTGGGCTGGGCTTGGCATGGCGCTGTCTCTGAGGAGAGTCTGCTTTGCGGGAGGACCCAGGAAAAGGAGCTGGGGTAAGAGCTGGGGGCGGCCGGGGGCGATTTCAGACCGAGGGGTTTGGGATTAGGGGCGATGGGCTTATTGGATTTGGGAATACAGCTCTGCTCCCCAGCCAGCAGATATTGGGAAACTAGGAAAGGAAAGGGTGGGTTGGCCTCCCTGGGACCACGATGGCCTTCTTCCAGCCGGGTGGGGTCCATCATTGCTGCTCCCTGGACAACAGCAGTTGCACATGCCCCTCCAGGCCACAGCACAACCCAGGGCCCTGTGGTGACTTCACCTGGTCTGGGCTGACCTGCTCTCTGCACTGAGAGGCAAAGGGGAGGAGAGGAAAGAACGGTCACTTCCTGGCTGCCAGACCCCGCATTAGGGCTTGTCTTAGCCTGGGGTCCCCCAGAAGCTGACTTGAGACAAGGATTCAAAGGCAAGGCATTTATTTAAGAAATGCTCACACACAACTCCAGTAGGAGAGTGGGGGAGTGAGGCATAGAAGGGAGGACAACTCACAAAGGGTGTGTCGTTAGGCGTTACCCTGTGGGTGGCTGGGGCTCCACCTCGCTTGGTGACTTGGGTGGCCTCAGAGTGATCCTGCCTGAAGGACGAGGGAGCCGGGGTATTTATGCACCCACTCCATCCTGTTATGGGGCGGGCGAGCCTGCCGAGTGGGGTGGGCCTCATCCTCTGGTGCTTCCAGGCTCACAGGCTGTCAGAAGCTAGGTCCTTCGGGCTCCAAGACGATGGTGCTCCGGGGAGGGGGGCAGGGCACCCACAGCCTTGGCCTCTGTGCTTTATGTATTCATGTCAATCCTCGTAATTCCTGCCATGTGCATATCAGGGTGCCCCCACTTTCTGGAAGAGACACTGGGGCTCAAGATTTTCAATACCTTCCTCACACCAGGAGGGTTTGGCCCCAGGGTGCTGACTTCACGGCCTTTTCTCTAATTTCCGTGTAGAGGACACATCGGGGAGCGTGATAAACTGCAGGTTCCCGGGCCCACCCTCAGAGGTTCTGCTCTGGCCAGGGGTCGTTTATGGGGCGACAGGGGTGTTTGGGAATATGCACTTTAATAAGCCGCCAGCCAGGCGAGCGGCCACTGGCCAGCCTTCGAGAACAAGAACGACTTGCCACAGCCCCTGCGGCCTCTTTTGCACAAGGGCCTCCTTCCCTCCTCCCGTCCTTTTGGGTCTGCTCCCCCATCGTGCCGCCTGGGGGTTCTCTGAACCGCACCTCTGTCCCTGAGGCCCAGGGGTGGAGAGAGGAATCGCTAGACTGGAGCAGGCCCCCAAAGCGGCATGGAGAAGGGGTGGCCCTGCTCTCTGAGGCCATGAGGGGTGGGGGGGATGGCGGCTGAGAACAGGAGAGGCTGCAGGGGAAATGCCCTGGACGGGGTCTCTGTTTCCTTAGCTCTCAGAGGTACGACGGTCCTTGAGAGGAGGGGATGGGGGCCGTGAGGGTGCAGTAATAACCCTTGGTGGGGAGTGGGGTCAGGCTTCAGAAAAACTGCAGGTGAGGAACCAAGAAAACGGGAGCAGACCGCACTGCAGCCCGGCATGAAAGGGGAGAGCCACCAACAAGGGAAGCGCAGGGGGGAGGCAACGGGCCCATGGCCTCGGGACAGGAGGAGCCACCTGACGCCAGGGGTGACCTGGGGAGACCCTCGGGGGCAGGGGGCCCCTCTCTAGCACTGTCCGCAGACACTGCCAGGTGCAGTTTCCTGTGACAAAACTTCTAGCACCGTGTTAGTTTCCTCTTGCTGCTGTAACAGGTCACCACCAGTTTAGTGGCTTAAAACAACGCACATTTAATATCTGACAGTTCTGGAGGTCAGCAGTCCTGAAATCACGGCGTCAGCCAAGCTGCGTTGTTCCTTCTGGAAGCTTTAAGGGAATCTCTCCTTCCTTGCTTTTTCCAGCTTCCAGAGGCCACTGCATTCCTTGGCCCGTGGCCCCACATCGTTCTGGCCTCTGTTCTATCCTCGCCCCTCTTCCTCTGACTGTCCTGCCTCCCTCTTTCCTTTATAAGGACGCTTTTGATCAGAGTGGACCGTCCAGGATAATCTCCACATCTTAATCTCCTTCATTAATCACACCTGGAGAGTCTCTTTTGCCGGGTGAGGTCACATATTCACATCGGGGCAATCTGGGGATTAGGACGTGGACGTCTTTTGGGGTTCCCGTCTCACATGAGCCTTAGCAGTCTGGGTGACCATGAGGAAGGCACGTCCCCTCTCTGGGACCTTGGTTTCTCCACCTGTGCGATGAGGGTGGGTCCCTCCAGCTCTTTCAACCTGAGTTTTTCAGTGGGGGAGCGTCCTGGGGGAGAGTGTATAGTCGCTCCATTTCAGGACCTGCCAGAGTCCCACCATGGTGTGTGCTGTGTGTGGAGCGTGTGTGTTTAATCTTCTCCATTTGGATGTGGTCCTAATCCAATAAATGCTTAGGATATTTCTATAGAATAGATTAATTTTCACTAGAAAAAAATATAATTGGTTGATGTTAAGGCTAGTGCCCTGACAAATCCGCCTTGGCCATATATCAGAGGAAGCAGAAGACCCAATACGCTCGCACATAAATATGCCATCGTCCCCGCAGGCCCGCCGAGCGCTCCGGGGAGGCTCCCCTCACTGATTTATTCTTCATTAATAAGCTCCATGCTATATTAGGATCAGATTTATGACTCTGCCTTTCCAATATTTCTGACATTTCATCTGCAAAGAATTACAAATGAAATCTTGAAACTTTGCCGCTTCCCCTGGCTGGTGCGCGGGCACCGTGTGGCCGAGGGGAACAGGCAGGAGGGGAGGCCCCGCGGTGCGCGGCACAGAGGCGTGTTTCCAGCGGAAAGAAACGTTCAGGTTGACTTTGGGTGGCCTTGGGTTTGTGAACAGCTCAGGAGGTGAGCAGGTGAGGCTGGAAGGCTGCGGACCACGGCCACAGCCACAGCAGTGACACCAGCGACATTTCATAGAGGCCTGCCGTGGTGCCAGGTACAGGATTCATTCATTCAATCATTCGTTCGTTCAACAAATATTTGTCGAGTACTTACTGTGTGCAAAGTGCTGTGTGTGTTGCTTGGTGCTTGGGATGCAGGGAAGACACAACGAAGCAAAGATGAAGGCCCTGGCCCTCAGGTGGAGGATGCTCTAGCGGAGGCAGGGAGTGTCCAGCAAGAAAGCACGAATTTCATAAACAAGGAAGATATATAGTACCTTCTCGGTGAGAAGGGCCTTGGCAGAAAGAGCAGGGTGACGGGAGCCAGGGGTGCGGCGCGGGGCAGGGGGCAATGGTGATCAGGGAAGCAGTTCAACTCTTGAGCTCAGGGAACCGCGACCATCCCGTTTCGCAGATGAGGAGACAGGCTCGGGGGGATGTGTAGCTGCGCTGTGACGTGAAGCGGCGGTTTGCAAAGTGCTGTCTCAGCCCTTAGTGTCTGTCCTCCCCCTTGGCTGCACACCAGAATCCCCTGGGGACCTTAAAATTGCTGTTGCCTGGGTCCCACCCCAAAAGGCTCTGGGTGCAGCCTGGGACTTGGGGTGTCTGAAGGGCCCCCATGATTCTGTTGTGCCTCTGGGGCTGAGAACCATGGGCCTGAGGGCCAAGCTCAGGCATTGAAGGCAGAGAGGGCTGCTCGTGGGTTCCAGCACTGCCTCTCAGGCCTCCAGTTTCTTAAGATGTGGGCCAAAATATCTGTCCCTGTGCCGTGAGAGGATGGCATGAGGGTGACATGTAGTGAGTGCCCCAGGCCCCTTGTCCTCCTCCCACCAACCCCCACTTCCAATTGGCCCTCCTGACCCCAGAGTGGTTCTTTTTTTTTTTTTTTGGTGAGGAAGATTCACTCTAAGCTAACATTTATTAACATCTGTTGCCAATCTTCCTCTTTTTTTTTTTTTTGCTTGAGGAAGTTTGTCCCTGAGCTAACATCTATACCAGTCTTCCTCTATTTTGTATGTGAGACGCCATCACAGCATGGCTTGACCAGCGGTGTAGGTCAGTGCCCAGGATCCACGCCCGCGAACCTGGGCTGCCAAAGCAGAGCACGCAGGACTTAACCACTGCACCATGGGCCTGCCCCCCCCAAGAGTGGCTCTGATTATTTCACTCCCACGTCAAAGCCTCTGAGGCCACTTGCTCAGAGACACAGAGCTCGCATGTGGCTGATGGAGACAGAGATGCAGAAAGGGCAAACAACAGGTGAGAGAGGGGCAGAAGAGGAGCCCATGAGAGGCTGTGGATGCTAAACCAAGGGCAAGGAGGCTTCCCGGAGGAGGAGGGGCTGGTAGGGGCTGAGGGAGTGGGGCCAGGCCTGGGTGTTTGGAGGGTGTTGTGAAGGGGACCCACCGCCAGGGGGCCAGGGGCCCATGCAGAGGACCACCTCCATCCGCCGCAGTGTTATCTTCCTCTCCAGGGGGTGCTCTGCAGGGGAACAGCCTGAATGCAAGCAGGGAGGCAGGGCGGGTGAGACAGACGGAGGAGAGCCCCGCTGGGTGTTGGGAAAGGCGGGGAAATACAGGTGGAAGGGAAAGTGGTTCCAGGTTGTGGGCCTTGAAGCCAGGCCTGCACACCTGGACGTGATTGCTGGGGAGCCGGAGCAGCTTCCTGAGCAGGGGAGGGCAGGGCGAGACCCTGACTAGGGGCTGAGGGAGGAACCGAGAGGCCACAGGTCGCAGGAGAAAGCTGCACAGATGCTCCCGTTTTCTTGCTTTGTGGCTTGGACAGTGTGGCTGCCCCAGGCCTCAGATTCAGGCTTGTGTGCTTAAGGGAGATCTGACGACGAGGCTTCAGGATGCTCGGGAAGAATCAACAGATAAAGGACGGGAAAGGGGCTTTGAAAACTGGAAACCGCAGTGGGGAGTCTGCTGTCGCTGGTGTTTGAAGGACTCACCGGGGCGGTGGGCAGGAGAGTCTGGGAAGCCCCTGGGGGGGCCAGTGGGAGACAACTACACCCGCCTCGGGCCAGTGGAGGCGGAGAGAAAGGATGACTCCAAGGGAAATGCTGGGACGGAGACAGGACTTGTATGGGAGATGAAGGTGAAAATCCCCACTTCTCAGAGCTGGAGAAGGGAGGGGAGGAGCTGCCATTTACTGAGTCCCCCCAGATGCCTGAGTGGTGCCAGGCAGGTTCCAACAGCTGGGGAAACTGAGGCACAGAGAGGTTAAGTAACTGGCCTAACATCACCCAATTAGTAAGCAGCAGAGTCTGGATTTGAACCCAGGCAGCCTAACTCCAAAGTCTTTCTACTAAAGCCAGATTGCCCAATTTATCCAACCTGGGAGTTTATTACGAATGTGCATTCCCAGGCCCTTCCCTCAGAGGTTCGCACTGGATCCAGGACCTCCTGCCTCTGTCTGCTGCATTCCTCATGCTTCGATATTCCTCATGTTCAAATACAAGGTGGGTGATAGCTTGTCTTGGGCAGTGCAGCAGCCACACAACCAGTCCAGACAGGAATAATAGTAACGCCAATGATAGCTAACATTTAATGAGCACGTACAGGGCCGGGCTCCAGGCTAAGCATTTTATGCACATGGTGCCATTTAACCCTCACCACAACCTGTGAGGAGGTGTGTTAGCCTCACTTTACAGAGGAAGACTAAGGCCCAGAGAAGTTGTGTGACTTGCCCAAGGTCACACAGCTTGGAGGACCTGAGAGTTGAACCTGTTTTATCCTGGGTCTGAACTCTCCTTATCAGTCCACTCTACCCCATTCCCAGGTGGCATTTGGCCCAGGTGGGCACTGCCCAGCTAGAGGATGAGATTTCCAGCTTTAGGAAGTCTGTGTCGTGTAGATGTGTACCCAGAACTGTGTAAATCTTCTGGTTTTGAAATGTGTCCATGGCAAATATGTTCCCTCAAAGTACCCCTGCCTGCACTCCTGTCATTTAGTGTACGCTGAGAACCTGCCCTTGCCAGGCCCCAGTCGGGGGACGAAGGAGTCAGAGTCCCCACCCTCAGGGGACCTGAAGATGGGAGCCCTTTGTGCTCCCAGGGCCCCGAGCCTCATCAGTATTGGCATTTGGACTGGATCATTCTTTGTCGTGGGAGGCTGTCCTGAGTATTGCAGGATGTTCAACAGCATCCCTGGCCTCTGCTCACTAGATGCCAGTAGCACCCACCTCCTGTGACAACCAAAAGATGTCTCCAGACGTTGTCAAACGTCCCCTGGGGGGCAAAATCGCCCCAGCGGAGAACCATCGCATTAAAGGGAAAAAAATGACTCCCGTATTCTCTACCCGTGGACTAAATTTCACTGACATTGATCTAAAATGACCGATTCCATTTTGATGTTAATATTTTTCTACCAGCTGCCATTTTATTTCCTAATAAAGGACAAATCAAACTTAAGCGCAGCTGTATTTCCTTTTGTAAATAATGCCTAATGGATTTAGTTTTGTCAGCTGCCTGGAAAGTTCCGGTAGCTCACACAGAAGTGAAACACCAGTTGGAGGTGCTGCAACTGAGAAGTTCTTCTGACCAGCACCCCGGCACCCCCTTAAAAGCCATCTGTACTTGGGGTTCTCCGCCAGGCTGCCACGGAATCACCAGGGCCTAAAAAACACAGATTCCCCGCTCCCACTCCTTGAGGTTCTGGTTCTCTAGGTCTGGGCTCAGGCCCTGGCACCCGTGTGTTTTAAAAACTCTACAAATAATTTAGATAACCATCCAAGTCTATAATATAATGTTTCCCGGCATTCTTCACTGTCCTCTCCAGCTGCCCTGGAAACAGGCTGGAGTTTGGCTGGGGTGCAGTTCTAAAACTGGCCACGAGATGTCGCTTTTTAGCCACAATTCCCCACTGGGTGGCCCTGCGGGGAGGCAGGTGGCTTCTGCAGAGCAGAGAGAGATGCGGCCTTTGCTGATGGGCCAAGGCCGTGGCATCCTGGCTCCTTCCTGATGTACAGCTTCTGGAGGGATGTGAACTGTGCCCACTCCCTGCCCACCCCTGCCTCACACAAAGCCTCTCGGCA
This sequence comes from Equus przewalskii, assembly GCF_037783145.1. NCBI lineage: Eukaryota > Metazoa > Chordata > Mammalia > Perissodactyla > Equidae > Equus > Equus przewalskii. The sequence goes on along the minus strand of NC_091840.1, from coordinate 19,704,741 downwards.
GACAAGAGCTGGGAGCTCCCACTGAGCTATTACTAGTTCCTACTGTGTTTGGAATCACCAAAGGCAGAATTATTAGGGCTGAAAGGGACCTCAAGAACCTCTGGCGCAGTGGGCTTCAAACTTTTAAATAAATGATGTGGTTTCAAACAAGTTATCTACTCTCTCTGCCTCAGTTTCTTCATCTGTAAAATGCAATAAGAATCTATCTTGTGCAAACAGTTGCTATGAGGACAGAGATGAGCGCAGGTGAGGCATGTGGCTATGTCCTCCATAAACGGAAGCTTCTGTTGATATTACCCTTTCACATATGGGTTAGCTGAGCTCCATGGAGGGAAGTGGCTGGCCCAAGTTCGCATAGCGAGATAGCGCTGGCTCTGGGGCCCCGTCTCAGAATTCCTGATTCCCAGTCTACCACTGTTTTCAATGCTCTGATTCTTCCCTTACAGAAAAATCCAAACCCCAGAAGACGGCACAAAGAACAATAAAAGATGGCTTTTCAGGCAGTGAGTTCTGCCTGGTGTTGGGAAAAGCCCTGATCCTGGCTTGGGGATAGCATAGTGAGTTCCACCTCAGCGTTTCTCTGGCTGGTGGGTGAGGATGAGTCTCTATCCTGGGGTTTGAGGAGAAAAGTAGCTATGCGTCCAGGGTGCAAGTGAGGATCAGACCAGAACATCAGGAAAGCATTGTCAGGGCGCCGGCCTGGTGGCGCAGCGGTTAAGTTCACATGTTCTTCTTCGGCAGCCTGGGGTTTGCCAGTTCAGATCCCAGGTGGGGACCTATGCACCACTTGTCAAGCCATGCTGGGGCAGGCATCCCACATGTAAAGTAGAGGAAGATGGGCATGGATGTTGGCTCAGGGCCAGTCTTCCCAGCAAAAAAAGAGGAAAAGAGGAGGATTGGCAGTGGATGTTAGCTCAGGGCTAATCTTCAAAAAATGAAAAAAAGAAAAGCGTTGTCAGATGTGAATCCTCAGTGTAATTAGAGAGCCACAGAACCCTTCCTCAGTCCCTAAGAGAGATGGCCTCTCTCAGGAGGGCATGAGTCTGAGACTTGGGCACCAAACTGGGAGCCCAGGGACCTCAGCCTAAATCTGGTTCTGCTGCAACTTGCTGTTTGGCCTTTGTCAAATCACTTTCATTTTCAAACTGGGGGAGATGGATGAAATTATTTGGGGGGTTTCCTTCTGGCTGTCATTGTCCTTACGTGCCCATCTCATCCTCTTCAATTTAGCTAACAGGCCCAGAAAGGGTTAAGCAATGGGCTGTCCTTCTTCCTACAGGAAGGTCAGGGGTGAGGCCAATACAGGAGGTGGCCCTGTCGGTGGAAATGATAATATTTACTTCCTAGACTCACATTTGTTCCCTCTGTCCGACACTTGCCTGCAGTGCCCTTGTAAAGACGTTGGAATGGGAGAGAGGTAAAGAGTGAGGGACACAAGAGAGGCTCGGCCCCCCTCTGAAGTGGATAAGCTGGTCGCACCCCCTCAAGGCTGGTCTCATTTGCCTTCTTCATTTTTAGACACATTCCAAACTTTTCAGCAAATTACAGTGTTTGCCAACTGGCTGTCTGGGCCCAGCAGAGAGGCTATTCATAGCCGTGCTGGGAGGCTGCCATCCTGGAGCAGCCCGTAAGAAATTGGGCCAGAGTGGCTGGGAGTGGTGTCCAGCACCCTGGGGAGAGGCTGGAGCTCCTGGAGCAGGGTGGCAGAGCAGCGCAGCCCTCAGCAAGGCCCGCCAGGACGTGCCCACACCTGGGCCCTGGGGTCTGCCCCCGACACCCTGCACACCAGGGGGCTGCCTCCGTGCCCCTTGGAGATCCCTGAGAGCCCGTGACAGACAGCCACGCAGCTATGGCACTGAGCAGAGTTAAGATTCACCACGGATCAGCTCTGCATCCTGCTGGTTGCTGCCCCATTTCACTTCGTTCATTCCCTCCCTCCAGCCTTCCTCAGGGGCTGAGTGCTGGCTCTGTCACTACCTAAGAATGTCAAATCGCCTTTGTGAAGCTTGATCTTCCCCATCTGCATAGAGGGTGGATCTGAGCGCCCAGGGTCTTCTAGCCATATGTGTGAGCCCCCCACAGGGTGTCTAACACAGGGGCATAATAAATGTGTTTGTGTGCCCTCCCTGCCCAGGGCTGGGCACTAGGGCACACAGAGGAGAAATAGGAATAAAAGCGCTCCTTGTCCTCCAGAGGCTCAGTACCCAGACTGGGATGCGGGCACAGACCAGGGCCTTGCCCAGGAGAGCAGCACGCCCTCGCATTTGTGCCGGGTGCCACAGTTCACGAAGGGTTTTTGTGGCATTTGTTCCTCCCCATGACTCCACAAGGGAAGCCAAGCGTGGCGATGCTCATTCGCCTGGGGAAACAGCATCTCAGAGAAGACCAACACTCGGTCAGTTCAGTATATGGGCAAGGAGCCGGGGCCCCTGGCACCTTTTCAGGGCTCCGCTCTCCACTCTAACCTGCTCTCTTGGACTTGCCACCCCCCAGACTCTGGCTTTTCCCTCTGTGCCCCCCAACCCAGTTTCCACTAAGAACTCGATTCTCTTATGTTCTCTCTTCTCCCCACCCCAGAAAATTCTTCCCACTCTCAGCAAAGGCTCTGATTAGGTCATTTGCACTGTAACCTGTGCCCAAGTTTCTGGCGTCCCCCACGCCGGCCTCATCTCCCACTGGGGAAGTCAGGCTGCTTTCCTCTGCTGGGTAAGGATGGTAAGGGGAGCACCTGGAGACACCTTTTTTTAAGGGAAGCCTTAAATATTCTGTTATTTTTTCCCTCTTTCTTTTCTGTATTTTTCTTATTTTCCACAATGAGTATGTATTACTTTACAATTAAAAAAAAGGAAATCTTCATCTAAAAAAATAATCAGGGGCCAGCCCCATGACCGAGTGGTTAAGTTCTCATGCTCCACTTCCGCAGCTCAGGGTTTCGCCGGTTCAAATCCTGGATGTGGACATGGCACCGCTCATCAGGCCATGCTGAGGCGGCATCCCACATGCCACAACTAGAAGGACCCACAACTAAAATACACAACTGTGTACTGGGGGGTTTGGAGAGATAAAGCAGAAAAAAAATAATAATCAGACACAAGGCAAGATATGCTTAGTGCCAAATGGCCAAATGACAGAGACGCACTGGTCACTGAGGCCCTGAGTGGCCCAGACGTGAGGGAGGGGTAGGAAGGAGAAGTGCAGGGGGGGCAGTGGAAGCACCCTAGGGGGCTCTGGGGACTGCGGGCTCCATGAGGACAGGGGTCTGCCGGGTGCACCTCTGCACTCCAGCACCATGGACAGTACCTTGCACACAGTAGGCTCTCAGTAATGCAGGGCCCTCAGACTGCAGTGCAAAGCAAAGACCTGGGTGCAAAGTGTGCCTGAGGCTGGGGCCGGGAGGGAGAGATCTATCTAGACTGGAGGGGACGGTTACCTGAGTGAGCTGAGACCCAACCGGAGAAGCCCCTCAGTGCCGGGCCCAGGAGGGCTCCTTCATCCCAGGAGGAAGAGCAGCCACCCAAGGCAGGGGCCCAGGAGTGACATTTTGAAATCAGCATTTTAGGAAAATGGGGCCAGTGGCCCAGCCAGTGCTGACTGTGAACTAGAATGGGCCCAGGAGGGGTCTATGAAGCTCCTAGGTCTCAGATAGTCCTCTGAGAGCCACTCCCTGGTGACAGGCTCAGTTTAAGCCAAGTCCAGTGTGAGAGGACCACAGGCCATCCCAGGGGACATGTCTAAGCAGGGCATTATTGGTGGAATGCTCAAAGTCCCAGGGACAGAACGGGGCTGGAGAGCTGGGAGTTATCCCACCTCAAGGGCCAAGTTGGGGCTGACAGGGAGGAGCAGAAAGCTGAGGGCTAGTGTCGGGGAAGGTCCAGTGAGGAGGGCGGAGCAGAGAAAGCAGTGAGGGTGTTGGAGAAGTGGGAGGGGAGTAAAGCTAGGGAAGGGTCACGGAGACAAGGTGGGGACAACCTCCAGGAAAAGCAGGGGGATGAGGGCTGGGAGAGGCCCTGGGGCCCCAGCACGACTGGAGACAAGGTGGGGACAACCTCCAGGAAAAGCAGGGGGATGAGGGCTGGGAGAGGCCCTGGGGCCCCAGCACGACTGCAGCCGACACTGGCCCTGTCCTTACAGATCCTAAACCAGGGGGCTCAGCCAGTGACCCCCTCCACCCCCACTCTGCCTCTGTTCTTGGGCTGTTTCATGAGACAGCTAGGAACAAGTTATACTAGATGATGCAAATAAAATTCCATGTCCTTCCCAAAGGATCTAGCCCCAGCCTCCTCCCTGAGCCGTCTGTCACCCCCGCCCTGTCCCCTGCTGGCTCCTGCTCCAGCCACACAGGCTCGCTCCTACGTGAAGCTTGTTCCTGCCTCAGGACTTTTGCACTCGCTATTTCCTCTGCCTGAAATTCCCTAGCCTAGATAACCACATGACTCATTCTCGACTTCCTTCAGATCTCTGCTCCCTTTTCGGAGCACCTTCCGTGGCTGCCGTATCTCGCGGCTACCCTATCTACAAGAGCACCCACGCTCTCTTCCCCTCCTCCAGCTTTCCTTGTCTTCCTGTTCCCTTCACCACCTGCCATGGTACATTTATTGGTTGACTTGGTTAGTTTCTGCCTCTACCCATCTTGGTCAGCTATTGCTGAAATAATGCTGTGTAACAAACCATCCCAATACTCAGGGACTTAAAATAACAAGCATTTATTTTTCTTATTTATAAGTCCAGGGGTGAGCCAGGGCAGTGCAGCTCCAGGCTGTGGCTTGGGTGCAGGTCTGCTCCAAGTGTTTCTTCATTCTCCTTGGACTAGCGGCTCCTGGGGCACATGCTTCTCATGGAAAACGGCAGGAACTGAAAAGCCAGGCCGACCCTCACAGCACATTTGAGGGTGCTCATGACACGGTGCTAACATCCTACTGCCAAAGCAGCGTCATGGCCAGGTCTGTTACAGTGCAGTGGGAAAGGATCTCCCCCATAACAGGTGTGCGAATGTCTGAGTGGGGCGGGGTGGCTAAGGGATTGACTATTTTCGTAACAATAATCCAAAGGATTACCTCCCCCAATAGCACATAAACCCCATGAAGTTAGGGCTGTAGCCCAGCTTTATCTCCAGCACCTGGATAGTTCTCCGTACTTCACAAGGGTGCAGTAAACACTTATTAGGTGACTATACAAACTAACCACTTGGCATGTGGATGACAAGGCTGTCTTTCCCCTCCCAGCTCCTGTGCCTGAAAGGGGCTGTCTCCCCATCTCCCTAGCGCAGCTCTCCTACCCCACCCCTCTGGGCCCAGGGATCTGCTGCTGTAACACAAGGCGTGGGAGCCTCCTGTCTGCCTTGGGCTCCCAGTACCTTCCAGAACCTGTGTGCCCCTTCTTCTGTTCACCTGAACTACCATCCCCCGGGACCCTCTGGAAGAAGCTTCCAGGGCACCTCAAACTTAGCCAGCTCTTACATCTGGCCCCACTTGTCATCCCAAGATTGGCCTTGCTTTCTGACCTAACCACAGCTTTATCCCTCTTACTGACTGCAGAGTCCTGGCCGGCAGCGGGGTGGGGGGCCAAGGGAGCCAACACCCTGGAACGCTAACTAATGAAGAGTGTGTCCAGCTGGATTGAAAAAAAAGTTGCTATAAAGGATGATATTGGACAACTGGTGGAATTTGAAAACGGACTGTATGTTAGATCCTAGTATTGTGTTGCCATTCAGTTTCCTGACGTTGCTCATTCTCCTGTCGGAAGGGAAGAGGACGTCCTTGAAATATTTGGGGGGAAGGTCATGATCTCCGCAACTTACTCTCAAACGATTCAGCAAAGTAAGAGACAGACTAATAACGTGTATATTATTATCTTAAATATACATACATATAGTGAGAACGAACTTAAGCAAATGTGGCAAAATGTTAAGAATGGGTGAATTTAGGTGATAGGTGTATGGGAGTTTATAATATTCTCGCGACTTTTCTATAAGACTAAAATTTTCAAAATCAGTAAAAACAAAAGCTGACAGGTGGGGCCTTTTAAGCACTCTCTGGGGGTGGGGAGCTGGGGCCCCCTTATTCTGTCCCTTGTGCTCTCTTGAGCATCACGGGGGCCCCCACCCCCACCCCAGGCCAGGGTCTTGTTTACTAAACATCTCAGCGATGAGCCATCGCCCCCTGATTTCATCAATTATAAATGTGCTTTCTGCTCACCACAGGGCAATTTGTGACGGACTGTGGCTTGCGGTGCATGCAGCACATCCAAGTTCACCGCAGCCGTGAGTAGAGAGGAGGGTTGGGGCCAGACACGGGGCCGCGGGGGCGGGCAGGGGCACCCAGGCAGCCCTGCCCCCTTCCTGTTTGTCAGCCAAGGGAGGCTGCAGAGGGCAGCGGGCAAGCGGGCCACTGCTCAGGCTGCTGCTGCCAGGCCAGCCTCGTCAGGGAGGTGTCCTGGCTCCCGGAACCAAAGCAAACACTCGGGCTAACCCTGCTTCAAGCGCCTATGTGTATAAATGCATTTAATCTGCAGAGCAAACCTAGCAACAGCTGTTATTATACTCATTTTGCAGATGAGGAAACTGAGGCACAGAGAACTTCCTCAAAGTCATTGGTAAGTGACAGAACCAGGTCTTACTCTCTTAATCATTATGCCTTATGGCTAAGTAATTTACACTAGTAGATACTATGTATGTATAGTTGACACCTAATGAGTAAAAGTCACCAGTAGCAACAATGTAACTGCTGTCTGATTGACCTGCCTGCACCCCACGTGGATAAGATCTTTTCTCTGTGTAAAAGCAGGCATTAGCTCCTACTGCCCATTTAAAAAGTAGAAATCCTTACTCTGTTCTACAAAGCCCTCTTTCTTATCTAATTTCCCATTTCCCCTCCCCCCTTCTTCTGGCAACACACCTTTCCCTATCTGCATTACCGCAGTTCAGTGGCAGTTGACCCCCCCCCCCCCCCCCCCGCTTGCCTCGCCTCGGACCAAACATGTGACCTGGGCCTGGCCAATCAGGGCACGAATCCCCTGCTATAGTGATTGGTTTAGGGAAGGACACATGACCCTTCAGAGCCAATGAGGATCTGCTCTGGGACTTCTCTCTGAGCTCCTGGGAAAAGAAAATCTCTCCTAATGTTGGGGCAACTGAGAGGCTGAAGGTGAGCCAGGAGCCGCGCAGCTGTTGTGTTGTTCCCCTCAACTTCCAAATCGTTTTCACTCCTTCTAACAATTCCAAATCTTACTTTTCCCCTACATTCTTCCTCTCACCAATAACATCACAGCACTCTAGAGCTTATGTGGTTTCCTAAGTTTTGGGGATTAAAAGCTGCCTTTCACCTTCTGGCTTTCCTGGCCACAGTGATAGATGGTCTGAGCCCCGGCTGCTTTCTGGTGATGGGGGATCTAGCCTGCCCGCCCTTCCTCTCTGGTTAGTTCTCAGAGTGCAGATTCCCCTCCTCACTCTGCTCCCACACAGGTAACAAAAGAGAGTCAGATCATGGCCCTAAAGGCATGAGCGGCTGGTGGTGAAGCAGAAAGCTCCAAAGTTGGGGCTGGAAGGCTTTGGCTAGAGTCTGAACTTTGCCACTTACTTACTGAGCATCATCAGTCACGTTAGTTAATCTCGCTGAGGCTCAGTTTCCCCATCAGTAAAATGGGTACTGCTGAAGGTTAAGTGAGATGGGGTCTTCAGAGATGTTCTCTAGACTGTAAAGCACCATGCCTCCTGACTGTTGCCCAAACAGAGATAGAAATGGGTTTCTCCTCTTCCAGGGTGTCACTGAGCTTCTGGTCATGTGAGATGGGTGACTGAGCACAGGTTTTCGAACATCCAGACAAGCTGCCTTCTATAACTCTGGAGCCTTCCCACCGTCAACCACATATGGACCCTGGGTCAGAGTTTGCGGAATGAGTGAGTAAATAATAATTGTGTCAGAATACAAATGTAGATATTGTCTTATTTTAGTTATCGTTAGTCTAAGGGACCATTCTTGCTACGGTAACATTGCATAGAGCCCAGAAATTCCAGAGTCTGAACTGAGACTTTGTTTGTGACTTAAAGTGAATTCACGGGAAAGTCATGGGCCTCCGGGAGTTTTCATTCAGAAACAGGAGAGATTATTCTCACTGAAGAAAATTTAAAGGAAGGTGGGAGACAAAAATAAAGCTGTGTTTTGATGATACTAGGAATTGTACTTGTTCGCTGTCCCAGTTACACCTGCCATTACAGAGGTTATGAATTAAGGACTCCAGGAGTCTAAAATTATATGCAGAAGGCCTCTGAGGGCATGGGAGCTGGGTGGGGGGGGAGCCTTGGTTGAAAAGTGTGAATTAAGCCCCAAGAGCCTTCCCAGCCTGTTTCTAGGGACCCCGTCCTTGAATCTCGCTGCTTCTCCCATAGGCTGCTAGAAGTCTGAATACACCCCCCAAAGCCCCTCCCCCAGGCCTCAGTCGTGGGAAGGGGGGCCCCTGAGCAGCAAGCCAAGCCCTGTTCGGCCTGGACCCCAATTCCCATCCACGGGGTGGTCTGGGCAGTGGCCAGCCAAAGAGTGGTAATGACTGCCGAGGTGCAGGGGGCTCAGGTGGGCCCCCCAGGCCCCCACCTCCATGTGGGCAGTGAATGGCCCTGGCCCAGGATAAGACGGTGTCAGCAGGCGCCTGCCCACCCCTCGCTGGGTTCCCAGGCCCCTGGAGCCCTCTTGTAACAGGAGCCATTTGCCCCATAACCAGTGGGTGACCAGGTTTTTAATCTTGCAGGCCCCTTGGATCTCAGCTGGGAAGTGGGATTTGTCAGATGCGTAGGCGGGGCCTGTCTGGGAATGCCAGAGGGCTTCTCAGCAGAAGGGGGTCGTCCGGGAGCAATATGTCTCCAGTCCAGACTAGTCCCCTCACCCCTCCAACCTACCCCATCCCCAGAAGATGGCTCTGCTCCTCCCGGGGGTCTCCAACATGCTCAGCAGTTGAGAATAAATGAAAGCCTGAATTCGATGTCGGGGTGGCTTATTTCTTACTAACTCAGGCACACATCAAATTGGGCTGCCTCTCTGCTTGACCCTCATCCTCTCTCCTTTGAAACTTCCTCTCTGGCCTGCTGCCCATCAACAACTGCCCTGTAAAGACCCTCTGCCTGGCCACTGAAGAAGCTGCCTCCTGGCTATCAGGAAGACAGCCGTCAGTGAGAACACTGGGCCAAACTCTGCCTACTCTCCTTGCTGTGTGACTTTGGGCCCATCACTTCCCCTCTCTGGGCCTGAGTTTCACTAGGGGAACAGACTTGGAACTTCTGGAGTGCCCAGTATCTACCAAGCTCTTGACACCCATGATCCCACACAACCCTTGTCAATGACCCTGTGGCATAAGTTTTTTTTTGGTCTCAGTTTACAGGGGAGAAGATGCCACCAGGGAGAGGTGAAGCTGTTGTCTCAGGCTGCACAGCAAGTTGGTCCAGGGCCAGGATCTGAAGCCAAGTCTCTCCAACGCCACTGCCTGAGCACTTTCTCCTCTGCTGCAACCTCTGTTGCTGGAGGGTGCCTTCCAGCCTGAAGGAGAGAGCTGAGATTCCAGCCCCTCAGCTTCCCGGACTTCTCCGTGGCATTTGCTGCCTGACCGCTGGCACCTTTCCTCCTAGATTGTCCCTCCCATCTCGTCTTTCCCGAACTTTCGCAGCATGTGCAAGCTGCCCAGTTTCCTTATCTGTAAATTCAGCTTCCCAGGGTCCATAGACTCAGATGCCACCTCCTCAGAGAGGTCTTCCCGGATCACACCATGGGACCCACAGCCCATCCCTCTCGCAGCGGGCGGATTATTTTTCACCTTCATTTGTTTCCTGCCCACTAGAATGGGCGTGACACAGAGGTGGGGGGTTGATCCAGCGCCCTCACTCTTGCATCCCAGCACCTGAGCCCATGCCCGGCCGCACAGTGCTCAGTATATAATTGCTGAGTGAATAAACAAACGAATTTATGATAATAACAGCCACCGTTTCTGGAGTGTTCACTGTGTGCCAGGCACTGTGTCGATCTTCATAACAACCCCACGAGGAAGGTCAATGATTACACCCATTTTACAGATCAGGAAACTGAGTCATACAGAGGTAAAATAACTTGCCGGTGGTTTGCCTCTGGCCGTCTGCATGTCTGACTCTAGTGCTCATCAGAATGCGTTGTCGCCTCAAAAGTGCCCTCAAACTCCAGTGGCTCGTATCAACAGAGCTTCTCCTGGCCTTGCTAAGAGCTGACCTCTGGCCTCAGTGGAGCCCCGTGCATGGCTCGCCCTCTCCCAGGCCCCTTGCTCTTGCCAAGAAGAGACGCACTGAGCCCCCACTGGAGCCCGGGGTACAGACATCCTTTCCCTCTCACGGGTGATGGTCCAAAATTGAAAACAAACACTTTAAAATAAAAGCCATATTAAAAAACAAAACCAACTTTCTGCCTTAAAATATTGTGAGCCAGGGGGCAATTAGCAATTATGCTGTATTTTATTATGAGAAGATGGAATTCTAATTGGACTGATTTGAATTCCACACACCTCCACAGATTGTTTTGGAAATTAAGGTATCAGTTGTATCGGTAATTATGGTTTACCATTAAATTACCCCCCCGCAGAAAACTGTTAAATTGTCTGTGACAGTGCTTAAATTTAGCCCAGACCCATGTCCTGTGAAGACTGTGCGAGCCAATACAAGCCACCCGCAAACCACTGGGTGCCCTGTGCCAGGCACTAATTAGGGGTTGAGGTTTCCAAAGTCTTATCTGAGACAGCACGGACAAGCCCTGGGATGGAGGACGCTCACGTGGAGGGCTGGGACGCCCCCCAGGGCGACATTCTTGGGTCCTGCCCTGCTTTGCTGGCCCAATACCTGAGCTGCCGCAGGCATTCTGGAAGGCAATGTGGTTTCAGCTGACGGGCGACACTTTGCCGAGGTGCCACCAGCACAGAAGGAGCCCTGGGGCAGTGTGGACAATGTGTGGCTTAGGGACATTGCCATGAGACACATGTGGGATTGAGTCCCTGCTCTGCTGTTTGGGGAGGGAACTCAGGAGGGCCATTTAATCTCTTTTGAGCCCCTGTTTCCTCATCTGTTGAATGGGTATACTACCAGCCTCACACATGGGTTGTTGTGAAGATCAACTGAGACTATTAATAGTGACAATGACCGTCTCTGGTGCCCGTGCGATGTGCCAGTCACGTTCAGTCATCTTTAAGCTCTACAACAAACCTGTTCATTGGACAGAAGTGCTGTATTGGGAGGACTGTTTGATTGCAAGCCATAAACCTGGATTCCAGCTCACCTAAGCAAACTGGGAATTTATTGGAAGGGTGAGGGGGAGCTCAGTGAATGGAGAGGAAGGCTGGAGAAGAGGCTTAGAGCGGACAGGACTCAGTGAACGCCAGCAAGCCTAAGGAGCTTGAATTCCTCATCATGCCCTCCCAGGTACCCCCAAGGGAAGGAACAATCTGATCCCCTCGCCCACCTCTCGGTCCCCACTCAAGACCATGGTTGAGTTGTAGAGCCCCCTTGGCTCCAGAAGGGGGAGGCAGCAAGAAGAGTTCCCAAAAGGCAGGCCCCTGGATTTCCTATTCCTTAAGACGATACAAACAGTGATGAGGGCAAATTCGGGTGCTGGGGAGTGGATACTGGGCACGATTATTACTATCCCCATTTTCTAGACCAGGAAACCAATGGTCAGAGCCATTCACTCACTTACCTAAGTTCACCCAACTAGTGAGTAGCAGACTTGGGACTTGAATCCACACCTCTCCTAAGAAATAGCTTCCTTTCTTCAGCCCCCTATCTGGACTTTTCCAGGGCAGGACAAGACATTGGCATTCAGGGCTGTGCTGTGGGCTCTCATGCCAATGTCTGGTGGTGGGGGGAACAAGGGGGTGGGAAAACCTCAGAATGGAGGGAAAGCCACCCTTGCCCAACTCACAGGACCAGCGGACCAGTGTGGGGATCTTCTTTCTGATCCTTCTGTGTGGGAAACAGACGGCTGTCAGGATGCGCCGGGAGGGAGGGCTTGTAGTCACAACATTGAAGAGTTTGAGAGGTTGTCAGATGTCCAGAGGTTGTTCTGATGTGTGAAACAGCTCCCCCACTCTTACCTCCATACTTTGGCTTCTGCTTTTTCTTCCACCTGGAATGATGTCTCTCCATCAAGCTTTTACAATCCTACACATTCTCGAAAGCTGGACCAAATTCCACATTATCAAAGAATAACGTGGATTCCTCAACCAGGGCAGACCTCTCCTTCCTCTGGTCCTTACAAGCTTTGCTCTCATGGCTCTGGCCATGCTCTGTGTGGCCAGGAGCTTGTTGTCCCACCTGCCACCCTGGCTGCAACTCTGAGAGGTCTCACCTACCCCAGCCTACAGCACAGTGTGGGATCCAGGGGACAATCACAGGGTGTGTGTTAAATGGAACAAAACTGCTTTTTTCCCCTATCAAATTGCATTTTTTTTTTTAGTACTCACTACATGCTGGATACTTTTATAAACCATCTTCTCCAATCCTCCCAACCCCTATGAGGGGTTATTCTCTGTTTTACAAATGAGGAAACTGGGCACAGAGAGGTTCAATAACTTGCCCACGGTCACATGACCATTAAATGGGGTGGCTGGGGTTCAAACCCAACAACCTAGCACCAGAGCTGGAGCGTGAAACCACCACAACAGATGCCCTCGCACCCGTCCCTCTGTCTGAACGTGCCTTGAAAGGATCCAGCCAAAGTGGGAGGCTGTATTTTCTCCTTTCAAGAATTCCCCCTACCCACGAAGAGTCTGTGGGCAGTTCCTTTCCCCTGAATGCAGAACCGAGACATAGGAAGAGGAAACTAGATTTTTAATACGCAGGTGCAAAGGAGCTGGTTCTGCTGTGGGCTCCCTGAAGCAACCTGCTAGAGCAAGGCTAAGACGAGCCACACCCCACGAACAATGGAGGTTACCATCCATGGCTGGGAGAGGGAGGTGATAGGGAATCCTGCAAAAAGGTACAGTCTTGGGGGAGATCAGGATCCGGCAGGGCATGGAGTGCTCCTCTTCCTTCTGGCGCCATCAGTGATTGACTCATGGGCTTTGGTTCAAGTCCGGGGTCTACCAATTTCCTAGCTGTGTGATCTTGAGCAAGTCACTAAACTTCTCTGATCCTCAGTTTCTTCCTCCTCAAAATAAAAACAGTGCTTGCCTTATACAGCTATTGTGAAGAATCAAGGAGATAATGAATGTAATGGGCCTCGTATAAAGCTTGGCATTTACTATGTTTTAGACATATTAGCTGTTTTCACTGTGTTATTCAAGGCCTCCTCATCTCTGCTGTGGACCACTGCAATAGCCGTCTTTGTTCCCTACATTCCAGTCACCCCAAGAAGCCTTGATGGCCTGAGCACCTCTGCCTTTCTCATGTCTCCATGCCTTTATACACGCTGTCCCTTCTGCCTGGAGCACCTTGCTCTTTTTTCTACCCCCTTGAGTCAGTCCATCTACTCAGCTCTCACACCCAGCTAGATGGCAGCTTCTCTGTGATACAGGCAGGCCTGCCTCTCCCTGGCCCTTAGCCCCTTAGTTTAGCCCCGCCCCCTGGTGAGGATTAGATGGGATGATGTCTGAGAAAGCCCTGGACAGTGCTTGACAGAGTGAGTGTGCCACAAATGACAAATGGAGCTGGGATTGCTTTCCCACCAGCTTCCCTGCCTGGCTGGGGCCTTGCTTCCTCATCTGCACATTCCAGCCCCAGGGGAGCCCCTGGCACACACTCAGTAACTGTTAGACGTTTGTCATTTGAGGGGCTGCTCAGCATCCACATTGGGGTGTGGAATCTCCCATGGAGTAGGCCTGATGGGGGAAGTCAGGGATCCCACCCCAGAAGTTGGGGGTGCCACATCCTCCCACCTCTGTCAGAGTTGGACACGTGACCCAGGCTTGGCCCATCACATAGTCCCCCATCTGGCCCCCAGAATTCACGTGTGGCAATCATCTCTATGGTGGTGGCAGTGGTGGCCAGCAGGGGTGGTGCCTGGGCAGCCTCCTCACCCAGTTCCTGAGATGTGCTGCCGGCTGGTTACTGGTCCCCTGGCCTCCCTTGCCCATTGCATCCTGGTGCCAGCCTTCCTGTGGACTCCTTGTGCTCACTAACATCCTTCCAATCAACTTCTTTGCCGCTTCTTAGCCAGTGACAGTTTCTGTCACTTGCAACCAGGAGCCTGGTCAGGTGCAGAAGGAGTTGGATAAGCAACTGAAATTGATTGACATGCATTTCTGAGCATGCTCTGAGAGGCAGATCCTGGACTCGGCACCACGGTGTCCAAATGATGTGTAAGACATGGGCAGTCCCCCTGGGGTCCTGCTGTACTGCGGAGACAGACTATACATGAGACCACGAGCAGGACAATGAAGTGAAACCAGGCTTAATTCGGTCTTGCAGACACTTGGAGAAGATGACGTTGAGTGCTCACTGGGTGGTGCCATCACCAAGTACAAAATGAATTAGAATGTGAGAACTGGAGGCACTCGGACAATTAGGGACTTGAGCTGAAGGAGCTGAAAATGGCTGAGTGGGGCAGAGGGGGAGGAATGGCTGCCAGGTAGTGCTTGTGCGAAACCATGGCCCAAGGCAGGAGAGGATCAGTCAGCTCCCCCAGGTTATACCATTTTCACCCCGTGGGGACCTAAGGGTGTACCATTAGCAGTCTAGGCAGCTCCCTGTAGGTGGGCTTCTGTTTGCACATGGGGCTGAGGAGCCTCCGAGAAGGAGCCTTGGTTGGAGCTCATGAGGCACCAGGCACCCCCTCCCCCCCCCACCGCCCATCTCCAGGCTGCTGGAGCAATAATGGCTTCCATCTGTCCTCTCAGGCAGAGTAGCCAATGGGCACGAAATTTACCCAAGGGGAGGGAGAGTCAGAGGCACAAGCTGGAGCTTGGGACTGGAGCTGGGGGTTTGGGCAGAGAGGTGATTCTAAGTGTGAAAGCCTCCAGTGACAGCTTGATGGTTTCCCAGCAGCCCCTTGGGAAGCAGACTCTGGAGACGGAGCTGTGGATGTGAGGGTCAGAAGAAAGCACTGTGACCTCTGTTCGGGCTCCTTGGCAGGTAACAGTTCACCCCAGGAGGATTCAGACTCCCCGTCCTGCCCTCTCCTTCCCCTGTCAGAGGTTCAGACCTGTCCCTCCCAAGCCCCCGCCTCACTGTCCATGCCCTGGGTCCCTCCTGCCAGGACCACCTTCTGTCCACTTCTCCATGGTGCGGCCAAGGGAGGAAGACCTGGGAGCGTAAATAAGACTCTGTCCTGGGCTTTCGGGTCCTAGGGACAGCACTGATGTGGCAGATCCATCCAGAACTTCATCTTATCAGCAAAGTTGGGACCCACGTTCCCTGAGTAGTTTGTCTCCATAACACATGGTTACTGCAGAGGAGGAGAAGTCAAGTCTGTTATCCCTTTGCCCAAGTGTCTCTACAAGGGCTTTCTTCCTACAGTGTCACCTGGAAAGTAACAAGACTGTCCATGATGTCGGCTGGGGTGATACCAAACCAATTGTGGGAGAAATGACATCAGCGAATCAGATAGTTGGGGTGTGGACAGCAGAGTTTCGTTGTCAGTTTCATCTCCCAGTCTTGGTCTTTGCAAATATAGAAGATTCCACCATACCCCATCCTGGCAAGGACTGGATGACATGGTCCACCCCAGCTGGTGAGATGGATGGCTGCTCCCAGAGCAAACCCCGATGCCCCTCCTTAGCCTGTCATTGAGGGGTTAGTTCTGCATCAGAAAAACCAAAGATGACAAGAAGCCAAAGGTGCGAATAGCTCCCGCGGGTTTCATGATAAGCTGGCTCAGCAAATCATGCTATTTCGGGGTCCAGGCCAGGCCAGTTTCCAGGCATCCCTGGAAGGAGGAACTCTGAGGAGAGGACAATGAGATGGGGGCTTGGGAGCGACAGATCTGAACATCTGACAGAGGGGACAGAGAGGGCAGGAGAGGGAGCTCAAAACTCAGGAAGCCTGCCCTTCCAGAAGGTACTGACACTAGGGTGAGGGCTCTCCCAGCACCCACCCTTCCCAGTCTCTTCACTTGTACCTCTGCCCCACCCCCAACTGAAGCTGCCCCCAGGGACCTGCTCTTCTGATCCCCAAAGTCACGCCCTTGGTGTGCAGATAGGGAAGTGGAGTGTACACATTTGGTTAGCTCCTCTGTTAAAACTGTAAATTATCAGACACCATCCTTTTGGAAAGCAATTTGGCAATAATACCAAGCGACATAAAAATGTTCATAGACTTTGGCCCAATAATCTTCCTCCTGGGAATTAATCCTAAGGAAATAATTCATCAGGAAGAGAGAACAATTCTGTATCTACGAAGACATTGACTGCAATGTTATTTATAATAGGCTTCAACTGGAGGCACCTCTCCAGCCAACAGAGAGGGATGGTCCTATACACGCCGGGCACATGCAGCCAATGAAATACTAGCCGCTGGTAAAAAGGGTAAATTGGGCAGCCGGCCAGTGGCATAGTGGTTAAGTTCGTGCTATGAGTTGGCAGCCCAGGATTTGCGGGTTTGGATCCCAGGTGCAGACTTGGACACCACTCATCAAGCCATGCTGTGGCAGCATCCCACATACAAAACAGAGGAAGATTGGTGCAGATGTTAGCTCAGGGCCAATCTTCCTCACCAATAAATAAATAAATAAATAAATAAAATGGTAAATTGGAAACTTACGTAACAAGAAGAAACAGTATTTAGAAATTAAAAGCATGTGAAAAAAGGAGCACAGCATTGTGTATATACCATGCTAATTAAAATGCTGACAAGTCTGCCTATGCGTCAGGGGTGAAGATGGGTGAGAAGCTAGAGAAATTAAAATAGCTGTTGTGTTGCGTGTAGGGGATGGGAAGTGGGTGTAACCGTGCTCACATGTCCTCTTCCATGGCTGTAGAGTCCTATTGAGAAATCATTTGTGTAAAATTGTAATTTGTCACCGCAGGTTTGGGCTGGCTTTATTGCCTCGTGGGAGGTGGCCGAAGTAGCCCACGTCAGCCCAGCCTCGGTCCACCTCCCCGCACAGGAAGATGCTGCAGCCTCCCAAACCCCCATTGCAGCGTCTCCCGCTTTACTCTGAGCTTTCCGTGGCAGACAGAGCCTTGGGCACTTTTTCGTGATCATAATTCAAATTACCTGTTTAAGTCGGTCAAATGAAAAAATAGCAGCTCCGCCCGCGCGCGGGCGCTCACAGCGCCGGGGCGGCTGCAGCGCGCTCTCGGCGGCCGCCGGGCGTGAGCTCATTTCCTGGGGCGCGCGCGCCGGGCTATTTCAGCCTGGCGCTGTGCAAACAGGACAATTTACTGCGGCCAAAAGGGGCCCAAATTACAATCGTATCACACACAAATATCCGCCACGCCAGGCCTCCGGAGGCCGGGGAGGGGCCTCTCTCCCGGCGCTGGGGGCAGCGCGGGGTCGGGGCTGGGAGGAGGGGGCGAGCGCGGGGCCAGGACTGCGGTCCCTGCTGTACCCGCTCCCTGAGGCAGGAAGGGGACCCCCGGGAGGTCATTCTGATCTGGGTTCTGGTGCAGAAAACGCTGCTTCTCCCCAGGTTTCTCCCTGACTTAGGGCCCCCTTTTATTCGGCTGCTTCTCTGCCCTAATGATGAAAACATCTCTCCATCCAGCGACCCCCAGAGTTCAAAATCCTATCTCCTTGCTCAAAACACTCAGTGCCTCTCCATCATTCTTAGAGAAAAGTCCTGAATCCCTACCCTGATGGTCAAAACACCCGTGTCCCAGCCCAGTCCACTTGCCCAGAGTCAGCCCCCCAAACCCCACCCCCCCGCCCCACCTTCCTCGAGCCACTAGGAGCACACTAGACTTTTTCACAGTTTCATGCCTTTCTATTTGCCTTTTTACTCCACCTAAATGTTTCCTGTTGTCTCTGCCTGGTGAACTCATACATGTTCTTGAAGACCCAACTCATAGGTCACCTCCTCCGTGAAGCTTTCCCTGCCCTCCAGGCAGAGTCAGCTCTTTCCCCGCCTAGCACTGTGCAGAAGCATATGGTGCTTCTCCCAACCTGTCATTATTTGCTTGCATGCCTGAGGTACGCTGTCCCGTTGTTCACAGTATTCCCTCCTCCTCTCTGGAGAAGGATACCACTGCCCTGACCCATTGGCCTCGCTCAGGCTTGGCCACGTGACTTGCGCTGGCCAGTGATGTGGGACATATGAGTCAGTGGGGAGCAGAAGCTCACAAAGCCAAGTATGTTTCCCCACGCTCTCTTTTCCCTCCGCTGCAAGGATGGCAGTGTCCCAGCCAGACACCACACTGCCAGCCGGGCACTGGAGTGAAGCAAGTGTGGAGTGGGGCAGGAGCCGACTCACGACACACAGGAGGTGTGAGAGAGAAAGGAGCTTGACCTGGGTGCTTGAGGCCTCCGAGACCCTGGGATCATTTGTTACTGTGGCACAAACCAGCCGATCTTGACTTCTGCAACCTCTGCCTCTTCCCGGGCTTTACTGTCACAACAGCAATCTCATCTGACCCACGTTTCAGGGCGGGCCTCCAGCCCACGTGCTCTGAGTGGCTGAGAATGTTAAAGCTTCGGTTTGTTGAGCACCAGTGTGCACTCGGCACCGTGCTCCGCCCTTGCCAGGCGTTACCCCATTTTACCCTTTCAGCAGCACCGGCCGACGCATACTGCCCTTATGGAGAACTTGCCAAAGAGAAAACGGGCTCAGAAGAGTTTAGGGGTTTGCCTGAGATCTTAAAGTTGAGAGAGGTGGGGCTGGTTCTTGAGTTCAAATCCGTCTTACACCAGAGACCTGGAACTTTCTGCCATTCAGCGGTATGTGTTGTCACTCCACCTACACTTCCTGCGGAGGACCTGTGGAGGCTGGAGGACGATGCGCGCTTGTACCCAACGTTCACACCTGTCTCTTCCGGGCTATGAGCTGCTTGACAAGAGGGGAGATGGCCACGATCCCCGATGTCCCGTTCATTCAGTTGGTCAATAGGGATTTATGAAGTGCTTATTGAGGGTCAGGCGCCATCTTATGTGCTGGGGACACAGAAATAAACAAAACAGATAAAATCTCTGCTATTAAACTAACCTGTAGTGATAAAAGGCAGATGATCAGAGTTTGTCTGGGGTGGGAGTGGGGATGACTGCAACTTTTGGGGGTGATGGAAAATGCTCGGTACCTTAGTCGTGGTGGTGGTTTCTCGGGTGATTCTCTAGTCGTCCAACAAGACTCAGGATGGTACACTTGAAACGGATGCAGTTTATTATATATGTAATGAGACCTCAATTAAGGTGATTTTTAAAAATCCTTACTCTTAGGGAGAAACACTCTACTGGAGGAAATAGGCAATAAGCACACAGATAAATAAAACATCTGTCAGAAGGAGGTAAGCAGTGCTGAGAAAAATAAGGCAGGGCAGGCGTCAGGAGTGCTGGGGTGCACTTTCAAGTATAGGGGCCCAGGGGAGGCCACGTTGAGACGGGCAGGTGGCGCTCCACCCAGCACACGGTATTCTCCCTCACCCAGGGGACTGTCCCCCCAGCCTGCAAGCCTTTTTGAGGCCACCTTTAGGGAAAAGGCAGGGAGAGATTGATTCCTAGATCCTGGAAATCTCTAGGAAAAGATAGTGTCCTTTAATTACCCCACAGCAAGCAGCTCTGAGTCCAAGATTCTGCGTGTGAAATGGCGTTGACAGACTTCTGGAGCTCTGGCCCTCCCATGGGGCTCTGATGAAGCTCTGTCACAAGTCTCCGTGCTGGGCCTCAGCGCAGCCCCCTGCACAGAGCGAGTCCACAGCACATGCGTGTGGGATGAACACACTCCTCTTCATCCGCCCTCTTTCTCATGCAGTCCACACGCCCTGTATCTACACACCCAATTTGGCTGCTTCTGATGCCACTAGTCGGTGTCGCCTGCTCCTCCTACTTGAAAGTGCACCTCAGAGGTCTCATTGTCAGCTCCAGGCGGATGGGGTCTGATGCTTCTTTATCTCCATACAACCCACCCATTCCCACCTCCAGGTGAAACCCTGAGCTAATTTTGGTCTTTCCTAAACTCCAGACTTTCCTTTCTGTGCCTCTTCCTTCCTTGTAAGACCCCCTTCCAGCATTTGGTTCTCTCTTTTTAGCTCTTTTTATCCTCTTACCAAGCCGGAGTTTAGGAAAGAATCCTTTATCAGTCATTTACACCCTAGTGGGAAATAATTTAGCCCAATGTGTCTCCTCTTCCAGGCAGTTACCTGTTCGGCCCTCTCTCTGATTATCAGAAGGAATGTTCACCTTTTGTTCTTAAAGAAATTTCAGGCGCAGCTTGGCTGGGGAGGGACGTATTTCAGTGACAGGACCCTGAAATTGCTCTGCAGAAACAGGCACTCTCCCTCTCCCCTGCAGGCTCTGATGGCCACACCCTCTCTGCTGCTCCTTGAGACCTGGGCTCAGCAGAGCAGGCTGGGCTCTTACCAGCTCCTTCCTACAGAACATGCAAAATGTGGAAAATCCCCAACACTCAGCTTTCTGGTCAGAGAAAACCCAAACATCGGCATGGCTCAAAATTCAAAGTGCTCTTCGAAAAGACAAGAGATAATAAGTGCTGGTGAACATGTGGAGAAAAGAGTAGCCTTGAGCGCTGTGGATGGGAGTGGCAGTGTATATTGGCGCAGCCACTGTGGGAAACAGTAGGGAGGTTCCTCAAAAAATTAAAAATAGAGCTTCCATATACTCCAGCAATCTCACTTCTGGGTATATACACAAAGGAAATGAAATCACTATCTCGAAGAGATATCTGCACCTGAATGTTCATTGCAGGATTATTCACAACAGCCAAGACATGGAAACAACCTAAGTGTCCGTCACTGAAAATGAAGAAAATGTGGTATATAGTCCACATACAATGGAATATTATTCTGTAATAAAAAAGAAATCCTGCCATTTGCAACCATATGGATGGAACTTGAGAATGTTATGCTAAGTGAAATAAGTCAGACAAGAACAAATACCATATGATCTCTTACATGTGGAATCTAAAAAAGCCGAATTCATAGAAACAGAGGGTAGGATGGCGGTTGCTAGGGCCTGGGGTGGGGGAAACAGGAGATGTTGGCCAAAGGGTACAAACTCCCAATTATAAGATGAATAAGTCTTTGGGGTCTAACGTGCAGCATGGTGACTATAGTTAACAATACTGTGTTACATACTTGAAAGTTGCTAAGAGAGCAATTGTAAGTGTTCTTACCACAAAAAGGAAAAGGTAATTGTGTGAGGTGACACAGGTGTTAACTAACCTTATTGTGGGAATCATTTCACAATATATCCGGGTATCAAATCATCACATTGTACACCTTAAACTTACACAGTTATATGTCAATTATATCTCAATAATCCGGGGGGGAAAGAAGATTGGATATATATTTTTGAAAAAAAAGATTTTTAAAAAATGCCCTATAAAGCATCCAAGAGAGAGAAGTAGGAGTCTGAGGTCATTTCAAAACTCCAAAGCTAAAATCTGTTACCTCTTCCAGACCTTCACGATTTGGGAATTTTGGCAGGTTCGTGGGCCCCCCTTGCCTGATGTAAACGACGGCGAAGTCATCCGTTCAGCCGTTGCTGATTAAGTGCTATGTGCCAGGCAGAGGGAAAGCAGCAATGAGCAGGGTCTCTCTTCAAGGGGCTCAGAGTCTCTGGGGAACAAGGACCTGTTGGCAAATTAGAGCACAGTGGTGTGCTGACTGCGTTAATAGCCACATGCAGGGGCTGTTGAGAAACTGCAGAGGAGGGAGCCACCAGCTCTTACGGGAAGCCCAGGAGGTTGCTGGGAGGAAGTCCGAGTTGAGCTGAGTCTTAAGGGATGAGGAGGAGTTCCTCACGTAGAGAGGATGGAACGGTGTCCTGAACATGCTAGGAGTCAAAACATTGAGTGCTTCCCAAACTCAGGTAGGTTGTATAAATGAACGGGGCAGGAGGGAGTGAGGCAGCAGGGATCGCTGGAGGTGGTAAACTGGAAGGCCCACATTCTGCCTACAGGGCCTCTGCTGGACAGACAGACTGGTCTGGATTCAGCTTCCATTAGCCCTATCTGCCAGGTGCCTTCATGCAGTGCACAACCCTCGCAACCTCACATGCGTGCCTACACTGGCCATCAGCTGCATATTGCCCTGATGAAAAAGAGGGCTTGGTTTTGCCACATTTTGCTTTTCCAAGAAAAGCCAGAAACTCAGGTTTTTATGTAAAGTTTTCTAATTTGTCAAACACTGTTGAGGCCAAACAGTATCCAGCCTCAGACTGGATCTGCCCTAGAGTTCTAGTTTGCAGCCCCAATGGGAACCAAGCCCCAGGATCCATCCCACTCTCTCTCTTTCCCGCTTATACCGCACAACACAGTCCTTCACTGACACTTGACAGGGAAAGACAGAATTGTTGCTGAATTGCCCACAAGCTGCTGCTAAGCCCTGGCGGAAAGACGGCATTGGCCTCTGAACAAGAGGAAAACAACGGGGCGCTTCCCGACAGCGGCCACCCCATAAGATCGGTGGGTAAAACTTTAATTTATCTGTGCACCTTGTTTGGAGAAAGCCTCCCCTGCCCTCTTGGCTGCCCCCACCCCCAACCCCTCCTGCTTTGCTAATGATAAATGACAAGCAGTGGACGTTATTAATTAAACTGGCCCCAGCAGCCAGTGTTAGAATCCAAGGCCACATGCGGAGGAGGCATTCGAAGCATTCCTGCCGCCCAGCCCAGGCCAGGCCCCAGGCTCGCTCCGCCCCTGGCTTGAGCAGGCCCCAGCGGCCACGGCCTCGAGCAATGGGCCTGCCTAGGAACTGTCGGGGCTCTGCTCTGTCAAATGGAAATCACCAACACGGGCCACACAGTAATTAAACTCTAGCATTCTTTTGACAAAAAATCTTCCTCTTAGGACATTCCCACAGGCCACTGAAGGACTGTCTGGGGCCTGCAAGCTCCCAGCTGATTACCAAGGGATTTTTGAAGTTGGCCTTGACTGAGGATCAAAAGGGGGTGAGCGTCCAGGGGATGGGAAGTGCCTTATAATTAAATTTATCATTTGGTCATTCAGCTTGAAGCGCCAACATCTGCTTCCCCAGGACCAAGATGGGCAGAGAGATAAAAACATATCTTCAAGGCCCATTTACTTATATTTATATTGCTTTTCACGGACGCATCCAAAGCACCTGAACAGAGCTGACATATGGTGGGTGCTCAGTAGATATTTCTTGGCTGATTGGCAGGAGATGGATGTGCTGATGCCAATTCTTAACAGAAGCGGCTATCAGGAGCAATTCCTAATTAAGGTCCTAGAACCAGTGGCTTCTAATTGTTTGTTGCCACAAGATTGTAAACACGTTGAGGACGAGGCCAGTGTCTTGGTCAACTGGCTGTCCCCAGCACCAGGCACAAGTCCAGAGCCTCACATAGTGGTTTCTTAACAGTGTCTGCTGACTGAAGGGCTCAGGGGCAAACCACATTCCAGGGCTGGGCCAGGCAGAGCCCCACTGGGACACGACCTGTGTATACTTAGCCAGGCCCTTGGGCTACAGCAGCAGCGGAGGCAGCGACTGGGTCACAAAGCCCAGGGATCAGACGCACAGTGGATGTCACAGCTAGCAAGGCCTGAGATCTCAGCCAGCCCTTGAGTGGACAGAAAGAAGAAATAACTACAATTTAGGGGTTTCTAAAAAATGCAAGTTAATTTCCATATATCTCTCTTTGAGACCTCCCATTGTGCCCAATAGCGGCAAACTTAATTTAATCAGTTTCAGCCGAACTCAAAAATTTCAGATTTAAATTCAGTTTATTCAGGATTTTCTCATCTCTCTCCCCAGGGCAGCTCCTTAGTTCCAGGGGCTTCTGTGGCACAGGAGGGGGAGCTGGAGGACGAGGGGCACTGAGCCATGGTCATTGGTATCTGTCCTCACCAGCCTCTGGAGCATGGTCATCTCACCTCATTGGTGTCTGCTAAATCCATGTCCTTTATTTAGTGACCATCAGTCCACACACTCTGCATCCTCCTCACCCTCCAGGGCCACCTGCCCTTACCCAGCACCTTCCATGGCCTCCTGGGGAGCATGGGAAATCCAGCCGACCCCTCATCACCCCAGGGCTCAGGGAGGCCCTCACTGCCCCTGGACGCCACAGTAGAGCAGGGTTACCAGCCACTCAGGGTCCCCGATGGACAGTGGGGACATAGTCCCCTCTGCTCTGATGTTTCCCAAGCTGGTTGGGAGGGTTCTGTTGGTGCCCCGCCCCATTTTGACCAT
The DNA here is from genome assembly GCF_037783145.1 of Equus przewalskii. NCBI lineage: Eukaryota > Metazoa > Chordata > Mammalia > Perissodactyla > Equidae > Equus > Equus przewalskii. The sequence goes on along the minus strand of NC_091840.1, from coordinate 19,680,492 downwards.
TGTCTCTGTTGTGAACTGTGGAGGCGCAGGTAGGGGAGGGTCACCAGCAACAAGGAAATGCAGGGAGGGACTGCGGGGGGTCTTGCAGCGTTGTACCCCCTGAATGTCACATGGGGAAATGGAGGTCAGGCAAGCGGAGAGGACCCACCCAATTCCATACAGCACGATGAGCGTCAGTGTCCGGCCAAGAGCCCGGGACCTCGTGAACCGGCCCTGCGCCCCCTTGCTGAACCAGGCCCTGCCCCAGGTTCTAGCACATGCAGTTGCAGCCAGCAGGGCTTGTGGGACAGTTTTAAAACACGGTCATAAGTTCTCTGACTCCTTCTCTTGAGATGTGGGATCTATGCCTCCTTTCTTTGAATATCAGCAGGCCCATGACTGTTTCAGTCAACAGAGTATAGAGAAGGGATGCCACGTGACTTCCAAGTCTAGGCCATCATAGGCCATCAGCCCCTGCCTTGTTAGCTGGCACACTTGTCTTTGGAGCCCTGAGCCTTTGCGTAAGGAGTCCAATTATCCTGAGGCCGCCACACTGTGAGGAAGCCCAAACCCCAGAGAGGCCGTGTGTAGGCACTCAGGTTGACGTCCCTGCGGAGCCATCCCAGCCCGGGCACAGGACATGTGAGACAAGAAGCTTCCACTTGATTTCAGCCCTCAGCCTTTAGAGGCACCTCCAGCCATTCAAGTCTTCCCAACTAAGGCCATAGACGTTGTAGAGCCAGGACAGTCACCCCTTTTGGCCCCTGTCGAGTTCCTCACACTCTGAATCTGTAAGCCTAATAAATGGCTGTTTTGGGTGGTGGTTTTTACACAGCCGCAGATGACTAGGGCAGGGTGCCATCTCGGCCTGCTAGGATCCTCCAGTCTCGGATATCTATGCTTCTGCCGCAAATTAACCCGTATCTGCTCCCACCAGAAGGCCACCAAGAAGGCCAGGGAATGTGTGGTGGTGGCCCTTGTTTCAGGGAACTTGGGTGGATGCGGTTGTTGCTGTGCATGGCTGCGAACAAAAGATTCCGTATTCCATATACGCGGCCCTGTCTTGGGGAAGTAGAGGGAGAGAATGTACTTCACAACCAACCCCATTCCCAGCCCTGCCCATCCTCATCCCATTTACTCCACAAGGGGTCTTGGAGCTTCTCCTAAGTGCCAGGCCCTGTTAGGCTCTGGGACGTGGACACAGGCCTGGAGCCTTGTGGTTCTCCTAGTCCAGCCAGAGACAAACGTTAAACAGTTATTTAATGCACAGCTTTGAACAAAAAGCACAGGGTGTCCTGAGAGCGGGTGGGGACTTATTTCATCCTCATAACATCTTTCTGAGGTGGGTGTTATCAATCCTATTTTGCAAGGGGATGCTGAGCTCAGAGACATTAAGTGACCTTCCCAGGGTCACCCAGCAGAGGACACATCAGACTGAAGAGAAGCCTGAGCAGGGCCCTCAAGTACAATGAGAAAAGCACAGGCACAAATGGCTGACTCAGCTGGCTAAGTGGGACACAGCCGGGCCAGTGCCCTTGGCCGGGCGACTCTCAACAAGAGCTGGAACACAGCTTGGAAGCCAGGGCCACGCCCATCTTCCCAAGAGGAGATGGCCCTCTACAGGGAAGGGCTGAGGGGGCTCCTAAGTCACCTACAAATCCCTGGGCAGCTCTCATCACCTGTTAATGAAGGCAGGGACAGCTGGCTGAGGTATAACCGCCCCGAGGCTACAGCTGGGACCCCTAACCCATGTCTTGATTCTGAGTCCCAAGAGCTGGGGGAGGGACATCAGGAGGTGAGATGGGAGGCCCAGACTCCCCCGAGATACCATGGAGGAGTGGGTTCCAGACCTTGGGAGGTGCAAAAACCTCCCCGAGAACAGGTCAAAATGCTTGGCTTCCACCCGGTGGAGCTGGATTCAGTCAGTCCAGAGTGAAGGCCGGTGTCTGTATTTAAGTTCTTCCTCGTAGTCTGATGCCCAGCGCCCATGCCCCAGCATTTGGGGACCACTGCCTTAGAGCGTCCTCTCTGGTGCCCTTGGCAGACAGAAAACTGAAGGTAGAGAAGGGATGTGAGCAACATCCTCACCTCCATCAGCACAGGCACGGGGCTTCCCTCCCCTTGAAAGGGCAGACGGGAGGGACCAGTGTGGACATTCAGCCTCTGCCTCTGACCTCTAACTCCAGCCTTTTCCGATTCCAGGAGAAAGCCTCTCTTTTTTCATCTCACTGAAGGGAGGAGCTCAAAGTCATGGGCAGGGGAATCAGATCGGCTGGGTGTGAACCCTAGCTCTCTGCTCACTAGTAGCAGGATCCAGCAGCTTTGAGAAACAATCAGCAGGCCATTTAAAAGATATATCCTCAGATGAACTTTCTATAAAGTCCTCAGAATACTCAAAAGAAGAGGGAAAACAAGGATGCTGAATGATGCAAGCAGGTGATTAGGCAAATCAATCATTAGATAAATTGGCTTCAGGCTAATGGTTCCCCTCCATCCATGGTGCTGGGGAAGTTACTTATCCAATCCAAACCTTGGTTTCCCCACCTGTAAAATGAAGCTAATTAAACCTTTTTCATGGTGCTGTTGTATGGACAGTGTAAGATGGCATGAGCTATGTGCCAGGTAGATGGTAAACGTTCAATGAATTCGACTTCCCTCCCTTCCCAAGCGTTTGGACCACACAGAGGCCTCCCCTGCTCTTGGCTTTGGCTTTAAGGCTCTTGTGGTCACTGAGAGGATTTCGCGCTGGAAGTACATGCGTTCCAGATGGATACCTAACTGTATATTTTCCGGTGTAAACTATACGTCGACTCTAACTTTAGCCTGGGGGAGCGTTATTATTTGTTTCTCTTTCACGAAAGCTATAATAGAGGAAGAGAAAACCCTGCCTCCTACATTCCAATTCCTAAATACACAATTTACAATTTTCTGGGATATTATTTAAGTTTATTTTAGTTCTGGAGGCTCACCGTCCCTGTGGGGTGCTTATTTAAGTCCTGGGTGGGCTCTGGAAAGGCCTGGAATGTCTCAAAGGCAGGGAAGCAGAGCCTTCCCATGCATTAAATATCAGGGCCTGGGGTCTTTGCAGGCTCTGGGGCCTTTGCAGGCTCTGGGGCCTGGAAGCTTCCCTGATGCCAGCGGCGGGATCCCAGCTGGGGGCCGAGCTCAGGGCCTGGAGCTTTGACAGCTGGGCTTCTTTCTGGCTTTTCCATCCTCTGCTCATAGTGAGGCCAATGAGAGGGACATGCCGGACTGTGATCGGGCCAGTGGCTCCAGCTTCCTCCTTTCTTTCCGGAATGGTCATAGGGCCTAGCTGCCCGACCTGTGCCCCTACTTGTGAGAAAAGACTGCGGCTCTCATCATGTTCTCAGAGGGGCCAGGGGCCTCCAGAAGCATAAACGCCATCAGCCAAATGGTCAATGTCTACCTCTCTCCCGCCTGTTTCCTGCACTCAAGTCCCGTTCTTGGGTCAAGGCCTTCCTGGCACTCAACGGCAGGTCCCTGAGGATGCCCCGGCCTTGCTGAGCCTTGCCCCAGGAGGACTTTCACTCCTGGCCCCACAGCGAGTGCGTCCACAGCGGCGGAGGGTGGAGTGGGGCAGCACACTAGGCTTCTCCCGCCTTGTTCTTGTTGCAAATTATAAGCTCCTATTCTGGAATTCCCCACTAGGGCTCCCAAACCCCAGTGTGCAGAAGACTCAAGTGTGCTTTCAAAAGCACCCCAGGGTGTTCTGGTGCGGTGGACACTTGGAGAAACACCAGTTGATAAAGTTGCTGGAAAGCTGTTCTGAGTTGCTTGGTGTCTTTGAACTGTTCAAAGTCAAAAAAGAGTAGGTGTCCTTTAAGATGGCTGATCATGAGGTAGAAGACCCATTCTCAAAGAGGGCAGAGGGCAAGCCTCTGAGCACGTCAGCAGCAGTAGCAGCTGACGCTGATGTGGCACCACCACGTGCTGGGCGCTGTTCTGAGCACTTATGAACCGCAGCCCCAGGAGAGAGATGCTTTTCACGTGCTCATTTTACAGAAGAGGAAACAGGCACAGAGAGGTTGAGTGGTATATACAAGGACCCACAGCTGCCCTGGGGGCTGGATCCCAGTAGTCTAGCCCCAGAATCCCTGCTCTTCCCCACACTCCTGATGGGCTCAGGAGTCAGGGCCTCTATTTCAGGAAAGGCCACTTGGACCCTGCAGGAGAATGAGAGGACCAGGGCCAACAGAGCCTGGGTAGGTGAAGAGGAGCACCGTGAGGCTGAGAGAAGTCAGGAGCATTGAGCATTTAGAGAGCACGAGACGTGGTGACAGAATAACGTCCCCCTCCCCCAAAGCTCCATGTCCTAATCTCTGGAACCAATGAATGTGTTCCCTTACGTGGCAAAAGGGACTTTGCAGATTGATAAAGGATCTTGAGATGTGGAGATTATCCTGGATTATCTGGATGGGTCCTTAAGTGTGGAAGAGGGACGCTGAGGGGTAAGATGTGAGATGCCATGTGAGAAAGACTCGGCTGGCCATTGCTGGCTTTGAAGATGGAAGGAATCACGAGCCAAGGAATGCAGGCCACCTCTAGAAGCTGGAAGAGGCAAGAAAATATATTCCCCTCTAGATAGGAACACAGCCCTGCTGGCACCTTGATTTTAGCCCAGGGGGTCCAGTTTGGATTTCTGGCCTCCAGAACTACAAGGTAACAGATTTGTTTTGTTTTAACCCACTAAGTTTGTGATAACTTGTTACAGCAGCCACAGCAAACTAATAACAGGAAGAAAAGGAGCTGTTAAGAGAGATTTTGCACATTGCTTCAGTGACTGGAAATAGATGAGAAAACAGGGAGAAGGTGGCCCGGAGCGGAAAGAGGGAGAAACAGTCTCCCTCCAGGACTGAAAAGCAGTGGGGCTTCCAAACAGCTCTCAGGAGTTCGTGTCATGATGCTTTTCAAGACAGAGTGGAAATAAATCCATCTCTGGGCTGCATCTTCATACAGAATATTTATTCGGGAAGAATTATGGTGAGTCATTTGTATTTTTTTAATACTTCTCCTAGCCTGCCAAAAATCTGATGAGAGCCTGGGGTTCAAATCTCATTAAGAAGCTGACATCATTCACCTGGTACATTCTCTAAACTGTACACAAAACATCTGGGGAGAGTTTATCATAACACTTAATAGCAATCAATTGCTAACACGCATCCAGTGCTTGCCCTTTGCCAGGGACATTACACGCAATGACCCTTGAAGCAGGTCCTACCTTGATTTCCGTTTTGTAAATGAAAGGCATCGCGTCGAGATGCAGCCAACAGCGTTGTTGCCCATCAGCCTTCACTCTTCACTGTACTTGCCGAGACACCATTTGACGGTGGTCAAGAATTGGCCTTCACGTGCAGTGAAGTTTGACTAGTCTAAGTTAGTGCCTCTTATGCCCAACTAGGAGTGGTTAAAAAAAATCCCAATGCCAAGGGCCCACCTCAGAGCCATCAAGCAGAGATCTCTGGAGTGGGCTCAGGAAGTTGTTAAAAGCTTCCAGGTCATTCTAATGTGCAGCCAGGATTGAGACCCACTTATCTAAGGCAATGAGGGTAATACCTTTCCCCTCGGGCAGGGGTTGGCGCATGCACTATTCTGGCCATGGAAGCATGAAGTTTGTCTCTGAATGTTGTCTTCTGCAAATGACACGTAGTGTGGTGGCTATCTTGGCACCACGAACAGGAAGGAACCTGGGATCTGAAGGTCCTGCTGAGCAGCCATATTGGCCTTCCTGGAACCACACTATTTCCAGACTCATTGTTCTGCGAGGAATGAGTGTCGTCCTGGTTTAGGACAGGAGTTGGCAAATCTCAGCCCAGGGACAAAATCTGGCCTACTGCTTGATTTTGTAAATAAAGTTTTATTGGCCTATAGCCATGCCCATTCATTCACATACTGTCTACATACTGCTTAGCACTACCACAGCAGGGACGAATTGTGACAGAGACCTCGTGGCCTGCAAAGCCTAAAGTGCTTATTGTCTGAGCCTTAATAGAAAAAGTCTGCCTACTCCTGGTTTAAGGGTCCTTTGGTGGGTTTTTCTAGACCTGCAGCTGAGGGTATCTGTCAGTTTGGGGGTTTGAGAGTTTAGCTTCCCCAAGATGGCATTGTTAGTGACAGCAACCTTTGACCTCTTTAAGCCATTTTTCATGAGGGTTATCACAGAATGACCTTTCAGGGATTTCAATAATAGCATCCAATCCAACTCCCCATGGGGACACCGGGTGGCAGAATGGAGTCGCTGCCTGGACTGCAGACACACCTGGATTTATGGCCTGGTTCTACCATATAGAGCCAGTTGCCTTTGAAAAGTTCCTTAATCCTCTGATCTTCAACTTTTTTATCTAAAACGAGGACAACTATACTTATGTGAAGCTGGGTAGATGGAGGAGGAAATTCCAGACAAAAGAATCAGTGCTAGGAGGAAGCGTCCAAACCCTTGAAATTTCCCCCATGACGGGAGTGTCATTGTTATTCATGGTGGTCCCTTGGGTCGCCCTGTTTGTATGCTGACAAGGTGACACCAGGTGGGCCCTGGATAGTTTCAGGTTAGGGGCTGGGCATCAGAAGGCCCATGTGATTAGAGGGTTGGGACTTTGAGCCATGTGATATCAGCCTCTGGGGACAGAAAGGGACTAGTGACTGAGTTCAGTCATGTGGCCAATGATTCAAACACTAATGCAATGTAATGAAACCCCAATAAAACTCTGGGGCTTAAAAACAGCTCGGTTGAGCTTCTTAGGCGGTGAACACATCGATTTGCAGGGCGAGTCACACATCCTGATTCCACAGGGAGAGGACGTGGAAGCTCTGCGTTTGGGACCCTCCCAGACCTCACCCTATGGGTCTCTTCCCTTGTCTTGTCTTGATTTGTGTTCTTGGTAATATAACTGTAATTGTAAGAATAGCGCTTTCCTGAGTTCTGTGAGTCATTCTAGCAAATCATCAAACCTGAGGGGGTCGTGGGAAGCTGCACATTAATGGCCAGTTGGTCGGAAGTTTGGGTGGACTCTCAAACTTGTGGTTGGTGTCTGAAGTGAGGGCAGTCTTGTTGGGGACAGTGCCCTTAACCTGTAGAGTCGCACTAACTCCAGTGGTGTCATTGTGTAGTAATATTGTAGCCTTAGATGCGTGAATGCCTGATTCAAGAGATGGACTTCATTTGGTGGGTGGCTGGGAGTCACAGAAGGTTTATGAGAAGATGAGTGACAGAATTAGTAACTGGGATCCTGGACAAATGATCCAGCAGAGACTGAGGCTGGCCAGAGTTCTCCCTGAGTCCCAGACCCCCTTGGTCGTGCAGTCTCAACGTGGACGTTTAATGTTGGTCACCAAAGATGCTTCCTTTCAAAGAATAAAGAGCAGCTACAAAGCAACCCACACATGTTGGTAGGGTTGGTGCCATCCCAACGTAGCCAGCCAAGGAGCAGCAGAAAATGCTCACTCCCAGGGTGGGAGTTCTTCCCGGTTTACCCTCTGCAGACACTGAAGCTCACGTAAGAGGCCGGGATGCACACCCAGCCCGAGCCTTCTTTGTAAAGCGTAAGGGGTGTGCAGCAGAATTGGGGTACAGCTTCCCCTTGGGTGTTTGGGGAACCTGGAGCTCCTTTTCTTAAACTTGCTGTGCTCTCCAGCCTGCTTCTCTCCAGCAACAGCTAAATACTGGGAAATTATATTTCAACATTTCTTGAACACGCCCTGCAAGCTAGGCCCTGAGCTGCGTGCTCCCTCTCACGCGATCTGATTTTGCCTTCACTGAAACCCTGCCTGGGGTGATGACTTAATCTTTGGGCCGAGTGAGTGGAGCCACGAAGTTCAGATGGGTTTTGCAAGACAAAAACCTAAATCCATTTTGTGGCCGCCGCTACACATTCTGACTTCACCACATCCGTGGTCATTTTAACCGCAAACACAGAAGGCGCTATAAATGCTTTTCCATGCGGTATTTGATTGTGTCTGGCGTCATTCATTTCTTGATAAGGCGGCCAGTCAAAATAGCCAGACCAGGCCCGTTGATCCCGAGAGCACCATCCCCATCGTAGTATCCTTGATTTACTGACAGTGTTAGGTCTCAATTGTTTGCAGCTGTTTCTTTTCACAAACTCTATTTTCTCATTGACTTTGATGAGAAAAAAGTTTGAGAGAGTTACTAGTGACAAAGTTTGTGCTCACAGAAGCAGCAGTCTTTTTTAAAAAGTATTTTTATTAAATAATGGTCATCAGAGAAAACTTGAAAAATATGGAAGTATCAAGAAGAAAACAAAGTACCCATAATTTCATGACCTAGAGATAACCAGTGTTAGCTAGTTAATATCCTGGCGTGTTTTCTCTGTCTTCTTTCTAGGCACACACACACAGGCTTGAATGTAACTGGGAGTATCTACATATGGTTTCACCCTTGGTCCCAGCAAGCAGCTGAAGCATCACCTGGGAGCCTGTTAGAAATGCAGAATCTCAGGCCCCACCCCAAACCTACTGAATCAAAACCTGCATTTTAACAAAGTCCAGGGAATTCGTATGTGTATAAAGGTTGATGAGCACTGGTTTACCCCATACTGCTTGCACTCTGTATTATATTGCAAGTATTTCCACATGTCATTAAAAATTCCCCTAAAATGTGATTTCTAATTGCATAATATTCTGTCATGTCTATGAACTGCAACTTACTTATCTATTCCCCTCTTGTTTTCCATATTGTAAGTAACACTTCAGTGAACATCCTTGAATCCACTTTGCTCCCTGATTATTTCACTGGAGCAATTCCTAGAAGTGAAATTATAAGAGTAAAGGCTATGATGTTGTAGAGAGTGTCTCTCATGCTTTTGGACTGCTCAGCACCCTTAAATACCTTTCCCATATTTCATAAATTTCCCACCACGTGAGTGCCATCTCCCCCTGGTAAAGACCCAAACTCACTTTCTTGCGTTACTAGAAACTAAGGGTCAAGCCGGCCATCTGAGCTCCACTGGTGAGATGCACCGGGCAAGAGCCACTCAAAGGAGAGCAACGAGAAGAGGGAGGCACCCAGCGAAGTCCATTCTCAGGAGAGCATGATGGAGCCTTGCCAATGACTTTTTTGCAGAAATAGAAAAATCCATCCTAAAATTCATATGAAATCACAGTGGACCCTGAAGAGCCAAAACAATTTTGAAAAAGAACAACGTCAGAGGTCTCACACTTCCTGATTTCAAAACTTACTGCAAAGCTACAGTAATCAGTGTGGTGCTGGCCTAAAGACAGATATTTAGAACAATGGAATAGAATAGAGAGCTCAGAAATAAACTCTCATATATATGATCAAGTGATTTTTGACAAGGGAGTCAAGACTATTCAATGGGGAAAGGATAGTCTTTTGCGCAAATGTTGTCAGGAAAATTGGATACCCACAAGCAAAAGAATGAAGTTGGACCCTTATATTACACCATATACAAAATTAACTCAAAATGGATCAAAGACCTAAATATAAGAACCATAACTCTTAGAAGAAAATATAGGTGCTAAGGGTTCCTGGACCCAGTTCCAACGTGTGTGTGTAGGCTTCCCCACACCAACAAGCAGTTCTTGGAGGCCAGCAGAGTGTCTAAGAATTCAGCTCAATTCTGACGCTGTCTACCCGGAGATAGTGTCAGATTCCACAGGGAAAGGCCTCAGTCCCACAGGACGACCCTCCGCTTCAGAGGCAAGCCCAGGTTGTTACCTGTGCTTCAGACTGACTGACTACAAATGGGAGGTTCTAACAAGCCCCTCCAATCAGGATGCCAATCCCCAGCCCAAATTGTTACCTGACTCTGATCAACTGACTATAAATCAGGTTCCCACGACCCCTTCCTCTGGCTCAATTAATTTGCTAGAATGGGTCACTGAACTCAAGAAAACCTGTTTACTTGCTAGATTACTGATTTGTTACAAAGGGTATTAAAGGGCATGAGTCAACGGCCAGATGAAGAGATACATAGCATGAGGTCCTGAACAGCGGATATTCTGTCCTCATGGAGCTTGGGGCCTGGCATGGTGGCACACGGTAGCATTGTGATTCCCTAACATGGAAGCTCTCCCAAAAAGGCCCGACATGCTGTCCTTTGGGGTTTTTATGGAGGCTTCATTAGGTAGCCGTGATTGACTAAGTCATTGGCCACTGGCAATTGTTTCCACCTCAAGCCCCCATCCCTCCCTGGAAACCAGGGGGTGGGACTGAAGCTGGTTCTCCTGACAATCAGCCCCGACCCCTGACTGCAGTCCAAAAATCACCTTCATAAACAAGACGCCCGTTTCACCTTCAAGACCCTGGAGAGTTTTCAAGAACTGAAAACAAGAGACCAAACGTTATAACAAAAGATGCTCCATCGCTCTTACTGCCTAGGCAATTCCAAGGGTTTGGGGAGCTGTGAGGCAGGAACTGTGGCTGAAGACCAAATACGTCTGAGAAATATATACATCTGACTAACCAAATATATACGGTTCCTATAAATCACAATGTCGCAATAGGGGAATCATTCGGCAATGATTTTTTTGGATACGACACCAGGAGCACAGGCAACAAAAAATAAATAAATATATCGGACTACACCAAAATTAAAAACTTACGTGCATCAAAGGACAAAATCCACAGAGTGAAAGACAGCCCACAGAATGGGTGGACAAAAGTGAATGCATAAACAAAATGAACAACGAATGAATGGCGTACAGTGGAATATTATTCATATTATTCAGACTTAAAAAGGAAGGAAATTCTGACACATGCTACAACATGAATGAACCTTGAGGACACTGTGGTAAGTGAGATAAGCAAGTCATGAAAGGACAAATACTGTATGATTCCACTCATATGAGGTACCTAGAGTAGTCAAATTCATAGAGACGGAAAGTAGAAGGATGGTTGCCAGGGGCTGGGGGAGGGAGAAATGGGGAGTTGCTGTTTAATGGTATAGAGTTTCAAGATGAAAAGAGTTCTGGAGAAGGATGGTGGTGATGGTTGCACAAGAATGTGAACGTGCTTAACGCCATTAAACTGCACATTTAAAGATGATTAAGATGGTAAATTTTCTATGTATTTTACTACAATTTAAAAAATCAATTAGGCATACAGGTATAGGTTTGTAGAAGCTTTTAAAAAATAATTTTAAGTACATCTTTCAAATACAGAAAGAATACGCTATCTTTGGTTCAAAGTAAGTCACAAGAACACGTCTGAAAGTGAAGTTCCAGAACTACGGTGGTATTTTCTAGAACTTCCCTTTCAGGATTGCATTCTTGTCTGCTTCCCAAGGTGTATCTGCTAGAGCCTTATTGCTTAAAGTGTGGTTTCCGGACCAGCAGCATTAGCCTCACCTGGGACCTTGTTAGAAACTCTTTACCCCACCTCTGACCAGGGAATCAGAATCTGAGTCTGGGGTCCAGGAATCTGTTTCAACAACCCTCCGGGTGATTCTGTGATCACGAAGATCTGAGAAGCGCCGCCCTGGAGCAGGGGGCGGCAAACGTTTCCTGCACAGACTCCGATGGACAATTGATTGAGTCAGATAGTACGGAGTGTGGGCTTTGTGGACAGAGGCAAAATCAAGAATGTTACATAGATACCTTTTTTAGCAAGAGAGTAAACAAATTTCCACAAGTTTTTTATTGACACAATTTTAAATGTAATCAATAATAATCGGGAAAAATTTTTTGTAATGCAGGTTTACTAATGAGAAGAATGGAATTTTTTAAATAACTTTTCATTAATTGGGACTCATCAAATTGCAAACGTTCCTCTGAGGAACCATCCTTCGCTCAGAGGCAGGGGGTGGATTTGGCTCGTGCCTGTTCTTCAGTCGTAGTGCATGGCAACTGCCAACGTCTTAGCAGCTTGGCTGGTGGCGAGCTGATGCTTTTGCCTGCATCCTAGTTTTTCTTTGAGCAGTTACCTCTCTCCTGTTCCTTGCAGTCCCAATGTGACTGTCAGCTGTGGGGGGCTGGCATCTCCCGCCCCTGCCATCAGTGGGGGAGAGCAGTGGCTGCAGAAGCCTTCTGTGGTGGGCCCTGAGTTAATTCCTGCTGTGAGCATCACACTGCGAAGTCTAGGCCTTGTGGGATTTCTGAGAATCTCAACACGTCTGCCCCCGCTCTAAGATCTGCAGACAGCTTCGCCATATCCATTTATCGATTCCGTTTGGCGACATCTAGTATTGACCCTTAAATCCTGTGCAAAGGTATCTGAAGTGGCCCCCAGGGGCTAACAATCTGAATGTTCTCTCTCCAGCAACAGCACCGCTGCCCCACAGCCTGGGAGATTTTCTGTTCTGCTTGCTATTAAACCTTTATTTGTTGCATGTTAATATGTGCCAGAAATGGGATCCTCTCTTGGCCTGTTGGGTCATGAGATTGTAAAGTGATACTTATTTTCTAGAAAGTCATCAGGCAATATATGTCAGGAGCCACAGAAATGTCCCCCTTCTTGGAAAATAAGTAATCCTAAATACAGAAAATCTATCTGGGCAAAGATGTTCGATGCCCAAAAGTGGGTACAGGCTCAGCCCACCACCAGCAAGTACCCGACTGCACTCACTCAGGATGCAGAAGATTCCCGCCCTTTCCACTCGGTTGCCTTCCAGAGAGCAGTTCCGTGATACCCAGCGGTCTCCATGTGCCTTGGTCTCCTTCTCCTCCTCCTTCCTTTTCTAACCTTCTTCTTAGGAAACCAGCCTCATCCCCTTCGGTCAGGAGCCAGTAAATCTGGATTGTTCCTTGTGACCCTTGTGCCCAAGATGGGCACAACCACCTGCCCTGCACGCCCCATCCTCCAAGTAGAGGACTCTTGACATAACCAGGCTCTCTGGTTGGGGTGGAATCTCAGTGTGCCCCTCTATTAACGTATGGTGTTCCGAGAGTCCCTCCCCAGGAGGGATGAGGTTGGAGAGGGGAAAGGAGCTGACAGGGCCAGAGAGCCCCATCCACCATATTTATGACAGTGAAAATATTAGAGACCATCGGATTCCCACATGCCTGCTTGCACAGCCGAGGAGGTGACCCCGGGCAGGATCCCAGGGGCTGGGGCTGGGAGAGGGAGGTACTCCAAGCAACAAGGCACACATGCCCTCTTCCCCGGCTAACCGGGTCCGAGATGCCGTGGGGACAACGTCTTCCTCCCTGATGTGTTGGAGAAAGAATCTGCTTCCTGTTCCAGCTCCCTGGGAGACCTGCATGGGCGGCCCCGCGAGCACAGGCTGCTGCGGCACATGCGCTGAGCCCCCCACCCCCCAATAGGCCTGAGCCCACCCATCACCCACTCAGCTCTTCCCAGCCAGTGCCTCCTCAGGGCATCTTGGAATTCCCAGGAAGGCAAGGAGACCTTCTTGGGGCTGAGGTATTCTTGGGCCACTGTGTCCAGGTCAGGCCCCTGGCAGGGCTCCACACCTAAACTCTACACTTGTCCCCACTGGCTTCTCCTGGCATCCCCCCTTTAATGCATCAGGAAATGTGGAAATTCTTACATCCCATGGTCTGGGCTTCAGGGATTTCAGTGAAAGCAGAATGTGACCTATAGGGACTTATAAACATTTTGACAGTAAGTGCTGTTAATAAACTTTGTAAAAGTCATTTATTTTGTTGTTAGAAAAGGCAGAACTTTCTCTGATGAAAGAATCAGACTTAAACTGTAAAAAGAAAAGATTCAGGCCGGTCAGAGTCAACCTGGTGTGATGAAGAATCATTTGTGACATTTGCTTTAAAATGCAGATTCCTGGGCCCAGCTCCAGAGACACTGAATCAGAATCTTAGGGAGGGGAGGACTGGGAGCCTGAATTTTTAGCAAGCTCCCCAGGGCATTCTGAAGCACAGCACACCAGTGATTAAGTGGCTTCCATGCCAGGGGAGCCTGGCTCCCTCCCAGGGAACCCCACACCCCCAGCACTAGCTCCTTGGGCGCCGGCACGCTGCTTGTTCCTAAGATACTCCATGACCCGGGGGACCAGGAAGACACAGCAGGCCACTGGAGGTACATTATGAGTTTGTACCAAGTTCTCAGGGAGCACATGGGAGAGCGGGTGTCTCAGAGAGGAAAGACTTCCCAGGGAATGGGTCTCTGGGGCCAGATCCTGAGGTTGAAGTAGCATTGATCAGCTAAAGCAGGGAGGCAGGGTGTCCAAATCGAAGGCACAGCATAGCGGGGGCACGAATAGTCTGGGACCAGGGCATGGGTTTGGGGTGGAGGAGAGCAGGCTGCAGGGATGCGTGGGGCAGGAGCTCACCTGATTTGTGTCACAGCAGTTTGGTTAATCTGGGAGTTACATATCTCAGAATCCCCTTCTTTGTATGGGGTCTGGGAGTTGGTTGAAAGAGGAACTTGCCTAAGATTTGGAAAATCAAAGTGAAGCAGCACCGTGACTCTCAGAGAGCTGCCATTGTCAGATACTGTACAGACAGAGGTAGCGGTGCCTGGCCTGTCCCAGCTCGTCCTCTCCTCCTCTGCTCCCTGTCCTGCCTGCTGGCCTTGCTGAGCAACGGCTCCCCACACATTTCTCCATGAGCTCCCTTCACTGCCCCTCTTGGGCAGCTGGATATGCTTGGCTTCTCTGATTTCTCTGATTGGTGACACTTTCTCTGATCATCCGAATCCTCTTTCAGAACATCACTGCCCCAGCTCCTCCCACATTTGGGTGACGTCTAATGCCTACAGTAAATCCCTTATTCCCACATATGCTCCTTCCCTGGCTGGACCCTGATCAATACAGACCTTCTCATGAGTTTCTTTTCAAGAGCAGGAAAAATCCTCCTCATCAGCATCTCTCCCAATACACACAGACACGCACACACACACACAGACACACATGGCTCACCTGGGGTAGACCTCTTCACACCCAGGGCTGGAGAAGGAGAGGTCCTTTGCACACTCATATGTTAGAGAGCTGTGCCCTCTTTCAGGCCGTCTGCCAGGAGGAGGAAGAAGTGGGTTGAGCCCTTCAGTGGAGGGCTTTCCTCAGCTTCAGGTCCTCTCTAGAAGTCTTGGAGGGCTGTCCTATGGCGTGTACTTCTGGAACCCGGTCATGCCTGCTTGAAGACAAGAAGATCAGACAACAGGATGCTTGGGGCTCCTCCTGCACATCCAAGTCACAGGATTTTCCTATCAGGGTCTTCTCTACAGCCCTGAGCACGACAGCCAGTCTCTGTCCTCACGAAACTCCCAGTCTAAGAGAGGAAATAGACAGCAAGTTGGCAATTAAAGGGTACTGTGCCCAGGGCAACATGAGGGACACTACAGTCTGCCGTGAGAACACAGGGGAGGTTCTTAGCCTAGGCTGGAGGCTCAGAGGGGGCTTCAAGGAGGAAGTGATGTTAGCCGAGGCAAGAGGAGCAGGATTGCAGGTGAGAGACCAGCTGCACAGGGGCCAAGGTGTGAAATGGTGTAGGACTTAGGGGAACCGAGAGGTGTCCAGACGTGAGGCACCTGGGAGGTTGCTGGGCAGGAAGAGAAGGAGCTGGAGAGCTGGGAGGTCTGATCAGGTCTGACCCGGAGTCTGGCTGAGGTGAGGGCTCACCAGCTGAGGCCACGGGATGCAGAGGAGGGGCAGGATCCTGCAGGAAGACTGGCGTGGAGGAGGTGCGTCCAGAGGCCAGAAGAACATGGGAGGCCGGGACAGGGGAGAGGGCAGCTGGACCAGGGGCTAGTATTGGAGAGAACGAACGGACTCAAGAGACATCAAGCAGATGGAAGAAGTAGAAACCATACTGGTGGTGGTTGGATGCAGAGGATGAGGGGGCAGGAGAAGTCATGGGGGGGTCCCCGGTGTCCAGCTGCAGCCCCTAAGGGGTTGGAGGCCCCCA
Organism: Equus przewalskii; assembly: GCF_037783145.1. NCBI lineage: Eukaryota > Metazoa > Chordata > Mammalia > Perissodactyla > Equidae > Equus > Equus przewalskii. The sequence continues at coordinate 19,664,700 of NC_091840.1, read as the reverse complement.
GATGGTCAGCCGAGGAGAAGCTGCAGTGTGTATGAGCCCCACACCGACCTCAAAGCGTGCGCCAGCATCTCCCTGGACAGCACGAAAGGACCAGGAAATCATGAAATGGATTCTATGAGCAGTATTGTTAGTGAAATGAAGTCTGTAATGAAGGTGTGACAACTGGAAAAAAAGGAAATAAAGTGACTGAGGGGAAGGAAAGCTGCTTGTCCACAAAGAAACAAAGAAGGACAAATAGAAAAGCTCCAAACATTTTTCCAGGTCTGGGGTCTCTTACCCGCTCTCCAGGAGGAGGGCTGACCGAAGCTCGTAAGTGTTGAGGTCTGGTATTTAAATGACCCCTACAATGGTTGTGTTCTAGAGGGAGTGTGCTGGTGGCCCACTTGCCCCTTGCTGGGCCACATTCAGCAAACAGTCACTGAGCATCTGCTGTGTGCCTGGCTCCGTGGTCTCGGCACACAGCACGTGGCAGGGAGTAAGCCTGCTCAGTCCCTGCCTAATAGGGCTTACCAGCGGAAGCAGACATGACCTGCCACTTACATAATGACAAATCGTGACAAAGTTTGGGGAAGAGAATAGCAGGGTCCTGTTTCAGAGGGGTAGTCAGGGAAGGCCTTAGAGGAGGTGGCATTTGAGCTGAGATCGGAAGGCAGAGAACTCAGGAGGAGCGTCCCAGGAGGAGGGAACAGCATCGCCATCAGCGATGAGCCCGGTGCTTTCGAGGAACTGAAAGCGCGGCAGCGTGGGTGGAGAGGGGAGCCAGGGCCGGGACGGGGGTGGGGGACACGACAGGAGACCAGGCTGGACCGAGGTGGAGGCTGACTGTGCAGGAATTGGAATATTTCGGTGAAGTCCAGACCAAATAATTCCTCAGGGCCCTTGTTACTCCAGGTTTCCACGACATTTTAAAGAGCCATAGTGACTCGATCCGTCATCAAAGGCTCGGGAGTCTGTTTCCAGCTCCAGCTTTTCTTTAAGAAGAAGGGGCACCCAGGCTCTCATGCAACAGGTGACCCAGAAGATGCCCCTTAGTGCCCTGAAAACTGTCCGGCGACATTTTTAGAAACCGTTCCCTTTTAGATTCAACTTCTCTTAGCCAAATTGACCAGGGAAAAATAAGTCCCTACAAATAGCGATCACCGGAGAATGAGGGGAGTCATTATCTTAAATTAAGGCTGGTTTCTAAGAAAAAGGAAAAGGAAAAAAAAAAAGCCAAATGTCACTGGGCCAAAACCTCACCCCCACCACCCCCAGCGCATACGTGAGGACCGCGGCTCACCACCCTCCTTGCAAGTATGGGGCTCAACACCGGCCTCTGAGCGAAGAAAAGGAAACAGGCAGAGGAAGGCAGGCCAGAGATTAGAGAAGCTGACAGATGTAAATAGCCTCAGAGGAGCCACGCTGTCCCGGCCGTCCTCCCCAGGGAGCCCTTTGTACCAAGGAATCTGGTTGCCTGAATGAAAAATGATATCATTTATTTCTTTAGTCAGAGAGTAGCTGTTTTCTTCAGACGTGGAAATAACCTAACACCACAACACCAAATTGTTGGCCAAGTGATAGAGACGTCTGTAATTTGGCTGCTTGATAATGTCCTGGGTAAATAACCATGGACTTGGTTTCTTGGGAGGGGCCCTTCTCCCCTACACAATATTGCAAAGCTACAGAGGAACTTGAATGAAAGAAATGCTTTTGAAAAGCTTGTCCCAGAGCTCTGGCCTGCTGCTGAGCTGGAAAGAAGCTGGACTTTTCATTCCTACTGCTCAAATCACGCCCCACTAGCCAAACATCCATTAATTCAACAAATATTTATTGAGCACTGATTCTGGCTGAGCCTGTGCAAAGGCACTGGGGCTACAAATGTGCAAAGGCTGGGGCCCTGCCCTCAATAGGCTCACAGTCTGGAGGGGAGGAAGTTAAGTTCAGCCCATGTGGCTGTCCCTGTAATGCAGTATGTGTGTGGCACTATAGTTCACCCCCATGGAAGAGGCAGTGTTGGAGGTGAGACTTGAAGATGAAGAGGACTTTCCAGACCAGAGAAGTGGGAGGACGGTGTCCTGGACAGACTGGACAGCATGTGCAAGAGCACAGAGGTTTGAAATGACCTGGAGTTTTGGGAACTTAAAAGAAATACAATATTGCAGAGAATAGATTGCTAAGGAGGCCACTGGTTGAATGTATGGCTGGACAGGTAGGCAGAAACCAGATCATATCCTTGTAAGCTAAGGAATTTAGAATTTATCCTTTAGGTAATAGGGAGCCATGGAGGAATTTTGAGCAAGGCAGTGACATGATCAGATTTTCATCTTAGACTACTCATTCCTTTCTGTCTTGAAGAAATTCTATCACATGTCATATCATGAGACCAGTGCAGGCAGCTTCCTTATAGCATTGCTTGTGATGTGAAAACATTGGAAATAACTTAATGTCCACCAGTAGAAAAACAGATAAACAGATAAGGTATAGCCATAAAATGTAATAGGCTTCAATAGCTAAAAATGATCCAACATGACTAGATCTTAAAAGCATAATTTTGAGTAAAAAAAGGTGAGTTTCAGGATAAGTATAGTATGATAAAATGCATGTAAGATTTAAAGTCACACGTTTTATATTGGTTATAAATAATATATATGTAGAAAAGCATAGAAACATAGAATCTTGCTTCTGGAGAGGGAGGGAAAGCATGAGGAAGGGGAGAAATACAAAGAGGATTTTACCTATAATGTTCTATTTTATATAGAAAAGAAATCATTGTGCAAAAACTCAAAAACATTGTTTCCTGCATTTAAAAAAAATTTGAACTTTGTTTTTAAAAAATAAAGGCCCACCTGGTAGTGGTATAGAGGATGGAAGGGAGGACACTGGGAGAAGGGACCCCGAGCCGGCCTCTGCCTCCACACAGCTCCTCCTGGACGGAGCAGAGCTGGAGGCGGGTCTTGGGGGCCCCCGAGGGCAATGTGTACAGAAAACACCCCACCTTCTTGGTTTGCTTTTGGCTTCTGGACAAAGGCACAGTCTTGGCCTCTTGTCTGGTGTCCCTGGAAGACAGGGGGCTCTATCTTGTCCAAAACTGGCCACCGTTCCCATCTGACGTGACTTCTGGATCACAGCATCGTTCTCAGTTCCCGGATGCCAGTGCTGTTCTGGGACACCTGCTAACCGAGGGGCAGAAACAGAGGGCTTTTAGAATACCTGGGAGTGTCTGGCATCATGCACTCAGAGCAAAGATGGCATGTGTGGGCACAAGCAGGCGTGCACACAGCTGTGACCACATGTGCAAAACCAGAGAGCAGAGTGAAAGCGAGCCTTTCAGAAAGAGGTTTGCAGTGGACGCTGCGACTGGAGCGTGCGCACTGATGGCGACGTTCTCACACAGTTCAGAGAGTAAGAATGAGCCTTTCCAGAAGGAGTTCATTTCTAGGCTCCTTCTCACCCTTCAGATCTCAGTCCCCCGAACTAGTCTCAGCTGAATCGAATAAACATGTCTACACCGACATACACTTATGTGTCTGGGCTTTGAGCCACGGTAGGAAGAACAGCTAACACACTCATGTTCGCACTTTCCCAAGCCAAGCTAATCCTTGCTTTTATCCCAGCTTGGATTTTGTGGGCATCCAGCAAAGGAAAACTGCAAACTTTTCTGCAATTGTATATGAATTTCATAACTTATATGTGTCCTAGACAGAATGTATTGGCCTGATGCCCACAGCCTCCCTTCAGGAAACCAATCATGCACTTTAAGAATAAAGGCATGCAAAACTACATAATTAATAACATGCAATTTATTCTCTTCTGGGGGCCTCTTGGTCTTTAACATACAGGGCCAGGAAGACGTACAAAAAGACTCTCTCTCTCTTTTACACACACACACAAACACACACACATCTCTCCCCTATAATTATAATGACCACGCTGGCTTCCAGATCAGGGGTTAGCAGCCCTGGCATGGAGACGCCTGAAAGGCACCCAAAGCAATTAGTGGTGTCCCTTCACCACCCCCTACATACCTTCAAGGTCTCCGCACTTGCTGTTCCCCCTCCTGGCACATGCAGCCCCAGGTCCTTGTGTGGCTCACTCCTTCACTGCATTTAGGCCTCAGTTTAAATTCCACCTCCTCGGAGAGGGCTGACCTGGCCACCTCCGTCTCTCTATCTGCTCTATCTGGCTCTCTATCTGCTCACCAGCTTTATTTTTCTCTACAGAACTTTTCATTCCTGGGCATTGTGCTGTGCATTTCTTTGTCATCTGTCTAACATTCATCTCCCTGCCAGCACTAGAGCGTGAGCTCCATGAGGTGCCATGATCACAGCCACATGCCCAGAGCCTAGGGCAGAGCCTGGCACACGGCTGGCACACAGTCACTGTTAGTGGAAGGAATGAAGATGACCCCTCTTTTCCTCTCCATGTCTACCTTCTCCTTTCTCCTACTTCCTCTCCTACCCCCATCTCTCCTGCCTCCACCTTAAACCTGTTGGCAGCATCCGCCCTCAGGAAATTGTCAGGCAGGTGAGGTTCGTGGTCTGGGCACCTCTCCTTCCCTCTCCCTTTCCTGCCCTCCCCCACGGGTACCTATCTCCCACCTGCAGCTGTCCATGGCCGGCTCTGGCCTTCTCAGCGGGAGGACCCTAGCTCAGGCACCCCAGATGACAGTAGAGAAATTGGGAAACGGGGATGGAGGGAGATGGGAAGAAAGGCAGCCAAAGCAGCCTGCCGGGCTCACGGAGAACAGACTGCCATTCAGGGCCCCTCAGCATCCGCAACCCAGCTTCTTGCCTTTCCCATGGGAGTCGACGCCACCATGGTGGGGCTCAGCCCCGGCCTTTCCACTCTGTGCCTTCTCTCTCCTGGCATGATTGACAGTATCCGACTCTGTCCCCACCCCATGTGCTCTCTTTCCTGGCTTCTGCTGCTTCCTCGTGTAATAAACTTCGATAGAGAGAGCCCACTGTGTGCCAGGACACACGCCGCCACCCCCTCACTCCATTCAGTGTTGCCCCTCTTTCTCCCTTTCCTTCCACTGCCTCTCCTCTCTGTCCCTCTGAGTCCAGGCAGCCTTCGACGTCAGCTGGACCCCATCCCTGCTTCGCTCCCCTGAAGCCCCCACCCCCTCAGGTCTCTACCACTCAGGCGGCAGATGATCACCTACCCACAGCAGGGCCTCGTGCCCTCATTTGCCACTCAACTCCCCAGCAAGACGGTGAACTGCTTGAGGGTAGGAGCTGTGTCTTATCCTCGGAGACCTAATATAAAATGATCCAAGCAAACAGCCTCTTTGCACAGATGTCAGATAGTCCGCTCCCTCCTCCCACCATCATCCACGCATCCCACTCCATTCCATCCACTTAATCTCACAAGAGAAGAAATCCTAAACAAACTGAACAGCCACCACGCAACCACAATGCATATGAGGCGCCTCCTGTGTGCTGGGTACTGGGGTGCAGCGACAGTTAGGCGTCACTGTTTCCTGGGTCTTACAGTCTGGGCGAGGAGAGATTAATCAAATACATGAATAAATCCATAATTACATAACGACAGTCATGCGTCGCTTAACGACAGGGATACGTCCTGAGAAATGTGTCATTAGGTCATTTCATCATTGAGCAAACATCACAGAGTGCACTTACACAAACCTAGATGGTGGAGCCTACTCCACACCTAGGCTACTTGGTACTGATCTTCTGGGAGCCCCATCGTATATGCGGTCTGTCGTTGACCGAGACGTCGTTACGCAGCACATGACTGTGCTGAGATAAGCTTTCTGAACGAAGGGAGCCTTGCTTAAGAAGGACAAAGCAAAGGGGTTTGGACTGGTCTGGTTGTCATGGGGAGTGACACTTGTGTGAGACCTGAAGGGTGAACAGGCCTTGAGTGGGCACACAGAGAGCACCCCAGACAGAGGGAGCAGCATTTGGAAGTGAGCAACTGGGCCCAGCTATTCCATGGAAAGTTGAATCTGTTAATAGCAGGGGAAACATATAGTTTATTGCGCAAACTGGGACATTTCTGAGAATAAAAGAGGGAGATGTTACTAATTACGCTGAGCCAATAGGTGTCAATGCCTGGGCAAACCAGGTACACGGTCACATCAATTAAGAGCAACAGATCCCTTGCCTCCTGCCCCTGTAGCCACGAAAGGAACTTCAAGCTGCCAGAGACCTGAGCCCTTGGACAAGGGAGAGGACAGAGGGTGTACTCCAGGAAGTTGAGGAGGGGGACAGGAAGGACTACGCCGTTCCCAGAGCTAGAATCAGTGATCAGGACGTAGGAGCCAGGGCAGGCCTGTGGTGGGGAACAGGTGGGAGGCGGACGGGCATGGGACACGGCATCAGCTTTCAGCTGCTATGTCTCTGAGCTTAGCTGACACAGGTAGCTTTTGCAGGTTCTCCACCCTCCCTGGCTGCCCAAGTCCTGTCTGCTTCAAGGACAGCGGGGAAGGGTGGATTCCTGTGCCTTGAGTTTCTTTTGCTCTACCCCCTTGTGCCAAAGTGGCCTGATGTGTACTTGCAGTGTAAGGAGAGCCCCCATGGAGTGTGTGTGCGTGTGCGTGTGTGTGTGAGAGAGAGAGAGATCTATTTCCCTCTGTCCCTCTGTCTGTCTGACTCTCAGACTATTAATACAAGCCCCGCGTCTGGCTGCACCCCCAGAAGGTGTGCTCCCCGCAGCCGAACGCTGCCCCTCCCAGCCGAGCCTCTCGTCTGGTCTGTTTCTGATCGGCGCCAGACTCATAGACCCCATGTAGGTAGAATATAACTTTCCATAAATAACCCTTAGCCTGACCTACAATTTAGCCTTTGGGTTTTTTTTCCCCCTGGTGGTAATGGGATTGTAGCCTGGGCTGAGCCCTCCTGGATCTCTGGGTCCCAGAGAGCATAGCCTAGGCGTATCTGGGGTTGGGGCATTGCTTGGAACTCCTGGTTCCCCCACGCTGCCTGGCAAGGTGAGGACTCAGTACGTGTTGAGAAATGGTGCTGGACCGAGTCTCATCCTCCTGCAACAGCCGTGCCCCTTCAGCCTCAGTGCCTTTGCTAGAATGCCTGTGCCCTCTTCTCCACCTGGACAACCTCTAAGCAGCACCCGCCTCTGTGAAACCTTCCCTAAACTTTATCCCTCACCCCTGCCACAGAGTGAATTACTCCCATCCTTGGTCCCAGAACACTTCGTACAGAATGATGCGACCTGACTATCTGTCCACGTGCCCACCAGGTTCTAAGCAGCTTGAGTGAGTGTCAGGATGGGGAACTGAGCCCACATCTGGCTGTGGACAAAACATTTCACCCCTTGGTGCCTCAGTGGCCTCAGATTCAAACACAAACCTGGCTCCAGAGCCTGTGTCCCAGGCACTGTAGCACACTGCCTCTGGGGGCTGGACAACGTATCCCTTTCCTACCTGCTCTCCTGTTCCAGGCTCTGGGACACTCTGCACGAGACACGGATTCCCTGCAGGGTCTCACTGAGGCCTCCTTGGGGCTGGAGGCAGCAACACCCACTGACACCTCTCAAAGACTTGATGATGATAATGAATTTATAGGGGTTCCTTGGGAATTACAGTGAAAAGTCATCTGGGGGGACTTTAGCTTACTTTAGGGGGTGGGGAGGGCTCTTGGGGTGGGGTTACCCCAGGATGGGCTGGACTTGATTTAAAGCTTTGCAATTGATCATCCCTCCTTATGGCTACAGAAGAGTATTTCTTGAGTCTCTGCCAGCGTCCGGGACTATGTGGCACCTTGTGAGGCAAGACTTTGAGAAAAGTGCAAGACATTGTCCCTGTGTGACAAGCTTACATCTTCACAGGGAGGCATTCCTGGATCACTTCACGTTGGGAAAAAACGTTGAGTGAGCTGCTCGTGAGCTGGTCCTGAACTGTACTTGGCTTTGCATCTATCCCAGGACTGAGCAGGGCTTCGCCAGGCAAGACGGAGAGATCCAGGAGTGAATGTTGAATGGAAGACGTAGAATCAGGGACCAAAGCAGTGGCATGGACAAGAGGGGCTGGACATCTGAGGAGAGAGGGAGCAGCGGGATTGGAACATTTCTAGAAGGTTCAGGGAGAAGGAGACAAGGAACATGAACCCCCAAAAAAGAGCAGGAGTTGTTGGAGGTGGTCAGTGGGGGCCGCAAACCACGGAGGCACGGATCAGGATAGCGTTTGGCCGCTTGGAGTCAGCAAGGAACTTGGTGGGGTGGGGGATGGGCGTCAAGCAGGGGAAGGTCTTACATGTTTGACTGAGAAGCCCGAACTTGACCCTGGACAAGAAGGAGCTATTGAAGGATCTTGAGCAGAGGTGTGACACAATGAGAACAGTGATTTTGGGAGACAGTGTGAAGGGAGGCTGCTTAAGAGAGACCAGACTGAGGCGATTACAATGGCCCGGGAATGAGGAAGGAGGTCTCGGTTTGGAAAGGAAGGGATGAGCGTGACTTTTCAAAGGAAGGAGTGCCACAAGGGCCACCATAGGGCAAAGTGCATCCGAGGGTGAAGCCCTAGTGACCAAGAGAAGGATGTTAACTTTGACAGAAATCACTGTGTGCGGTTGACAAAACCAGACCACATCCTCTCCATGACGATCCATTGTCTTTATTAACAATGCCTCAGGATTCTGAAGGAACAGACTGGTATTTCATAAAGCAACATTAACATTGTCGTTCTCTACAAGAAAAACTTTTGCATAAATAACTTAAGTGAGAAAATAAATATGTAACTTAACTCTTTTTAAAAACCACTACTTTCATTCTCGTGGACAAATCCCACATGAAAGGACCGCAAAAAACCACCAGCCCAGCAGGCTTTCACACGGCAGGTGCTGCTGTTTAGAAAAAGAATTTTGTAACAATTAAAAACTACATAGAAAGTACGAGGTACCTGGAAATGGTTTTCAAAAAGATGTTTAGATGAGCTGTCAGGCTTTGTGGTTTCTCAGCATATGTACAGCATTTGTCTTTTTTCCCCAGTAATATTATTTTAATGTAAGATATGCCATCACGCGTAACAGCAGTTAGAAGCTATTTTCTAGACCGAAGTGTGTCTGGAGCCGTGGGCAGGAGGAGGTGCCTCCGGAGGGATCTGCTGGCTGCTCCCTTGGGCTGCAAGCCCAGTGTCCTGGGACCCTGAGCTTCTCTGCAGAAGGTCACTTTAAAATATGGGCATGGCCGGGGGAGGGGCTGGTGCGACTTGGGAATAGAGGAATGATTTCTGTCCCTCCTGCCACCCTTGGGACCTTCTCCTTCTCTACCCCAATTGATGGTGTTGTTTCTGCATCCTTTGAGAGGGAGGAATGGAGGTACCCAAACATCTGGGAGGCCAAGCTGAGAAACAACATGGGCATCCTTCAGGAGTTTGTCATCTAGAAATAGATTCGTTTCTTTTTTCCTGCTTGTTTTCATCTCTGTCTGTCAGATCAGAGGATTACAACTCGGAATTCTGGAAATGACCATGGCAAGGATTCAATCCAACATCTCTCACCCTGCCCATTTAAAGGGCACCTGAGTCCTTGCAATCAGATGCTAGTAGCTTCCTCGAGATCCTAATCCCGTTCCCCTACCTCCATTTTACAGAAGAAATCATCCAGGAAGAGAATGGCATAGTCACCCAGCAAGCTAGGGGCAGAGGCAGGACTAGAAACTCTATTCGGATCTCAGTCCTGTGTTCTTGGCACAACGTGGCACTGAAGGCTTTGTAACGGGCAAAGAAGTGGAGGGAGAATCTCCTGGAACTTTCTTAACCAGTCCTCGGCCTTTCCTGACTCCCCACCGCTCCCTTAAACCGCGGGGGTGGGGGGGGGGGCAGTGAAATGTTTCCCTTTCAGCCTCCTGGGAAGTGGGACCAGCCAAGGTAGGCGGCCCGGTGGGCGGGGCTCGTGGCTCAGTGTCTGTGACTCTCAGCTCCCTCCCCTGCCCTGCAGGGACCCCTTCGGCGGGCGGGCGGGGAGAGGGGGGCTTTGCGGGCACCCAGGATCCGCAGGGCCTGGCTACCTCCTGAGGAAGCCAGGAAGGTCTCGGCCCCCTGCCCTGGCTTGCAGGCATTTAAAATGAAATACAAACAATCGGACCGCGCGCGGAGGGCAGAAACCTGGGGCGCCTGGGTCGGGGGCGCCGGCTGGGGAGGCGCGGCGGGCTCTAATAGGCGTTCTCCAGCTCCGCGTGGTTGGCTTTGGCGCCCCGGGCGCTCGGCCGCGGCTTCCGGGCCTTCTGCGGCCGCGCGGCCTCGGGCCCGAAGTCCTTGAGCTCGGACTGGTTGTGGAAGCGGGTGAGGCGCTTGCACTTGCACGAGGCCACCAGGCGCACCTTGCGCGCGCGCGGCGCCGCGCCGCCAGGGCACTGCAGCTGCACCCGCTGCGCGCGGTAGCGGTCGGGGATGCAGCGGAAGTCGGGCCCGCTCGGGCGCCACCACTTGCCGCGGCCGATGGCGTTGGGCAGCAGGCGCGCCGGGCCGCACTGGCCCGAGCACACCAGCTCGGTGACCGGCTTGGCGCTGCGGCACGGCCCGTCGGTCACGTAGCGGGTGAAGTGCAGCTCGCGGCAGCTGTACTCGGACGCATCTGCGGAGAGAGGCGCGCGTGAGGGCGGCGGCCCGCCCGGCCCCCCATCCCCGCCCCGCCCCGCCCCGCCAGCCTCCCTCCAGCTGCCCGCGCCCTCTCCAAACCCGCCTCGCTGCAGACGCTTTCGCCCCTGGGCGTCTGTTATGCAAAGGTCCCGGGGCCTCTGGGGCTGGTGGAAAGATCCCTGACCCACCCTCTCACCCTGATTCTTTGGAGCCAAGTGACTGCTCCGGTTCAAACACCGGCTCCATCACTGTGTGGTCTTGGGCAAGTTACTTAACCTCTCTGTACTTCCCATCTGTACAATGGGTTGTCCTGAGTATTCAGTGAATTAATCCACAGATAATCAGGGGACACCACCCGGCACACAGGAAGAACTGCAGGGGTTGGCTGTTGTTACGTGTTTTTATTATTCCTAGGGGTGTCCTCTTCACCAGACTTAAGTCACACCTGTGCCACGGGGTCCCTGGCCATGGAGCTTAGGTACTAGCCACACCCTCTGTATGGCTCTGGCTTCTCCCAAATTTCTCTTCCAGCCGCTTGGGAGGAGTGGGGAAGGGACGGAGAAAGGAGTGGGGGTTAACAGGAGGTAACAAGCCAGGGCAGCTGCTGTGAGGAGAGGGCTGGAAGCGGAGGGGGAGAGAAGTCATTAGACTTAAAAGGAACCAAAGGCAGCCTGTCCAACCCCCGCATTATCACCGAGGACTCTGAGGCCCAGAGAGGGAAAAGGGCTGGCCCAAAAGGCAGAGCTGGGTCTCCTGACTCCACCTCCCTGGTGCCCCAGCACCTCTCGGCTGCCACAAGGGTGGAAGCTGTAAGTCCGAGCACCCATGGGACGCTGGGCTGAGGGGAGGGGGAACAGGGCTGCTTCTTACTACAGTTACTTCCCTGTCAGAAGGGGACTGAGCTTGGACTGAAAGCCTACAGATTTGGCTCTCACAAAGATTAAGCACCTGCTGTGTACCAGGCGCTCTGCTGGGCCATTTGATGGACACCTGATGGTGGCACAGCCTTGCTCCCTGGGTCGGGGGAGATTGGGCTTTGAAGCCTGGCTTGGTCACCTGAAGACATCTTGATCATGTCTCCTACTGTGGGCTTAGACGACTGAGAGCCTTTTAAACAGCTGGTCCTCATGTGAGCATCTGTCTTCCCCTAAGCATCTCAAGGGGACAGTTCCCATGTGACACGAAGAAATGAAAAATAGTCGTAAGACCAAAACCAGAGAGGGGGCAGAGAAGGCCAGGCCCCCACCCCCAGGCCCTGGAGACCAAGTCCAGCAGGGCAGTTGTGGGGTTTGCCTTCCTCCCGTGGCTGGCGTTCTGGTTTCGGGGCTGGTGTGGCCTCCTCACCCCGCTCCCAGGCTGCAGGTGTGGTGTCTCGGGGCGGCCTGTTTGCCCAGGGAAGGAGGCGTTTGGGCTTTCCAAGAACAGTGACCCTAGGTCAGGCGGCACTTCCTCTGGCAGAGGGTGACTTTGTTTTGAGCATGTGGCTTCCTCGGGGCTTGTGCCTCTCAGGGGAGCTGAGGGATGTGGATGTCTTGTACTTGGGTCCCCTACAGCCATTGCTTGAGCTTGGTTGAACTTGCCTGGGGGAGCGCGGGGGAGGGGTTTCGAAGACCCGAGGTCCCTCTGGCCTCCTCTAGGGTTGCCCTTTGCAGAGCCCCCCATTCCCAAGGGGTCGTGAGGCAGGGAGGGATGCGATGCAGGAACCTGGGCTGCAGACTCCTCTCCCGCCAGGACAGTGGCCAAAGGGCAGTGAGGCCCTCACTCTGAAGTGTCATTCCAGCCCCTGCTTCCAACCATTCCTGCCAGCTGCAGAGCCAGCTGTGCACAATGCCCCCCGGGCTCCTGTGTGCAGACCTGGGCAGGAACCCCGGCGTGCCCTCCACTGGGGCCATTGCCTTTTCACTAGGGCCGGGCTCCCTCCCCAGGGATGAGGCAAGGCTGAGTCTGGGGTGGGGACTCAGGATACAGTGCCACCTATTTCCACTCCCTGCACAGAGGATGCTGCCTCCCTTTCAGGGCTTGGACCCAGCTGCCACCCAGGTCGGAGGCTAAAACTGTGCCTAGGACTCCCATTCTTTCAAGTGCCAGCTCAGTGGGCAGACCGTGGGCAGGGGGAGGTGAAGGGGAGCCTTTCTGGCATCCCTTTCCCACTGCTCTGTGAGGACTTGCTCCAGCTCTTGGTCCCTGACACCCCCTACACAATCCCCCACCAGAGTGGTCTTGGAATTGGCTCAAACTGGATTCAAATCTCAGCTCTTCTACTCACTACCAAGGTACTTAGTCTCTGGAGCCTCAGTTTCCGGGTCACCTTCTGGGGCTCCCACGCCATGGGTGCCTGGGCACAGGACAGGCCCAGTGGCGGAGTGTCTGGCTTCTAGGAGGCGCTCAGCTGGAGGCTCCCTTGCCTTGTCCCCTCCCCAGTGCTGCCTGCAGCTGGACTTGCGCTCCTCTGTTCTCAGGAGGGGATTCTGTGAAACCTCCTTTCAGAGCCCTGAGCCTGCCCCGGGCTCTCACTGCCAGCCCCCACCAGCCCGCGCCCCTGGGCTCCAGGTCCAAGGCCGCACTGGCATGCCATCCTTCCCCTGCCTCTAGGCAAGACTGTCCCTCCACCAGCGCTGGCAACGGCTGACAGTCTACCCCAGTCTTCACAGCCTCCCAAAGAGAACCCGTCCAGGAGCCTGTGCTAAGAAGGCTCGCCTCGGCCCCATACCTTTAGTCTCAAAGGGGTGGTGGGGAGGCCTCCCTCCGTTCTCCGCCCGGTTCATGGTCTTGTTGCTCTCCGGCTCTTGTGGGGGCTCAGGGTACTCGCCCAGCTCGGGGATGATTTCTGTGGCATCGTTCTTGAAGGCCTGCCACCCCTGGCCCTCCACCACACGGAAGGCTGCGTGGACCAGCAGGGAGACAAGACACAGGGCAAGAGAGAGCTGCATGGTGCCAGCCGCAGGAGGACACCCGGCCTTCCAGTAGCACAGGCTCTGGTCCCCAGCCCGGACACGGTTCCTTTTTAAAGCCCCCTCTGCCTCATGCCAGCCAATGAGGACAGGCTGGGGCAGGGCTGGTCCCATGCTTCCCTCAGCCCAGGGGGAGGGAACGGGCTGTGCTCCGAGCAAGCCCTCTCCAAAGACTTCTCCTCAAGCCCTGCAAACTCCCAAATTGCTGCTGGTGCTCCCAGGTGACCCCAGGAGAGGGGGGCGTGTGGGCAAGGCTGCTCTCCACCACCTCCCACGTGCAGGCGGCTGTGGTTTTCAGATATCAAATGAGTTCCGGCTCTTCATCTCTACCTCCCTGGATCCCTTGGGCTTTCTCAAAACAAACTGTGGACCAGCTTAACAAAGAAGACTGCAGCTCTGAGTCCTCCACAGGGCTCAGCCCAACGATCCCATTTCTCAGGCCAAATTCATTTGTCATCTCACCAACAAATGGCCCTAGGGGTGTATAGTTGGCCCCCACAGACTCAGGCAGAGGCAGAAGGATGCTTTTTAAGAAATCTCATCGGTCCCAACTCCATGAGGCTCAGCATTGATTATCCTGGCCAAGAAAGTGCCTCTTGACATTCTCTGAAAGGCAAGAGAGAGGACTAGGGGTTATACTGAGAGTGCCCACTTGGGCAAGGGACAGGGATTCTGGTGACAAGGTCAGGATGAGGAAGTCAACAGGCACTGGTGATGGAGCTCGAGGAAACCTCAGCTCATGCTCCTCGGGGATCCTGCACAAGGTGACAGGCAGTTCTTGGCCAGGACGCTCAGTCTGGCTTGCAGGCTGATGTGCCAAAGGCAGTTATTTCCCTGGCCAGGCTGTGGGTAGGAGCGGAGAGCACAAAATCCCTTTTCTTAGCAAAAGCCGGGGCCAACATTTTTAGTGCCGACATTTTTTTTCTTGTCTCCCAGCCCATTACAGTTTTCAAAAACTGCTTTGAGTCCTATGTGGAAAACCTTATTGGTGTTCATGTCATGGGCTGCATTCCATGAAGCCATCGCAGGTCCAGCCAGCCACAAAGAAACCAAAAGGAATTGCTACCCACAGCCCTGGAGCAGAATGAGGGGCCTGGGAGGGGTAGAGGCGTGGGGAGGAAGGTTCACACCTGAGGTGCAGGAAAAGAAAGGAGGGCCAGCGGAAGCTTTCATTGCAGATGGACTGTTTGAGGAGGCGCAGCCGCTCCTGGCCCTGAAGGGAGGCTGGGAAGAGGGCCGTGGCCCAGGTCCCCTTGGTATTTCCACTAGGCAATGAATCAGCACGCCCCACCTGCAGAGCTGTCGCAAGGCTTTTGCCACCTGCCTCGACTTGTAAGTCACTGTGTCCATCTGCGGCCGTCTGTCCCTCCTTTCCATCATCCATCACTCGACACATGAATGCAGCTGCTCTGACAGTTTTACAAGCCAGACAGAAGCCCCTGCAGGAAGGGCCCTCTCTGATACCTGCTTCCTATGTCAGTTTCCTTCGGGGCAGACGAAAACAGCTGTGGCCATTGTTGGGGTGATCTATCTCTCCCAACAGAGCTGGCGGTATTGTGAGAAGCTGGCCCTCTGCACCCCTCCCCTTGTCTGTGACCTTCCAGCCTCCTTTCTCCTTGCTCTGGAATGTGGACCGTTAACCCTACCGTGGCTGGACGACTGCCTTCTTGGCCTGGACTTCAGAGAGGGCAGTTCTGCTGCCTGGATTCCTTGAGCTGGAACAACTGATCCTGGAGCCCCACCTGCTGCTGGGAGCTGCCGGCCGGTCCACATGAACCCAAGCCTGTGAGGGCCATCTTTGGAACACTTCTGCCACCTGCTGGAGATGGAAGGAGGAGCCAGCAACCGAAGGACGGCGAGGCTCAGGATTTTATTTATTTCATTATTTTATTTGAAACTGAAGTAATGTTAAGAGAAAAAAGAGAAGAATCCAGTGGACTTGAACCTCTAAATTATCTCCATCCTTTTGAATGATTCTCTGCCAGTGTGTAGCCACGCATTTTACAGAATGGCTCAGAGAGAACCTGCTATGATACCATCTGCTTTTTCACTTAACGCTAACTCAGCTTTACATTTACTCAGTCCACAAGCTTATCGTTGTTCAGAACTAAACACTATTCCCCAAGGTTAAACCCCCAGGGTTTTAGCTGACTTCTGTTGTGGGTAGTTTAGCTTATTTCCAATGCTCCCCTATCCTCAGTAGGGATGCTATGAACATCATTGTACAAAGTAATTTTTTTTAGAGGATTTTACTTTTTTCCTTTTTCTCCCAAAGCCCCCCGGTACATAGTTGTATATTCTTCATTGTAGGTCCTTCTAGTTGTGGCATGTGGGACGCTGCCTCAGCGTGGTCTGATGAGCAGTGCCATGTCCGCGCCCAGGATTCGAACCAACGAAACACTGGGCCGCCTGCAGCGGAGCGCGCGAACTTAACCACTCGGCCACAGGGGCAGCCCCCTTGTACAAAGTAATTTTTGAATTAAAAAATTTTATTTTAAGATCTTTGTAAATTCACATGCATTTGTAAGAAATAATACAGAGAAAATTCCATGTACCCTTTACCCAGTTTGTCTTAATGGTAACATCTCGCAAAACTATAGGACACTATCACAGCCAGGATATTGACATGGATACAATCTCCTAATCAAATTCAGATGTCCCCAGTTTTACCTGTACTTGCGTGTGTGTGTGTGTTTAGTTCTATGCAACTTTATCACATGTGTAGGGTCAAGTGTCCACCATCACGGCCAAGATGAAGAGCAACTTGTGACCACAAAGATCCCTCTCATGGCCCTTTTATACCCACACCCACCCTCCCCCCAAGCCCTCCTTCTCCACCCCTAACCCACAGTACCACTAATCTGTTTGCCATTTCTATAATTTTGTCACTTTGGAAATGTTATATAAACGGAATCAACCCGTATGTAAGCTTTTAGGATTGGCTTTCCTCACTCATAATTTTCTGGAGATTCATCCAAGTTTTGCATGTATCGACAATCTGTTGCTTTTCATTGCTGAGTAGTATTTCACAAAGGAATTTTTTTTTTTTTTTTTTAACTTTAGGGTTATCTCCAGAAGTGAATGCTGGGCCTGAGAGGGTCAACAATTTTGTGACGTATTGCAGGGTTGTTCTTCAGAAAACCCAGCCAGGTCCCCAGTCCCACCAGCAACGTACAAGTGGGCATGTGCATTAGCTTGCGAGGGCTGCTAGAAGAGAGCAGTACCACAAACAGGGTGTCAACAACAGAAATGTATTGGCTCACAGTTCTGGAAGCTGGAATTCTGAGCTCAGAGTGTCGGCAGGGTTGGTTCATGCTGAGGGCTGCGCTGAAGTCTGTTCTGTGCCTCTCCCTGGGCCTCTGGTGGCTTGCTGGCATCTCCGGTGCTCCTTAGCTTGTGGAAGCTTCACCCCAATCTCTGCCTTCATATTCACCTTGTGCGCTCCCTGCGTGTGTGTCTGTGTCCTGATTCCCCCTTTCTATAAGGACATCAGTCATACTGGATTAGGGCCCACTCTAATGACTTCATCTTAACTAATTACATCTACAATGACCCCACTTCCAAATAAGGTCACTATCGGAGGTGCTAGGGGTTAGGAATCAACATATGCACTGTGGAAGGACACAACTCCATCCACAACAGCGTGTTTCTCCACAAGGCTGCCAACACACTGGCTTTGAGCTGTTAACATTTCTTAAACAGAATTTAATAATTTAATAGTTGTGCCTTAACTCCTAGCAAAGCTGTTTTCCTATGTGATGATTTACTGGTTTTCGTTTCTACCAAGCTGCCTGTTCGTATGTCCACTTGCCAAACACTGAATGAAGCAAGGCCTTCGCCAGGCCCTCCAGGAGCTCCTATTGCAGGGAAGAAGTAAATTCTCCATCCAAATAACTCCAGTACCAGGTAGTAAGGGATTGGTGCCACTAAGAAATGGTTTAGATGCATTTTTTTAAAAGGACAAAGTGTTCGGGGCCTTCGGAGGAAAGAGCTATTTCTTCCCCGCTGCGGTGGACCTTGGATCATCACGGAAGACGTGGCATTTGGCCCAGACTTTGAAGGACAGGCCAAATATGGAAAGTAAGCTATGCTCCTTGGACCCCTTGAGATCATTAAATCTTTGATCCAAAAGGAACCTCAGATGTCACCGAGTTTCACTCTCTCCTTGGTTCTCAAGCCCTTCTACTCATGGAAACTGAGGATTCTCCTCACTGGCTCCATTTTAAACAGATTTTGCTTCCACAGGTCAGGGGTAACAGTGGAGTCTCTGGACTTGGGGAGCAGGCTCTGTAGGTTGTTGCCTGCGTTGAGGGAGGTCCAGATCACCCTGCCTTTAATCGCCACTGAGAACTTGTTCTCTGAGGAGCTCAGGGTCTCAGCACTGGTGGAAATCCCCTCCTTGTTCATTCAGCAGCTTCTGAGGGACTCACCCTCCTGCTTAGAACAGGCAAATGGCTCCCAGCACTAATGGGATAAAACTTCCACTCTCTTCTGCCCGGCAGACCAGGCCCTTCAAGGTGGGGCCCCAACTCATCACCTGCACCTCCCCAACCGCCATCCAAACTACCACCCTCTGCCTGCAGGGCGCCTGTCTGCAAACCTTTGTTAAAGAAAAATTAGGGGCTGGCCGTGGACGAGTGGTTAAGTTCACACGCTCCGCTTCAGCAGCCCAGGCTTTCGCTGGTTCGGATCCTGGGCGTGGACATGGCATGGCTCGTCAGGCCGTGCTGAGGTGGCGTCCCACATAGCACATCCAGAGGCACTCACAACAAGAATATAAAACTACGTACTGGAGGGGCTTTGGGGAGAAGAAAAAGAAGGAAAAAAAAAGAAGATTGGCAACAGATGTTAGCTCAGGTGCCAATCTTTAAAAAAAAAAAAGAAATTATTTATGACACTTGTTAAAAATGTAAAGAAGACTTTATTCAAGGGAGTACTGTGGTGGTAGGTGTAGGACCATTGCAATGGGGTCTTGCAGAGGGGGAGAGATTGGGCTCCACTCCGAATACCAAGTGAAGTAGGGGTCTATAGCCAAGGAGCAGGGTGGGGGTCAGTGAATGAAAACTTACTAAGAGAAAGCATTAGGGGTAAAGGGCATTCTGGCTACACCAACCTAATAGGATTCTTGGTGAAGGCAGGCCAGGGTGATCAGACTTCACTGGGGGATGGTGGGGGATGAGGAGCCCGATTAGACATTGAGGGTGATCAGATATGGAGGACAGGGGATTCTTGCTAAAACTGAGCAATATGGAGACAAACATGAAAACCTAAAAGTCAAGGCCTAGCCGAAAAAAGCTCAGAGGAGCCTGACAAAGGTTTGGCCAAAGAGAGACTCTGTCACCCTGTATCTTTGGAGACTGTCTTCCCCTTCAGAGCCTGGCTGCACCTGCCCTCCACTCTTCCTTCTCCTTTCAACACCTCCCCCCACTCTCCTTTCTGCCCTCCTTCCCCTCAGGGTGGCCGCACAAGTGCTCCATACTCTCGGGATGTTAAAGCGGAAGGTTGTCTAGTTCACGGGCTTTCAAACTAGGTTCTTCCAAACCCCAGGTTTCCACAGAGGTGGCTCACGGTTTTAAAAATACATACACATTAATCAAATGTGTTATGCATTCACTTTCAGTGAACTGGAGACCATCCACTCATTCAGTGTTGCCTCCAGGTTAGTTCATGTTAATGTAGACTTCAGAAGTTGAATGTCTGTGCATTTGAACTTCTTAAAATGGGTCATCAATTCAGAAGGCCATAGCTTGGAGACTGTCTTTTTAAAAAATTGGGCTTGAGCATGTCCACTCCCAGAAAATTACACAAGCGAGCACAGGACACGCCTCCTTCGCTCTCAGTATCGGGACAGGATTGACACTGTGCCACCACAACAGACAGAAGGTGACAGGATTCAAGGCAGATAAAAAACTGCAGTTGTCATCCGTAAGTCGCATTTCAACATTCTGTGCTCATTAAGGCAGCCTGGGCCTTTAAAATAAGAGTACACAGAAATCACAGCCCATCCACACACAATGGAATGCTACGTAGCTGTTCAAATCAATGGGGGAGAACTGTAAGAAATGGCAGGTGAAAGATACTGTCAAGCAAAAAAAGCAAAGTGCAGAACATTTTCCACTTAGGGAGAAAAGGATCTCTCTCTATACACACACATATACATATGTGTGTGCTTACATTTGAGATTTTTCTAGAATGATAGACTTTATAGTGGCTTCTGGGGAGAGGGATTAAAGGTTTAGGGTAGAAGATTCACTCTCTAAGTCTTTTGTTTTGTTTTGAGGAAGATTAGCCCTGAGCTAACATCTGTTGCCAATCCTCCTCTTTTTGCTGAGGAAGACTGGCCCTGAGCTAACATCTGTGCCCATCTTCCTCTACTTTATATGTGGGACGCCTGCCACAGCATGGCTTGCCAAGCAGTGTCATGTCCACACCCAGGATCAAACCCTGGGCCTCCGAAGCAGAACGTGTGCACTTAACCGCTGCACCACCAGGCCGGCCCCACTCTCTAAGTCTTTGGTATTGTTTGAATTCATTACTATGTATATACAGTATTACCTTTTTAGTTAAAATGTTTTCAAAATTATACTTAAAAAACATCTTTACCAGTTTTATATATCAGTGCTCTGCCTTAAAATTTTGCGTAAAAACACACAGATTATACTGTCAAAGAGGTTTGACAAATAGTGAGCTAGTCTAACCACATCATGTTACACATGGGGAACTGGAGATGAGAGATGCTATTTTTCTGCCCAGGTTTTTCCTATCTGGGAGAAAAGGCACCCAACTTTCTCTGCGTTTTTTTATTCATAGGAAAAAAGCACTGCTTAGCCTAAGGGAGATAGTGCTGCCCTGGAATTTAAGGTATCTGGGGGCAGGGGTATGACCTGGAACTGCCTGTTTGCAGAACGACTCAAATCCTAATGCCACCCAATCATCTTCATGTGAGGGCACCTTGAGACCGTCGGCCCAATCCCCTGCTTTCTTAGGAACTTAAATCTTACCTCCTTTATTTGGAGTGGGCCACTATCCTCAAGAATATTCTAGTCAATTATACCTCCATAAAGCTGAAATTCATATAAATAAAAATAAAAGAATAGAATAGGATATTCCTAACATATAAATTTCTGGCCCTGGAAAGAAGTGCAACAAACACCCAATGCATAAATATAATCATCGTGGAACCTATAACTAGCTCACGACGGGTAATTTTTAAATGATGATTATCTTGCAAAAGTTAGACAATGCCGACATAAAAGCTAAGCATAAAAGAGTAAAAGAAAATCAACTGTGATAAGAATAAAAGAAGACCACTGCTTTGTAATGTAAGACATTTATTTTGGTTACAGTTTTAGTGTTTTAACACTGACTTGTGATACAGCAGACGTCAAACTTACAATTTTTTAAACCAGTTTGATATCTTCCCTTTTTCTGTCCAGAAAATTCACACTTTCAAATTACCCTAAAGCTGACAGGAGGTAAGTTAAGCTTCCCAGCAATCTGTTTTCCCACCCAGAGATGGCCTCTATTTTCAATCAGGATAAAGTCTTGACTTGGAAGGACCAGTGATTCATAACACTGGTTTTGTGACAAAGAAAATTTCCTGTGAGGAAAGCTCATATCTTCCTTATAAGATCAGTGCTTACTTTGATTAAGACATTAGCATTAACTTGTGACACAGAAGGCACAAACCGTCCATCACCACGGGTGGAACACAACGCCACCTGCTGGTCACCATGCTTTTACATCCCCTATAATTTCCAGGTGGTGTTAAATTCCAGGGAGGGATTCTTAGAAAACCCTACACTGTCAGAGCCAAAAAAGGACTTTAGAAGTCTCCTGGATGAGTCCCCTCCTTCGCTAGATGATTTCTGCTCTCAAGATAACTCAGAGCGGCAGGGAAACAGACCAGCCTGTGGAAGGTGTGCTGCTTTAGAACTGAGAAGAAAACCATTTGGTGCTTTAATTTTGCCCAGATGGGGGTCTGCTAGTCACAGAAAGGGATCAGGTCAGGGGAGGGGGCAAGGGGCACCCTGAGTTCCTAACCCATCACTTCCCAGGGGGTGGAAAGCTGTGCAGAAACAGCTTCCAGTCCCAGCTGGGCATGTGTTGGCTCTTACACAATAGAATTTGATTTTATTTTACATAAAGAACTAGGAGCTAAAACTTGTGAAGTAAATATGGGGTTTCTGGGACTAAAGACGATGAAGAAATTTCAAGTTATCAGCATAAAAGTAGCCCCAAAGTAAAGGCAGTAATTGTCCCAATGGCCTTTTCTCCTCACGTCCTCACAGAGAGGCCCTCGAGAGGTCCTGGGTAACTAGCCACATCACTCTGCTGGGTTTGCCTAAGTGGCTGTGGCTGCCGTGGGGTGACCACTGCCTGGGCGTGGGAGGGGAGCCCCAGCTCCAGCTCATGAGCCCCTTCCAGAAGCAGGGCAGAAAGCTCCGACCCAGGCATGCCACACGTTCCTGGAAGGAGAGCCACATACTCTAATCAAATCAGGAACCCACGCTCTCTACTTCCTTTTCCAGGAGCAGGGACAGGTGTGTGCCAACTCCGTCCCACCCTCGTCCAGGCCCTCTTGGCACCACAGCTTGAATCTTTGTACTCTGTCCAAAGCTGACTGGCCTTTGTGTGCACGGGCTGGTCAAAGACACGTGCAACGGACCTGGACGCTCCCGGGGGCTCATTTCTTGAGGAGTATAAGAGAAAGAATTCAGCTTCTGGGAGCCGCAAACCTGAAATCTTGCCTCAGCTCTGCCTTCGAGCCAGGCAACAACCCTGAGGGTCACACCCTTAATGATTCTGAAGCCCAGTTCCTTTTTTGTAAATCCATGAATAAGCTCTACCAACTTGACAGGGTTATTGTGAGTATCAAGTTAGATTGAGGGGCAAAGTTATCTGAAAACTGTGAAGTGAGGTACACAGTTTAGAGGGCGGCCATTTCATTTCGGTGGGTCTATCTGGGCAAGAAGGCAGATGCTGTGGTCACAGAGAAAAGGGGACGTCCAGGCTGCGCAGCGCTGCCCCCGCTGTGACGAAGACCATTAACACCTGTGAGGGAGGCCCTGGGACACGCCTGCTTCTCCTTGTCCTGGCTGGAAGCTCCCGGTCCACACTGAAAAAGGCACATTCCCCACCCCAATGAATTATAAATATTCAACAAAAGTCCCTGAGAGTTCACTCAGGTAAGACTTCTTCACAAATCCTTGATCTTACCATGAATTCAGGCTTCTGGGAGTTTGAAACACCCACCAGAACAACACCCCACATATATTTGGTGCTCAAAAAAAAAAAAAGTTTTAATTCCACAAACTTTTACCAGACACCTATGTGCTAGGCACAGGGGGCACGGCTGAGGACCACCTCTCTGCCTTAGTGCACCTGAAGACGACAGCACTGTCACTTCCCAGGATGACAATCATGCAACGTCCTAACAAGGTTCAAAGGGTTCAAAACAAAACTCCCATATTCTGACAAACATGCGTACACAAACGTGAGTGTGAGTGCTCGTGCATTCTGACAACATCCTAAAAAAAGTCCTAGAAAAGGTGGTTTCTTTTTGTTTGTTTGCTCTACCACCAATAAAGGCTCCATTTGGATGCTCCGCCATGTTTCATTTCTGCCTGGCTGAGTCATTTTTGCTCCCAAGCCTCCAGGATCTTCTCTGGCACCAGAGAGCCATCAGAACAACCTGTGAGTGGGCAGGCTATGAGCCTGGGGCCGTTCATCTCCCTGCTCGGCTGTCCTCTGGCTGTGTTTCTGAGAGACACACACCCCACACACACCCACACACACGCGCTGTAATTGGCCAACTTCCTCCTTCTGTTCTTGGAATAGCAACCGAGACAAAAAGCAGTTAGCACGAGTGGCTCGGGCTCGCCAACACTATAATTCAGGACAAAACCCTTGTAATTCTCCAAATGGTGGGGTTTTTAAATAGGCTGGACTTCAACACCCTGTTTTCTAAAAAAGAAAAATAAAACCATGCCCAAGGCATCGCTCTTCGAACAAACCAAGTGACTGAGGGCAGTCCAAGGGAAACAGTCTAAAGTAGTGGATTCTGAACTCAAGCCCTCCAAGACTCGCATTTTAAAAACTATTGATTTAGGAGTCCTCCAGGGGAATCTGTTTGCCCACCTGAGGGCCTCTTTCTTTAGATATCTTTAATCCTAAAGAAATAGTTAAAATGCTGGCTCTTTGTGGGAATTTCCATCCACTAACAACTGACGGCTACCCCCAGCTTCAGACCTCCTGACGTGACTCTGCCTGTGAGCAGAGTGTGGACGGCTGTGAGGAGACGGGGGGACAGACGTGGTGGGGAGAGAGGGGCCTGTGTTTGCATAGTTCCTTTGCATGGCTCGAGGCGCTGTGGTCCCCACTCAGGAGAGGACCCAGGGGTGGAAGGTGGGAGGCGGGGGAGGTCAGGAGGGGCCCCTGTGGGCGTCTCGAGCCTTACACTTCCACAGACCTCCTGCCCTGGGTCCTCCAGGAGAAGCATGCATGTCACAGGCCTTCCCCCTCTGCACCCCCACCTCAGGGAGAGGACATCATACATTACAGGCACAGGACACACCAGAAAGCAAGAATGCCCTCCTTAGTAAGCTCCTTTATGTGGCCCCTCCGAGGGGAAAGTGGCCCAGGGCTGTGTTGGGACAGACTTGTGGGCAAGTGCCTGGTGATGCTGGGAGCAGGGTACACTGTGTTTCCTAAACATGGCGGCTTGGGACACCTCAACCAAGGCCTCCCCCATTCGACCTCTAGAGAGGCAGTGTGGGTGCCCTAGAGTTTCAATTTCCCCTCCTTGACTAGTCTGTCATTGAGCTGGCAGAGCTGGGCCAGGAAACCATCGTTGGGGCCAATCTCACGGTTCTGCCTCACGATGCTCAGGGCAGACTTGACATCCATCTTCTGACGCAGCATGAGGTACGCGATAACTAGAGTTGGGGAGCGGCTGTAACCTTCACGGCAGTGGACAAGCACTCGGCCTGTGAGAAACAGGGGGACACGGTGAGCTGGGGCCATCCAATCACATCACAACTCTAGTCAACGCTCTTTCAGGAAATGCAAATGAAGACTACAAGGCAAGGCCATCGCGAACCCATCAGAATGGCTAAAATGAAAAAGATGGAAAACACGAGGCATCCGTGAGAAGGAGCAGCGAGGACTTTCACATGGAGGTGGGGAGGGTGTGGAAACTGGCACACCACTTTGGAAAACCGTGCAGCAGTATCTACTCAAGCTGAACACACGCAGCCCTACGGTCCCGCAGGAATGCGTGCACATTCGCCAAAGACACATTATTCATAACAGCCTCAAGCTGGAAGCTCTCAAAGGCCCGTCAATGGCAGAATGGATAAATAATAAGAATGAACAATCTACAACTTACCAGGAACAACACAGGTGAAACACACAAATAGGATATATTATGATTCCACGGAGTAGGAGAGCAGGCGAAACTGCTCCCGAAGTCTGGACAGGGGTCAAGGTGGGCGGGGGAGATTTGCGACTGGGAGGGAACACGCGGTGGGCTTTCTGGGGTGCTGGTGGTGTTTTGTTTCGTGATCTGGGGGCTGATACATGGGTGTGTGCAGTGCACTGATCCACACACTTGGTGATACGGGTACTTCTCTAAGAATTTTATATTTCAATCCAAAGCAAAACAATGAAAACAACCCAAATGTCCATCAACATGTGATGGATAAACCATCTGTGGTACAGCCATCCGATGGAATACAATGCAGCATTAAAAAGGAGTGAATTATTGATAAACAACACGGATGAAATCAAAATAATTATGCTGAGAGAAAGAGGCCAGACCAAAGAAGCGCACATTCTGTCATTCCGTTTATGGAAAATTCTACAAAATATACACTGATGTCTAATGATAGGAAGCAGACCAGGGGCCGCTTAGGAATGGAAGGCAGAGAGGGGTGGACAGAAGCGGTCCCAAAGGGACATGAGGAAAATGTGGGGGCTGATGGATATGCTCATTGTGTTGGTTGTGGTGATGGTTTCACAAGTGTATACATATGTCAAAACTTATCAAACCGTGTGCCTTAAATATGTGTAGTTTACTGAAGGCCAACTATAGCTCAACCAAGCAGTTTAAAAAGGAATAGGCATGTCAAATACAGACACAAACAATCAAAACAAACAAACACACACAAACACCCTCTCAGGGCTCCCCAAATGGCCACGAGGCCCTGCAGAATGTGGTCCCCACCTCCGACGGCACCTCCTCCTCAGCCTTCTCCCTGGATCCCAGGGCCCCGCTGCCTGCAACACCTCTTTTCCCAGGTGTTGGCTCAGATGTCACCTGCCCACCCTCCATAAAGCCACAAGCACCCCCCCATCACTTCTGCTCCGTAATCCCCTTCTCCCTCTTTATCGCTCCCACCCCCTGACAGGCCATATCTCTTTTTCACTTGTTTACTGTCATCTTTCCCTGAAATGTGAACTCCACAAGGCAAGGATGTCCATCCGTCTTGCCTCCTGCTGCATCCCCAGCATTCGGTGAAGGAAGGAAGCCATAGTGAGGAGATGCCGGAAGACATGATCAACAAAGTCCTGCGTGTTGCGGACTTTGCTGTGAGCCACAAGCCACAAGCCTTGGCTTCTCTCTATCACCTCCTCCTCCCCTTAGTTCTGGTCTCCATCACCTCTCACCTCTAGCCCCTCCACACTTCCAAACTGAGCTCTCGCTCCACCCTCACCACCTCCAATCCACTCTCCACCCAGCAGCTGGAAGGAGCTTTCTAAAACACAAGTATGACCTGTCACCATTTGCAGAGTAGGCTAGTCTCCAAGGTGTGGCTCACAAGGCCAAGTGCCTACAGCCTCAACACCTTTCCAGGGTTTTTCTCACCTCTGAGCCTTTGCACACATTGTTCCCTCTACCTGGAGCCTCCTTTCTCTCTTGGCTCCCTGGCAAACTCCTACTCATCCCTTAAGACCCCAATTCAAGTATTTCCTTTGTCAGCATAGGGATGTAGAACTCAAATTTTTGAAGTCATATGAATCTGGGTTTAAATTTTAACTTGCTTGTTGTGATGATTCAATGTGTCAACTTGGCTAGTCCATGATACCCAGTTGCTTGGTCCCACAGTAGAAGGTATTTTGTAGATGTAATTAACACCTATCATCAGTTGACTTTAAGTAAAGGAGATGACCCTTGATAATGTGCGTGGGCCTCGTCCAATCAGTAAAAGACCTTAAGAGCAAACACTGAGGCTCCCTGGAGAAGAAGGGTTCTGCCTCCTGACTAATACAGAAGTCCTGCCTGAGTTTCCGGCCTGTGGGTCTGCCCTCTAGATTGCAGATTTGGCAGCCCTACAATTGCGTGAGCCAATTCCTTAAAATAAATCATATACATTGCATTGGTTTTGTTTTTCTGGAGAACCCTGGCCAATACACTGGTTATTAACTCTATGACCCATCTAACCTCACAGTGCCTCAGTTTCCTCATCTGTGTTAAGAGGACCCACTGCACAGGTGTTGGGAGTTAATGGATGACATATAAAACCCTTAGGCCATGCCTGGCATACGTGAGCACTCAATAAATAAATACAGCCAACCCTAGGAGTCCTCTGGTGGCACCGAGTACCTCCTCGACCACAGCAGCCTGGCCCTGTGTTACGGTTGCCCACGCGCAGGTCTGCCCTCCTCTGCCACAGTCTGAGTTCCTCAAGGGCAAGGACGGTGGGGCATTGATTTTCGGATGCCCTTTGATCTCTAGCATACACAAGGGGCTCAACAAATATATGCTGACTAGCTGAGTGAATGATTTCCCACCAACATCTCTATGTAGGCATTCTTTAAAGGAAATCTGCCAGCCCAGAGTCAAACAGAGTCTCTTCTGTTCCCATCACGCTAGCCCCAAAACAGGACTCTCTTTTCCCAATGCCTTCCAAAGCAGGAAAGGGGAGTCCTCCACTTTCCTACCCATTCACTCTCGGGCCAGTGTACCCAAAGGATGCAGAGTGGGGCTTTTCCTGCCTCCGCCCTGGCAACCAGACCCTCTGCAGAGCAGCTGCCTCACCACCTGGAACATACTCAGCATGCCCGGCACTCACAGAGCCAAAGGGGAAGGAGAGGGTGTGACTGCCATCCTTCCAGGCTCCGCCCAGACGCCACCTCCTGCATGAGAGACAGGCTAGAATCTGGGGACAGGGCTGATCACGCTTCAGTAGGGGTCACTTCCCCTGGGACTGTTTGGGCTAGGGAGAAAGGAAGAGGCTGGAGGAAGCAGCACGAAGATAAAGGGAGTTGCTGAGAGACACAAGCTAAAAGCAGAAAGGGCAAGAGGCCCAGCCTGCTCAGCTGATGTCTGCCCTCTGGCCTTCTAGGATTTCTCTCCAGAACACCTTGCCCGATTGCCAGCAGCTCAGCAGTTCTGCTTCAGTCTTAGCTTACGTTTGGGACCTACCGTAAACATTTAAAAACTGGGCTGAAGTTTGCTGACCCCCAAGCTAAGCCAATCATGGCGGCCCCTTTGGCCTTGCCAGGTATTTATGTGACCCAACTCTAGCCCGTGAGATGTGAGGGGAATGCCATGGGGGCATTCCTGGGGAATGTTTTACCTGCTCTTAAAAAGAGAGAGAAATATGAGGGAAAAGAGGGCTGCCTCATCTTTTGTTATACTTTGTCCTTTTGGGAGGTAGTGACTGGATCTGCCATCTTGGGACCACTGGGGGAGTGCCATCACTGAGGGTGGCAGGAGAGAGAGAGGGAAAAGCACCTAGTCCTGATGCCACCATTGAGCTCCTGAAGCAACTAGCCCTGAAGCTCCCTCGCCTCAGGACTTCTTACGGTGGAAACAATAATTCTTCATTATTGAAGGTATTTGCATGGGGAAATTGACCCTTAGCCAAAGTCAAACCAAACACAAGGACCCCAAGGCTGCCACTGCGTGAAAGGTTTGTATGTCTTGTGTAACATGGGGCCACTCGACAGGCAGACAGGTGAGTGGAGAGAAACCTAAAGCTCCCAGCCATTCACCCCAGGAGAAAGCAAACAACAGGCTTTCCAAAGGAGGCTTGCTGTGGGCTTGTTTTCTAGAAAAAGTCCAGCCCAAGCCGCCTCCCAATGCTTCCTGGGCGACACGTCCCTTACCGTTCTTTTGAGCCAGGGCCTGGTCAATGAAGTCTGCAGCCCTTTCAAAGTAGGCGCTGAGGTTGAACTCCTGCGTGTCGTTGGCCTTGATGCCCAGGTAGGTGATGCCGGAGTCCTTGTAGAAGTTGGCGTTGGTGTTGACGTGCATGAAGGACCTGCCCTCGGCAGCGTTCAGGACATGGGTGATGCCCAGTTTCTGCAGCTTGGGGATATCCTGAGCCACAGACCTGACAGGAAACAGCAGCAGCGGATGATTAACTGACCCACTGGCAGCTCCAGGGGGAGGAAGATGGAGAAGATTCTAAGCCTCTTGGCAAAGCAAGGAACCCTCCATGCTCTGGCCCTGCCGGCTTGTCCCCGTCTTATGAGCCTCCTCCCTACCCCAGTCATATCTAATTACCAGCAGCCGCCCCAAATAGACTGAGCGGTTTCAGGCCCATGCTGTCCCTCTGCCTGGAACGCCCTTCTCCACCTTCTCCGTGGACATGCTCCCTCTCATTTTTCACCACCTTCTGCAGTATTTCCTGATCTCCCCTCCATTCCATTTGGCATCATGCTCTCCCCTATGGTGATAGGATCGCCAAGTGGCTAAAAGTGGGCTCTGGAGCCAGACTGCCTGGGTCTAAATCCAGCCCTGCGGCTTACCAGCCAGGCCACCTTGACAAGTCACTCAACCTTTCTGTGACTCAGTTTCCCTGTCTATAAAATGAGGATGACCACAGCATCTATCCCCTGGGGTTGTTCTGAGCATTAAATGAACCAATCTATAGACGGAGCCTGACCCCAGAGTCAGTGCTACTCCTCTGATGCTTGACTGTGCTTATTCACTTAGATGTCCAGGCTGTGAGCTCCTGAGGGAGGAACCCTGTCTGCTTCAGGTCTGTACGCCGGCACCTACCATGGCACCTGGCGCAGTAGATGCTGAGTGAAAACACAGTGAATCAGTGAAGAAGAATGCAAGCAGCACATCCCAGGCAGCCTCCTTCCTTGGATTATCAAATGCAGTAGCCCCTCTTGTGCCCCAGAGGGATCTCCCCTGCCCCAGTCCACTAGCCACGTTTCTGAAGCTCTCTAGGGTGAGTAAGCACTTGGGGAGCAAGTGGCCCCAACAGAACTACGGGGTTTACAAAACATTCGATCTGAATAGTCAAAGGGCTCCTTTATTTCATCCCACAACAACATCCCGATTCAAACAGCAGTTTACACTTTACAGAACGCCTTCTCCTACATGATCTAGTGTGCCTGTCACAGTGGCCCTGCGAGGAAGGAAGCAGAGAGCTTCAGCTCCGGCCCGGCAGGACAGCGGAAGGATGTGCACGCGCTCACACGGGCCGCTGGGCGGCAAAGCTGGGCGGAGACCGCCTTTCTCCTGACACCAGCCCTGCTCGGCCACCCCTCACTCTGCCTCATGCCCCATCAACTGCAAGTCCTGAGACCTAGAAAACATGGCTCATCCAGCTCCTCGCTGCCCTGGGAGCCTGATCAGGAGCCCTGATTTTGTTAAGGGGCTCCCGATGCTGGAGGAGAACTGGGTGCTCAGTGGATCATCCGTGCTGAGCGCCCCACCCCAACCCCTGGCTAAGTCAAGGTCAGATTTGCTTAGAGGGCAAGGGGCGTGTTTTCTGCAGGGGCCATCAGCACTTGCCACTCTGGCTGCCACCACGCGTTCACAACCTTGACTTCCACTTGGGAAGTGGCAACAGCTGAATGTGCCAAACTGCCCAAGAGAGCAGGCTTTCCAAGGCTGCCAAGGCCACTTGCTGCTTGGGTGCCTGGAAAAGTGGTTATCCTCAGAATTTTGCAGTTACTGAGGCCTTTGGCTGAGACTCTGGGACTGTTTTAGCCGTCTCTGCTCACAACACTGCACATGACTGTGAAGCAGTGGCTGATTAAAAAACAAACAACTAACTTTGAAGAGTCACCCCCATTCGTCTCCCTTCTCTAATACTACTTTGACATGCAACAAATTCACTATTATCATTACTATGAACGAACGCTGTAGAGTGCCTGACCCATAGTAGGTCTTCAATATGGTGAACAAATGTTGGAAGGGATGAGACCGTCCCCCATGAGGCTGGGACCTGCTTTATGGACTTCCCCTAGCTCTGTAGTGACCCCCATTTTTGTGACAGCCTTTAGCAGGGTAAGCAGAAGGTCCTGTCCATGATGGGGACACAGACATGAACAAGACATTGACCCTGTCCTCACAATCCCTCAGCCTCCACAAGGTTGGGCCTCCATGTCCTCCTGCGGAAAACGAGAGAAGGGTTAGTTCTCCGTTTCCAACACGCAGCCCCTGGGCCCAGGGAACTCTGGGCTCTGGTACCAGGGCCCTCAGGGTCTCATGAAAATCCATCCTGCGCCCTCCCGAGGCTGCACAGGCATTTCAACTGGTGTTTCAGCACCTCTCAGAATGGTTAACAACTGGTTCTCTCCCGCTGCTGAGAAATTCTTACTAGCAGTTTGGCTAATGGAAAATAGGAAAATCAATTTGGAGAGAAGAACTCTAAGTGATAAATAATAAATGCATTTCCTGGTGGTGAGAAGGCTGAGAGCCTTTTGTAAGTGATGGCTCAGTTCCTTACAGGATTTATCATTGGGCATCCTAGAGTCCCATGCATATCAAATCCTATCTGGAAAGCGGGAGAAGTAGCGCGGAAACCCCAACCCAGCTCTCTGGACCCCTCATTTGGAATATTTCGATTCCATGATCTGGCCTGCCCAGCCGGGGAAAAGCTCCACGCCCGGACTGTGACGTCAGCTCGTTGCCATGGCAGCGAAGGCAGACATTCCGCGGTGACCTCACTGCAGAACCAGGCAGCTGTCACATGACGCGCGGGGTCGGAGACCGGCCGGGCGACAGAGGGCCACCTGTTAAGTGAACCTGGTAGCCCCGACCCCGCCCAAGGCCGAGCCCTAGCGGGTGGCGGCTCTGGGCCGGACGCTGAGCAGGCCGAGCGGCCCCGGGGCTCCGCGCACCCCGCGAAAGGAACGACCGCGCTGGGCCGGAGCGGGGTCCACCCTTCCGCCCCACGCGCAGGGGTGGGCGGCGACTCCAGCCCCCGCCCAGCCCCCGCTCGTGCTCCGGGGGGGGCGACCACGCCCCGGCTGCCCCCGCTCGCGCCTGCCGACGCCCCCACCCCAGCTCTCGGGTGGGCGGGGCGCCCAGTGAGGGGCCGGCGGGGTCAGGGCTCGGGAGCAGGGACTCACGCGTTGCCCACGTAGATCCGCGGGGTGACCTCGTTGCAGGGCTGGCTCGGGAGGCTGTAGCAGCCACTGCCGTCCGAGAGCAGATCGTTGAGGTCCTGCACCGAGAGCTCGAACGGGCCCGACATGGCGGCGGCCGGGCCCTGCACGCCGGGGCAGCAGCCAGCGAGGGGAGAGCGGCCGGGTCAGCTGGGCGGGGGCTCCTGAGCCGGGACCCGCCCCGTCCCGCCCCGGAGGCGGGCCGCCGGGCGCGGGAAGCGGCGGAGCGCGGGCGGCCACGCGCGCTCCACTCCCGGACGGACACGCGCCGCCGGGCGCCGAGCAGACGCTCCCGAGACCCCCTGGGCATGTCTCCGGGGACGGAAGTGCCACCACTCTTGAGTTTCGGGGTCCTCTCCCACCCCTAGCTGAGGCATTTTCTCTGTTATTATAAACTGCGGAGTGCAGTCACTTCATTGGACCAACTGCAGGGCGCAGTAAATGTTCCTTTGATCAAGATACAGCCAAGTGTCGCTTATTTTTTTCAGGAACTGGGTTCCGCTTGTGAGCTCTAGCTCTGCCTGCTGCGGACCAGCGGCGTTGGCATCACCCAGGAGCTTGTCAGAAATGCAGAATCTCCGCCCTAGCTCAGAACCAAATGAAAACGTGCATTTTACAGGACTCCCTGGGGATCCCCGGGAGGGTTAAAGTTGGAGAAGGCCAACTCCGAGACATGTTTCTTTCAATATTCATTGAGAGTCAGCGTCGTGCTTAGACGCTTGGGCTCTGTGCAACTGGCCTTGGAATTCTGACCCTGGGAAATTACTTAACCTCGCTGAGCTTGTTTGCTGAAAACAATAAGGGTAATAATAATAGTGGCTAATTCCTAGGGTCGTTTGGAAGATTAAATATGACATTCAGGAAAAGCGCCCAACACTACATACTGAGCACTTAGCAGGTGTGTACTCTCTCTCTCTACATCAGCAAACGTGTGGAGCACCCACGAGGTGCTGTCTGTACCCTGGGCTAGTGTGGGGATGAATCAAGCCCCTCTGCAGCCCTTCCTGGAGCAGCTGCCAGCCCACTATGAGC
The DNA here is from genome assembly GCF_037783145.1 of Equus przewalskii. Classification (NCBI taxonomy): domain Eukaryota; kingdom Metazoa; phylum Chordata; class Mammalia; order Perissodactyla; family Equidae; genus Equus; species Equus przewalskii. The sequence continues at coordinate 19,631,820 of NC_091840.1, read as the reverse complement.
CACACAGTGTCAACAACTCATCCTTTACTGGGGTCATACTAGGAGCAAGAGACAGTCTCTGTCCTCCCCCACTGCCATGAAAATGGCACATTCTCCTTCCTCCAAAAGGCAAATATGGTCCCCAGAATTCAGGAAACCCACATCCTGAGCCCTGCTCTGCCACTAACTTGGTTCGTGAACAGCTTGGCTGCTGCTCTGGACTTCAGTTTCCTCATCTGCAAAATGAAGAAATTGGATCAGATTATCCTTAAGGTCATCTTTCACCTCCCCAAAAAGCTTGTGGTTGCACACCTTCAGGGAAATCATTGCAGTGGAGACTAGAAGACTACTTAGCTTATAGGCCAGGGTGTGTACAAGGCTGGATTTCTCTCCCCCCGACCCCAACCCAGCGCCTTCCCACCAGGCCCAGAACACCACGCTTTTTCCCCTTGGTGTTGGTGGCATCTGCATTCCAGGCAGGTGGGAAAGCTTCTGAGTCTCACCCTTCGTCTTGACTTGGACCCAGGTTGGCTTTCAAAGAGAAGCCCAGGGGTAGCTGGACATGCTCTGCTGCTCCTCCTCCTTCCCCAAGAGCTGTCCCTGATGTCATAACTGGGTAACTATGACAACCCATCAGAGGGACAGTGGAGTACCTCACAGAGGAGCCTGGGGGCCTCATTCCTGAAGTGAGACTAGGAAGGGAAGATGAACAGTTCCCTGGATTATCTAGCCTACCCTGTAATCGTCTCGAATCATAGGCAGAGCACAACCTTCAGGAAGAAACTGGACTTTGGCCACTACATATTTCACAAGAATCGAATACAAATAGGTATGTGGGCTGTTTGGGCTGGACACTGCCATTAGAGGTTCTGGAAGTGTCCACCTTAGAGATATTGACGGGAAATCAAACCAGTGCACAGCTTTGCAATGATGCGGTCTTCTCTGCTGACTTGGGTCAAGAGGACATTAGCGTCAGTGACAAAATTGATCTTCTGCCAGGGAGTTCATTTGATGAAAATGCTCATTTAAACTCTTGAAAGCTAAAGGGAGCTAGAAAGAGGGTAGGACTTCAGCACTCAGTACCCAGGCTAGTCATCCTGGGAAGGGCGGGGGCGGGGGGGTGGGGCGGGGAGGCTCTTTCACTGGATTCAAAGGACATCTATTTCTGTAAATTTTACTTTTTCTAGCCCTCACCATCCTTTCATTTCTGCTCAAAAGTCTTCAAAGATGTCAGTTTGGGAAATTAAGCTAAACTAAAATTCCTGAACTGGACTAAGGTCAGAATTTAAAATCGGAATGCTGACTAATCGGGGCTGTTGTCTAGAATGTTAGTAGGTTTTCTGAGGCTGCTCAGACTCCCGTGACTCAACCGTGCTCTCTCTCATCCTTCTCCAGTGAAGCCTACTGTCGATACCAAACCTCCAGTGGCACACACACATCACATCTTAAAACTGAGCAAACTACAGGTATTCTTGCCATCCGCAGATGTTCTTTATTTTTATCTATGTCCTAAAGAGGTCCAGTTTCCCAGAGCCTTCTAAATACTCACCTAACCCAAAGATTCGTCCATTCTCCTCCTCTCCATAAACACTACCCCATTTCCCAGTCTCTACTGAGGCCCTCCATTTTCCCCTTTCCCACAATCCCAGAGGAGAAGGATGCTCAGCCACTGTGTTGGAGCAGCGTAGCAATGACGTCACTGGTGGGGTGGGTTTTCTTTCCAGAGCGAACAAAAGAGAATCGACAAAATCGAATATGAAAACAAGCAACTGTGTCAGAAAATCGCGAATGCTCATCGCGGCCCTGCCAAGGTGGATTGCTGGAATGAATATTTTTCCAAGAGGTAACGTTCTTTCTCTTTATTTCATTAGTGGAAAGTCAAAGTTGACTTTCCCCTTGTTGGGTTGTAGTGGAGGTTCTCCTGAGCGGGAGGAATACAGAAATTATCTTGAGGGATAACCAAAGAGACCATGTTAAGGAGAATGAAAGATACCAAAAAATGGGGACCTTTCTCTAGCCTTGAGCTAACTTTCATTTCATCTAAGAGACTTTTTGGGGTCCTATTCAGAGTTTGTCAAAAGAAAGCACTATATACTTTCGTAAAATGATGAATATAGCTGGGACTACGACGCAGCCTTCTTGAAATAGTATCTACAGATATTTCCTGAGCAACCACTATGTGCTGAGCAACAGGAAGACAGAGATGACATGAGCTGTCTATCTCCCAAACTCAAAGAACTTGAGGTTTGGCAGGGAGACACTTGTATAAATAATAAGGCGTGTGGTCAGGGCGACAAAAGAAGTGTACGCAAGGGAAAGAATTTGGCGGGTGTGTGTGTGTGTGTGTGTGGCAGGCAGTGCCAAGATGCCTTTGTTGTATCCTTGCGCATCTGAAACAGAGTTGAAAGCTGAGGGGAGTGAGGTAAACCAAAACTTGTCATCCGCCATTTGTGATTTATCCACAGGCAAGACCTTCCCCCAGCTTGTAAACCAGACGTTCTCAATCGTGGTTTCACATAATTCCTGGGGAGCGTTTACAAAATGCCGATGCCTAAACTCCACCCTAGATCAATAAAGTAGAATCTTCTAGTGAACAGCAGGGTTGAGAACCACTGACGGAAACCTGTAAATGCTTTGCATGTTTCCCAGAGTGCAGTCTGGCTCAACATGGGGGCAGGGTGTCAAGGCTCAGCAGGAGAGTTTGTTTCCTGCTCTCAGGCAGCCTAGGTTTATGACATCACAACTTCATCTCCCCCACTCCCATCCAAGAGGAGAATTTTATTCTTCATGCGTCTTGGGGTTTTGTGTTTTTCAGCTTAAACAGAGAAACAAGGAACCGGGAGCTAGTGAGAATCACGGTGGAAAACCAGGGCATTCTGAAGAGGCTTGGTGATCGCAAACCCCACTATGACCGCAAGTCATCCGAGATAGACTGGCAGGCACGTGGGCACTCTGTGATATTCTCGGGTGTGCACAGAGTTGGTCTGTGTTCAGAGTAGAGTTAGTCTCAGGAGGACCCCTAAGGAGCTGAGGGCGAGATCATGAGAAATGCAACAGTCAGTAAAGGAAAAACCACCCAGAGCAAACAAGGCTGACGACGGGAGCAAACCGTCCCCAAGCTAAGAAGATCTCCTTGGTAGCAAAGCCAGTATGCGTCAGTTTCAGAAAATACCTGGTAGCATCTTCCCTCATCCCTTAATTCATTAAGAAAGGCTGAAGAGGGGCTGGCCCCGTGGCGGAGTGGTTAAGTTCGCGCGCTCCGCTGCAGGCGGTCCAGTGTTTCGTTGGTTCGAATCCTGGGCGCGGACATGGCATTGCTCATCAGACCACGCTGAGGCAGCGTCTCACATGCCACAACTAGAAGGACCCACAACGAAGAATATACAACTATGTACCGGGGGGCTTTGGGGAGAAAAAGGAAAAAATAAAATCTTTATAAAAAAAAAAAAAGGCTGAAGATACAAGCTAAGAGGATGAAGGGTATGGGATTCAGATGTGGTTGATTTGCTTCCACAAATGATCCTTCAAGCCTTCTACAGTGTTTTTAGGAAGCTTCACTCCCTGGCTTTCGTCTGTAAGCCTTTTCTAAGCCATCTTTAGGATTTAAAACTTTAACTTTCACACCAGTATCCTGGCATTGACATACATCTTTCTGATTTTTTTTCCCTTCAAGAATTCAAGGCGCTATATCAGAAATACAACAAGATATCTTCTCTCCCAAGAGGAATAGGTATGTCTTAACACAGCTGCTCTTTATTACAGAACACGGCGATCACAGCTGGGTCCAGAGAAGGAGGGGCCCAGTGAAGGGGTGCGTTTTGCCCTTCTGTACTATCGACTGGTCATACATTCAGGGAACCGATAGCCCTGCCTTTGTTTCCTCTCTCTGTACAAATAGGAAATGACTGTCTTTTGTCACCAGCTTTGAGGCTTTACATGAGTCTAAGGGGAAGTGATTTGTTCCAATAAGACTTAAACAGGAGGTCTCATGGCTTTAATGTTGTGCCAAAGTTACATGACAGGTCTCTGCACTATTCAGAACTACTGTTGTGTTGGCATTCTATAATATTTAACATTATTAGTAATGACTATATTTTTCCCCCCGGGGAGAAGGATAAATGGACATTCAGACTTTCCAAAGAATAGTTCTGTATAATTGATGGTTCTCCATTTCTCTCCCTCTCCTCTCTCTCAATACAAGGTTACTCACCGTGGAAAAGATACAAGAGGAGGCCCTAGGATTCCTTAGCCGCTTAGAATCCCAAGACACTTCTAAGTGGCTGAATGTTCCATCTTAGGATGCTACAATAAAACTTGGAACATAAAATGAGTAAGTTACATTTAAGGTGCCCAAAGGTTTTAAGTCTCACCCCAAAATGGAGACAGAATGGGGCAGACAGAAGGAAAGATGCAACAAGCATTTTTACTTAGGGCTATGAAAAGAAGTGTTAATGAGAGAGAGACAACTTTTTAAAACATACACCATCACCACTACCATCCTGGGGGGAAGAAAAGATGGGGTGATGATCCAGCCACAAGTTCAGCTCTGTCAAAATGGAAAACAAAAGCACACGGCAAAGTTAAGGTTCAGACAACACAGAGAACAAATGCCATTAGTTCCTCTGAATACACAGAAGTGGAAAAGAATGCTTCATTGAAGTTTCCATGTATCTTGTTCATTTATAGGGAGCAGCAACAATGAAAATGTCAAAAAAATCTCAAAACATATAGCAAGGCAATGTTGCATGGCTTCTATGACTGGTCATGCTGGTTTTGAGCCGGACTTTTTAAACCTTTTATTTTGAAAGGGAGTAGATCTTAAGTCTTAAATGTTAAATCTTAAAATAAACTTTTTTATTTTAAAATAATTAGATTCACAGGAAGTTGCAAATAAACGTACAGAGGGGCCACCTGCACCCTTCCCCCAGCCTCCCCCCCACAATGTTAACATCTTGCATAACTATAGTACACAATATCAGACCAGGAGGTTGACATTGGTACAATCCATAGAGCATATACAAATTTCACCAGTTATCCATGCACTCATTTGTATGTGTGTGTACAGCTCTATGCAATTGTATCACATTTGTAGCTTTGCGTAACTACAACCACATTCAAGGTGGTTAACTGTACCATTATCAAAAGACTCCATTGTACCACCCCTTTTAACCACAGTCACCTTCTTCCTCCCATCCCTAACTCCTGGCAATCACTAATCTGTTTTCCATCTCTATAATTACGTTATTTCATGAGCGTTACATAAATGGGATCATGCAGAATGTATCCATTCTTTTGAGACTGGCTTTTTTCATTCTGTATAATTTCCTTGAGGTTCATCCAAGCTGTGTGTACCAATAGCTCATTCCTTTTTATTGCTGAGTAATATTCCACGGTATGGATGTACTACAGTTTATTTAACCACTCACCCATGAAAAGACATTTGGGTAGTTTCCTGTTTTTTGACCATTATGAATAAAACTGCTATGAACATTTGTGCACAAGTTTCTACATGAAAATAAGTTTGATTTCTCTGAGATAAAGGCCCAAGAATGCAATTGCTGGGTTGTATGGTAAGTCCATTTTGAAGGGAACTACAAAACTATTTTCCAGAGTGGCTGTACCATTTTACATTCCCACCAGCAATGAATGAGTGATTCAGTTTTTCCACATCCCCATCAGTATTTGATGTTATTGCTATTGTTTATTTTAGTCATTCTAATACGTGTGTAGTGACATCTCATGTAGTTTTAACTTGCATTTCTCTAATGATTAACGAACTTGAACATCTTTCATATGCTTATTTGCCATCTGTACATCCTCTTTGGTGAAATGTCTGTGTATATCTTTTCCTATTTTCTAATCAAATTATTCTTTTTTTTAATATTGAATTTTGGGAGTTCTTTATATATTACAGATACAAGTCCTTTGTTGGATATGTGATTTGCAAAATATTTTCTCCCAGTCTGTAACTTCTCTTTTTGTGTTCTTAATGGCGTCTTTCATAGAGCAAAATATTTTAATTTTAATGACATCCAATTTATCAATGATGAAACCATTCGTATCTTGAGTGTATCAGTGTCAGTATCCTGGTTGTGATTTTGTGCTATAGTTTTGCACTGTGCTACCCACTGGGGGAAACTAGGGAAGGGGTACACAGGATCTCTCTGTCTTGTTTCTTACGCACACGTAAATCTGCAATTATCTCAAAGTAAAAAGTTGAAAGAAAAAAATCAGTAAGTCCAAATATAAATTCATCATTAATGAATTTCTAGTTTCTATTCTAGTATTTAATGAATTCTACTAATTAATGAGATGAACTAGTTCCAGTTAATCTCAGTTTGAGGAACCATCATTCTTCTAGACATCCAGCTTAGAAACCTGGCCGTCATCCTTGACTTCACTCCCTCCCTCCCTTTTATCCCTTCCCCTCCTTGTATGTTTTAAATCTACCAGGCCTACTTCTCAGTCTCTGTATGTGTTACTGCTCAGATTTCAGCCACTTGTGATTTACGACCAGTATGAGTAACACAAAAATATGCCCATATCACTTTCTAGCGTAACACCTTCAGTGACTTGCCATTCTTTCCAGAATGAGCCATACTTTTAAATGTGGCATACAAAATATGTACATATGACCCCCCCCATGATCCTGTTGCTCCTGTCTTTGCAGACTCTATCAATATGAATTCTTAGTTTCAAGCAACGGAAATTGACTTTGATTTAAGTAGTGGAATAATTTATTAAAGAATATGAATCAGTTAACAGTATTTGCTAGAAAACCACAGAACCGAGCTTCAAGTTGCCCATCGAGGAACAGCATCCACCATCTTGCTGTGGAGCTGGTCTGCGGGTGTGGTGGCTCGCCCTGCTGCCCCCGCTTCACCTAGATCTTGCTGACCTGCTACAGCTGCCTTTGACAACCACTGTCCCTGCCATTTTGTGTCACTAGTTCCCAATTCCACATCAGTAAAGGTGTACTGATTGGTGTAATTCCTCAGCTGCAAGGGAGGCTAGGGGAATGAGCGTCTGGCTTTTCCCACTCCTGGGCATGGCATCTGCTTCTCACCAGAATTCACAAGATAGGAAATTTCCCCCAAATTAGAATAAGGCTCAGACACTAGAATTCCACAAAAATGACAAACGTCTGTAAGCTTGTGTCTCATCACTCCTTGCCTTTTTCAACTAACAGAAGACACAGCTTCTTCTCATCCCATTTATTTTCCTGTTGTCTCCTCTCACTGGAAAACCCATACTTCTGCCTCTTTTCCTGGACAACCCCTATCCATTATATATCCAGGAGAGGCCATTCTCCAGGAAGTCACCTTGAACTGCTCAGGTTATATTAGGTATCTTTCAAATATTTGGACATTTTCCTGTTGTCTTTCTGTGATTTCTAGTTTGATTCCATTATGGTCAGAGAACACAGTCTAATTTCCAACCATTTGTTAATATAGTCTATAGATGAATATTTCATGGGCATTTGAAAAGAACGTGTCCGTACTGTGCTGCTGTTGGCGGGATTCTGTAAATGTCAGTTCAACCCCGTTGGCTGATGGTCTTCAGTTCTTCCCTATCCTGGATGACGTTCTGTTCTGGTTCTATCAATTGCTGAGACTAGGGTGTGAGATCCCCAATTATAACCGTGGATTTGTCTCGTTCTCCTTTCAGCTCTATCAGTTTTTGCTTCATGTATTTTAAAACTCTGGTGTTGAGCGCCTACACATTTAGGATTGCTATATCTTCTTGGTGGAGTGCCCCTTTCACCATTATATGTGTCCCTCTTTGTCCTAGCAATTCTCTTTCTCTGAAATCCACTTTATGTGATAATACAGCCACTACTGCTTTTTAAAAACTGTTTGCATAATACACCAGTTTCTATCCTTACTTTCGACCTACCTATGTACGCTTGTAGACAGTATATAGTTGTCGTGTTTTTTTTATCGACTCTGCCAATTTCTGTCTTTTAAGTGGTCACTTTATCCTCCTCACTTTTAAACTATAATTACCATATGTATTTCCTCTACATGCATCGCATACCACATCAGATGGTGTTATAAATTTTTCTTCAACCAGAAAATATCCATAAAGAAAATCAAGAGGTGAAGAATAATCCATTATGTTTACTTCTATTTTCACCTATTCTGTTGTTTTTTTTCCTTTCTAAAGGTCCCGGCCTTTTGCTATTTTCTTTCTGTTTGGAGAACTTCCTTGAGCAATTCTTTAAGGGTAGGTCTCAATAAATTCTGTCAGCTTCATCTGAGAATGTCTTCCTTTCCCCTTCATTCCTGGAGGATAGTTTCATCACATAGGATTCAAAGTTGACAGTTCTCAGCACTTGACACACGTGTCACTTTTTCTAGCCTCCATAGTTGGCTTTATGGGCAATACTAAAATGGAACCTGAATTGGTGTTGCTTCCGGGGTGTTCCTCCCTGTTTTTAAGATTTTTTTCTTAGTCTTTAGTTTTCAGAAGATTAATTAATGATGTGTCTCGGTATGCATTTCTTTGGGCTTATCCAATTTGGAGTTTATCAGCTTCTTGAATCTGTAGGTTTATATCTTTCACCAAATTTGGGGAGTTCTCACCCATGATTTCTTTGAATACTCTTCAGTCCCACACTTTCTCCTCTCTTTCTGGGACTCAGTTGATACAAGTGTTAGCTCTTTTGTTAATTGTCCCACGGGTCCCTGAGGCTCTTTTTTCTTTTTCAGTCTGTCACTCAGATTGAGTAAATTTTATTGATCTGTCCTCAAGTACCCCGATTTCACCTTCAGTCATTTCCACTCTCCTATCAAGTTCATCTGCGATTTTTATTTTACAATAATTTTTCATTTCTATAATTTCCATTTGGTTATTTTTCATAACTTCTATTTCTTTGCTAAGATTTTCTATTTTTTAATTTTTTTTCAAGATAATTTCTAATTGTTGAAGCATTTTTATTACAACTGCTTTAAAATACTTGTCAGATAAATTCCAGCATCTGAATCATACAAATATTGGTATCAGTTAATTATCTTTTCTTAGTTAGCCTGGAGTTTTCCTGGTTTGGGAGATGATGAGCGATTTGCTATTGTATCCTGGACATTTGGGTTATTCTGTTAGGAACGTCTTCATCCTATTTACATCTTTTTTAGCACCCGTTTAGGTGTAGTGTATAGGTTCTTACTTCTTTTATGGTTTTTATTTCCAATGACAATTCAGTTTTCTGAGCCTTTGCGATACAATTCTGGTTTGCTTTGTTCTTTGGGTGCTGCTGGGTCCCACTCAGTCCCTGCCAGTGTCTTCTGTGGTGGGAGAAGGTGCTTCCCTGGGCGGCACGGTGTGGCTGGGCCGCCTTCTGCAGAGGGGCAGGCACACAGTGCTGGGCCTGCGTCTCCTTGTGCCACAGTGTGGAGGGCAGGGAGACACAGGGCTTCACTGCTGCTGTGAACGAACTGGGCCATGTGCTGATGCCCCGGTGTGGAGCTGGGAGTGAGGCTCCCCATAGGTCCCTACTGGACTTCCCCATCCTTTGGCACAGAAAGCACGCTTTTCTTTCCTTTTTTTTTTTTGTCCTTCCCATCTATGCCTGTTGGTGGTTCTGGGTTGCAGGCCTCTCCAGAGCCCAATCTGGGGTATATGGAAGATGAAAAGAAAACCCAGGAAACTCACCACATTGCTGTTCCTCAAGTCCTGACGTCCCTGGTCAGCCCAGCATCTTCTTTCCAGCTTTCAGAGTCCTTTTATCTTTTTAATAATTTCCAAGGTATTTAGTTGCATTTAGATGAGAGGAAGAGAGAAAAGTGATTCTAAATCATCTTGTTCTGAAACCACAGGCCCAACTTTTAAAGGAAGCAAGGGTTTGAGACTGTATTCAGAGAGTAGGAAAAGAATGGAGTAACAAATTGATTCACATTAACTCCACCAGATAGAGAAATGCTGCTTATTGGTTCTGAACAGTAGGATTCAAGAATGGGCTTTGTGCATATGCTGGTCTGTAACTGTTAAACAAATGGCCAAGTGCTATCATTTTTTGGATGCATGATTCTGTGATCGGTGGCATAAATGATGCGACACTGGATAAACGGATGCAAAATTTTGATGGGCCACGTGTCTTAAAGCATGTGTGTATTCGAGCATACAACAGTCAAAGCACAACGGATCATGTTTAACATAGCTGAGCACTGCTTGTGGAGGAGTGATGGTTGTGACCTTCTTAACCCATCTCTTGCAGGGGGTGGCAGAGGTTATAAACTGCTGGAGCAGGGATGGCAAATAGGAGTAACTCACTTGCTAATTCTGCTCAATTGATACTGGATACTGTGTCCAGACAGGTCCAAAAGCAGAGCCTGGATTCAGGAGGACAGTGCCATGGTGAATTAGTACTGTCCACCACGGGTGTAAGAATGGGCCGAGGCAGCAAATAGGCCCCACCCGTTTAACATCCCTGACCTAGGAAAGTCCTCTAGAGCCCAAATTCTCTCTGGTTGTAGACACAGGCAGACAGCTTACCTGAGTTTGAAGGCCTGAGAAAACAAACCAAAAAAGGACATCTTCAGGGTATGGAATGTGGAGATTTCTTGGTGTAGGGGCCCAGAGTGATCAACTTTGTAAAAATTTTGCCCAGGGGCTCAGAATGTACAATGCTAGCTGGAAGGGGACTTGGGATTCCATTTATACACATTCCACCAATATGTATTTGTAAACAGGTACTTTTTTTTTTTTTTAACAAGGCTTTTCTGCTTTTTACCAACAGCAAAAACATTTTACACATGACCTCTGTCTCTGTGGCCTTATCCACTCTACTCTCACAGACTTAAGAGCAGACAAATGGCTGTAGACACAGCCCGTCTTAGGGGTGAGGAGGCTACTGGGACAGGAGGTACAGCAGCCATCACATTTTAATGCCTTGCTTCATAATATACATGAAGAGAATTATTACCATTTCATCTGAAAATTGCGTAAAAATATTAAGAAGCAGAAAATGTCTTTTGAGAGGTATGAAATGCAAAAAAAGTCATCTGGTGCTCACCACTGTGTTCCTCCACTGCAGGCAAACCACCCAGATGGGACTTGCTAAGAGCTGGTTAGGCTCTCCACCAAGGGGATTTTTCAAGAGTAATTTTGACTCACGTGTTTTTTGCCTGACAGCTGACTTTAGCTTCTGGCCCTCCTGTATCATACACACAACTCTGCCTGTGCCATTCACACTTGAAGGGGCAGCTGCTGTTCCTGCCCTGGGTCCATGTGGAACAGCTCAAGACTAGTATCACTTGATAAGAATCCAGTACTCTGGAAGTACCGAGAAGTCCTCATCCTTTGGCTAGAAAGGTCTGAAGAAGGTGATCCTGTTAGGTGGACCTGCCAGGTTAGTGAGCTGGAAAATTGCAAAGGTGTCCTTGTATCAGAAGCCTAAATGGAAATTTCTAGACGGGCAGCAAATCTCCCTGCTGTTTCTCCCTTAACTTGGCTTCCTTTTCTTCTCGTGAGGAAAAGAGCTTGAAAATGTACATGAGTAAGCAGCCTCTTTCCAGTCTTAGAAGTCACAGCCACACTGCACAGTACTGTAGATTCTACCTAGGAACACATCCCCCACTTAAAGGTCAATTATTTAACAGGTACCCTCAGTTACGGAGCCACAGAAGGAGGCAGCACAGTTCAGTGACTAACGACCATCTCTGGTATTCGGGAGACCAGGGCTCAAAGTCTATAGCTCTGCCATTTTTTTTTAAGCTGTGTGAGCTTGGACACGTTATCTAAGCTTTCTAAGCTTTATTCTTCTCATTCATATAATGGGGGTTAAGAATCCTACCTTATAGGCTTAGTGTATTTGTCAAAGTAATGTATATAAAGGCCTTAGCATAGCCCCTGGCACAGAATAAAGACTTACCTACATTGCCTATTAATAAGAAATAAAATTCTCTGAGCAGCAAAGATATGTCACAAATCCTGTGCGACCCTAAACACTTTTGCTCAGAGACAACCAGTCAGGCCCACACTCAGAGTCTATGTACCTTGACTTTGATGGTCAGGACTGAGTTCTCACGGCTTAGACAGAGTGTTGGTGGGGGAATCAGCTAGTTTGATCCGGCACAACAGGAGATTAGGGCCCAGATGATCTGAAGATGGGGACAGGCGAGAACCAGGCAACTGTCAGTAACAAGAGGGACAAGTGATGGAATAGAATAATCGAACAAAGCCAAGGGCTCCATTTTAGGCTGAGGATATTAGAAAGGGGACCGGCAGCCTCACATTCCTCGAGAGTCCCTGAAAACAGCATTGTATCATAGAATAGTACAGTAATTCACAGTGAGGGTGAAGTGCGCCTCAGTCTTCCAAAAAAGCTCATGTATGCTCACTATTTAAAAAGGCAGAGAACCAATTTTTCCATTGCCAGGCAAGCATTCACCATCAATAAGGTTAAAATCAACATTTTAGGGCTTGAAGACAAGGGAACTTCAGTTGCCTGGAAAATCCCCTTGGGCAAAACAACTCCTTTCCAGCAAAGCTGGGCGAATAAAGTGTCACTGTTTATAAAGCTCAACCATCTCTGCAAATCAGTAGTGTATAAATTCACCACCGCCACCCCCAAAAGACAGTGGCTACTTGACTTTGGTACAAAGAATCAGGGTCAACTTGCCTGTGATAATTTAATGAATGAAGTGTGTTTCTTTGTGACACGCCCCTTTCAACTCATGTTTTCTGCTCCAAAAGGGTGCAGTGAAAATCAACAGACAAAAACCAACAACATGACTTCCCACATAGACTCTCCTCGATGACGGAGTTTACGGAAAATGCTGCCCCTCTCCGTGCTTGAGATACCTTCGTGGTAACATGGGGGAGGCTGGACGAGGTGGTCTTTTAGGTCCCCTCCAACCTGGATGTTCTAGGATGCAGTTACCTGACCCAACTAATAGGTACCCAGTGAGAGTCCTGGCTCAGCTTCTCCAAGAGCACTCGGAGCTGGCTGTGTGCACTCTGGAGATCCTCCTTCACCAGCACAGCGTCCACCAGGTGCCCGTAATGCTGCTCTATGAAGGCGGCGGAGGCGACCATCTCTTGCTGCTCCTCATCCTGCAAGAAAAGAGGCAGTTATGGGGCAACTGGGTTGTTCTCCCCCCAAATAACAGTCCTACAGCTTTTGTCTTGGGCAATGTTCCAATCTCTAATTTTTAAGTGATGAGTGGATGACAATGGCCCATTAAATCCAACTGTGTACACAAGAACAGAGTGTAGTGACAATATCAAACTTCCAAGAAAGTTAATGGGCAGTAACATAATCAGCGTTCAGTCATTCACTCACAGAACATCTGCTAAGGACCTGTTAACTGCCAGCCACGATACACAGCGCTCTGGGGGATGCTGATTCTAGATCCGCGTGTGCCTATGTGAGTATCACACTTCTATCCGAGGGTATTTCCAGAGAAGCAGTACTATTGTGTTGCATGACAGTTTGGCTAAATAATTACAGGAAAGAATTATAAATAATATTAACTATGTAAAAGCAAAGCAAGCATTTCTGGAATCAATTAGGGGAAAAAGACAGTAAGTAACTCTAATGCCCTCTGAAGACTCCTAAATTCATAATGTAGAACTCAATTCTTCTTTTCATTTCCTCATACCAGGGCCAAACACTAGCGCGGCAAAGGAGTTACTGAAGAAAGTGCCCAGACAGCCATGATCAAATTCCCCATTTCCTTAGGGTACCTGATTTCTTTAATCAGATTGCTTTCCTGACACCTAACACTAAGGTATAGGCGGGCAATGACCCTCCTTCACCCAACCTGCACAGTGTTTCCTCGCTCATTCAAAAGAACCTCTAATAAGTAGAATTTCAAGTGAGTAGGTGACCGACAATTAGCTTCATTTTTGGAAGAAAGGAAAGTGGCAGATCCACTCTAAGTAAAATTGAAAAACAAAATTTGTCCCTGGCGTTCATCCACCTCCCTGTCTCTTTCCAGTCCTCTGTTCCCTTCTCTCCTCTGCTGCTGGGGGCTCAGTGTGTTTAGGCTGCCATGGAGGGGGGTGAGGTCTGTCCTCCCTCAAGGAGACCCACACCCCAAAATATTCCCTCCCCCTCTTCTCTACATCACGGATCAAAACCAGATTCCCACTGTAGTGAGAGCGCTGCAGTTTCAGAAGGGAAGTTCTAAAGGTCTAGGAAACAGTTTTTAAGCTACTACAAGGACAGGAGAGACCTAAGAGAAGGCTGAGATAATTTCTTCTCCTTAAAAACTAGATTAAATTGAGAGAGGCTTCCCAATTCTATATTGTGTCTTCCAGGGCTCCTCTCACACCCAAAAGCACTCTGCAGTGTCCCAGTCTGTCCACCCACCTCCCCCACCCACTTACACACACACACACACCCCCTGTAGCCCTGTCTGCTGCTTCTGGAGGTTCCCCCTCCTCCAGGCACCCACATTGTTCATCCTGGAAGCATTTAGCTATTCGAGAAATTATAGAGGGAACATTTTTGCCGCTAAGAACCTCCATCTTTCTAATAAATACTTGCATTTTGAAAGAACTCAAGCAAATCTCTAATGGAGTAAAGTGTGTGACATTTGCTTTGCAGCCATAAATCCCCTGAATCCTTTTCCTGGCCTGTAAAGGTGGAACTTACCACCCACGGCTTCTGCAAGGGAGGCACAGTCCTGCACAGCACATAGGTAGACTCCCTCCGTACTGCCCCTCACCCCCATGTTGGATTAGCTTGCCGGATCCCAGGGCAGAATGCCCGTTCACTGTGGGCAGCAAATAAATGTGCAGAGGATGTGCCAGAAAGGTGTTTTATCCAGTAGATTCCCTGACTTGGAACTCTGGTGCCAGACAGTGGACAAATATTTAATGTTACGCAAAACTCAGGCCTTTATGAGGAATTTCCCCAAATGTGGTCTGAGTTCTGCCTACCTCCATCAAAATCATGTGAAAGGGTGTGTGTGAAAAATGCAGACGCCTGAGGCCCACTCTAAACCTCCTCGGTCAAAATCTCTGGGAGTAGAGCCGAGGACTCTGTATTTTAATAGCCTCCCTGTGACCTTGATGCCCCCTTGTGGTGAGAAGGACACAGGCTTCAGGACAGGAGAACACGTCTGGAGACGCTAGAGGAGCAAGGTGAGATGTCACCATTGGTGGGCGAGCTGACCCGCAGACAACGAACATTATCAGCCGGGTGTGTTCAGTCATCAGCCTGCCTGCTTGGAATGCAGCATTTCGGTGGGTAATAAGAGAGACGGATACATGATGAAACTGGTCAGGCTGAAAGGCCACCGGTAAGAGACTGCACTTCTGCTTCTTTTGAAATGACAGCCATGGACGGGGCGGGGGGGGGGGGGGAGCGGGGGGCGCACGTGGTTCTGACTCCCAGAAAACTGACATCTCCTGGGGCCCTTACAACTCGGCTGAACTTTCTTTGTGCCCTAGGAAACTGCCTCGTATTCTACCTTATGTCTTCTTGACTCTTTTTAGATAAGTCTTTTCCCCCTGGTTATTCTTTTAATCCTAAAATGCTTGTTAAAAAAAAAAAAACATAGTAAAACAAATTGACAAGCTGATCCTAAAATTCATATGGAAATGCCAAGGGCCAAGAATAGTCAAAACAATCTTGAAAAAGAATAACGTTGGAGGACTCACATTTCCTGATTTTAAAACTTACTACAAAACTACAGTAATCAAGACACTGTTGTACTGGCATAAAGACAGACGGGCATATAGATCAAAGGAATAGAATTGAGAGTCCAGAAATAAACACATTTATGGTCAATTGATTTTTGACAAGGGTGCCAAGATAATTAAATGGGAAAAGAACAGTCTTCAATAAACGGTGCCGGGACAACTAGGTCTCCACATGCGAAGAACGAAGCTGGACCCCTGCCTCACACCACAGACAGAAATTCACTCTAAGTGGATGAAAGACCTAAATGTAACTGCTAAAATGATAAATATCTTAGAAGAAAACAAAGGAGTAAATCTTTATGACCTTGGATTAGACAATGATTCCTTAAATATGATACGGAAAACATAAGTGATAAAAGAAAAAATAGATAAATTGGACTTCATTAAAATTTTAAAATTTTGTGCTTAAAAGACCATATCAAAAAAGTGAAAGACCAACTTACAGAATGGGAGAAAATATCTGTAAGTCGTACATCTGATAAGGGATTTGTATCCAGAATATATAAAGGATTCTTACAACTCAAAAAGATAAATAATCCAACTGAAAAATGGACAAAGTATTTAACAGACGTTTCTCCAAAGAAGATAGACACTTGGCCAATAAACACATGAAAAGATGCTCAACGTCATTAGTCATTAGGGAAATGCAAATGAAAACCACAATGAGATACCACTTCACACCCACTGGGATGGCTGTAATCAAAAAGACAGTAACAAGTGCCGGTAAAGATGTGGAGAAATTGGAACCCTTGAACACTGCCGATGGGAATGTGAAATGGTGCAGCTGCTGTGGAAAAGAGTCTGGCAGTTCCTCAAAATGTTAAACAAACATAGAGTTACCATGTGACCCAGCAATTTCACTCCTAGGTAGAGAACCAAGAGAAATGAAAACACAGCCACACAAAAACTTGTACAAGAATGTTCATAGTGGCATTATAATAGCTAAAAAAGTAGAAATAACCCAAATGTCCATTAATTGATGAATGGATAAACAAAATGTGGTATTCTATACAATGGGATATTATTCAGCCAAAAAAATAATGAAATACTGGGGCCAGCCTGGTGGCATAGTGGTCAAGTTCACATGCTCTCTTTGGCGGTCCAGGGTTCAGAGGTTCGGATCCTGGGCATGGACCTATGCACTGCTTATCAAGCCATGCTGCGGCAGACATACCACATATAAAATAGAGGAAGATGGGCACAGATGATGGGCTAATCTTCCTCAGCAAAAAAAGAAAAAAAAAGAAGTACTGATACATGAATGAACCTTAAAAACATCATACTAAGTCAAAGATGCCAGATACAAAGGGTCCTATATTGTATGATTCCATTTATGTGAAATGTTTACAATAGGCAAATCTATAGAGACAAAGCAGATTAGCAGTTGCCTGAGGCCAGGAAGGGGTTGGGGGGTAATGGAGAATGGGAAATGCTAATGGGCTCAGGGTTTCTCTTGGGGATGATGAAAATGTTCTAAAATTGATTGTGGGGATGGCTGCATAGATCTGTGAGTATATACTATTGAATTATATACTTTAAATGGGTGAATTGTATGGTATGTGAATTTTATCTCAATAAAGCTGTTAAACCTCCCTCCTAGAAAAAAAAATATACAGTAAAAAATAGAAAACAAAAATTAGTCATGAGCCCAATATTCAGAGAAAAACACATTTAGCATTTTAGTGTATCTCCTTTGTGCATGACACAAAATTAGAATCACACCTTTTAATTTTCTGATTTATTTCCATTTAACATTTTATTGCATTTGGCTATATTATCAAATATTCCTCAAACATGGGACTTTTACTTGGCCATGTAATATTCCACTCCACCCTGTGAACGTCACGTTAATGTGGTGATGTATTGAGTTGATCCCCACTATGGGATATTTAGGTTGTTTCTGATTTTGTTGTTATTAGCACCACCATGAGGAACATACTGTGTATTTCTAAGTGGTTCTAGACTCAAGCTGATGTTCTCTTTAGAGTTTCTAAAGGGGAAACTTCTAATGTTCCTTCTAGCCATTACTTAGTCATTCTAATTCTAATTTATCTAAGCCATTCTAATTTATCGGTATGGACAATTATAACACAGAGTTAGTATGAACTAGGACTGCGGCAAATCTTTACTGGGAGGGAGCTTCTTGACCAAGGAGGAGGATCCAAGAGGGCCTCTGTCAGACAGAACCAGTCATATAGATTAGACAGCAAGCCAAGTCTATACTGGAACTGGATTGCTTCTGACCCCCTCCCAGTAACAACTGCCAGCGGATTCCTCTGACTCTGTTGAGAACCAGAAAAGAAGAGTCACCAAGCCCACGTCTCCTGAGAGAACTGTGCCAAATATTTAGGTTTCAAGTGGTGGTCCTGACACAGACTGGGCTGAGCAAGGAATCCATGACAGGCAAAGAGAAGTTCACTGAGACATACAGTGGAGTATCTCATCCACTAGCTTTACAAATAGATTAATTCGCTGATGGTTCAAAGTGGTTTGAAAGCAATGATAATGACCATGTTAGGTGGTGTTTCAATGAAAAACTGCTCAGGGGGCCAGCCCTGTGGCAAGTGGTTAAGTTGGTGTGCCCAAGTTCGTGGGTTCAGATGCCAGGTGCGGACCTACACCACTGTCAGCCATGCTGTGGGATGACCCACACAGAAAGTGGAGGAAGACTGGCACAGATGTTAGCTCTGGGCTGATCATCCTCCAGCAAAAAAAGAGGAGGATTGGCAACGGATGTTAGCTCAGGGCTAATCTTCCTCAGGAAAAAAAAAAAAAAAAGCTTGGGTTTGGTTTAGGCGTTCAACAGATTAGTATGGCTTGTCACATTCAGATTAGGTCCCAGAGAGATGTCAGGCCCTTATTTTCCGGGACGGTGCTTATGTGAGGGACTGGAAAGTAGTGAGCAGAGGCAAAGCCACCTCATCTGAATTGGGAGGCACTCCTGGCTGCCCCACTTGGAGCCTTTTGGTCACATGACCATCTAAGACTGGCCAATTGGCAAAGTGGAAAGACGGTCTTGTGCAGAAGGCACGAGCACCCTTATGCAGCTAGGAGGCCTGTAACAGGCCCCTTAAGGACTTCAGAAAAGAAATGATCAATAAACTTACAAGTGGGGAGGCTGTATCCTCACAACCTGGGGACATGGGTGGTGTCTTCCTTTTTTCCTGAATTGCAGGCTTTACAAATACAACATAGGGCTTGAACTCTGAGGTCCTCAATTGTTGCAGTGCCTGAGAAAGAAAGTTCAGGAATATTATATACTTTGGAAATCTTCTGTTGTGAAACATCCTTTGCAATTGCTTGATAATGGTGTGCTTCATCACATGACCTCGATAGCAAAGGTCGCGATTACAGTGGTCACGTGACCTCACCTGGGCAGACAAACTGCTCATTTTCCTGCCCTCCACTTTGACGATGGACTGAGCTGGGCCCTGAAGGCCCGCTCGCCGAGGACCAAGGGTGCCTGAGCCTCGGCTCTGAGAGTTGCCATCTCTCTTTGCTCTGACCCCAAAAGTTATAATTAACCTTCTGACGCCCTTCTCCACCTGCCCACTCCTGACAGAGGAGCCAGCAGGATTCCACGTTTATCTGTTTAGTCAAACGTCATCGATGTGACCTACACGGATGCAAAATGTGGGCTATCGCACAGGCCTCTGGATGATATTCAAAAAAAGAGAAGGTTTGAGAAGCAAATGAAGAGATTAAGAGACCACTTGAAACAAACTGTAAAGATTTTAGAAGGTTTTCAATACGCAAATCGTCCTGTTGATTTGTGCATTTTATCTATAAGGTCAGGCCTCTATTCGGAGACACTGGTAGGAAACTGCTGTATACACAATGTACACCCCCCAAAGATCAATAAAGTCACTTTTCAAATAAAATTTTGACATTTAGACTTCTAATTTCGACTACCAACTCCCTGTAAGTCCAAACTAGTGAGGCTTTTCCTTTACAGACATAATGCACTTTTCAGACTCTCCTTCAAGCAAACTTCTGTAAGATAGAGCCTACGGTTTCTATCATAAAACCAGAGCTCTGTTTCTATAGAGGAAAGAAAACCCCCAGACTGACTTGAAAGCTTCGAAGTTCTTCTCAAAGGCAAGGTTAAAAAGACGGTGAAGCCCCGTCCAGCACACAGCGTGCAGGTGTGCAGAATGCAAACGTTCCTGAAGCACTGCCCAGGGCCACGTCTCCTTGCCTTTCTCCCTTTCAAACTGCCCTCTGACCGCCCCACTCAGCGGTTCTTGAAACCACTGATCCTACTTGTCGTGGTCAGGAAGGGGGTGGCCTGATGCTCAGAGCCGAGCAGCTGCTTCCCCCTGGGCATTTACACGTAATTCCCTGACTGTCACATCACTACTGGCCAGTCAGCCCACCGTCTACTGCAGGACTCACTCCATACAGAGGCTGCTGCGAGGGTCCAGGAGCTCCCACAACGGAGGCAGTCTTTGTGTACTGAGGTATACGTTTTGGGGTACAAAGCTTTCATTAGATTCTCAAAGGGAGATCCAAGAAAATCTTAACACCTGGACTAAAAATTCCTTAGACGGAGGCCAAATGTTCTATAAAAGGTACAATCCCCTAGTTTACAAGTTCTGTTAACAGGAAACACCCAACTGGCCCAGGAACTCACGTCTGGCTCCACATCCACCAAGCAAACTTTGTTTTTGGCCATCACAGCCTGAATGGCGTCCAGGCTGGTTCCATAGAGATTTTCCTTATATTCACCATGTTCCAGGAACCTAAAACACCACCAAAGGGGGAAAGGCCTTTAGTGCCTGAGCTTGCCTAAATTAGCACGGAAAGGCGAAGGGACTTCCCACCACGACATCTCTCCCGCTTCCCTCCTCTTTTCCGGAAGCCCCCCCAGGAGGTCCAGTGGGACAGGGGACAGAGGTGGACCACAGCTGCACGGAGGGCAAACATACCTGTTGTGATGTAAGTCGGCCTCAAATGCTTGCTTCGAGACGAAGTGATATTCCACCCCCTCCTTCTCATGGCTCTTTCGAGGCCTGGTGGTATCTTTTAAAGAAAGAAGAGGAGAGCTGGGCAAAGAGACGTCACCTCGCAGTGAGCGAGCACAGCAGTGAGCCGGTGTCTCAGTCCTTTCAGGAGGTCATCACTGATGTGTGTGCAAACCACTCCCATTCAGCCAGTGTCCCCGGGTGTCAGGCACGGGGCCCTTTCCAGGCACATCACTGATAGGCATGACTCTGCGATGTAGGCAAGAGGAGGCCTCCCACTTGGAGGTGAGGAATCTGAGAGGCGCGGAGAGGTTAAGCGCCAGGCCAGTGTCCACAGCCAGCAGGAGCAGAGCCAGGCTCTGATGGCTCTCTGTCTCATGCCAAGTGTAGGCCCTTGACCACTCTGCCAAACTGCCTCATTAGCGCCGTGGCGTTTAGAGAATCGCCAAAGGGATCCCCAGTCCTAAGCTTTTATTTCCTAATCGTTTGGTTTTTTGAAAGCCAGTGGGGCACAAACACGGATGACCCTGCAGTATGCTTTTAACTCTTTATCCAATTATTTCTCATTTGGAGAGAAAAGGAGACATGCAGACAGACAGTCCGTTTATGGACTAGACGTGTTTCAGCAAAGCTGGCTCTCACACAAATGACTTTAAAACACATAACGTGTTTCCACTGATTTCCGTAACACAATTGAGACCCACACTTCTGGGGAAAATCAGCGCCTCCACGGAAAAAGAGTGCATACAAAGCAACACACAGCTTCTTCCAGAACATTCCAAAAGAAAAGACGGTGTCTTGGGGGACTGTTTTCTGGCCCCCCAGGGGGATGCGCTGTGCTCTCTCTACAGGCAGCATCTGCTAGGGTCACTTTTCTGACTTTTCATTCCCTTGCTTTAAAATTTTTATTCACCCACTGATTACTTAGATGAGTATATGAAACCCAGCCTCCCGTCAGCTTCATCTCCCCCCACATCATCCATACTAACTCTCTCAGTCCCTAACAGTCCTATGCTGGGTCACACCTTTGTCCCTTTGCATATGTTCTTCCCTCTGTATAAAAAACTCTTCCTTTCTTCTCTGCCTGGAAAACTCCTACTTACTCCTCAAAACCCAGCATAAAAGTCACTGCCTCTGGGAAGCCTTCCCTGACACCCTCAGTTCCTAAAAGCAAGGAGGAAAGTCAGTGAGGTGCCTGGAAGCAGGTAGGCCTGACCATCCAGGTACCCTCTCCCCCCCGGAGATGGATCTGAGGCTTTCTGAAGGATCCATCTGTGAGCAACTTCTGTATGTCCTGTTTCAGTCCATTCTATCAGCCTAGAAGGCTGTGGTCCCCTGAAGCCTACCAGGTCCATCACAGGTGTGCTGCCGGAGTGGCCTCCCTAACCACCCCTGACCCCTGCCACTTCAAGGGCTCTGGAAGACAATTCTCACGACCCCTACACTGAGCTATGGGCCCCGAGGCCCAGGGGACCGGTATGGAAAAAGAAAGGCTTTGTAGTTACTCTTCCTCAGAACACTCTGGAAAGCTGTGTTACTGCCACCACAGCATCTCCTCTCAGTGGCCACCAGGTGCCACACTGCATCCCTCTGAGGCCAGAGGGCCTGAGAGAAAGTCCCAGAGAGGAAAGGGAGAGCCAAGGACAGGAAGTGGCGGGCAGCAGGTGAGAGGCTGTTGTGCAGCCTCGTTAAGAATGTGACTGGGGCAGGCTGCCTGGGTTTGAATCTTGGCTCCACCACTTACCAACTGTGTGACACTGGGCAAGTTACTTAACCTCTCTGAGCCTCAGTGTCTTCCTCCACAGCATGGGATGATGATGGTTCCTCTTCTCAGGGGTACTGGGAAGGCTGAAGGAGTGACCACGCATAAAATCTTTTCGTACTGTTCCTAGCAATCTTTCTCATCTCATTCCCCTCTTCCTCATCACATTCCGAACCAGGACCTCCCGCCTTCTGGATATCAGCCTCCCCAGCTGCCTCTAGACTCAGGAGTGTACCTGGCTGCCCTGATGGGCCAGACTCAGCTACAAGGGAGTGCCCAAGCAACTCTGCTCACCAGGCTCTCTGGCTTCTCCGACCTGCTCTCTTACCCAAGCAGAGAGCAGGGGCCTCAGGAGTCAGTCACTGGGCAGAGGAGTCTAGAATGCCCCACTGCTGGGGGCACTTGGCTTTGGGTCGAGGTTGCCACTTTGCCTGCAATGCACTCTAGACTCATCTCCCATCCCAGGCAGGAACTGGGCAAGTAGTCCTCCAGCTTCTGCCTCAGAGGGTCCTAGTGGACCACTGAGAGTGGGTCTCTTCCTATCATGCCTGGGTCCCACAACCTGCCCATAGGAGGTAGTGCCTGGCAGTCCCTCAGACCCAAAGGAAGGATTAGGATGAATATGAGGAGTCGAGTCCCCATGAAATGTTCATGTGTGTGCCCACGTGTGGGCCCTCTTACGTGGAACGGCAACACCAAAGTGCTGTGGGTTCTCTGCCACCACCTTCTGCTTCAGCTCGTGCAGTCGGGCTCCCAGAGACCCTGGGAAACAGAGGGAAGGCTGACTGGGGTCCCTGCTGAGCTCCCTTCCCACACATCTAGGGAGGAAACCTGCCCACTTCCCGGAGACGCAGGACGTCACCTACCGATCAGAACCACCAGGCGGGGCCGCTCGCCGGGCTGGTGCTGGTACCTGGTCACCTCCTCGTAGGTCAGCAGCTCTGGAGACTCAGCTACCGAGGCCGTCTTTCCTTCCTGCGGGCTTCCCAGCCTCTCCCTGCGGCCCAGCCGGAAGCTCCTCCGAAGACCAGCTTTGGGGGCAGGGCAGAGGGAAGCGTGACCTTTGTCCCAGGATCTCCTGGTAACGACTTTCCCCACCCAGCCAGACCTGGAGGTGGGGTGGAGTCCCACTGGCCTCTCCCGACCACCTCCTGCTACAGGAAGGGGTTGATGGGGATGCACCGTAATACGATGAAAGGGTGACCTCTGACATCCAAAATTAAGGTTGAAGGTCACAGTTTTACTTGGCGTGTCACTGACTGACCTTGGGCAAGTCATCACCTCTCTGAGCCTCAGTTCCCTTATCTGTGAAATGGGAACACAAATCTACAAACGCAATGTGTGGTCCTGGATTGGATCCTGGGTCAGGGGAAACGCTCTAAAGGACATTATTGGGACAACTGGTAAAATTTAATATGAACAGTAAGTTAGACAGTAGAATTGTATGCATGCTAAATTCCCAGAGTTTGCTAATTGCCCTGGGTTATATAAGAGAATGTCCTTGTCCTTAGGAAATACACGCTGAGGTATTTAGGGGAGAAGGGACATGATGTCCACAACTAACTCATGTGACTCAGGGGAAAAATGTGTATCTGTAGAAAAAGGGACGGATACGAAAATACGGCAAAGTGTTGACAGCCGGTGAGCCCGGGTGTAGAGGACGTGGGAGTTCTTTGTACAATTCTTACACTTTTCAGTAAGTTTGAATTACTTCAAAATGAGAAGTTAAAAAACTCTGCCCATCTCTAAGGCCTCTGAAAAGATCAACCAAAATAAAAGTGAAGGTACTTTGGAGGCTGGTGAAAGGCTCCCTCACTGTGTGGGGTGGCGTAAACTTTGAACGGAATACAGTCGAGACCACGATAATAATAAAATTGGTATTAATGTAGCGGTCCATGCCCCCTTCCTGCCAGGGCTCTGCTCCCGGTGGCTGGGCGAAAGTTGGGGGGGCCCCAAGGTCTGGGCAGGTTCGCCCGTCCTCTGGCTGAGAGACCGCAGGGAAATGCGGGGCCCACAGGCCCAGCTGCTCTTGAAGGGTTCCTGGGGCTCCGATCACTCTGCCTTTCTCTTCCTCACGCAGAGCCCACGGCGGGCTGTGCGTGGGATGGGGGTCTGTCTACTCACCCACGTAGTGCCCCCTGAGGTACCCCTCACAGTCGCAGGTCTCTGGGAACCAAACAGAGAGAGGGAGGCCAGTGAGCCAGGCTGGACACACACCCTGGCCCAGAGGTACCCGGCCGGGGATGGCCCAGCAGAGCCCTCTGGGATGGTGTCTCAGGGGAGCTTGGGAGAAATGCCATGTCCTGGCCACCCCAGGAAAACAAGTTCTTCTGTTTCGCTCAGTGCTCTGTGCTTAGGGCCCAAACAGCCCTTCCAGGCCCAGGCCAGCCCCTGTGAATGGGATCAGTGCGACTAAGGGGGGGACTTTTGCCCCCCGCCCCACCCCCTCGTCTCTTGCCTTCTATTGGGCCGTCACATGGTCAGCCCGGCCAGAGTCCGGGGAAGGCTGGGCCCCGCGTGCCGGTCAGCAGGCAGGAGCTCTGTCCCCACTGGCTCCGCGTGCCGCAAGGACACAGGCTGGTCCGGCTGGCAGCGCAGGGAGAGGCATGGAAAGAGCCAGAAGGGCACAGCCACCCCAGAGCAGGGGAGGAAACAAGCCCCCTCCAGCCCCAGACATTCCACAGAAAAGGGACCTTGTCTGTGCGCGTAGGGGACAAATACCAGCCTACCTTTGTCACAAGGCTGATCATCTGTGGTTTGCACAAAAGACAGATGGAACAGTGTTAGTGGAGGGGAACCCGGAGGCCCTGCGGCTGAGAGGCAGCCACAGCCTCGTGTGCCTGAGGAGCCCCCATCTGTCCCCTTTCTTTCCTCCAACAAGCCTGTGATCTGAGCTGCAGTACATTATTAAACCAAGACTTTCTCTAATTAGTGTTCCTGTGTGTGTCTCATTAGCAGCCCAAAGAAAGCCAGCTCATCACTGGCGTGGGCAGCCTCAAGGCCAAGTTACTCAGCAGCGCTTCCGACTTGGGAGCAGGTCGGGGAAAGTGGCCGTGGGCAGCGGCCTCCGAGCCAGGGGAGCAGCCCACTCCAGGATGCCTGCAGTGCGACCAGGACCTGCTCTCTCTTTTCTGGGATTTCAGACTTGCCTGGGCAAATGCAGATACCAGAGGATGGAGCAGCGCAGAGCCGAGCTGTGGGCCAGCTGCACCCTGGTCACCTGGCGCCCATTCCGGCCCCTCACTCGGCTCAGAGGCTCCCGGGCCAGAGAGGCTGCACCCTGGGAAGCTTCCTCTCCCCACTGGGCTGTAACCTGGAGGCTCTAGCCAGACCCTTGAACAGGCGACCCCAGCCCCACTCCCTTGACCTCATGAGCCTCCGTTTTCCCATCTTGGAAAAGGGGATGCCCCGACTCCACCACTTCACAGGGCTGTTGTGACGATTAAAAGGCAAGAAGGTAGGTAGATGTGTTTTCTAGAAGGTAAAATGCTACACAGAGTAGAGTTGCCAGATAAAATACAGGACACTCAGTTAAATTTGAATTTCAGATAAACAACAAAGAATTTCTTAGATAAGCATGTCCCAAATATTGCAAGGGATATACTAAAAACCACTTTGCTGTTTATCTGAAATTCAAATTTAACTGGGCATCCTTTATTTGCGGCCGCTGACACACAGGCATGAGATCACTCATAGCCATCTCCGTCCCCTTCCAACAGTGGTGGCTCTTAGATCAGAGGGTCAGAGAGCTCCTCAGGAATCTAATGAAAGCTATGGGCCCTCTCTCTCTCTCTCTCACACACACACACACACACACACACACACACACAGAGGTTTGCACACAATTTTGGGAGAGGTGTTAACATGCCCCCCCAGTATCATCTATGGACCCCAAAGGGAGAAGCTCCCCTCCGGGGAATAGCTCTCCCCAGCTGCCCCCCATTTCCCCTCCTCAGGCCTCTCCCAACCTCCTCCTCCCGCTGGAGGCCTAGAAGCTCAGACAAGACCCTTGGTGCCCCCTCCAGCCAAGTGCCTGCTTCTTCCCCACACAAAGTCCCTGAGTCCTAACCCCAGCCCCTCCCTGAAGTGCCATCCCTGCCAGTCTACTTACAGGTGGGCTTCTTGAGGCTCTGGGGGCTCGGCAGGGTGCCTGTGGCTCTCCGGTAGCTTAGTCGCCTGCAAGGACACAAGGGGATGGGCAGGCCCATGAGCTGGGCCAGAGAACCAGTCAGAGGGAGCCTTCTGGAAAACTTGAGGAAACCGAGGCCCGGATCCCACAGGTGGCACAGCCTGGCACGCCAAGGGTCTCCTGCTTTGCACCGAGTTCCATTGAAGAGGGAAACTTTCACAAACACGGGTTCGAGTCTCTCGTTCTGGGAGAAGCTCACACAGTCCAAGATGGTCACACCCAGGGATCCAGCCCAGTGCCCACGGTCAGTGATTGGTCATTACTTTCCCGTGACTGATTCTCAAGGAAGGGAGGCCCCTTCTCCACTCTCACTCGGCCTTCCCATCTCTGAGGAAGCTGGAAAATGGCAGAACGATGCCCAGGAGAAGCAGAGGGCAAAAGTGACCCTAAGTCGACACTCTTCTCCCCTCAGCCTGGCACATTATCCAACATGGCCGCCAGCACAGAGGCAGCCGCCAAAGCCTCGTCTCTGAGCTGAGAAAACGCCCTGGGCTCTTGGAGGAGTCTAGATTTCTACACTTAAATGCAGCTAACGAGCTTTCCCTCAAGACCTGTGAAGCCAAAGGAGCAGATGGGGCTGGGGCTCCTCTGAGAAAATAGAGCAGGAGTTCTCAAACTTCAGCACCTCAGCATCACCTGGCACGTCTGCCAGAACACAGACCTGAGAGTCTGCTCACGGCGTCTCTCACTCAGCGGGTCTGGGGCAGGGCTCAGGGACCTGCATTTCTACCAAGTTCCCAGGGGATGCTGATGCGCCCAACCTGGGGACCACACCATGAGGGGCACTGAAACGGCTGAACCCTGAGGTCTCTCGTTACCACATTCCAGACCCAAAAAGATGGAAGAGGGCTACAAACCTCAGGGGAGGCAAGGCAGCCATAACTGCCACCCCCTCCGACCCAGGATTTACGCTTGGGAAATCTCTCCTGAGGAAATCATTTGAAATATGAGGAACAGCCTATGTGAAGATCATTATCGTAGCCTTGTAGCAGTGAAGCACCAGGGACAACTGGAGGTGTTCAGCCACAGAGAAGGAGTGAAGCCACTTAGGTACGACCCTTCCTGGAGAAGGCTTCCCCGAATGCCTGGACCAGGGCCAATCCTCCTACCATGGCCTGGCAGAGCCCTGCGTCCTCCTCCCGCACACCCATCACACCTACAGCAAGTGTCCATCTGAACCAGGTGTGACTTTCCCGCTAAACTGATGCCTGGCACAGGCCAGCTCAGCTCCTGATAAATACTGGCTGCCCAGGAATGAATGGTGTATCCCCCGATTAAATATTTAGCCACTAACATCACACAATAAAGAATAGGCAATAATGTGGGAAATACTAATGTCAAAATGTTGTTAAAAAAAAAAAAAAAGGAAGACGTCGGGGCCGGCCCCCGTGGCCAAGTAGTTACGTTCACACACTCCGCTGTGGCAGCCCAGTGTTTCATCAGTTCAAATCCTGGGTGCGGACATGGCACCACTCATCAGGCCATGCTGAAGCAGCATCCCACATGCCACAACTAGAAGGGCCCACAAATAAGAATATACAACTATGTACCCAGGGGCTTTGGGGAGAAAAAGGAAAAAATTAAAAAATCTTTAAAAAAAAAGCAAGACCTCAAATTCCATATGTAACACACATAAAAGGTACAAGAAGGAAATAAATCGTGCTGTTTAGATAGTGGCAAGACTGGGTCATTTTCTTTTCCTCCTCTTCCTCCTCTGTATTTTTATATTTCATTTCTCAATTTTCTCTAAGTATATATCATAAAATATACACTAATTTAATAACAGATTTCTATATATTTATTTAAATCTCAAAGAGTCATCACCTCTGGTTATGGGTCAAGAAGGAAAAACACAAGCGTAATTGGTACTCACCTCAGGGAACAACACACAGTGGGCCCCTCTGGCTGTGCTGGCAGAGATCGGGGGCTTCGTCATGTACCTATGCCTCTGGCCACTCCAGAACCACCCCCTTACAACACACCCCAGACCCACCTTTCCTGGAACTGCTTGGAGGGAATAAGGCCAGCTCGAAGGTTGGTGTCGCCGACTCGCTTGGCCTGCCACCACGTGGGGTCGTCCTGACTCACCACCTCCAGGACCTGCCTGCGCTGGAAGGGCAGGCCTGCCTCCTGGCAGGGAATGGCCCTGTCCTCGCGAGGGTTGTAGTGGAAGAGGGCCCGCATGAACACCTGCAGAGGAGGGGCTAGTGAGGGGCCTTCAAGCTGGAAGCAAAGATGCGCGACGCCACATCGAAGGCAAAAGACAACCACCGTTCACAGTTACAAAGAACAAGTAGCCTTGGGAATAGAAAGCCAGTCAGAAACACACTGCACCTGTTTCTTCTTCTTCTTCCACCATTTTAAATATTACAGTCAGAAAATCCATCAAGAATCAGACAATGAATAGATGGGCCCCATGTCTGAATTTCTCTTTCCAACCTAAATATTTCCTTATTTACCAGATCTGCTGTCCCCAGAAAGGCCTCTTAGCACGCACAAGGCAACAATTAGTCCTGGGAACAAAAAGTAAAGGCAAGCACAATTTGTAACTCCAGCATTACCTCTGAGATGCTCACTGCCCCCGAGGAAGTCAGCAGCCATCTGGCAAGTAAGTAATCTGGATGCTTCCGTAAGAACATGAACATCAACAAAACTAGTTACTGACTCCTCTTCGTTACTCTTCAGTGGGTAATTGACATCGACGGGTGTTACAACTCACTCCTGCCTCATCTGTCACATACTCGGCCAAACCCCAAGACTCCCCTTTACCCTGAAGTCACCCCCTCTATCATTCAGCGGCATAAATTTATTTTATTTATTTTTATTAACAGTAAATAGAAAAAAAAAGGCTAGAGGGCTTCCTTACATCCAAATCATATTCCTAGATTCAGCTGGACGACTATAAGAACTTTCTGGCCAGACACTGTGAGGATAGATACCCTCATCCAGCCATAGATGTTACCAGGGTCCCAGGCACTCAGAGGACAGTATAATCTTAAATGGCCGGCCCAGATCAAGATCCTGGGCAAGAAGAAATGTTTAGGAAGGATGGGCTAGGGGACAGGATACCCATTTTGTCCTCCAGGAAAACCAAGTTCTCTCCCTGTATCAAGTTAGAACCTGCGAAAGCTGCCGATGAGGACCGCATCAGCTGGTCCCAGGAAGAACCACCCTCCCTCAGGTAAGAGTCCGTATCATGTACACCCTGGGAGTCAACAGAAGAGCGCAAAAAAGAAACGAGCCATGTAAAGATTATGTCTTCATTTGCTGCAAAAACTGACATCAAAGACATTGTCCGTTATCAACCCCCATTCATCAAAATATTTATTGACATGAACTCTGTGCCAGGTGCCGTAATGTCCCTTTTCTCATACTGGGAGGCCGGGGCTGGGAATCAGCTTTCTTGAAAAACTGGCACGCTTCCTTCCATCCACTGATGAAGAGTCTGTAATTCATTACGGTCTCCTTTCTGCCTCGGCTGCCAGGAAGTTCAGATCCAAATTTACTTGAAATCAAAGTAATGCCTCTGCTATCCTCTCTGCCAGCCCCTCAGCTCAGATCTTAATCCCTCACCTGGGCTTTCACGCCAGTCTCCTGCCAGGTCTCCCGCCTCCAGGCTCTACCCACTCCCTGCTTCTCCAGGTGGCTATCCCAGGGGGCTTTCCACAACACAAATATGGTTGCATCACTCCCCTCTTTAAAAAACAAACAAACAACAACAAAAAACACATCTTTAAGCGCTTCTTACCGCCTACTGGGTTGTACTTGGGTTGTGGGGTGCCTTCCCATATCCCGCAGGGCCTCACCATTTCAGTGCACCCCAGGCTGACTTCCAGCTGCCAGCACCGGCATCTCTGCCCAAAGGCTTCCTCTGGCCCCTGGGATTTGCTCTATCCTAATCCAGCAGGCAGGAGCTGCTGGCGATCAAGCCCCTCATGCAGCCTGCTGGGAGGTGGTGCACAGATGCCCCCAGCGACTCGGACTCTGGGGTGGGATGATGGAGGCACGTGTCTACAGGGGAGCCCGAGCTCTCCAGCAGCATGAAGCCCACAGTGGTAATGTGCTTGACGACACACCCTTTGCTGCACTGGCCGCCTTCCCTTCCCCGCTCCTGTACCGGCTTTTCCTGGGGTCACCTCCAAATAAACCATGTGCACTGGAATCTTGGTCTCAGGCTTGGCTTCTGAACCCCAAACTATGTAGGGATTGTACCAAAACCCTTAAAACATCTGAGGCCATTCAGAGGGTAGCCTTGACCCATGTCCCCAGCACGCCCCCCTCCCTGCAGCCCCCTCACAGTTCTCACCAACCCCAAACCACACTGCTCTCCATTCCTCTGAGCCTCTGCATGCGCAGCTCCCCCTAAGCATCCCTCCACCTCTTCCTCACCAGGGAGGTCCTACTCATCTTCACCTGGCTCAAGCCTCGTTCCAACACCCCTACGACGCAACACCTTCCCAGGCGCCCGCAACTCCACACGGACTCCTTCCGAAGCACTCAGCACACAGCGAGGAAAGTCCTGCTCCTAGCACTCCTCTTCTGGACCAGGACCCTCAAAGCTGCTAACCGTCCCTGTCCCCAGCACCTGGCAGAGCGTCCGGCACAGAAGAGGCGCCCAAGACGGTAGGCTCAACGGAAAATTGAACAAATGGCAGCTACTGAATTGGTCCCAAAGCCAGCACGTTTGGTACCTTCTCCTCCGCACGGCCCTGACTTTCTACTTCACTTAAAAGAAGCTTGTCTTTTATTAGTGAGCTACGTCAAACCCTGGTTGGAAAGAGGCAGGGTACAAACAAATGAGTCACACTGTGACTGATTCACAGTTCTCTCCCGAGCACACGTTCCGGGGACCAGACGCGAGATCCCTTCCCGAATGACCGTCTCAGAGGCTGGGCGGGAGCCCTCCCCGCTCCCACCCGCCATACCTTGCTCTCCTTTAAGCGGTCCTCCTCCTGGGTGGCTGGGATGATTTTCAGGGTGATGGATCCCTGCGAGTGGGCCTGAAGGGAGAGAGGGCACAGGTTTACCACCTTCCAGGCCTAACCTTCCATGAGCTCACGTCTCACTTCCCAGCTCTGAAAACTCACGTTCAGAAGGACAGTCAGACGCACTGCCTCCCCTGTGGCCCACCCTTCTACCGTGGCGCTGGCTTGACTTAACTAAAGCAAAACTCAGAAACCAAGTATTTGCATTTTCATGGGACAAAGAGACAGAAGATTTTAAATGAGAACCTGAGGACAATGCAGGCACTGAATTCCAATGTGCCAGCCCTCCTGACGAGGGGTGCCCCGACGGCTGCCCTTCTCCCTTTTCTCTAGGGTTATTTTATTTGTTTTTATTTATTTTTACTATTTTTTTTTTGAGGAAGATTAGCCCTGAGCTAACCAGTGCCAATCCTCCTCTTTTTGCTGAGGAAGCCCGGCCCCAAGCCAACATCATGCCCATCTTCCTCCACCCTACATG
Organism: Equus przewalskii; assembly: GCF_037783145.1. Lineage (NCBI taxonomy): Eukaryota > Metazoa > Chordata > Mammalia > Perissodactyla > Equidae > Equus > Equus przewalskii. The sequence goes on along the minus strand of NC_091840.1, from coordinate 19,599,812 downwards.
TGGGACGCCTACCACAGCATGGCGTGCCAAGCAGTGCCATGTCCGCACCCGGGATACGAACCAGCAAACCCCGGGCCGCCGAGAAGCAGAACGTGAGAACCTAACCACTGCACCACGGGGCTGGCCCCTCTAGGGTTATTTTAATAACCTAGCTCCGCTTCCTTTCCCTCCTTCCTGCCTGATTTGGGGCTGGTGCCCAATCAGAACTTCCCTCTTTGCTTCCATCTTCCCCAGCCGGCTATGCGATCTCAGGCTGCTTCTACCTTGCCAGGGGTTCCCCTTGCCTCTCCTGGATAGAGGCTCTGCACCCCCATGTGGGGGGCCCACGAGGAAGGATGCTGTCAGTCCATGAAATCATCTCACCCCATGGTCTCCCCGGCCCTGCATCGCTCTGCAACACAAGGCACTCAGTGCCCAGAACCAGGGAAAGGGCCGTGGGGGCAGGGAGACCGGAGGGCCTGCCTGCCACCAGCGCCCCCTACAGAGGGGGCCTTAAAGAGAGGGCCTCCTCTCTTCAGATCATCCTAGTCCTGCTCCCCAAACCATGAGAAGTTAGCAAAGAATGTCACACTGCGGGAGGATGCCCGAGGATAAAGAGGACAAAGCTGTGATCGGGGCTTTTCACAATTTTGGTTTCGACTTGAACCCCCAGAATGGACTCAGGTCGCTCTCGTCCCAGCATTTAATACTCTAAAATCCCCTTACAGTTGTGAAGTGCTGCGTCCTTTCCCAGATGTTTTCATCCTAAGGATAAGCACACATTGGTTGAGAAACCATCTGTATGCCAACTTCACAGGAAAGGAAACTGCAACTCAGAAGGACGTGATGACTCGTCCAAGGCTGCACACTAGAAAGTGATTCAAACCCAGGACCAGCTGACCCCAGAGCCCTTGCTCTCGGTCCTCCCTGTGCTCAGCTTTGTACTCCACATTCCTCAGTCCTTTGGAAGAGGGGACTCTTTTGGGGGGCCCTCCCAGTAGGGTCATTGGGCAAGGGGGCTGGGGGAGGGGGTGGCTGTGCTGCAGAGAAGGTTGGAGAGAGGCTGGTGGTCTGCATGCTCCACTCCTCCTGGCCCTCACCCCGCAGCCCAGGCACACTGTAAGGCTGCTTTGCCTGAGGCCTCCCCATGAAAACAAGAAGACTGAGCCAGATCTGTCCTGGCTCCAGGAAGCACCCTGCTTTGTGTCTCCAAAAAACACTCCCAGCACACGTGCAGCACGGACCAGAATCTGGCTGATCTCGTCGGGCCGCTTGTGCAGGACGGCAATCCCGTTCACTTCTCGGAGCTCGTCTCCAACATGGACCAGGCCTAGGAGACAGAGGGGCTGACCGTCAGCACAAGAAGGGGGCCTCAGCCCCCAGAACTTGAGCTCTGGGCACTGCGGGGCCCGCCTGAGGAACCTGCTGCAGGGCAGACTCAAGGTTTAAAAACGGTGAGTGGGACTGTGATGAAGTGAGGCCCTACTGCACACTGGGTGCCTCCCTCAGCATCACAGCCTCACAACCACCCGGTGAAACCCCCAATTTACAACTTGGCAGCTGAGATCCAGAAAAATTATGCAGCTTGCCCACGGCCACACTGCTAAGGAATAATGGAACCAGTGTTCAAACAGTTCTTTTGACATAGAAAGCTGGTGCTCTTTCTGCTATGACCTATGCATGGTAAAAATATCATTAACTCCTCACTTTCGTGGGTTTACAGACATACTCCAAGAACATCTTTCTCAAATCTTAACAAGGAAATGAACGGCATCAGGGAGGATGTCGTCAAAAGTGTTACACCCATCTGTCCGCTGGCTTTAACGACAAGTGTCTCCGTATATTAGCCCCTATTTGTTACTCAAAGTGGACACTGGCCCAGCAGCATCAACGCCACCGAAGAGGTGGTTAGGAGTACAGAATCTTGGGCACACCCAAGACCTGCTGACTCAGAATCTGCATTTTAACAAGATGCCCGGGGTGTTCATGTGCTTGTTAATGTTTGAGAGGCACTGGTCTAGGATGGTCACAACGAGAATTCCCCAGACTTTTGGGGCAACACTCCCCGACCTCAGGAGGTTTGTCTCCCAACTTAGTAGCTCTTCCACACACTAATGATTCTCAATCCATTTTCCACCCAAACAAATCTGGGACAGAAACATCCACCTCGGTAACAGCAGCAACGGGCTGTTGGGCAAGGGTGTCCCTGCCCCAGTTAGGAATTCCCCGCCAAGCCCATGCTGTATGCTTCACTACCTCAGTCCTCGGGCTTAGCCAACACATGAGCCCTTCTGATCACCCCCAAAGTACTCCACACCTGAGATATTTTCAAACAATTAAAATTTCTGCTGTGCTTGGGAAGAAGAGAATTCCAGCTCCACTCCCAGAAAGCAAAGCATATCCTAAACAGAAGACCAGACAGGAAGAGGAAAGGAGTCCTGCGGCCAAAGGGAAAGGCTGGGGAATGATGGCCACCATCTCGGCCAGGCCGGCATTGATGCCACTCACCACTCCGGTCTGCTGCACCTCCTCGCATGATCCTGGCCACCACAACAGCCCCTGAGTGCTCATCCCGCCGGATGGTGGCCCCCTGCATGGGAGACAGAGCGCGTAGCCTCCTAAGAAGCAGCCCCAAACCTCAGCCTCTGACTCTCTGGACCCAAAAGAGCTTCCTCCGTCCCTCCCTCCGCCACCCTAGAGGACACATCAGAGGGGACCTTTCCAATGCTGAGAATGAAATAAAACTGACACCTTGCATTAGTACAGTACAGCACTCTACAGTTTACACAAAGCACAACAGCACTGTGAGAATCTCATTAGGGGTGAGGGACCGGGGCCCAGAGAAGACAAGCATCGAGGTCACCCCACTGGTGAGGAATAAAGCTTTTTGTGATGCCCAAGCCAGTGCTTTCTCTGTCTGATCACTGTCCTTGCTACTTGCAAAGACATTTAATAAAGAGGAGAATATGTGCCAGCACATTTTCAACCCGCCTCCAACCGATCACAGGTTTCTGGGCCTCCTGCTGTTGCCGAGTGGAACCAATTACGCCCCAGCCAGAGCTTCAGGACCAGCACTTGGCCCATGAAGCTCAGCAGAGATGATGTCTAGGATGAGAAAGGCACTAATGAGCCCTCGATTGTGTGCACCGCGTTGCTGGACTGCGGCGAGGCAGGGCAGCGGGCAGGTGGAGAGCTAAACTCTGGAGGCAGATGGCCCTGGGTTTGAATCCACCCTGCCATTTACTAAAAGCATGTGGCCTTAGCAAGGACGCCCCTTATCTTCTCGGAGTCTGTTTCCTCTGCGGGGTGGGACAGCATTTAACTCACGGGGTTGTTGCAAGGATTACATGAGGTAATGCATGCAAGGTACTTAGCACACAGTAAGCGCTCAACAAATGCCAACCATTTTATTATTCGCTGTAACTGCAAACACATTGGCACACTTATAATTCACTTCATTCATGTCACCTATTTGAAGTCCAGTCATGCGTCGCTTAATGATGGGGATGCAGTCTGAGAAATGCACCGTCAGGTCATTTCGTCGTTGTGTGAATATCATAGAGTGCACTTACACAAACCTAGATGGTAGAGCCTACTGCACAACTAGGCTACGGGTACCAATCGTATGGGAGTGTTGTCATTGACCAAAACATTGTTATGCAGTGCATGACTGTACATAAGATAAGTATTGCTGGAAAGAGAGGCCTTCAGCTAAGAACCCCGTGGCTTCTTGCCTGCTAGACCTTCGAACTTTCTAGCATCCCTGTCCATCCTTTGCTCCTTTCCTCCATCTCGGCAGATGGGTTCCTCCCATCTAGGCTGGTCCCTCTAACCCCGCCCTCCCTCTCCCACAATCTCAATGGCCCCTCTCTACTGGCTCCTTCTCCTGGTCCTAAAAATATTATCAAGTCTTTCCCATCAGTAAAAAGCCTGCAGGCCCCACCCGCCAGCAGCCAGTCTTGGCTCCCTTGGAGCAAACTTCTCAGAAGAAGAAGTGTGTGTCTGGTCTCTCTGCTCCCTGTCCTCTGAGTCACTCACCTCCCACAACCTCAAACACACCAGCAAAAGCACTGCCGACCCGCCAGCTGCCAGCTCCATCGCCACCCTCAGCCTTCTCTCCTCTGATCTCCCTCCTGTCTGATTCTGGGGCTCGCCCTCCCTCTGGAATTCTCCCTTAGCCTGGGCCCTGGTGACACCTCTCCCAGTTCTCAATGACAATTCATCTCCTTTGCTGAGTCCTTCTCTATCTGCCTTTTAAATGTTGATGAAAGGGCCAGAGTCTCACCCCTGCCCTCTTCTTGTCTCATGCTGTATACTCCTTCCCCAGGTGGCCTCAACCTCTCAGGCGTGCTTTGAACCCCTCCTGGATGCTGGCGGCTGCCACGTCTCTATCTCTGGACACATAAGCCTTCCACCCCCTGTGCATCTCCACCTGGCCGTCACACAGGTCCCTTGAATTCCATAGGCCCTAAGCTCCTCCTTATTCTCCCTCTTGAATGATGGCCCCAGCGTCGACCAGTCATCCCAGCTGGACACCTGGGCATTATCCTAGGTGCCCCTCGAGACTGCTGCCCAAACTGGGGCAGTCATAAAGTGACATTAATTTTACTTCTGAAATACTTCTTGGATTTCTCTTCCCTGTTCCACAGGCCTGGGTCAAGCCCTGTTTCTGAGCCTCAGGATCTGGCCCCCACCTTCCAATCAGTCCTCTGCTCTGGCCTCATCCTCCAGGCCACTTTCTACTCGGTAGCCAGGGTGATCTTTCTAAGCTGCAAGTCTAGTCACGTTATTTCTTACTTAAAACCTTCCCATGGCTCCCCACTGCCTTTGGGATCAAGCTCAGCAACTGTGTATGGACAATCAGGTTCTTTATCACCTCCTCTGGTCTGGCCTCCCCTCCTTCCCTCAGCCTTGCACCATGTGCACCCCAGGCTGCTCAGAGCTCCTGGAAACACCATGCCGGTTACCTTCCCATGGCTCTGCCCATGCAGTCCTACCCTGTGGGAGGCCCTTCCTCTCCCTTTTCCTCCTGGAAAACTCCTGTTCCATTGTTGGAATTCAGCGTGGGCATCATCCCTTCTAGGAAACCCCTGGCCACTCCCTCCTGTAAACTCCCAGAGGGCAAGGACTAAGTCTGAACCATCTCTGAACTGCCGGCATCCAACACCGTGCCTGGCACACAGCAGGGCTCATGTTTGCTGAGCCGATGGGCGACGGCCCCATTTTGAAGGTAGAGAAATAGAGGCAGAGGAAGGATCCCGTCTGTCTGCAGACACGGTTCATCAGAGGCCATCTGGTGAAAGGGGAAGTGAAGAGAGCCAGCTGTGGCACTATCTAGGGCAAGCACTCGATTCTCTGGCTTCCACTGCTTCCCTCTATCTCATAAACAACTCTGTCCCTTCGCTCCGTAAATCAATGCTGAACCAGGACCAAAATGATAGCAATCTGTCATCTGGGGAGAAGAATGGCTGCTGCCCTGTGCTTCCTCAGTATTCAGGGCAGAGACTGGCAAGCTTTTTCTATCAACAGCCAAATGTAAATATTTTAGGCTTTGTGAGCCACACGGTCTCCATCACAACTACTTAACTCTGTCGTTGCGATGTAAAGGCAGCCACAGACGATACGTAAATGAACGGAATGGCCAGGCGCCAATAAAACTTTATTTACAACAACTGGCAGTGGGCCGGGTTAGCCCTTGGACTGTAGTTTGCCAACCTCTGGTTCAGAGCATGATGATCAAGCTGCCATATACAGCTGTGCAGGTTGTCTACTGCACAAAGGAGCTTGGCCACGGTTGAGGCCACTAGTGGCAGCCCTGACAAAGCTGCCACCACTCACTCCAAAGTCTTCAGGAGGGTCCCTTCCCACTTTTCTAGGTGGGTGGGGGTGGGATACAGGAAGAGGGTGGAGAGGGTGGGGAAGAGAGGTGGATGCCACATACCAGGGGTTCCTTGTTCTTCACCAAACGAACAATCTTCACTGATTCTTCCTCAAAATCCTCTTCAATATTATCAGGCAGAGGGGGGAGAACAGGGTCGAAATTCTTCTGGGCCACCGTGTCGTGTACCATGAGCATGGCCTGTCAGGAAAGCAAGAGAAAAGCAGGGCTGACCCCAGAGCTCACACGGGTCAGGGGTCTGGGCTGCACAGTGGTTGGGGGGTCTCGGATCTCATGCCGGAGAGACAACCAGCCAGACGCTGGCGCCGAGGTCGCCTCCCTCAGGAGTCTCCTCTCCTCAGCCTCCCGACCGAGGGCTCTCTCCTGCCCCCATGCCAGGAGGCACGAGATGCGTGGGTGGGCAGGGACTCGGCGTGACTACCCTGAGGTGGGGGGTAGACAGCAGCTGGAGCAGCTCCCTCTCATCGCTGTGCGCGGAGGCGGCCTGCAACTCCTCCATCACCTGTGGGGAAGGAGACACAAGGTCGCAGACGGCTGCTGCGAGCCTGCACCCCGGGCCTCAGACCCAAGGGCCCTCCCAGCAACCGCCACAGCACCCGGGGCGCCTCGGACCCTCAGCCTCCCCAGGACCGACACCCCCAGGGAAATCCTGCCAGGGGTCAGAAGAGCATGCAGCTCTGCGGGGTAATCCTAACGCGGGCTGACCTAGTTAGCCATGACTGGGCCCTATTCGCCCATGTGGACCTTCTCACGGAACTCTCACGATGAACTCAGTGTAGCTCATACTCGTTATTTTGCCACTTCACAGGTGAGAATTAAATGAGAGAGATTAAATATCGTGTCCAAGGTCGAAAAGCTTGTAAGTGGCACAGCCAGGATTTGAACCTGGGCTTATCTGGCTCTACTGTCTGTGCCCTCACCACTACCCTATTTTATAGATGAGGAAAGTCGGCCTCAGAGAGGTTGAGTGATCTGTTTAAGGTCACAGAGCTAGTAGTAGAGGTGGTGCTGAGCCTGGGAGCCCGGCAACCCACTGTGCCCCTAATACATTCCATACTGGAGAAAGGCACGGAGACCTGCCCCCACAGGCTGCCCCATCCTCGCCAGGCCATCTCCTGCGTCAGGTGAGTTTATTCAGGAGCTGGCTTTAGTAGCCAATCAGGACAGCTTTTCCCAAACCAGGCAACACAAAGGACAGGTCCACAAGACACCAAGAAGCATTCTTTTAAAAAACGAGAAGCCAGGGGCCGGCCCCGTGGCCAAGTGATTAAGTTCACGCACTCCGCTTTGGCAGCCCAGGGTTTCGCTGGTTCGGATCCTGGGCGCGGACCTAGCACCACTCATCAAGCCATGCTGAGGTGGCGTCCCACATGCCACAACCAGAAGGACCTACAACTAGAATATACAACCATGTACTGGGGGGCTTTGGGGAAAAGAAGAAAACAAAAACAAGAAGCCTGCGCCAGTAAGTGGGGACGCACTGCCAAGTCCCTTGACCCCAGGACTTCACATTGGGCCTCCCCAAAGCACAGATGCAAGGTGCTCATCTGACCTATTCACGTCACCAGTCCTCGACAGTTTGGGAACTGCTGATCTGACCAAAACGCTCTCACTTCACAGCTGGGAAACAGAATCTCTCGGGAACACAGAGTAAGTGGGCGTCATCATGTCACCATGGCCTCCGGCCCAGCCCTGGGCTCTCGAGTTCCTCCCTGCCTGTTAGCAGGCCCAGGGAGGAGGAGAAGGGAAGGAAACGCCTCTTCATCTTTGGGCTCTCAAGTCCTGATGTCCCCTAGGCTAAGAAACGGTGACAAGTCAAGACGAAGGAGCTCTACGGGGGGGGCTGACACGGTAAGGAAAACCCTGGGGCTTACATCCTCCGCGAGGGCCACAGCGCTGTGCAGAACGGGGGTTGGACTTTGCGTCTCGTAATAGCGAAGCTTCTCGTGAATCTGCAAAGACAGCGGATTTCAGGCTGGGGCCTCCCAGGCCAGCTGCCCAGATTTACCCTGGACACCACACAACCCACCCACGGCTGTGAGGATGCCTAAGGCTGCAGCCTGGGGCCCTAACGGGTCAGCATCAGAGAGAGCCCTGCATAGCGGGCTAGTGAAACCTTGCTGGGGCAGCCGGATGGCCAGGATGACCCCAAGTCAGCTAGGAAGCCCTCTGGACACCCTCACCAGGTGGATGAACCAGAGTTGTTACCTTCATTAGGTAACTGAGACTTTTTTCACTGAAAACATCCCTCAGGAAGCCCATCTCTTCCTTGTGGTTAGAGTCAGGTCTGAGCTGAGAGGTCAGCAGCGCCAGGGTCTCATGCAAACCTGAGGACAGTGTGACAACAACAAAGTACAGCAAATGCAATGGGGGACCCCGAGTGGACCCCCAAACAACGCTTCAGCCCTGCCATGTGGACATTCTCTGCCTAGGCTCTCATTCCCAGGGCCTGGAGGCAGGGCAGCTCCTGTGAGCCAAGGCTGGCAGCAGCCTGCTTTCCTTCCAGTCCCGGCCTGCTGGCAGGCTGTCTTCAGGGCTATGGCGGGCCCAGCCAGGGGAGGCGCTCACCGGAGTCCTCGGACAGCACCGGCATGTCTGTGCTGGTCAGATCCCAAGTCTGCCTGTGGATTCTGGGAGAAAGGGGGTGGGAGAATGAAGCTCCATCAAGCATATTCATTTAACAAACAGTGATTACACACGTACTGTGTCTGTCCGTGACCACTCTGGGGACAGAGGCAACGGAAACAATTAATTCTCTGCTCACTTTTTTCACAGAGGAAGGAAAGAAAACTAAGATTTTCGGAGTGCTCCCAAGGTGCCAAGCATTGTGCTGGGTGATTTCATACGACATTCTTCTTAGTCTGCCCAAAGCTCTGAGGAATGGGTACTAATATTCCCATTTTACTGATGAAGAAACAGAGGCCTGGAGGAGTTCAGTAACTTTGGGGTCAGCATCCATACTCGGTGGCTCTTCCAGGCTGGTCTCAGAGGTGGGAAGTGGCCCCTGCCTGACAGTGGGTGCTGTCCCCCACAGCATCGCCCCTCCCCTGTTACCTTCTAAGAGGCCTCTCTGAAGTCCCTTGCCTGTGACACTTTCAACAAGTACCTGGCTGGGCCTCAAGCTCCCTCCTTCCCCACCAGCCCCAAGCCCCAACCTGAAGGGAGCGAGCATAGGGAGAGAGGAGGAGGAGAAACGAGAGTCTCCGATGCGGGAGGAGGGAGCCCTGTCTCAGCAGGCCCCTCAACGTGCTCTGCAGCACGTGGACCTCAAAAAGTCCTCCTCCAGAGGGGACAAGGAGAGTAATGATTCATTCATTCCGCAAACAAGGAGCCAGCCCCACTGCGCCCGAGCACCGGTGCCACCAAGATGCATAAATAAGAATCGTACCGGCTCTCCAGCCACCGCCCCCCCTCTACGCCGGACTCACCCTCTGGCTTCTTCTAGCTGTGCCCACCGCTCCCCCCCACCCTCGAGCGGCCAGGCACAGACTCCAGCTCGCCTTCGGAAGGAAGGAACCTGTGGGACGAACAAGGAGCGCGGATGGGAAAAGGACAGACGAAACCGGGGGGGACGCACGGGGCTGCCTCGGAGGATGCCGAGCGGCGGGAAAGGAGCTGGGCGCTCCCGGGGGAGGCGGGTGCGCGGAGGAAGGCTGGGGGCCGAGGGGCGGGGACTGATCCCCCTCCCCCGGGGGGCTCAGTGGGCCGCGAGGCTGCGGTGTGCACGAGGGGCGGTCTCGGCCCATCCTCCCCGCCCCGCCGGGCCCCACCCGCCGCGGCCCCCGTCCCTTGTCTGTTCCCCGCGCGGGCTCCTACCTGGGCGCGCCGGGATCGCGGCTCTCCGACCCGGAGCCGCGCGGGTGCCCGGGGCCTCGGCCGCCGCTGGCTCCGCCCTCCCGGCCCCTCCCTGCCGCGGCCGCGCCGGGCGGGGGTGGCTGAGCCCGAGGAGGCGAGGCGCGGGGAGGGGTAGGGGGAGGGAGAGGAGGAGGGGAAGGGGAGGGGGAGGGGAGGGGGAGGGGAGGGGGAAGGGGAGGGGAGGGGAGGGGGAAGGGGAGGGGGCGAGGGACGGGGCGCGGGAAGGGGAGGAGGAGGAGCTGAGGGAGCCCGCGGCGTCTGGCACCGCCAGTCCTCTGCTGGCCCGGGCTCCGCTCTCCTGCGTGGTACCCCCTCCTCAGTGTCCTCCCACCCGAGCCCTGAGCAGCCCCCTGCTTGTGTCCCGTCACCCGGACTCAACCAGTCTTCTCTTCTGTCCCCACCGCCCCCGCATAAGCTTCCCCCCCCCCCCCAGCGTGCTGCGAAGTGAACACTTGCTTAACATATAATTCGATTTTGCAAACGTTTATTGAGCGCCCTCCAAGTCCCAGCCACTGTGCCAGGGGGTGGGGGTTCAAAGACGACCAAGACAGAGCTGCTGGATTTGAGGGCCTCGCAGGCCGGGGCGGAGGATCGGCCAGACGCGAGGGCCACTCGCCGTAACAATGCAACGTGCTGGGAAAGATTTATCGGTGCGCGGTGCCGGGGCCGCGGAGAGGGAGGGGAAGTCGAGCTGGGGAGACTGCGAGGCTCGAGTCGGCCCCTGTGCAGGGGGTGGGGCTGCGGGGGGAAAGCGGCTCGTGTGCAGGGCTTCACCCGGGGGACCAGCTCTGAAATGGCCGTGACGATCACTGACTTTTATTGTGCTTTCTCAGATAACTCCTCAGATCACTTCCCATCACATTAGCTCCTGAGAGAGAGACCATTACGATCCGTGCTCTGTAACTGCCGTGCTCTGTAACTGAGGAAATTGAGGCTCAGGAGTGGAAGGACGGATGTGGAGGAGAGGGCAGGAGCTGCCGGGTGAGTGAGCAGGTGGTTGTGGGTATTAGAGGCTGAGGAGTGGGCGAGTGAGTCCCCTCCCCTCTCCTCCAGCAGCAAAGAACATGAAGCACACGTCGGGAGCAGGGGACCCCGAGATTAAGTCTGGGAGCAAGTCTTGCATGTCGAGGAGAGATTTTGGTCAACAGACCCGTAGCCTGCAATGCTGGGGAGGCTGTCAGGAGCAGAGGATCATGATGACACTTCCCTCCTTTCTCAATGTTATCTCCACCAGTGCTTCTAAAATGTAAGGTGCCTATGCAGCCCCTGGGGCTGTGTAGGGCTGGAGTGGCTCCAGACTCCCATTTCTGACAAGCTCCCAGGTGATGCGAGGCCCCTTATCTTGGGACCTCACTTTGAATAGAGAGAGACTACATGAGACACATTCTTACCTGGGGTGCTCAGTGTTAGAGAGCTATCAAGAGCGTCCGAAACAGGGTCAAATGGTTTTTGACAAGGACACCAACAAATGGTACAGAAACAACCAGACGTGTGTATGTGTGTGGTGGGGAGGGACTCACTCCCTCCCTCACGCCACATACAAAGTTCAATTTAAGAGGGACCAGGGCCTAAACATAAACTAAATTGATAGAGCTTCTAGAAGAAAACATAGGAGAATATCTTCTCAATCTTTTGGTTTGCAAAGTTCCCTTAGAAAAGACAAACAGTATAGACCCTAAAAAATGTCGATAAATGGACTTCATCAAAATTTAAAACTTCTGGGGCTGGCCCCATGGCACAGTGTTTAAGTTCACACACTCCACTTTAGCAGCACAGAGTTCTCAGGTTTGAACCCCAGGGGCAGTCCTGGGCATGGACCTGCACAGCACTCGACAAGCCATGCTGTGGCAGTGTCCCACATATAAATCAGAGGAAGACTGGTACAGATGTTGGCTCAACAACAATCTTCCTCAAGCAAAAAGAGGAAGATTGGCAAGAAATGTTAGCTCAGGGCCAATCTTCCTCACCAAAAAAAAAAAAAAAAGTTTTCAGTAATAAATGTGATTTTAAAAAAAATTTTTTTAACTTCTGTTCACCAGAATACACTATCAAGAAAATGAATACAGAGGCTGGTCCAGTGGCACAGCGGTTAAGTTTGCACGTTCTGCTTCAGCAGCCCAGGGTTCACTGGTTCGGATCCCAGGTGCAGACCTATGCACCACTTGTCAAGCCATGCTGTGGCAGGTGTCCCACATATAAAGTAGAAGAACATGGACATGGATGTTAGCTCAGGGCCAGTCTTCCTCAGCAAAAAGAGGAGGATTGGCAGCAGATGTTAGCTCAGGGCTAATCTTCCTCAAAAAAAAAAAAGAAAAGAAAGAAAAAGAAATAGGCAAGCCACAGACTGAGAGGAAATATTCATAACAGATATATCTGACAAAAAAATTTACATCTGGAATAAAGAACTCCTGCAACTCAATAATAAAAAGACAAACAACCCAGCCAAAAAACAGGCAAAAGACGTGAACACACACTTCACAAGAGAAGATACATAAAATAAGCATATGAGAAAGTGCTCATCCAATATCATTTTTCATCAGGGAAATGGAAATTAAAGCCACAAGCAGGTATCCGTATGCCTGCACAGAGGGTTAGAGCAAAGAGGACTGAGGACACCAGGCTGGGTGAGGATGCGGAGCAGCTGGAGCTCTCAGACCGCGCTGTGAGGATAACAGGGTACAACCACTGTAGAAAACTGTTTGGTGGCTTCTTTAAAAAGTCAAACATAGGGGCTGGCCCCGTGGCCGAGTGGTTAAGTTCTCGCGCTCCGCTGCAGGCGGCCCAGTGTTTCGTCGGTTCGAATCCTGGGCGCGGACATGGCACTGCTCGTCAGACCACGCTGAGGCAGCGTCCCACATGCCACAACTAGAGGAACCCACAACGGAGAATACACAACTATGTACCGGGGGGCTTTGGGGAGAAAAAGGAAAAAATAAAATCTTTAAAAAAAAAAAGTCAAACATACATCTACCCTGTGATCCAGCAACTCTGCTCCTAGGTATTTATCTGGGAGAAATAAAATCATCTGCCCATAACACAGGTACGACAATATTCAATGCATCTTTAATTCATAATAGCCAAAACCAGAAAACAATCCAGATGTCCATCAACAAGTGAATGGATAAATAAATTGTGGTATAGCCGTACAGTGGGATATTTACTAATCAGCAGAAAGAAACAAACTACTATTCAAAGATTATCCCCATCAGGCAACAACATGGGTAATGTCGGAATATAGCATACCGAGTGAAAGAAGGCAGACACGAAAAGCACATACTGTATGATTCCAGGGGTGTTGTGATCTTGATGCTGTCACTGTACTCAGAGGCCTTGACTTGGCTGGTCCAGAAATCCAGTTTATTATTATTATACAAATTACCTAAATGACTACAGAAGATAGAGAAATATTAATGGATCAATTTCAATAGAGTTGTCAAAGACTTGCTCCTTTCAAAACCCCAGATAGTTCCACAGAATTCTACCAGACACTCAAGGAACAGATCGCTTTAACTCTTCTAGAATATAGAAATAGAAGGAAAGCTTCAAGATTCTTTTATGTAGCAAACATAGCATTGATACTAAAACCTGTCAAAGAGAGCCAAAACTAAAAACAAACCCTACAAATGTCACACTTATGAAAAAATCCTAAAAACTCTATTAGCTGACAATTTCACCAGAACACCAAAAGAATAATCCACTATGATAAAGTAGAGTATATTCTTAAAATGGTTTAATATTTGGAAATCGATTACTCTAAAAAATCTATTACTATAAAAAGTGGAAAATTCATATGACTATCTCCATAGATGCTGAAAAGGCATCCATACATGATTTTTTTAAATATCTTTCAAAAATGAAGGTGAATAAAAGGTTAAACATAAAGTTACCACGTGATCCAGCAACTCCACTCCTAGATACACACCCGAGAGAAATGAAAATGAAAGTGCGAGAACTTGCACAAGAATGTGCAAGCAGTATTACTCAGAATAGCCAAAAAGTGGGAAAAATCCAAATGCCCATCAATTGATAAGTGGATAAGTCGATTGGGATATAACCACACAGCGGAATATTGTTTAGCAATTGAAAGGGAGAAGTACTGACGCATGTGTCAACGCGGAAGACCCTCGCAACATCCTGTCCACTGAGAGAAGTCAGTCGCAAAAGACCACGTACCACGTAGTGTATGATTCCATTGTTATGAAAAACCCAGAACAGGCAAATCTACAGAGACAGAAAGATTACTGGTTGCCTAGGCTCGGGGCATGGACGTGGGGGGTCACTGATGATGGGTACCTTTCTTTTTAAGGTGATGAAAATGTTCTAAAATTAGATTATGGCAGTGGTCTTACAACTCCGTGTGTATACTAGAAACCACTGAAGTGCACACTTTTAATGGATGAATTTTATGGTATGGAAATTATATCTCAATAAAGCTGCTTTTGTAAAAGGTAAACGGTCTAAATCCTCCAATTAAAAGACGGAAATTGTCAGACGGGGTTAAAAAAGCAAGACTGAACTATGTGCTAGCTAGAAGAAACTCACTTTAAACATAAAGACACAGATATGTTAAAGGAAAAGGAACGAAGAAATATTTCCCATGGAAATACTGATTAAGAAAGCTGAAGTGACTAATATTAGGCAAAGTAGACCTCGAAATAAGAAATATTACCAGGGATAAGGGGAGATATTCATAATGGTAAGGGATCAATTGATCAAGAAGACATATCAACTGTAAATGAGCTTGAATGTAATTATCCAACCTCAGGGGCCTCCCGTCACCAGAGTCATTTAACGTCCCTCTGGGCCTGTTGGTCAATGTGAGTAGAGGAGAAAAAGAAATGACAGGCGTAGACACTAGAAAGAAGGAGGCAGCCCAGGTGATACACGGTGTACCTAGAAACGCCAAAGAATTGGCTAAAAATAGCAATGATGAGAAAATTAAATAAGATGGCAAAGTACACAATTGATATTAAAAAGTCAATGACTTTCCTATGAATCAAAATAAATAATTATAAGGAAAGAAAAAATGCCAACCAAAGCATTAAATACCAAGTTATAAACTTAAGAGGAAAAGAGAAGGATCTTTCGATATGTGGGGAAAAAAACCTTTAAAAGTCTAGTAAAGGACATGTACAACAAGCTATAACTCAAATAGGTAAGGACAAAGATAGTTCAATGCTGTAAATATGTCAATTCACTTTAAAATAATCTCCAAACCCAATGTAATGCCAATTAAAATATAAAAAGGATTTTCAGAGGGAACTTATTAATGCTACTAAAATTTATCAGGAAAAATGAGCATTGGTGAATATCAGAAAAATTCTGAACAGGAAGAGCTATGGGACCAGGTGGGGTGGGTGGCGGGCAGCGCTAGCCCTATCAGATCCGAAACACTTCTGATGTGAAAACAATTTTTTAAAGTTTAGCACTGAAGAAACCATCAACAGCTAGACAAATAGAACAGAAGAGAAAGTACAGAAATAGTCCTCATGTATATGGTAATTTAACTTTTTAGAAAGATGACATTATAAATAAGTGGGTGAGAGGAATTACTAAAAAAAAATAGTGTGGGGACAACTAGCTACTCTTTATGCAAAAGGACAAAAAGGAACCTGGATCCCTACCTCACTCCTCATACCAAAATACTTTGCCAGTGGATTTATTTTTATAATCTTGGAGTGAGGGAAGGCCTTTCTAAGCGAAATCCAAACCCAGTTTATAAAGAAAAAGATAGAAGGGCTGGCCTGAGGCATGGTGGTTAAGTTCAGTGCGCTCTGCTTCGGCAGCCCAAGGTTGCGGGTTCAGATCCCGGGTGTGGACCTACGCCACTTATCACCCATGCTGTGGAGGCGTCCCACATACAAAATAGAGGAAGATTGGCACAAATGTTAGCTCAGGGCTAATCTTCCTCAGGAAAAAAAAAAAGACAGATATGTCACTAAAATGTAAACATTTTTATAGACAAAAATATTGTAACATGATATATCATATGCAAGATATGCAATCAACAGTTACATCCCTTAATTTAAAAAAGTAAACACAAATCAATAAGATTTAAAAAAAAGAAAAATGGTCAAAGAAAATAGCTGCTACAAAAGAAATACATACAGCCAATAAACACACAAAAAGATGCACAACCTCATTCGTAATCAAAGAATTCTAAACCAAAATAAAAAGTGACGTCTCTTTTCACCTATTAAGACAAAAATGTTCAAGTGTGTTGACATCTAGTACTGTCAAGGATGTAGGGAAATAAACATGTTTACACAGTTGGAAGGAGTGTTATCTGGTGCAAACTTTCTGGAAGACGATTTAGCATTATTTACTAAAATGTTGATATGGACATGTCCTTCAGCCCAGAGGATACGTGGGCAAGCAGGCTGGAAGGAAAAGCAAGCAGGGAGAAATATTTGGATGAGCGAGAGTTTAGAGCTGGAGTGCGAGGGAGGGCTGGCCCCAGGACAGAGAAGGTGACTCAGAGCAGAGTTGACCAAGACAGCTGGAAGCTCAGGAAGGGGCCGCCTCACCCAGCCAGGACCCAGTCAGAATGTACCGGCCGGGGCAGCCGAGGATGAAACAGGAAGATGACTTCAATGTCAGAGGATTGAATGATCTGGGGGTCCATCTTCACCGGGACAGGAGACTATAGGAAGCACAGTCTGGAAAAGAGAGTGTCAATGATCCTCCTCGAAGAGGTGACAGAGAGAATCTGCGTCAGCCTAGAGGTCTGCACCATTTGGTTTGGCATTCAGCCCAGGCACAAACGGAGAGGGAACGGGGAATGATTCCAAGAGGAGAAATGGGCTCCCTCCCCGATGGGCTTCAAGGTGAGTCAGGAGGATCTGAGAACAGGTGGCCTCAGCCCATTTACATCTCAGTGAGAACAAGGAAAGCATTGTGACTACCTTTTTTGGAGATTTTTGATAGCTTTTCCTATTGTTCATTGTTTTTGTTACCCCATCTCAAAAAAAAAATGTGTGTGTGTGTGAAATAGAATGCGCACACGGGCAAGTGCATAAACAAGACAACTTCACAAATTGATGAAAAGTGAACGCCTGTGTAGCCACCACCGGATGAAGAAACAAACTCTGCCACCCTCAGAAGCCCGGTGTGCCCCTCGCAGATCACAGCATCTTCCCACAAAGATAACCACTGCCCTGACTTTTTCAGTGATTGCTTCTGCTTTCTGGTTTTACCATCTAAGTATGTATATTACAACACCGTACCCTCCCGTATGGTCGGTTTCAAAACTGCCTCTAAATGGAATCACACAATATGTCTTTCCAATGTCTGGATTCTTTCACTCGACATTATCTTTTTTTTTTCCTACAATTTATGCCTGTCATCTGTAATGTGTGTTGTTGATATTCTCTCCCACCCTGTGAGTGTGTCTTTTGGCTCTTCATGGTGTCTTTTGAGGAAGTTCTTAATTTTAACGCAGCCTAATTTGTCAGTCTTTTCCTCTGTGGTCTGTACTTTTTGGGTCTTGTTTAAGAACTCTTTTCCTACCCTCGGGCCGTGAAGATATGCTATATTATCTTCGAAAAGCTTTATCATTTTGCCTTTCACATTTAGTTCTATAATCCACCTAGAACTGACTTGTGTGTGTTATGGGGACAGGGATCAAGTGTCATAGTTTTTCGTTGTGGGTACCTGCGTTTCCCAACGCTACTTACTGAAAAGACACCTTCCCCCACTCCTCTAGGGAGCCAACCTCATCATCGATCGTGTCCCATGGGGCTGTACGTCCCATGCCCCAGGCCAGAGGCTTCAGCACCCTGAATATTATAAACACACATGCACACACACAAATGTATTAAAGAACACACGGTGTTTCTTCACATTCGGAACATTCTCAGCAATTATTTATTTCGTTGCTGCTTGTATCACAGCCTCTGTCTGCTCTCACTGTGGGTCTCCAGTAAAATGCATGTTCCACATTCTCACTGTTTTAACCCCCATTTCTCTCACCCTCTCTTCCCCGTTTTCCGTCCTTCGGTGTCTCTGTGTTTCCTTCTGGACAGCTTCTCCTGATACATCTTCTAGTTCACTGTTATCATTTCAGCTGTGTCTAAACTGAAACTCATCCACCAGATTCTTAATTTTAATTATCGTATTTTTTCAATTATAGAATTTTATGTTGTTCTTTTTAAAATCTGCTTTGTCATTTTTTCCTTTTTTCTTAAAGATTGGCACCTGAGCTAACAACTGTTGCCAATCTTTTTTTTTTTTCTGCTTTTTCTTCCCCAAAGCCCCCCAGTACATAGTTGCATGTTTTTAGTTTTGGGTCCTATAGTCATGGCATGTGGGACGCTGCCTCAGCGTGGCCTGATGAGCGAGCGGGGCCACGTCCATGCCCAGGATCCGAACCAACAAAACCCTTGGCCCCTGCTTTGTCATTTTTTATAATTTCCAGTTCTCTGCCAAAAATTTCAAGCTTGCCTTTTACCTCCTTGAACATAGTCAGGACAGTTGTGCGAAGGCTGTTCCCGCTCTTTGCAGTACCTGGGGTCTCCACGGCTCCGTCGGTTGTGGCTGTCTGCTCGTTCTCCTCTATGGAGTCTCGTCTCCCCACACATCTGGTTATCTTTGATTGTATCTTGAGTTGGATGTGAAAAAACAATTTTTAAAATAATTCAAGACTTAGGGTTACACTATTTTCCTCCAGAAGGAATTTTCCATTGGTATCTTTAAGGTACCTGGGGGCTAGGTGTAGGGAGGGTGCTACCAGACTAGTACCATTTTTAATTCAAGTTCAAAGCTTGACGTTTCCTGGGACACCTAAGTGACAGGAAGTTGAGTGAAAGTCCACGGTGGCCCTTCTCTCAAAGTGCAGCCCTTTGGGGTCCTAAAGGGATTAAGAAACACATACCAGGTGCCAACCCGTGGCTGAGTGGTTAAGATCCCGCGCTCCGCTTCCGCGGCCCAGGGTTTCACCGGTTCAGATCCTGGGTGCGGACATGGCACCGCTCATCAGGCCATGCTGAGGCGGTGTCCCACATGCCACAACTAAAATATACAACTATGTACCGGGGAGATTTGGGGAGAAAAAGCAGGAAAAAAAAAAAAGGAAGATTGGCAACAGTTGTTAGCTCAGGTGCCAATCTTTAAAAAAAGGAAAAGGAAACGTACATATACCAGATCCCGCCTTGGAGGGCCCCAGACTACAGGCTCGCGGCTGAACTGCTGCTTCTGAATGAGTAAGAGCTTCCCCAGGGCGAACGCACCGCGCATGCTCGGCCCACCTTTTTGGGCTTCTGCCTGCAGACCGCGGCCTGCTAATCCTTCACGCTCTTGTTAGCTCTTCACCGCTTGTTTTTTTCTTTTAAATAAACTTTATATTGTGGAATAATTTTAGATTTACAGAAAAGTTACACAAGTAGTACAGAAAGTCCCTGAATAGCCTCCCCTCTGTCTGCTTCCCCTCGCATTCACATCTTACACAACTGTGGTACATCGGTCACGACTAAGGAATTAATGTCGGTGCAGTACTGCTAACTGAACTCCAGATTTTATTAGTATTTCACTGGTTTTTCCGCTAATATCCTTTCTCTGCTCTGGGATCCGACCCAAGTTACCACACTGCATTTAGCTTTCAACGTTTTTGAGAGGATTTTAAAGTGTGTGTATTTCGTCGAGCTTCTGAGGGAGGATGGTCCTAATTACGTTGTTTTCCATGGCTGCCCTCCCTCATCATTTCGCTGTCATTCCTAGAAGTAAAAAAATCCTTAAAACAGTCAACATAAAAATCTTGAGGGGCTGGCCTTGTGGTGTAGCGATTGGGTTCGAATGCTATGCTTTGGCAGCCTGGGATTTGTGGGTTCAGATCCTGGACACAGGCCCACACACCGCTCATCCAGCCATGCTGTGGTGGCATCCTACATACAAAATAGAAGAAGATTGGCACAGATGTTAGCTCCAGGCCAATCTTCCTCACCAAAAAAAAAAAAAAAAAAAAAAAAATCTTGAAAGGAGTTTTCAGATTTGCTTCAGCGGAGGAATTTCAAAAATTGAGTTTGTAACTTGCTAGGGATGGAGGAGCTGCTGGTGGAATAGAGGATGAAATGTGTGTGAAGAAACTAAAAACTTTGCGGTGGGTTAGCTATGCCGCAGCAACAAGCCAACGATAAAGTCTCAGTGGTAAAACATCAAAGTCGGCTTGCTCCCCCCAAAGCTGCAGCAGGCTTGGTAGCTGTGGGGGCAGCTTTCTTCCAAGTGGTGATGCGGGGGCCCAGGCTCTTCCCAGCTTGTGGCTCACCCATCTTTGTTGGGGACACATCTTCCCCACTCCTGACGCTTCCTTCCGGGAGGAGGGAGCCCTCCTGGGGTACCACCCCGGTCTCTCTCCACGCCTTCATGTATTTGATGAATGGGAAGGAGAAACCAGGCGTGTGCCATCCAGCCTTCCATCCAGGCGGGTGCCTCTTCATCGCTTTCTCCTGGGAGCCGGCTCGCCTGCAGTGGGGGTGTGATCTGCACTGCCGCTCCACAGCTGGAGGGTGACAGGGACGGCCCCAGCCACACTCGGGGGAGAGGGCTGCCGTTTTCTAGCACTGCCTGTGACGACATAATCCTATAATGCACAGGATACCTGCCCCCCAACAAAGAATTATCTGGCCCCAAGTGTCACTAGTGCTGATGTTGAGAAACCCTGATCTAAGGGGAACAAAGAACCATCTTAGGTCTGTGGAAGTGACTTAGTTCAAGCAAGTCCAAACCAGAGAGAAATTGGACTGGGGTGACTAAGCGGCACCTGTCCAGCTGGCCCTTTTTTGGCCAGATTTTGTCTGTCCTGTTAACAGACCTTTCTAAACCCTACCCTGCAGCTGGGACTTAAGTTTCAACCCGTGTTTTCTTAGATGAGTGGAGTAAACAGTCTCTTTAGAGTTCTGCCCGACCCTCCCTTCTCCCTAAGGGGGTTCTCAGTCCTGGAGGTCTTTAGTAAGCATTGGAGCCTAGAGCAGCAGGGGCAGCCTTCGTCACTGCCTGCCGTGCTAGCATCTGCTGGGTTCTCTGGCTTCCTCTGGGCTCCGGTGTGGCTGTTTCTTCCTTCCCATGTCCGCTGTCCAGCCCCTCATCCCAGCCGTGGGCCTCCAGGCACAGCCAAGCCTCTCCTGGGCACACGCATGTCAGGCAGATGTGATGAGGCTGCCACAAGCCCACTGGGCCAGGAGCCTTTTGCCCCCATCCTATGTGCTCTCTCGTCCTGTGATGGCAGGGCACCTCCCACTATCCTGGACAGGAAGCGGGACACAAGTGTCCTCTCCGCGCAGATCCCCAAACCCACGGCGGCGGGGAGCTATCCATTGCCCCCACACACCCCTTGCAGTAGGACCAGGGGTCCTCAGGCCTAGCTCCCGCTGGGTTTGGGGCTCAGGGGCAGAGGGAAGGACCTCACAGTGTGCAACAAGAGGGCAGGGATGATGCATAGCAGACCCAACACCCTCTTCCTAAAAATAAAATTTTGGGGGCCTGCCCAGTGGTGTGGTGGTTAAGTTCACACACTCCACTTTGGCAGCCCGGCATTGGTTTGGATCCTGGGTGCAGACCTACACCACTCATCAAGCCACTCTGTGGCAGCATCCCACATACAAAATAAAGGATGATTGGCAACAGATTTTAGCTCAGGGCCAATCTTCCTCACAGAAAAACAAAAGTCATAATAAAATAAAATAAAATTTTTGGTAACACTTCCTTTATTCTCCTGAAATGACAATCATAAATAATATGCCTTCTCACACACTTAATTTTTAAAAATCACAATATAATGCTTGAGCTGTAATAGAGAGGAAAATAAAAGGAAAACAGCTTGCAGCCAAATACCACATATTTCAAAATGTCAGTGCTCAGACCCCGTGACACTAGAAAATCTAATGAAGTGTCAGATGCTTGCCCTGCTTATAATAAATAAGTTAGGATTTAAGAAAAGTAAGAAGATCAGAAATTATTCTGTAAAAGGACAAAAAAAAAAAATGAAAGCACAGAAATATACTATCGAACGCTAGAATAAATATTATTTTAATCTGTGTTTTTAAAACTGCAAAAACCAATATCCTTTTGTAGTGTGTACGTGTGCGCGGGGTCAGGTCCTGGGCTGAGATCATTGTCACAGGGTTTTCAGCAACGTGAATCTCTGTTCCTGCCCATTCAAAGCCAGCAGCGCCCCCCAGTCACTGCGAAATCAAAACGCATCTCCGCATGTCACCAGAATCACAGTCTCCCCTCCCAGAACCCCTCAGTTAACGCTTCAAACACTAACCCGCCAGGTGGGTACAATTCCAGCTGTGCACATGGAAGCATATGTGCCAAACTGGTTTTCTAAGGGAGAATGGGAATGACAGGAAACGTTCCCACTCTTTTTTATCTTTTTTTTTTTTTTTGCATTTCTGTATTGCGTAAAATTTTGCTTCCAACCTTTATGAACTTTGCCATCAGAAAAAACCCGACGGAGCTATTCTGGAAAATGATGTGTCCGGGCTCCCCCTAGCGCGCGTGTTTGTTTTGTTCCTTTCAAGGAGCGTTCAATTCTGCGCTGGGAAACCTGGAATTCCGGTTTTTTAAAGGCCGAGTCAGCTCCGCGCGCGTGCAGAGACCGGCCTTGCAGCGCCGCCTGCCGGCGGCTCCGGCACCCCGCTCGGCCCAGCCCTACAGCCGTCCTCACCTCCGCCTGCACCGCCGCCCTGTGGCCAAGGGCGGTACTTCGCCCTCCGGGAGGCGATGGGGAACCAGGGCGCAGGGGTCACGGCTGCAGGGGCCCCTAACCTTTGGACCATTGACCGCTTGGGCTGTCTGAGAAAACTTATGGACCCCCTTTCAGAGCAATGGTCTTTTAAATATACGAAATGAAATACATACACTTAAGAGAAAACCAATAATACTGAAGTGGTTATCAAAATATTTATAATTGTGTAACATAGTAATAAACGTGCTTCATTAGCGCTTTAAATAACCAGCTCTAGTGGTGGGTCCGGTAACTAATTATTTTCCGAGCACTAAGGAGCACACTTGATATTTCGAGCTATGGGCGACAACTTGATGTGTCAGTGTCTGTAATTTTTTATTGGTGACAGGCGTAGCTAACACTCAGAAGGAAAAGATAAATGCTATAGTCAATATGTAATTTTTAAAGGGTAGTGAAAGTCAGTATGTAATTTTTTCACATCCAAATTCATGGACTCCCGGAATGCTACACACAGACCCCGCGGGGCGCACCGCTGGCGGGGTGGTTAAGACCCCCTGGAGGGGTGCGGCTTTGAGAGGGGCGCTTAGGAGGGTTTTAGGGCGGGGAGGGGGAGGTGAGCCGCGGGGCTGTAAGGAAAGGGAAGGCAGAGGCGCCTCCCCTCCCTTCCTCGTCCTGATCGGGCACATCTGGAGGAAGTCAAAGCCGCGCGGCCCAGAGAGGAGCTCCCAGTTCCCGGCGTGTGCTCCGCGGGTCCAGCGCCCACCATGCGGCCCCTGGTCCTGCTGTGGGGCTGCCTCGTGCTCCCAGGTGAGATGGAGCAGGGGGAGTGGTGGAGGGATGTGGGGCTCATCCCCGAGCTCGCCCCTCGGGTCCACAGAGAGAGGACCTCCTGAACCAACGTTTTCTTTCCCCAACGCGCGCTGGTGTGACCCAGCCCCGCTGTGGGCTCCTCGCAGGCTTCACCCCACCCCACTGGTCCTCAGCCCTCAGAGGGGCCGCCACTTGCTGTTTCTGGAATCCAGAGCCAGATCTTCTCCCAGACCCATGGGTACCAACCCCTTCGGGGCTGGGTGGCTGAGAGAGAAGCTTTACCTCCCTCGTCCTTTCCCTATTCTGCACCAAGCCTGGAGCCCACCAGACACGCCTATATGGTTGCCGTGTTAAACTCAGCAAATATTTCTTGAACCTCTGCTATACCACTCACAACAACCCTGAGAGACACAGAATTATCCCATTTCATCAGTTCACAGGCCTGCTTTTCTTTCTTTCTTACTTTCTTTCTTACTTTCTTTCTTTCTCTCTTTCTTACCTTTTAACATAAAAAATCAGGATGCATCTTACAACTGATGTCAGTTGTTCAGTCGAAAATGTTTTTTGTTAGTGGTATGCAAAATTATGGTACATCTTACATATGATAGCATCTTAATTCAATGAAATAGGACATTATCGTCATCTATAGATGAGAAAACTCAGAGGTCCAGAGAGGTCAAGCGACTTCCTCAGGGTCACACAGCTATGTAGTGGCAGTGCTGGGATTCAAACTCCGGGCTGTCTGAATCTAGAGCTTCCCTTCAACATACCAGGTTTGGGGAAGCAGCCACAGCTCTGTCCCAAGGTCCCCTGGTGGGGAAAGGGAGTACCAGGTCTTACAGGGCTGCCCCCAGAAGGGGATGACTCAGGAGGTGCCTCCTGGTCTTGACCCTGGTACTTGAATCCAGGGAATTCCGACCTTCATCGCTGCTGTGGTTTCAGGTTATGGAGTCCTGGTGGGCCCGAAGGAGATCAGCGGATTTGAAGGTGACACCTTGTCCCTGCAGTGCACCTACGGGGAGGAGCTGAAGAAGCACAAGAAATACTGGTGCAGGGAGGGCGGTCTCCTGATCTCCCGCTGCTCAGGCACTATCTATGCGGAAGAAGACGGCCAAGAGAGGACGGCAGGCAGGGTGTCCGTCTGGGACAGCCCCGAGGAGCTCACGCTCACCGTGACCCTGAGGAACCTCACCCTGCAGGACGCCGGGAAGTACTGGTGTGGGGTCTCAAGACTGGGCTTTGACTGGAGTTTCTTGGTGTCTCTGCGCGTCCTTCCAGGTAACACATGTCTCTCCTTCCCGGGCAGGAGATGCAGACGGGAGGAGGGAGTGTGGGTGGGTAATCACTGGTGGACTCGGTTTCCCCGTCGCAAGGGGGCGTAATGCTCGCACCAACCTCATCAGGGGTCTGGAGGACTCGGTGAGATGTCAGAGGTCCAGTGCTCAGCAGCATCGGGGGCACAGACGGTGTCACCCGAGCCTCGGCTGCTCTGTCACTCCTGCTGCCCAAGGTCACAGTAGGTAGCAGAGCAGGATTGAACGCAGACCTGTCTCCTTCATGCTCAGGGCCTTTCCTCTCTGCCCAGATTGGGGAGAGAGATTGCCATGGGCTGGGGACAAGATGGACATGCCACAGAATAGAAAGACTCCCTCCCTGGGGTCAGAGAGATTCCTGAGGATTCCTCAGGCTCGGCCCACCATCAGTGCCTCTGGGACCCGCTCCACAGCGACACCTAAGCCATGGCCACACTGGCCTCATCCTGCTGTGGCCTCGGCTCTCCCTTCTGGCCTCCCCTTCCCCAGATCTTCAAGTCCCAAGGGCAGGTGCGAGCAGTGCCTGGGGACCAGCCTCGGAGGGGCTTGTGGGGCTCGGGGACACTAGGGGGCTGGGGCTGGAGCCATGGGGCCCGGGCTGGGGCTGGAGCCCCTCTCTGGGTGCCCAGAATCCCACCTGGACCTGCTGAGCAGAGGAGAAGGAAGCCAGAGAGGGCCCAGGGGAATGGACAGCCCCAGTCTGCCGGCCGGTGAGGGCGAGGTCAGTCTTTGTGTCCCACTTCACAGATGGGAGACCAAGGCTCCAAGAGATGAAATGATTTTCCTCTAATCTCCTGGCAGGAAGTGGTGGTGCTGGGATTCGAATGCAGGTCCCTTCAGGCATTGGTGTCTGCTCTGTCCCTCTCCTGGCCCCATCGCTCGGATTCATCCCATCCCCAGGCCCATCCCCACTGCCAGGTCCCCGTCAGCCGTGGGACTTCATTTTAATTTAAGGAAATAAAGATAAACTCAGCAAGTAATAACAGCAGCACCAAAAACACATTGAACTTGTTCTCCATTATTTACAAGATTCTATGATCTCTTCCAGTTCTTATCAGTATTCAGACCTCATTTTTACCTAGTGTGATCAATTTGACCTATATTTTCGGCTCTCCTGTTTTTATTCTCACCCTCATTTATAATCATTTATTTATGTATAATATCTGCAGAATTATATTATCCTCCTGTATCAGACCTTGTGGGCCTCTCTCTGATGACAGTTGGGGTTTTGAAAATAAAGAAGGCTAAAAATGTTTAGCCACTGGCAGAGGAGACTCTGACTTGTAGTGCCTGCCAATTTCTGTGGTGTAAATGCCCCTGGCTTGGCCAATTTCCAGCTACTAACAGTTTAACAACTGGCTCCCCAAATCCCTGAGAAGTGAATGCTCAGCTCTCCCGAGCCAGCATGAGCCGTCTCCAGCACACCATTGAGTCTGGGGAAATGTTAGAAGAATTTCTAGGAAGGTCAGAACAAGACCAGAGGACCCACTATCATTTCTTTTGTTCACCATTGCCTGGAGGCCCTAGGCAATGAAATATGGCAAGGTAAAGAAGTATAAAGATTGGAAAAGAAAAAATAAATGCTCTTTATCTGCAGAAGATTTGATCATCTACTCAGAAACGTTGGAGAAGAACTGGCCTGGTATCACAAGAGAGAGTGGCAGGGAGCGGGAGAGTGTGAGGGCATGAAGGCAGAAGGGGCCGACTGATGGACGTGGGGGAGCCCGGAGCTCGGTGGCTCCTGGGGATTTGGCCACACGGGGTTTCTGCCCACTGCACTGGGCACAGAGAATAGGCGTTTTGCCCTTGAGGGGTCCCAGCCTAGTGGGGAGACCCAGGAAACGACCTGTTGCAGCATCACTGGGTATCAGCTGCCTCGACGGTGCGCAGGGTACTGTGGGCACACAAAGGACAGGGATTTGCTCCTTCTGGGGAAGGCGTTGACTTGTGAGCTGGCCCCGGAGGACAGAACGAAGTGTGTTAGGCAGAGATGGAAAGGAAAAGCATCGCACACAGAGGAACAGTATGTCAGAGTCGTGGAAGCGGGCTGGAAGCTCACTTCATTGGGAATAGAGCCGACTGCGTATGGCTGGCGCACCGGATGGGGAAGAGGTGAAGCTGACAAGGTGGGTTGAAGTCTGAGTTTGAAAGGCACGCTAAAAAGTTGGAACTTCACTTATAGGCACTGGGGAGCCACTGGCTGTTCTGAAGCAGGGAGCGATGCGATCCAAGATGTATTTTAGAGACAGAGCTGGCATTGGTGTGAAAGTGGCATAGAAAGGGCAGACTGGTGGGCAGTTGGAGGACAAAAGAGGCAGAAGGTCTGAGCTAAGCAGGAAGCCAAGGGGACTGCAGAAGGGGAAGAATCAGCTGGAATCTCCTGTGCGTGGCTCCTGAGTGGCTGGGGAGAGAAGAGGCGATGCTCTGAGCAGAGGTGGGGGTGCGAAAGCGCTGGCTGCTCCCAGGACAGGAAATCTGGCTCAGAGCAGTGATCCTCTCTCCCCTGAGACCAGCCTCTCTCCTTCCTCTAGGTCCCTGCTGTCTTCCCTCCCCCACGCCCTCCTTCCAGCCTCTTGCCACAAGGAGCCTCCAGCCCAAGGCAAAAACTTGGCAAACGCAGCCCCCAGAATTGAGTGAGTGAATGGTTTCCCTGCCCCTCCTCTGCTCTTTTTTAAAGAAACATCCAGTGAATGCCTGCCTGGTGCCAGACACTTTATGGCCCTCACATCCTGGAGCTGGACTCTCAGCCCAGGAACCGGAGGCTCAGACGGGTTGGGCCACTTGCTCAAGGTCACACAGGAAGCAGCAGAGCTAGAAAGTAGACCCAGCCTGTGCCCTGTGTGCTCCCCCTGGGGTCTGAGGGGAGAGAGGAGAGGCTGGGCCTTGGGCTCTGGGCTCTGGACTGGTCCCTGCCACCCTGCCCTGCCGACCCCATGGCTGTTGAAGGAGCTCAGCCCTTCCCGAGGCCTAGGTGGTGAGTGGGCATGTGATGGTGACATGAGGACCTTCCGGTGAGGGCAGAGGTGCCAGTTGGCTGGGACTGTAGGGGGGGCAGGAAGGTGTCTGCTTAGTGGTCCCTGGAATGGATCATGGAGGTGGGGGTGATTGCGTCTCCTGGCAGAGAGAACAGGCTGCCGGCCCGAAAAGGGGCTGGAAGCTCTGCAGAGGCCTGGGGCGAGCCTGAGGGGTGGCCTGCTCCCTTCAAATGGCTTCATCTAGGCCTCTGTTTGCTTCCTGGGGTGTCTTCTAGCTGCAAATGTTCTGAGACATTATTCTCAGGGAGCCTAGGGTTCAGAGGTCAAGGGTCAGAGGTCTGGGGAGGCTGGGATTCAAGGGTCAGGGAAGGAGCTGAGGCACTGCTTTTGGACTTGTAGCTTCTCCTGGTCTCCACCCGACAGTCACCACAGCCAAGCAGAAGACAGGGGCCGAGGCCTCTCCGTTCACAGGGACCTCCGCGTCCAGGCACACGCAAGCCTCCCCGTACGCGGGAACCGCTCCGTACGCAGGGACCTCTCCTCACGCAGTGACCTCTCCGTTCACGGGGACCCCTCCTCACGAAGCCACCTCTCCTCATGCAGGGACCTCCCGCCCAGCCACGCAGCTGGACTCCACCTCGGCAGAGACCAGTCTTGTCCCCAGCAGCCGCAGCTCCAAGTCCAGGTGAGCCCTTGGTCTCCTTTCAGGCCATCCCCAAACCACAAGGAGCCTTTGAGCAAATAGAAACCTGACACTCCTTCCTCCGGGCAAACACGGCTTCTGGTCGTGGCCACAGCTCGTAGCACAGAGGGCAGACTCAGTCCCCATCCCCCTCAGCAGGGCCCTCGAGTCGGGGACAGCCTACACTCAGGGACCAGCAGCCCCGTTGCTGGACACACAGGCCCACCACGGTGAAGGGTCCACCGCGGCCGCAGTTCCCACCTCTCTCCCTGCTTCCGCTTCAGGGACAGCCACCCAGTTCAGTAGCTTTCGCCTGTCCACTTTGCACTGGACCTGGTGCCAAGCATGTGTGGGACCCTCTCCCTGGTCTAACGGGCGAACATAGCAAGCAAACTGGAGAGGCTTAGAGGCAGCACGACAATGTCTGTGCTGTCCCGAGACACAGCCTCAGAAGCCTGCATCAAATGACCTTGCAGCCCCTCACCTCATGACCGAAGACACCAGCGGGACAGACCCCCCACAGGAAGAGACAAAGGGTAGCTGGCGCACACATTTCCCGAGGGAGTTTCTTAGAGACCGAGGGACTAATCAACAGCCCTGGGCCTTGCCTCCCCCACATGTAGACGTCGGCATCTCTGACCTTGTTTGATGTACAACCAAGACATTCTTGTTTGTGTACCTTCCGTGTATAATCCAGAGAAAAGCCCGGATGTCCTCTCTCTTTTTTGACATTATGAACTCTGGTTGTAAGGCATTTGTCCTGCCCTCTTCCCTGTATGTGCACTGTTTGTGCAAGAGTCGCAGCTGCACTTAGACTCAGACGCCTCAGAGCAGGTCCTCAGAATATGCTGTTGAATTGTTTCCCGGGGTTCAAACTCCTCACTTGCGTTATCAAATAAACTCCCTTAATTAACCTTTACCCAGACTCTTCCTTTCAGTCGACATAAGAAAATTTTCTTTCTTACCCACCTGGAGTCCCAGCCTGCAGGGTTGGCTCTAGGGGGTTGTATATAACTGTGCTCGGGTGCTGACATCCAGGTAGCTGCTGGCAAGTTCAGACCCGGCCGAAAGTGTCTCCTGGGGTTGGCGACGGGGGCTGAGGTCCCTTCCATTGGGACCGACCAGGCGTTGTGGTCCCTGGTGCCCTCTGATCTCCTTGGGAAGACAAGGGACATGGCTGGGACTCAGAATGAGAATGCCGAGGTGCACGACGTGCCACTGATATCTGGTGACAGCCACCGGGCTCCTTCCGTCCCTCCCGCAGGGTGTCCATCCCCATGGTCCGCATCTTGGCCCCGGTCCTGGTGCTGCTGAGCCTTCTGCTGACCGCAGGCCTGGCTGCCCTCAGCAGGTACCTGCTCCGGCGGAGGAAGGAAGGTGAGCAGGGCAGACGGGAGGGCGTGGGAGGGTCTGGGCCACTGCAGGTCCAACTCCTTGCCTGAGGGCTGACTATAGGGAGGAGCACAGGACCGAGGACTTGAACTTGAGCAGGACAGACATCATGGCCCCACATCTACTGCTGGGTTTCTAGAGCTTCTCAGTCCCTTTCAAGGCTTGTGTTCAAATCCCAGCTCTGCCACTTTTGAGCTATGTGACCTTGGGCAGATCACCTCACTTCCCTGAGCCTCAGTCTTCCTCAGATATGGGTGCAACAGAAATAGAGTATGGGCCACATATGTAATTTAAAATTCTCCAGTAGTCACATGAAAAAAAAGTGAAAAGAAACTGGTGACGTTAGTCCTAATATATACTTTATTTAACACAATATATCCAAAACATTATCATTTCAACAGGGAATAAATATAAAAATATTAATAATACACATTCTACATTCATTTTTTTCCTTGGAAACCTGGTGTCATTCAGAGTAGTCACTTTTCCAGTGCTCCGTGGCTGGGCGTGGCTCGTGATGCCTGTGCTGGACAGCACAGATTAAGAGCATTAACAGAAATAGCAGTAATAGCAGCCATGACGGGCCAAGCATTGTTGGGTGGCTTACATTGCTTCTATCTCCTTTAATCTCCATACTGTGGAGTTAGTTAGGAACTACTTATTACAAGTTCCCCCATTTTACAGGGGAAGAAACTGAGGCACAGAGCAGCTGAGTAGCTTGCCCTGTGTTTGCACAGCTAGGAATCAGAGGCACCAGGAAGATGTGTGTGAATGCACTTTGCAAGTTGGCAATGTTGTCCCAGTGTGGTAGCCGTGGGGGGATCCTGGGCCTGCCTCCCGACTCCTCCCTGTGTCACCCCTGGGAAGAACTGTCGGCTTTACCAGTGTCCCCAGGCTCCCTCAGAGAGTCAGGGAGGACACAGCATGGGAGCGTTCCCGTCGCCTCAGAGCCTCTTAGCACCTTGCCTCTCAAATTGTGGTCCCCAGCCAGCAGGAGTGACATCCCCTAATAGCCTGTTAGAAATGCAGACTCTCAGGTCCCACCCCCCACCTACTGAATTAGAATCTGCGTTTTAATAGAATTTCCCAGGGTCCTGTATGCACCCTGAGTTTTAAGAAGCAATGACCTAGTGCACAGAATTACGTCCCCAGCTGGTTTCTGCCCCACAGGGGGGTTCCGTGTACTGATCCCAAAGGCTGGGTCATTGCCAAGGGTCCCAGCTGGAAGGGGCTACTCTGCCCAGACTGCCTGCCACCTCCCTCGGGGAAGCCCAGGTGCACAGGCCGCTCCTCTTCTGTGGGAGCAGCTGCAGGCTACTCCTGGCTGCCCCTGGCTTCAAGGTGCGGCTTCCCGTCTCTTTCAGCTCAACTGGCCGCCGAGACACAGAGGATGGAGAAGGTGCACCTCCCACACTCGGTAAGGAAGGAGGCGGGGCTGGAAGGCAGGCGCCTGGGCCCCCCCTCTGCTGCTCCCTGCCTGGTCCTCCACCACTGACCTCAAGGCCTGGCTTGTTTCCCACCTCTGGGGAGTCTGTGTGAGCCCCGAGACCAGCCCTTCAGGCTGTGAGCCAGCAGAGTCCCCTCCATCACCCCAACTTCCCAGCAGGTGCCAGGCAGGGCTCCTCCCCAGGCCCAGCGCCCTCTGCCCATTGGAGAACATCAGAGCTGGATCCAGGGAAGGCCTTTGACATCATCTAGTCAGACTTCCTCTAGATTTGGTGCAAACCCTCCTTCAGAACACCTGGCAGGGGCCTCCTTCATGCCAATCCTAACAGAAACCTCTCGGGGGGCCCAGGAACGTGAATTTTAAACACAGCCCCCAGGGATTCTGACGGCACACCAGAGTATGACAACTTCAGACTCTAGTCTGCTTTTGCAGAAGAGGAAACAGAGCCCAGATAGGGTAAAAGTCTTACCCAAGGCCACACAGCAGATGGTAGCCCAAATAGAGAGCAGGAGCCAGATTTCTCGACTCTCATCTCTCTTCTTTCCAGAACACCCTAATGTTTTCTTTGAGCTTTCCTCTGCTCTGAGACCAAGGTGGTGTGGCTGCCCTGAGACCCAGGCCAAGGGTGACACTCTGGGGACCATGGGGCAGAAAGAATGTGAGTCCCTGTGCCCATCTTCCTGGACAGGGGAGCCTGCCTACTGCAGGGCCCTTCCCTGACCCCACAAAGAGAGACTGTCCCTCCACACACGGCACTCCTACAGGCAGGGCTGCAGAATCACACTCAGGGAGCTAGCCCACCTGCACCCCATCGCCCCCCCACCTGCACCGCCCCCCCCCCCCCACCTCCAGCCCTCCTCTCCTCCCTTGGCTGTTTACTGAGATGCCTCCACTCTGATTTCCTTAAATGTGAGCACAGGAAAAGAGGACTACCTCTCCTTTCCTGGCGCCAGCGAGGACAAAAGACTCAGGCCCCATCCCCTAGGGATGGGCTGGGGTGGGAACGTGGTGCTGGACCTTGGCACAGGAAGCTCCACAAGGCCAATGGTGGGAAAGGTCCTGGCAATGCCACTGCCACCGCCAGAGCCCGGCCTCCTGGGGCTCACCCCACCCCACTCCACAAGAGGGTCTGGGGAAGGAGGGAGAGCGTCCATGGCCATGGGGAGGACAAGAGGGCCTGAGGCCAGTGCCCTGTGGGAGGGCCAGGAAAGGGCACAGGGCCAGCGGGAAGAGGGGCTGGGGGGGCAGCCCCTTGTTGGGGAAGGATGGAGAGAGTCAGGGGAAGACCCTGTGAATGTGGCTGGCTGAGAGGTTTTGCTTTTCTTTGGTTTATTTCCCTTTTGGCTTCTCTGTAGTTTTTAGCAGAGTCTGGAGGCAGAACTGAACGCGTTTGGGGTTTTCTTTGCCCACATTCAGGTCAAAGAGGGAAGGGGATGCTCTGCCAGAGAGCCCCAGGGGGTGTGAAAACTCAGAGGGAAGCGTTAGGGGTCAGACCAGCATTTTCCTTCCCCAGAGAGCCATTTCTAGAAGTGCTCCTTTCACCCTTTTCTTGAACACCTACTGTGTGCCAGGGGCTTTCCATAGGTCATTAAATCTTCATCACCCCTGCATGAGCCAGGTGTAATTATTTCCCCCTTCTTAGAAAATACCATGTAGAGGCTCAGAGAGGATAAGTAACTTGCCCATAGCAACCCAGCCTGAAAGAGGCAGAACTAGGAAAACTCACTGAGGTCTGCGGGGTGGCCGCAGTGCCCTGTGCTCCTGCCCCCCCACATCCAAGAGCAAGGGGTCTGAGGGCTGCAACCAACTCCTCGGCCCAAGAGTCTCCCCAGACTCAGGAGAAGGCCCATCCTGGGGCCATGGGCGTGGGGTGGCCGGGGCCCTGACTCCTGGAATGGCCCAGGTGGGAGAGCGGGGCTTGGGGCAGGACGCACCCCAGCTTCTCCAGGCTTCCCTGTGGCATCTTCGCTACTATTTTCTGGTGTCCAGAAGCAGAGGTTCTCATGTATATCTCGAGTACCCATCACCCCAGAAAATGCCTCCGGTTGTCCACGGTGTGGCAGAGGAACCAATGAGAGATCGAGACCCACAGTGGACGCAGGGCAGTGGTCCTGGCCGCTGCCTACATGTGTGGTTTGGTCTCTGTGCCATGAGGTTCCTTCCTCAGATTCAGCCATCCTTGAGTGGGTGACACTTCCGTGGCTGCCGGTGGTCAGTGGTCAGCAGTGTGGGTTTCGACTGAATCACAAAGCTGTAAATACGGGATTCGTAGGAAGTGGACTTGATGTCGGGGGTCCTCTGGTCCAGCCCAGCTCTGCCATGTCCTCACCATAGGTGAGGCATTTGTCACCATAGGTGACGGCATTTGTGAAATCTCCTTTCCTCTTCCCCCATTCCTTTGTCCCCGCATCCCCCCAGTCATTTCTCATTCGAGGAATTCTGCTCTGATTTTTATCTTATAAGACTGCAGGTGTCACCAGAGATGACTCAAACAGCCACCTCTGCCCCCAACACCTGCAGCAAGGGTATTGACAGAAGCAGGGGGCCCATGACAAGGGACAAGGAGATAAAGAGAAGTGTGCAGCATGCCCTGCCAGGATGGCAGCATAGTATAGGAAAAGAGCTTGGGTCTAAGGTCAAATGGTCATGAATACAAGACCCAGCTCAGCTGCTCGCCAGCTGTGTCACTTCTGGCAAGTTATAGCACCTCTCTGAGCCTCAGTTTCCCATCTCACAGGGTTGTGGCTAGGGGTGAGTGAGGTGAGACACCTCTAGGTGTCCAGAAAGTGGGAGCTTCTTTCTTTGACTTCAGTGCCCATCGGGCCATGGGATTTGCTGGCCAGGGCACCTGAGGACAGCTGTGCCCTTGGGAGGCTTGCCTTGGGCCTCCACCAGCTCCACCTCTGCTCTGCCCAGATGCTAGGACAAGGAAGGAGGGGGTGGAGGGGCCTGGCTTTCTGAGCTGAGGACCGGTTGGGGCAGCGGGGGCCGGGGCTGGAGATGGGCTTCCCCGCTCACTCTGGACTACCCACGTCTCTTCCCTGGGCTTCAGTTTCCTCATCTGATCAAGGAGGAGTTGCTCAGACTGATGATGTCTTAAGAATTCTTCCTGTGTTGTTTGTTATTCATGAATCTTTGAGGCGTCCGACTTTGCTGTCTCCAGGCTTGTTAGAAAGAACATGCAGCCTGTGCGTTCTTTCTGCTTAAAGGATAGAAATAACAAGAATGAACAATAATGAAAACAAATGATCCAAAAAAATCATTCCAGGAGTTCCCAGTTGTTGAGTGATAAAACATTATCATGAATATTCATTACAACCCTGAGGGGAAAAGTCGTATCCCCATTTGACCTCTGAGGAAGCCGAGCCTCAGAGAGGTTAGGCGGCTTGTCCAAGATCCCCTGAGACCAGGAAACTGGACCTGAGGACTCTGGCCCCGCAGCCCTGCTTCCTCCCCTCCACCCCGTGCTACATTTCCCTCCTCTGGTTCCACTCACAGACCATCCCTGCTGCCAAGAACGGGCGGTTTTTTCTGTTTTCGTTTTTGTTTTTTAAAGATTTTATTTTTCCTTTTTCTCCCAAAGCCCCCCTAGTACATAGTTGTGTATTTTTTAGTTGTGAGTCCTTCTAGTTGTGGCATGTGGGATGTCACCTCAGCATGGCCTGATGAGCGGTACCATGTCCACGCCCAGGATCCGAACCGGCAAAACCCTGGGCTGCCAAAGCAGGGCGCTGGAACTTAACCACTCGGCCACGGGGCCGGCCCAAGAATGGGCTGTTCTGACCCATCTCTGTTTCAGCCGCTGGAGAACTGCTGGGTCCAGGAGTGCGCCAAGATCAACACTGCAGGGCCTGCTGGGCCTCGAGCCAGCCCCCAGCCCTCCTCCAGTCCCTGCAGGGACATCGGGTGCCTAAGCCAGGTGGGACAGAGGGCCCTGGGAGCCCAGAGTCACCTAGCCTGGCTCCTCTGACAATGCAGGGAAGTGGGGACCTCCTTCCTCAGCATCCGCTCCCCAAACTCCGCTGCCCTGCATCCACCCACCTGCCCCACCACAACCATAGGCTTGGGCCATTTCGCTCGGGAAACCAGGGCTGTTGACTTTACCTCCTCTTTTTCCCTGATCCAGAAAATTCTTGAATAGCTTGTCAGGAGTCACAGCTTAAAGAGCTCTGGGCTGGCAGGATTCCAACATCTGCAGCCAGAACCTGGTATGAGGCCATGAGGATGCTCTCTCAGGGGATGGATGGAGGGGAGGTGGGCATGAGTCAAAGCCTGGGGGTTCTGGGGAGGAGAACTTGTTAGTTCTTGTGCTGCTTAGATGAACACAGGCCCAGACAGTGGAAAAGGCTGAGGTGGACCCAGCAGCTACCTGGAGACCCCTCAGCTCGGCTTCTCAACCCCCACTGTTGTCTTTACAGACTTCAGAGGAAGCTGAAGCCTCTTCCCGGGACCCAGAGGGGGCCACGATCCCAGGGCCTCCCCTCCACTTGTCTGAGGAGGAGCTTGACTTCTCTAAGTTCATCTCGGTCTAGCCACAGAATGCCCTCCAGGCCAGGCCTGCTGTGAAGCTGAATGGCTGGATTTGCACCGACTCTAATAAGCTTTCTGCTACAGCTTCAGAGTTCACCTGCCAGACTCCAGGGCTCCCCCTCCCCCTCCCCAGGCTCTCCTCCTGCATGCCCCAGCCTGACCTGGGAGCCTTTGTGGGCCGTGGAGCCCACAGTGGTGGCCTCACAGTTCCGGCAGAGACTGGCACCTCCCCAATGTGTTCACATCCCTGGGCAGGGCTTGCAGCTGCTGGACCTAGACTGTCACCAGGGCCAGGCAGGGCTCAGGAGAGCTGGTCTGGGCTTGTATCTGCTGCAGGAAATCCCAAGGGCCTGGGTGCCCAGCAACATGCCTCCCCCCACTCCACCCCACCTTCTCCTCCCTTCCTTCCCTCCTCAGCCTCAGCACCCCTTTCTCCTGCATAAGCTGGGGAGGAGGGAGCGTGCTGGCGTTGGACTGGGTTCTGATTTCCTGAAGCGTGGCTATGAACCACCTGCATCCCAGTCCTTCAGGAAGCTGGTGAAAAATGTGATTCCTGGGCCCAGGACTCTGCATTTCTAACAAGAGCCCAGTGATTCGAATACTCGAGTTAGAGAAGCAGTGGCCCTGTTGAACGCTCAGGTCCCTCCAGCTTTGAATCTACACTTTGTGTGTGGGGTCTCCCACCTGCCCCCTGTAGGGGTTGCTGTGCCCACGACACCATGAGCCAGCTGGGGGCTTTCCGGGGCCTGCCTGAGTCCAGATCCAGGGCAGGGGCACACCGGAAGGGGTGAATCCAGTAGGGGCAGGAGAGAGGGGACAGGGCAGGAACCTAAGGAGAACCTGAACGTGACCCTGACTCAGGCTCTCTGGAGATGGGGTGGGAGTGAGGGGTTAGAATTACAGAACTACTATTGTTTCTTTTTCTATTTTCTTTAAAAAGTGAAAGGAGGGGTTGCTCAGTATACAAAACTTAGAAAGATAGAAGAGGAGAAAAGTCAGCCATGGTCTCGCCATCGCCCGGACAATCCTCACTGCATTTTGTTGTATTTCCTTCCAGTCTTTTCCCTTCCCGTCGTTTGCTGGTGTTCTTTTACAAATATTTTGTATGTACAACTTTGTATCCTGCTTTTTTTCACTTAACTATTATATCATAAGCATTTCTCCATGTTTTTATAAACCTATTATAAATTAAATGTTTGTCGCTGTGTAATGTTTCTTCAACTTATGTCAATTCTCTCTGACTAGATATTTAACTTGTTTCTATTTTTGCTATTGTAGCTAACAGCACGGTGAACCTTTGCCCAGGCTTTGTCTGCATTTGGAGGTTTCTTTGAGGAGGATTCAGGAATGTGCAAGTGCCAGGCCCCAGGGCAGGAACCTTTTTGAAGTTACTGAGACCCACTGCTGAAAGCTTTCCCAAACGGCAGAACCAATTTCATTCCCACCAGAGCTTTTCAGTCAGTGTTTCTCCAAGTCCCCAGCAGCCTCTACACCTGTCCCTGTTGGTGTGGCAGGAGAAACCACTGAGGAATGCCCCCGCAAGGGGACACCAGGGGGCTGGGAGAGCTGGACGAGGGGGAGCCGGTCTGATGAAGCGAAGGAAGCTCACCAGAAGGTGCCAGGCAGTGCCCGACGCCCCTGGAGGGGCGAGCTCCACTTACCTTCT
This sequence comes from Equus przewalskii, assembly GCF_037783145.1. Taxonomy (NCBI): domain Eukaryota; kingdom Metazoa; phylum Chordata; class Mammalia; order Perissodactyla; family Equidae; genus Equus; species Equus przewalskii. Next base: position 19,562,582 of record NC_091840.1, on the reverse strand, counting down.
CTACCTGAAGAGGGAGCCCCCCGATCTGAGCTCTGGGGCTCTGCCCAGGATCTGGGCACAGTGTGTGCCCAGATGTTGGGGGGGGGTAGAGAGCAACAAGTTTCAGGTGGTCTCAGACCCCAAAAGTTCACCCAAAGCAGACTTCCCCCTTGAGAAATCCCTCAGCTGGAGGCTGGTGAGAACTTTGGGAAACACGACCTAGAAAGGGAAGAAGCCTCCTGCCCTCTCAGCCCGTCCGTCCGTCCGTCCTGCAGCCAGGGCTTCCTGGGGACCCGAGGTGGTCAGCCAGGTCACTCCAGTCCACCTCTTGCCCACTCTCAGACCAAGGGCCCACTAAACAGATGGGTGTCTTTTGTGAGGCAGAGCTCTCTCCAAAGCAACCTGGGATTGGCGTCCGCGGGATTCCAAGTTTCTGTGGGTTTATCAGACACTCAGGAATCATTCCGAGACTCCCCTGCTCCCACCACGGCCGTGGTGCCCACCCAGCTCCGCCCACCAGGCAGTTGGAAAGGACCACTTCCTTACCAGTTGCCACTTCAAAGTCCCCTGTCTTGATACACTTTGTTCTATGTTTGTACACCAAAATATTCCGCTCTGCCGTCTGTAGATGTGTGAGATTCTGTTCAGTCCCCTTCAACAATGTAACAAGTCACTGCTCGCCCATCCTGAGAGGAAGCATTTCCCGTTTGGGGACTTGCTGAGAGGTAAAACTTCAGAAAAAACTAGGGGAACATCAAAGAGTTGCTAACATTTAGTTTTGCCAAATTGGGATATTAAATATGACAGTCATTATAAACTATTCTTTATCCTCCCATTTGTTTCTCTAAAAGAAACATTTTATCACCAAAAGGGATTATTGATAGGAAAAATGAATGATTCGAGCTCTCTCTTCCCCACCCTACCCCTCCATGAAGAATTGGATGTTATGATCCTAATCTATTGAAGCCCATTGAGGACAGATTTTCTAATTCATCCAGGAGGTTGTGGCTCGTAGTGGAAGAGAAGACAGAAGCAGAGAAGTTGGAAAGCCCCTAAGAGTGCAAGGCGGTGTGCTGTGCTTTGGGGACCTGCCCCAAAGTGAGAGGGATGTGCTTTCCATCTGTAGCCCTTTGAGAATGTGACAGGCACCCGCACTGGGAGGGGCTCTAAGGGGCTGGATCCGAGAGTGGGGCCCCCCAAGCCTGGTGCAGAAGCAGCAGGTCTGCCCGTCTTGAATGGACCACATGGTCTTATCAATTTGTACCCCAAAAAAAGCTCGCTGGGATTTTCATTGGGATTATATTGAATACACAGATCAATCTGAGGAGAACTGACATCTTAACAATATTGATTCTTGTAATCCGTGAACACAGTATAACTCTTTATTTATTTAGGTCTTCTTTAATTCCTCTTGGCAATACTTTATAGTTTCAGTGTGTAGGTCCACGACATCTTTTGTCAGATTTACCCCTGGGTTTTTCATATTTTTTTGATGCTATTGTAAATGGTATTACTTTTTAAAATTCAATTTCTGATTGTTCGTTGCTAGCATATAGAAATACAATTGCTTTCGTGTGTGGATCTTGTACTGTAACCGCCGGTCCTCCAGGACCAGCTCAGCTGACGGCATCTTATCAACAGAGTGATTAGGAGGCGTTTTTCAGCAACTGAGACCCCTTGTCCAGTTCAGGCTGGTTGAGGCTACCAACCCCTCACCTGGGCCTGCGCAAATGCTCAATAGGTGACCTTTTTGATATCAAGGAACTAAAAACTCCCCCTCAGATCACGGTAATACTGCTGTTTTGTGAACATGCGTCCTATGAAGGGGCATGAAGCTTGACTACACTTGCACAGATCATCAGTGTCCTCACTTCTTACCTCCAATCGTGCATCTCCACACTTCAGACTGCTCTGCCCTTCATCCTATAAATTGCGCCCCAAGCCCTGGATTGGGGAGAGAGATCTGAGGGCACATGCCCCCTGTCTCCCTGCAAATCGATCTTGCAGAATACAGCTGATTTGTCTTCCCAAAAGCTGATGCCTTGGGGCCGCCCAGTGGCACAGTGGTTAAGTTTGCAGGTTCTGCCTTGAAAGCCCAGGGTTCGTGAGTTTGCATCCCAAGCACGGATCTACACACCGCTCACCAAGCCATGCTGTGGCAGTGTTGCACATACAAAATAGAGGAAGATTGGCACAGATGTTAGCTCAGCGACAGATGTTAGCTCAGCGACAATCTTCCTCACCAAAAAAAAAAAAAAAAAATGCTGATGCAGTAATTAATTGGCTTTTTTATGCACATCAGTAGGAGAACCCCATTTGTGGTAACAGTATCCTGCAATCTTGCCAAACTCATTTCCTAGTTCTAGTAGCTTTTTTTTTGTAGATTCCATAGAATTTTCTGCCTAGACAATTGCATAATCTATGAATAGACAGAATTATTTCTTCCTTTCAATCTGGATGCCTTTTATTTCTTTTTCTGGCCTTTTTGCATTAGCTAAAACCTCCAGAAGAATGTTAAAAAGAGATGGTGAAAGCAGACATTCTTTCCTTGTCCCTGATCTTAGGGGGAAGGCACTGTTTCTCACCATTAAATACAATGTTATCTGTAGGTTTTTCATAGATGTCTTTTCTCAGGTTGAGAAAATTCCTTTCTATTCCTGGTTTACTGAGAGCTTTTTTAAAAATCAGGAATAGATGTTAATTATGTCAATGATTTTTCTACACCTATTGAGATGATTATATGTTTGGGGTTTTTTTTAAATCTATAAATATGACTCCATTCTTTGATTTTCTAATAATAAACCAACCTTGTATCCTGGGGTTAACTTGACTTGGTCGTGAGGAATATTGATACGGAGTTTTCTTGTTTTAAGGTGTCTGGCTTTGATATCAGGGTAAGTTGGGAATTATTCTTTCCTCTTCAATTTTATGGAAGAGTTTGTGTAGAATTGTTAATAGTTCTTCTTTATCTCTTTAGTAGAATTCATCAGTGATGGCATCTGGGCCTAGAGTTTTCTTTGTGGAAAAGTACAAATTAGACATTATTGTTAATTGCTCTTTCACACAGACAGCACTTGCTTAGATTCTTACGTTTCAGATTTTCTTTTTTAAAAGCTCTGTTGGTGGTAAACTCAATCCATTTTTATCTGAAAATCTTTTTTTTAAAAAGATTGGCACCTGAGCTAACAACCGTTGCCAATCTTTTTTTCTTTTTTTCTGCTTTTCTCTCCAAAGCCCCCCAGTACATAGTTGTGTATTTTTAGTTGTTGGTCCTTCTAGTTGGGGCATGTGGGATGCTGCCTCAGTGTGGCTTGATGAGCGGTGCCCTATCCTTGCCCAGGATCCGAACCAGCAAAACCCTGGGCCACTGAAGTGGAGTGTGCGAACTTAACAACTTGGCCGCAGGGCTGGCCCCTGAAAATCCCTTTACTTCATCAACATTCTTGAAAGAGTTTTGCTGGGTGTCCAATTCTAGGTTGACATCCATTCTCTCTCAGCATTCTGGAGATACCTGTGTTCCTGTTCTGCCTTCTCCGTTTAGGTGTTGCTAGTGAGAAGTCTGCCATCAGACTGATTGTTGTGACTTGTCATCTTCTCAGATTGCTTTTCCATTTGTCTTGGCATTCTGCAGTTTCACTACTGGCTGTAAACTTTTTATTTTTCTTGTTTGGTGTAAATTATTGTATATGTGGATTCATGTCTTTCATCAGTTCTAGGAAATTCTCCTCAAATGTTTTCTGCACTTTATTCTTTTTTAATCTCCCCATTGTCCAGGATTAAATTTTTTTTAGACCTCCTCTTTATAGCTGCCATATCTCTTAACCTCTCTCACATTTCCCTTTTCATCGCTCTGTTCTACGTTCCGTATAACTTCTTCAATTCTATCTTCTAGTTTTCTACTTCTCAAACCCAAATATGCCTATGAATCACTAGGGAATCTTGTTAAACTGCAGATTCTGACTCAGTAGTTGTGGGTGGGGCCTGAGAGTCTGCATTTCTCAGGGCTGATGATGCTGCTGGTCCAAGGACCATCCTCAGGGGAGCAACTTTCTGGTTCACTAATCTCTTTTCAGTTTTGTTTAATTTACTGTTAAACCCCCAAATTTAGTTTTTATTTTAATCATTATATTTTTTTATTTCCAAGAGTTCTAGGTGGTTCTCTTTCAAACCTGACTAGTCATTCCAGTGTCTTGTTGCTTGTTAATTTTTGTAATGCCATCTTTTATTTCATTAAACATTTTACAGGTACATAGTTAGTTTACGTTTTGTGCCTAATATCAAAAGTCCTTGGAGATACAAACATGTTATTGTTCATGTTGACTATCACTCACAGTGTTTTTTCTTTGTATTTCATGATCTGACTCTGTGAGCTCAAGTTTGGATGATCTTAATCTATGGAAAATCTAGGGGCTGATATTGAGGATACCTTCCTCCAGAGAAGATTTGCATTTGCTTCTGTCAGAGTCCAGGACGTGACAGCAACTTAGGGTCAGATTAGCCCCCTCCCAGCTCCCTAGTTACAGAATCTCAGGTCACCTCACCTGGCTCCTGGCTTCCTACTTAACGTTCCAAATGTGATGCTAATATTGGCATTTGCCTCTAGGGCTACTGCACCTTTCCTGTCCACTCACCATGCTTATGAGGGTCGTTTTGTTTTGTGGCCCCTTGGAAATTTTCCTTCCCACAAGCCCAGCAACACAATAAAAATTGTTTCACATAGGCTCTCATTGTTTAAAAGCACAAGGAGCCTTGTTCACCGCTCTGCCTGAACCAGAACCCCTGACTCCCGTTGTCCAGGCACCGTGTAAGCCCTTTAGACGTTCATGTGACTCCAGGGAAGGGAAGAAGCCCCCAAAACAGGACTGAGATTGTACCTCTTTCCACTCTGATGAGCAGGGGTTCAGGGAAAGATTTGATTCAAGTTAGAAAAATAATGGAGTATTACTTACACCCCATGCAATCGAATAAAATTTACAAGCACTGTATCGGAATAAAGGATAATCCTCAAAAGTAAACGTATTCAGCTTGATGATAACTTTCTGCACTGTTCTTAGTTTTCTCATATTGCCACAGCTGAAACGTTCCACAGACCAGCGCTTGGCACCACTACCACACTCCGCTGCCTGGTGCTCCCATTACAGCCTCTCATTACGTCCTGATCAAGACCATCTTCCATTTGCTCTGTTTGTCTCTGGGCCTCTGGATGTAGGGACTTTGCCTCGTTCAAAGGGGCTCAGCAGATGGTTGTTGAATGAATGCTTAAGTTTCCATGCCATAATTTTTCAAGGAACTGGATGATGTATTAGAAGACATAATAGAAAAAAATGACCCTGTTCACAATAGCAACCCCAATACAAAATACCCAACCAAACACAGAGCACCTGTGTGATTAAACTTACTGAGAGATCTAATCCAAACTTTGAGATTTTGCAGATCCACAAAATTTCCAGACTATATTTTGTCAACTTATACATTTAGAAACAAGAAAAAAATCTAACATCACAGCTCTTTTATAAAAGGACGACCATTTTAACCCCAAAAGTAGGGGTAGGAGACAGAACCTTGGGATAAAGTTCTTTAAGAGGAATGAATTTTGTTTTATGAGGAAGGCACTGTCCTGTCTTTTTTATCACATTGCTGCTGATCAGAGAACACGTCAGTCTGAACAGCGCTGCTTGGCAGACAGGTAGGTGGGGGACCCTGGGCTCAAAGGAGCGGCGTCCATGGAGAGGCAGACCGTGGTCGTGGAGGGGAAGATTGAGCACTGCAGAGTCCTAGTTCTTCCCAAATTAATGGACCAATTTAATGCAATTCCAGTCAAGACCCTGATAGGAAGAGGATGTCCTCGGACAAAATGATCCTAGAGTGCACCTTCCAGAATAAACAAGAAGGCATGACTAAGAAAATATCATTGATCAAGACAGTAGTTGGAAATTTTTCTTAGCAGATCGTAAAACAGAGAAATTTCTAAATCATTAAAACTTTGATAATAGCAATTAGCTTAGATAAATCGATCAATGGAACAAGCTAGATGGTCCTCCCTGCTCTCTTGCACGGCTGCTCGTGTCCTTCCCAGAGGTCTGTGGTCACCACCAAACCCAGCCCTGAGGGAGGTGGGCCGGCGCCAGGCGGCTTCAGACTGTGATACTTCAACCACTGGTGGCGCCTGGATCTCTTGAAGAGCTGAATCTGGGGATGGCAAGGTGGCCCCCACTTTCCCTCATAGTCCCTTTCTTAGCCCACGGTCCTCCTCCAGTGGTGCTTTCTTCCCCAGCTGCACTCCCACCAGGGCTTCCAGTCAATCCCCTTCCATCTCTGGGAGGCAGCATGGGAGGGGGATGGGGAGCCCCAGACTGAGAGCCGGGATTCTGGGGATCTGGTTCCAGCTCTGCCAATGACTTTCTGCGTGGCATTGGACAAAGCCCTTCAGCTCTCTAGGTCAGTTTTCCCAACTATAATAAGAATCCATTCTGCCCTTCTAACCACATGCTACTGTGCCAGGAGAGAAAAGGGATTAAAACAACAACAAACAACCGGTAGCACAATTCCTCTTAGAAATTCAATCGTCTTTATTAGGAAGATACCTTGATGACAATTTGGGGCTAAGAGGAAATTTGCCCCACCCTGAGGGTACGGTTGGAACAGACAAGCAGTGGTCAGCAAACTTGGCTACACATTAGAATTACATGGGAAGCTTTGAAACCATAGGGCTTCCCAGGCTTCACTCCCAGTCTGGCAGAGACTGGCTAGATCCTGTTTCCTTTCCTGAGCACCAAGAAGACTACATTTCCCAGACTCCCTGGCAGGAATATAGAGCCACGTGACTAGGTTCTGGCCAATGGACATGGGCAGACAGGCCTAGCTCATAAAATCCCTGAGCAATTTCCTACTCTCTGTTCTTCCTCTATGACACCTGTGGAGCCTGCTCATTAAAGATGGTGGTGTCACAAGATGGAAGGAGGCAAGATCCCTGAGTCACTGCTAGGGGTGCCACCCAATCCCCATCAGTTGTGACGTGAGCAAGACGTGAATAATAAAGGTGTCAAGCTGCGGAGATGTTATGGTTCTTAGTGACAGCAGTTAGCCTTTCTGGAACTCCTGACTGGGTCCAGGCAATTGCAGTTTTTTAACCCCTCGGCGATTCTTATGTGCAGCCAGGATTGAGAGCCAAAGGTACAAGCGCAGAGTTGTAGTTGCTCAGCACGGTAAAGAAATACTGAGTTTCCAGGGGAGTCCCAGGAAATGGGAAGAGGGTTGTGCAGAAATGAGAGAAGAGAACAGGAGAGGGCCCAGCAATATGGAGGGAGGCAGGGAGACCCAGGGAGAAAAGAGGACCAGGGAAACATTCTCTGTGCTACGAATGATCAGGGGGCTTTTCAGATTGGGGTGTTTAATATTCGATTCTGAATTCTCATCAGAGCGGTTAAGTGGGTGACATAAGCCCCTATGGCTGCCTCCAAATCACTAGTGAAGTCAGCCCCACGCTCGTCCCTGTGTGAGCAGATGCTTTGGGGGATTGAAGGAAAGGGGTCAGTTCCACATTGGGTTGTCACAGTGAGAAGGGCACAGCCAAAGCCCCCTCCTGAGAATCCTCAGCAAGCATCCAGGGAGAACTCAAGGTGGGAAGGAAGGCTGACCCCTTAACCCTGAAGGATTTGACACACAAATACCCCCATGGTGACATCTGGGTGACATTTCAATCAGCTCTCTATGGCCTCTGCTGTTGAGTACCTAGAACGAATCCTAGCATTAGCACCGGAAGAGTCCATGACACTTTTGCAGAGGGTGAACCTGAGGCCCAGAGAAGGAGAGGGACCTGCTGAAGGCAACACAGCAAGTTCCAGGTGAAGCTGAGTGGATTAGCCATGGAATTCCTGGGTCCCCGGGCCCCCATAAATGCTCATAGACTCCTGGATACAGGCATTTAGAAAGAGCATCTTCTTGGGATGGGGAGTGTGGAGGGCAGGGCAGGAAATTTCAGAAGACATCACAGAACACAAGACATGTCACTCCGACTTCCATTCCAGAATCATCTGTGCTGTGCTCCCCACTCTCCCGACCATCCACCCGACCCCAACCAAAGACAAACAGAGCCCAGAAGCCTTTGCTTTCACATTTAATCAAAGGAAAAGAAAGAAAACCAGTCAGAGAGAAGGCTCAAGAATTAGATGGCTGAGGGAGGGGAGAGGGAAAGGGCAACCAGGCTGGGACTGAGTGTGGACAGCGGGGTGCAGAGTCCTCATTATCCTGAGGTCCCACAACCGTTCCAATGTAGAATGGGGCTTCCAGGGGATGGAGGACACAGTTCAGAGAGGGATGGAGACAGGAGAGGGGCCCAGCCCTCCTCTCAGGCATCACTAGAGGTGAAAGTGCCAAAATAGCATCAACACTGGAGATTGGCCCTAAAGGGCCAGGTGCCAACTCCCCAACAAAGTGCCCAGCCCCCCATGCACGGCTGCCCTCACCCCAATCAGAGAGGATGCCCTGTGGTCCAAGGAGCTCTGGAGGTTAACCAAGAAGGAGAGAGGGGCCACAACCGCAGATCCTTGCTGCTTCTACTCCCAAGTCCCCACAAAGAGAAGGCGCTAGCAAATGACGCTGTGACCTCAGGCAAGTGGCAAAACTCCCCGTTTTCCTCCCACTCCCAGTCCCCTTAGGCTCACGGTGAGGGTGAAGCAAGGGAGAGCTGAACTGAGAATAAAAGAACACTGACTAGAGGGAAAAGATGAACATAAACATCACTGCATAGTGGATGCAGAGCTATGCAAATGAGATGGGAGCAGGCTTGACCTTTACATCTCATTTGCATATCCTATGCAAATGCAAATGAGATCCCTAATATAATAAATATATTTCTAACTTTGTAATAAATATTCTGTTTCTTCTCCCTCCCCTTCCCTAGGAAATGGGCACACAGTGGTTCAGGGGCCAGCTTGGGCTGACACTGCAGCGAAGACAGATTAGACACTCAGATCCGGGAAGCACGGGGCCTGGGGTGGGGCGCTGGGGTGGTCCCTGCAAGGACAGGCTCACCCCAGGAAGGATCACAGAGAGGAGGGAGGAGATGCCTGGGGGTGTCTAGGATGGCATTCTTTTCTTAAAAGAGATTCTCCTATTTTACACATTGCCCTCCCCCAAAACTGGAGAGTGGCATTTAGGGTTGGGGGACAATAGGAGAGCTGGAGGAAGACACCTGGGGAGGGCCAAGCCTCTGGAATCTGGGATAAGGGTCTCATAAGAAATGGGGGCTGATGGGGAACCCCAAAAAAGAGGCCCCAAAGAGTGACCTCCAAAGCAAAACCACCCTTTGCCTCTCCTCACCAAAAACCAAGCCTGACACACACACGCCAGGGACAGAAACACAGACCAGGCCCCACAGCATACGGAGCATAAACTGCACAGAAAGCACGTGGAGGGCGCCCCCTGGAGTTGTGCAATGAGAACTGCTAGCACACAAACGTCCTTCGCCAAGCCCAAGCTCCACGGCCTGGTGCTCGCAGGGCTTGCTCCGCATCCTTCCTCAGCCCCCAGGAAGCCCTGATGTGAGTGGGCCCGGCCAGAGAAGACCGAGATGGACAAACGGGCTGGAGAAGCAGGACGCGCCCCTACCAGGGGCCACGGAGAGCCTGGGGCTCTTCAGTCAGTAGAAGCAGGCTCCTCACAGGGCTCAGCCTTCACCCCACCCCGACCTGGGCTGCTGACCCCTGCAGCCCGGCCTTGCGAGGAGCAGAGCCAACCTCTCAGGGGCACGTCGGAGAAGTCTGTGGAGAGACTCCGGCAGTGAAAAGCTGTGGATGAGGGAGGGACGGGGCTACGTCCTCTCGTGGGACACCGCCCCATGCCGAGAGAGCCGAGAGCTACACTGCCCCCGGCTCCGGCTGTGGCCGCTGGCTGGTGCTTTGGCTCCCCCAGTCTTCAGGATGGCACCAGGCTGGCACCAGGGCCTGGGCCTGCTTGGCGGCCATGGGGCCATGCACTCTCCTGACCACATGGAAACAGCCTACAGCCTGCTCCTAGGCCACAGGGGTGAGAGGCGGGAGGAACAGAGGAATGGGGGGGGGGCCAGTCCAGAGGAGAAAAGGTGACTGGAGAGAGATGGCAGGGGGCAGTGTACTACTGACCACATGGTCCCAAAGTAGTTTTTCTCTCTCTGGACTGAGCATTATGGAAGTGACTCTGACACACTCCTGGGCACAGCTTGGCCCTCAGAGAGGGACATCTGGTGGCCAATGGGCATCGGGAGTGGGCAGCACCTGGGCATAGAGGTACCCCATGAACGCCCGCCTCCCTGGCAGTGCATGCCTCTGCGCTGGAGCCAGACTTCGGGCCCGCCAGGAGCCGTAACCCAGGGAGAGCCAGAGCGCCAGGGGAACTAAAGATTGTGGCTGGGGGTCACAGATGGGAAGGGGAGGGATTCAGGGTTCTGGGTGACACGCCAGAGGGCATTAGGTCCGGGTGATCAGGCTCAGTACACCCAGCTGACAGGCACCCACTGGGGCTCGGTCCGCAGCTTCTCCATGGCGGCCTGGAGCTCCCGGAAGGTCCTCTCCAGGTTGCTGTTGACCAGGCTGAGGTCAAAGTAGTGCCCGTAGCCTCTCTGGATGCGGCTGCTCTCCTCCACTGTCCGTCTCAGGTCCGCCTCCTGCTGGGCACAAGGGGGCCCGTCAGTGTCCCCCACTCACCCCATCATCAGGGGCATCTACAACTGCCCCATCTAGCCCCTCCCCAGAGCCCAACCATGGCAGGCGAGGACTCCCTGGCTAGGGAGGCAGGAGCCCCTCCCTGCATGCCCCAAGGTGGCTCTCCTGCAACCACGGACAGACAGACAGATGAGTGAAAGGAAGGAAGGAAGGAAATAGCTTTAGTAAATGCCAAGCACGGCCCCACCTGCTTTGCAATGGCCTAATCTTCGCTACAGCTCTAGAGGGCAGCATTAATCATCCCCCATTTACAGCAGAGAAAACTGAGGTACAAAGGGGTCACACAGCTGGCCAGTGGCTCAACAGGGTCTACGTGACTCCGAAGCCAGTGCTCCCTCCAGTCTGACTAGGCCCCTCACCTAGGCAGACTGAGAGCCTCGCCTGCCACTCCGGCAGCCCACAATGCCCAAGGCAACCCCGACCCCAGACCGAGGGGGAGCGGGCCAGGCAGGGGTGGGAGGGGAACTTGAAAACAGACTTAAATAAGCTGAGGCAGGAGCTCTCGGGCTGGCCCGGCTGTGTCCCAGCGGCTCCAGTCAGCAGTGTTTGTGGCCAAGGGGCTTGTAGCAAAGGGGAGCCCAGCCCAGCCAGCCTCGCTCCGCAGCGGCCCTCTGACCTGGGGCCCGAGAGCTGCGGTACCCCGTACGGCCAGCAGAGGGACCCCTGAGCTCAGAGCGCTGCAAACCCTACAGCTCCCGGGAAAGGCTGCTCCAAGGGGTACCTGGAGGTGGGGTGACCTGGGGTCTGCAACGCCTGAGTTTAGCCTTCCTCCCAGCGCTGCCCGCTCCCTGCTGCTAACTCCTCCCTCCAGCCAGACTCCCAGCCTACCACTTCCCCCCTCCCTCAGCCTTTCCTCCCATTGCAAAGACCCTGAGCCCAGCTGGCCCACCTCTGCCACAGATCTCCAGCTGGCCCTCTGGGCTCCCTTTGGTCAGCACTCTGTCCCTGCTGAGTGGGCCGAGCAGTGGGCCTGGCAGAAGCCCCTGCACCTTGGACTACCTGTGTCCCTGACTCTACGAGACTTCGGGCGCTTCCTCCCTCAGACCTGTTCCCATACCTGTAAAGCGAGACTGTCAAGTTCTCCCTCGCTGACACCTCGGGTGGGCGCCTCTCCCACCTCCTTTTCTTCACCAGCTCCAGCCTGCCCCGACCCGGGCCAGGATCAGGCCCCTCCCACCACACCTTGGAGCCCCTCACCGTCAGCTGCTTGGTGGACACCCCACTCTCCAGCGCAGCCCGGTTCATGGCCCGCAGGGTCTCAAAGTCAGGGGCCTCGATGAACACCACATAAGGGACAAACTCAGCTGTTCTCAGCACCTTCACTGCCTGCAGGAGAGGAGGGTGGGGGAGTATATGCCCACAGGCATCTGCGTGATGGGAGTGAGGACGGGTACCTGGGTTCTGGGACGCAGGTCCTGGGGATGACTGGCAGAGGGACAGTTGACAGGGGCTGGGCCTGGGGTAACTGGAGGAGACTACAGTGGGGGACCCAGGAGGCTGAAAAGGAGGCTGTAGGTGGGCTGGGTCCCTAGCAGTAGCTGAGGGGTTTTATGGGGGTGCTTGAGAGACAAGTGCCTGGAAACATAAGGGGCAGCGCTGGGGGCAAGCAGAGTGAGCAAAGAGGACATCGGGCAGGCAGGGGGAGCAGGCCGGGCGGTACCTGGGGGTTGACATCCAGCACGCACACCTTGCCGGCAGCAACCACACCCCGGATGGAATCGATCCGTGTGCCATACAGGTTGCCCTCATATTCGCCATGTTCCAGGTAGCGCCCAGCACGGATGTCGGCCTCCATCTCCGCACGGGACACAAAGCTGTAACCCTGGCCTTCCCGCTCTGAGTCCTTGGGCCGCCGGGATGTGTCTGGGGGAAGGAGGAGTAGAATGGGCAAGGCAGGCCACACCACTCAGACACACATGCACACGTTCTACATGGGCTGCACAGCCCTACCTTCGCAGCACGGCCGCCCTCCCACATACTGCCCTCACCCTCACCATTGGCACACACACAGACTCGAGATATCCAGACTGCCAGGACCTTCGGAGATCACCTGCTCCAACCCAGTGCTCACAGACGGGGGGCTGAAGCCCAGAGAGGGCAATGTGCAGCCCAAAGCCACAGAGCAAGGCCAAGCAGACCTGGGGTCAGCACTCAGGTTCCTGCCTCCAGGAACCAGGAGCTTTCTCCACCCCAACTGGTTCTGTCACCAAGAAGCTCTGTCTTCCACAAGGGCACTCAAGGCAGCTCACAGCCCTGTTTCACATGGGTCCCTAGCTGGGCTTTTAGCAAGTGAAACATGAGAGAAGGAAAGGAGAGACCAGCCCAGCCCAGCCCACCTGGCCACAGGTTCCAGCGACAGGTAACCCAGCCCTTCCCAGCCTGTAGTTCCCCCAGCCACCCACAGAGGGCGCACACCCACACCTCACAGCCAAAGGTATCGCTTGACCTGGTGCCCATGCAGATGTCCATTGAGTAGACCCAGCCCTGGCCCCAGGGCAGTCCCTGCTCCCTGCCCCCCACCCAGCAGGCCCAGCTCCCACTCACAGGGCACCGTGGTGCCGTAGCGGTCTGGATCCCACATGATGAGCTTGTTCTTCAGGCTGCGCCGACCCACACCCTGAGCCCCGATCAGCACCAGGGTTTTCCGGCGGAAAGGGGGCATGCGGGCCACCTCCTCATAAATGAGCAGCTCGTGGCGGTCAAACTCTGGACACAGGGAGATGGCACTGCTCATCAGGGGCTGGGCTCTCGGGGAGGCCAAGGGTAAGAGGGCTGGGGCCAGGGCAGCAGGGAGGAACCGGGCGTGGCCTAGGGACAAGGCTGGTGGCATCAGAACCAGCCATCGGTGGGGGAGGGAGGGGCATGCCATGTCAGAGGAGGACAGGGGAGGGGGCCTCCAATACTCACCTGCATTCTTGGTGGTCAAATACATCATTCGCTTCTTCTTCTTTCCTGAAAGGCTGCCACATAGCGTTCCTGGCCACAGGGAGATGGGCTGGTGAGGACAAGCAGGGCCGTGTCAGATCCCAGATTAGGCTCTGCCGAGGGGGGGACCGCATACCTGAGGTGGGCGTCAGCTCCAGGTCGCGCTTGACGAAAGCCTTCCGCTTCTCCTCCAGCAGCTGGCTGGGAATGAGCCCTGCGCTGCCCCCTTCCACGTGGCATGCCTGAAGTGGACGTAGGACAGAGATCTGCCTGAGAGAGAGGACACCTCCTCGAGCCCTCAGCTCCCTCACACGCCATACCTGGAGAGCCTGTACGGGTGCCCAGGGCTCACCTGCCACCAGTTGGCGTCGTCCTGGTTTACAATCTGCAGCAAGTCTCCAGCGCTGAAGCGCAGGCCCGCTTCCTTGCAGGGGATGAGGCTGTCTCGGGCAGGGTCATAGTCAAAGTGGCATTTCACAAATACCTGGGCCGGGGATCAGTGAAGGGTCAGGGGAAGAAGTAGCGGAAGGCAGGAGGGGATGTGCCCTCTCCCACCCCCACCCTGGGGTGGGAGGGCGTGTCACACGGTCCACCCTCTGCCCCTTCCCCTCACAAAGATACAAGCGGCCCTGGCACTGCCTCTAGAGCTGTGATGCCCCCAGGGCTGCCTAGACGGGCTGTCTGGTACCAGCCTCCCTTGGCATCCAGAACAGAAGGACTCAGATGGAGGGATGGGAGATCTGCTCAGGCCTGGGGCCGTGGCCCCACCCACTGAGAAGGCAGGATCACTGGGTGAGGGACAGGACCCTGGCATCCAATGCAAGATCCCTCCATCTTTCCACCCGTCCTGTTGGAGGAGAGGGCTCTGGCAGACGCTAGAGAGCCAATAGGAGAGGCGGGTAGAGCAGCCAAACTTCCACAATCTACCAACCAGGAGGCAGCTATACAGGACACGTGACCACACATCTCTGCACACCCACGGAGACACATACGCACGCGGACCACTGCACACGATGCAGGCGCTCACGTGTACAATCGGGTAGCCCAGGGCTTGGATGCACACACGTCCCTTGCACATGTGCATGACTGTCCAAGACCAGGGTAAATGCATGAAGGTGCATGTGCACCACACGCGGAGGCCTGTAGGTGGCTGGGTCGTCCGCCCCAGCCCGCAGGTCCAGCCCCATGTCTTGCTTTGAGAACACCGACTGGAGAGCAGAGGATCCTGCCCCGAGGCCTACGACCCTGTCAGCTGGGAGGCTCAGCCAACCCTTGGGCCTTGTACCGGGTGAGGGGCCTGGTGCAGGGGCCCACCTGGCGGGGCAGATGGGGCTCCTGGTAGCTGGGCAGGATCTTGAGGATGACGCTGCCGCTGGCGCTGCGCAGGAGCTCCTGCAGCGCGCGGGGGTCGCTGCCCACCGGCTGCCCGTTCACCTCCTTGATGATGTCACCCACGTGCAGCAGGCCTTGCTGAGCCACCATGCCCCCATGCAGAATGCGTGCGATCACCAACTCACCGCCCTCCACGCGGAACGTCACACCCTGGGGGGGACAGAGAGCGGGTGTGATGAGGCCCCAACTGCTCCAAGTCAGAATCTTCAAAAGGGTCTCCTAACAGCCTCTCCCTTCCCACCCCCGCCCTTCCGCCCCTGCCCTGAGTCCTCCTCTTCCATCCTGCCACCCGAATTCTTCACTTACAGGAGCACTAATGGAAGGAAAGTGGCAGAATGGAGAGCGCCCAGGCGCCCGGATGTGTGCGGCTCATAGGCACAGCGCCTGCGGGCTCCTGGGTCTGCGTGGGCCCCTCCCTGGGAAAAGCTGATCCCATCCGCCTCTTTAGCCCTCTCCTGACCAGATTTGATCCCCGTCGGTTACTCTGAACCCCGCCTCCAAACCCCACCTCTGGCCCTGCCCGACATCCTCACCAGATGCTCTCCAGCAGTCTTGCGAATGCCCACCATGCGCACCGCGTCCGGAGGCACAGGCTGGTTGCTGAACGTTGGGTCCAGGCCGGGGCTGGGGGGTGGTGTCTCATAGGTCTTTGAGGCCACAGAGTCATGGGTCTCCAGGAGGGACTGGAGAGATGGTGGAAAGAGGAGTGACCATGGGGCAGTGCCCTGCGGTCCCTGCCCCATCCTGGCTCTAACTTCCTGCCAGCCCCTCCCCCAGTCGTCACGCCAGCCTGGGCGGAAACCTGGAAGTGGGGCTCCTGGAGGATGCGGGCCAGCTCCGCGGCGGTGCTGCTCTGCTCGGCCAGCTGCGCCAGGTCCCGCAGGATCTCCTGCACGAGCTCCAGGTTGTTGTCTCGCACAGCCTCCAGCTTTGTCTCCTCAAGCCGCTCGTGGGCCTGGGGGTGGGGACGGAACAAGTGAGGCCTGACGCTTCCCCGAGAGCCATGATTGTTTCCTCCTGATTAGACTCAGGTTAATCACTTTGGCAAGAGTTCTCTGTCAGTGATCTTGTGTCTTCCCCACACCTTGCGACCTGAGACTATTCCGTTCCCCAACAACGTTTCACTAATGGATTTAGTGTCCATTTATGACCCTTGCCTGAATCAATTACTATCTTGGGGGTTGCAAAATAGTGATTACCTTACTCCATTATTCTTTTGACATTTATTCGTTGGCATCTTACTACAGGAAAGAGCTTTTCCTTTTTCTCTCCCACATGCTCCCCCTCCCCCGCCTCCCTCCCTTTCTCTCTCCATATCACTACAGATTTTTTTTACTCAGTGTATTCTAATCCATCACCATCACTATTCTCATCACCTCAATTTATCCCAGATTTGTCCAGTAGGAGCCCCAAGCACAAAAGGCCTGTGTCCTTTTCACATGTTCCCACTAGTCCTTGGGCACCTTCCCTCTGCCACAGGCTCGTCTCACCTGCCCCACCCCAGGTCTGGAATCAGCAATTTCTCCAAGGAACTCTGACTCCTTTCGTCAGGGAATGGTGTTAGAAACCAAGACCCGGGCGCTCAGTGCTCACTGCCTCTGGGTTGTCATGTCTGCAGCAGACACTCACCAATACTGATAGTTCTGAATAGAAGCAAACTCTGCAGGATTTTCCCCCATTCCATATTTGTATCACCCTTCTCCTTCTCCGAGAACTTATTTCCCAGTAACATTAATATATTTACTTATTCTGTCCTTCAATATTCAAGAAAGTTTCAGAATTGCTAAACTATTTCTACTACCTATCACAAACCCACTACGTAAAAATCAAGATTCATCTGCACTTCTTTCTGTCTTCAGAATAGTGCTGTCTAAAAGAACTTAATGGAAATGCTCTTTTTCTGTGCTAATACAGTGGCCACTAGCCACTTGCAGCTATTGAAAAATGTGACTAGGGGAGCCGGCCCGGTGGCCAAGTGGTTAAGTTCGCGCGCTCCGCTGCAGGCGGCCCGGTGTTTTGTTGGTTCGAGTCCTGGGTGCGGACACGGCACTGCTCATCAAACCACGCTGAGGTGGTGTCCCACATGCCACAACTAGAAGGACCCACAACAAAGAATATACAACTATGTACCGGGAGGCTTTGGGGAGAAAAAGGAAAAAATAAAATCTTTAAAAAAAAATGTGACTAGGATGACAAGGAACTGGATTTTGAGTTTTATACCAGCATTTTTGTTTATTTAAGTATTTGAAGTATTTAATAGTCACATGTGGCTAACAGCTACCATATTAAAGAGTACAGCCTTAGCATCCATCCCACGTAGGGTACAGTCAGAATATTGTGAGAAAAGCTACCTGTATTAATTCCTTTTTCAGTATGATCATGCTAAAAATTTGCTATATAGATCGATTCACTTATCTGCACTTAATTTCATGGTTTGCTTTTTTCATTCTTTTAATTTAATCTTATTTTTTGAATACGTGCAACATTCACGTGGCTCAAATTTCAGATCTCTACAAAAAGGAAACTCAAAGAAGTTTCACCTCCATCCTCATCCACTCCCACACTCTAGCGGCAACCGTCTTCATCAGGTTCTAGTTTATCCTACCTGTTTCTTTTCACAAAAATAAGTAAATAATTCCCCTTCTTCCTTACATAAAAGGTAGAACACTATACACACTCTTTGATAGCTTGGGTTTTTGTTTGTTTAATGGATTTGGTTTATTGTTTGGATTTTTACTTTATGATACGCCCTGAAATCACTCTATGCTCTACACAAAGAGCTTCCTTTATCATCATTTTTTAATTACTGCATTTGACTCATTGCGTGACTGGAGTACCACAGTTTATTCAACCAGTCTCCACAGGTATTTAAATTGTTTCCAGTATTTTACTATTGCAAATAAAGCTGCAGTGCATAACCCTGGCATAGCTGTTCTGCAGCTGTGGACAACATCTTCCATGGCAGTTCCTAGAAGTCCTGCTGGGTCAAGCAGTAAATACAGATGTGGTTTTGTTAGATATTGACAGGCTCCCCTCCATGGGGCTTGGGCCGCTTGCCCTCCCACACCACTGAGGAGAGACTTTCCTGAGGCCTTGCCACCGGAGAGTGCAATCAAGCCTCTGAATGTCTGCCAATCCCAAGGATGAGAAACCATCTCTCCCTGGGGCTGCATTTGCATTTTGCTTATTGAGTGAAGCTGAGCATCTCCTTGTATGTTTAAGGGCCATCTGTGTATCTTTTTCTGCAAACTATCTGTTCACGTCTTCTGCCAGTTTTTCTACCAGGTGTTAGTTTTTTTCTTTTTCGCAGTTTTTAAACATTCTCTATGTTAAGAAGAGAAGCACTTTGTGAGATTTCTTGCAAATATTTTCCCCCAGTTTGTCATTTGTCTTTTGATTCTGCTTATGGTTTTTTTTGTCAATGCAAAAAAATATTTAATGTAGTTAAATTTATTAATATTTTATGCATCTGAATTTTGAAGCCCCCTTTTTTTTTTTAAAGAAAGGCTTTCCTCACACACAGATCCTTGTTTTCTTCTAGTACGTGTATGGTTATTTTTTCACATTGAGATCTCTGATCTGTGCAGAGTTCATTCTTATGTTTGGTGTGAGGTATGGATATACTTTGATATCTTTCCAAATGACTATCTAGATGTCCCAATACCATTTATTAAAAATTCAGGGGCCGGCCCCATGGCCAAATGGTTAAACTACTGCACATTCCACTTCAGTGGCCCAGGTTCGCAGGTTCAGATCCCAGGAGCAGACACGCTCCATTCATCAGCCATGCTGGGAGGCATCCCACATACAAAGTGGAGGTAGACTGGCACAGATGTTAGCTCCTGGCTAATCTCTCTCAAGCAAAAAAAGAGGAAGATTAGCAATGGATTTTAGCTCAGAGCGAATCTTCCTCACCGAAAAAAAAAAAAAGAAGAAGAAAATCCATAAGAAAACTATTGTTTAATTTTCTACATATGATAATAGTATTGTGATTATTTTTTTTAAATTATCTTTCAGATACACATACTAAGATACAGATAAAATTATGTCTGAGATTTGCTTAAAAATAATTCAGGAGAGGGGGCTGGCCCTGTGGCCGAGTGGTTAAGTTTGCACACTCTGCTTCGACAGCCCAGAGTTTCGCCGGTTCAAATCCTGGGCACAGATATGGCACCGCTCCTCAAGCCATGCTGAGGCAGCATCCCACACGCCACAACTAGAAGGACCCACAACTAAAAATACACAACTATGTACTGGGGGGCTTTGGGAGAAAAAGGAAAAATAAAATCTTAAAAATAATAATAATAATAATTCAGGAGAGAGGGAAGTGGGTGGAGGTATGGATGAAACAAGATTGTTCAAGAGTTGTTAAATGTTGCAGTGGGGTGATGAATGATGAGGGATCAGGAGATATTTTCAAAAATTGTCACAACAGAAAGTTTTCCAAGCCCATGAGATGGGGAGATTTTAATGACACCTCATAGGGATAATCCGAGGAATCAGTGAGATGGACACAGTGGCTGGCACAGAGCAGGTGCTCAATAAAGGCTAGCTCCTTTCTGCACATTGGCCCCAGAGTCACCTAAACCACCCTCTCCTAGGTGGGCAGCATTTCAGACTGACTCCCACAGCCTGGCTGGGCAGAACGTTCCTGCTGGGGAAACGGACAATCGAAGGGGCAAAGGGGTAGCACTCGGAGACCTGTTATGCCCTGATGTCCCTCAGAAGCTGGAGGGCAGAGACATGCCCTGCAAGGGTCCACCGATCCCTACGTGATCCCCAGTCATTTAGCTCAGCACAGCCCAAGGAACTTCCCCAGCTCTGTGTTACCACATGTCTGGGTCAACGCTGGAGTCCAGGGCCCCAGGAACCGTGTCTGAAGAACGAACAAAGGCACTCAGGCCTGCACTGATCTCACCACGGCGACCCCGGCTGGCCTCTTTCAGGGTAACAGGAGCTGGCTCTGGCCCAGGTGTCCTGACATGAGGGCAGAGGTCACTCATTTTAGCTTCAGCATCTTCTGCTCCATTGATGGATGGAGAACTAGTTTCTCTAGGAGGCCTCGCATGACCAAGCGGGAAGCCAGCCCATCTCCCAAGCCACCTCCCTCCCATCTTTGACTTGATGACCCTTCCCCAGGCTGATCCATTGCTCCTCCTGAGGCCGCTCCGGTGTCTCACTCACAGACATAAAAGCTCAGGTCTCGAAGTTCTACCTTCGGGGCCCAGAGGAAACTTTGAACATTTAATCATTCAAATACAAAACACACGACCCAGGCCAATCTGAACAGCTGACAGCCCAGGGCTGAGAACACCCAGCGTGTATCACAATCTGCACTCCACTTTTCCGGGCTTTGGACACTCAGAGTGGGATTAAGCACAATCCTTGGGTCATGATATATTCTCATCGCTGGTGCATGCACGGCTTCCTTTCAGTTAGTCAGTATTAAACTAGATATTTTTAATACTATAATGAGGATCTAAGAAGCCACCACTGAAATCATAAACGAGGATCTTAGCGATCTCCTACATCTAACCACTTGCCCCACCCACCCATCCACCCACAGAAACCACCATCTTGATTCGTCACGTTCATCGTGTGGTAACCTCCCATTTTACATAGTTTTATTGTACCTATATGTATTCTACATATTCCTAAAATGAATATTGTTTTTATTTATTTTTGCCTTTAAAAAATGGGAATTCTAACAGGCCGGCCTGGTGGCGTAGTGGTTGAGTTCGCCCCTCTGCTTCGTGGCCTGGAGTTTGTGGGTGCAGATCCTGGGTGTGGACCTGCACACTGCTCATCAAGCCATACTGTGGCAGAGTCCCACATACAAAATAGAGGAAGACTGGCACAGATGTGAGCTCAGGCCAATCTTCCACAAGCGAAAAAAAAAAAAAAGGGAATTATGCCATATATAATCCCTGGGAGCCAGATTTTTTCCCACTTAATAACAGTAAGTGAAAAATTATTTCACTTACTATTGTTTACTATTATTGTGCTAAGATTTATTCCTATGTTTCATATTAGGTGAAAAAGTATTTTGTTTATTAATAATTACTACTAATAATAATTACTAATATTAATTACTAATAATTATTAATAAGCAAAATACTTTGCTTATTATTAATAAGCAAATAATTATTAATAATTATTAAGGAACAACTTTTTCATTTAATCATATGAAATAAGCATAAATCTTAGGATAATAATAGTAAACAACAGTAAGTGAAATAATTTTTCACTTAATATTATCTTGCTACGATTCATTCTTCCTTCCCACGTCACGTTAGTTCCTCCCTTTTAATCGCTGTATTATATTCCGTTGTGTGAACAGGCCACATTTTATTTATCTCCTCTCTAGTTGGAAGGCATGTGGGTCATTTCAGGCTTTACCATTACGAATGATGCTGCTGTGAACATTCTAGTCTGTGTCTCCTGGTGCACATGTGAGAGTTTCTCCCAGGAGCAGAACGGCTGGGCCGTGGGGTATGTGCATGTTCGATGGCCAAACAGCACACTTGCAGAACATCGTCCCCTTTACACGTCACAATGCCCCTGTGAGATTAGCAGCATTAAGTCCAATAAAGCGTCCGAGGACCGAAAGGATAGAATGAATTCATTAAGAGCACGCAGTTCACTGGCATACCCCAGGGACTCCAGTCAAAGTCTCCTGACTCTCTGAGTTCCCCACAGCTGTGGTGTCACTCTCTGGGCACCTATTTTTGGAAAGCCATGTTGTTGGTACAGCACACACTGCAGTAAGACAGGCACAAGGCCCAGGTCCCAAAACCAGGAGAGTGGTTTTGAATTTCTGCGGTAACCCTTTGTTTAATTGTCCTCTGAAAATCATCCTCAGCACAGCAGAGGCTCAGATTCATCACAGAGCAGAAGCTTGGGCCAGGGATCCAGCGAGCTAACAGTGGAGCCGGTACTCGAACCCAGATCTGCCAGCTCCTGAGCCAGAGCCAGCAGTAGACTGCAAAAGCAGAAAGGCCACACAGCCATTTCTCTGGAAAGCTTTTCCCTCCGCCCTCCCACTCCAACCTCTCTGATCTCGGCAGAAGACAGGGAGTTTTCGTTTGAAGCCCCGCTCATAATTAAATAGTTCATACCGAGAGAAGCCTGAGACGGGTGTGCAGGAGGTAAGGTTGCTCTTCAATCCGGATCTGACCGTGTGACTTGCTTTGGCCAACGGGACATTAGCAAACGTGATGCAAGCAGAACCTTGCAAACTGCTTGGCATTTGGGGCTTGTCCCCCCTTGCTGCTGAGACGGCCATGTGAAGAAACCTGGGCCACCCTCCCAGGAGGAGAGACCACCCATCCTAGACGTGGCAGCCTTTCCAGCTGAACCACCAGACATGTAAGGCCATCTTAGACCACCGGCCCCAACACAGCAAGCCCAGACCAGAAAAACCACCCACCAATCCACAAAATCATGAGAAGTAAAGCACAGCTGTTTTAAGCTATTATGCGGCGGGGTGCTTGGTTACACAGCAAGAGCTAACTGACCCATCTGGCTCCCCGCCACTGTAGCCTCTGCTTGTCACGTCCCCTGGTCAAGAGTCTCTATCTTAGTGACCTCCCTTGACCCTCATTCTTCTAGGGCCTTGTCTTACTTTGCTAGCTCTCTCACCCCAGCCTCACCATAGGACTAGAGTCCTCCCTATGAACTCCAGGCCGATGGCCAAAACTACATTATAACAACTCTTTATGGTTTAAAAAGCACTTCCATGTCCATGACCTCCCCTCTCCCACCATGACTCTGAGAGATGGGCATCATTATCTCAACTTCTCAGAAGAAAATAACTGAAGCTCAGAGAGGTTGTCAGACATACTAAAGTCACACAGCCAGTCAGTGAATCTTCTGACTCCAAACCCTAATCTCTTTCCTCTTCATCTCATGTGGATCAGTTCCCAGGCCTGCCAGCTGGCAGATGTCCCCACTGGCAACAGTTTGCCTGAATTTCTGAATGTCACCTGCCTGGGATTCCTCACCTTGGCCTTGCTTGTTGTTGAAACACCTGCTGCTGGATCCATGTCAGCCCTCCCAGATGCCACCCACCTGCCAGGGCTGCCACCTGCTGTCTGCAGCCAACGCCCTGGATTTGCGATCTGCCTACCAGATTTGACTTCCCTCTAGTGTTTAACTCTCTGGGTTAGTCCCCTCAGGCCCTGCCCCTCCCTGGTCCCAGATCTACCCAGGCTGGCCCCTCCCACACCCTCTGTCACGTCCCCAGAGAAGAGAGTCAAGCCGCTCCATAAGGCAGAGGGAAGGAGGTTAACAGCCACCACACGCAGATCCAACTTGATTCCCTTCCTGAGGGTTTCTGGGTCACTTCGCCAGGAGAACCAAGTGTTTGCAGCTGGATCTTTGATCAAAGTACTTTGTCTATTCGGTTAGAAATTTACCTATGTAGACGTAATCATTAAAATTGCTGAGAAGGAGTAAGAAGTGGGTCCCGCTGTCCAAAGCAAGTCTCGTGGTCAAGCCCAGATTGAAGAGTGGAGAAAGAAACTCTACCATTGAAGAGGGGTGGCAAAGCCCCCCTGCAGTGTCACACACACACACACACACACACACACACACACACACGGAGGAGCTCAGACCGGCCTTTATGGAGATTCACTTCCTGCTCGTTTCACAACTAGATGGAGAGAAGAAATCACTGGGGTTCCTCAGCCCAGGAGCCTCTTACTGGGGGTCTCAGAGTTGGAGAAATGTCCACACCACCTTCTATTGTGCTTTGTGCATCTGGAACCACACTAGGAATTTCTTGGGAGGAAATTCTGACCAGCTATCCCCAAGAACATTTCTGGAGAAGGGAGTTTACTCTCCATCTGATACAGCACATGGTAAGTTCTCAACTAGGCTGAACTGTGAGGCCCCAGGTCTGGGACAATGCAGAGCTCAGCGAGAAAATGAGACTTGGGCTCCATCGGGAGAAGAACAAACTCTCTGACAGCTCATCGCCATGGCCCCAGCACTGTGCCTGGTACTTGGTGAGCATGCAACAGATGTTTGTTGAAGAGCTGATGGGTAACTGAATGACGGAGTGAATGACATAGCCAGCCAGCCAGCAGTCCCATCACGGGAGAGCTGTCAAATGGATCAGACAAAGCCAGCAGAGAGGAAGGCTACTGAAGGGGATCATGCTTTGGAGGGGGCTGGCTAGAGGACCTTCTCACCCTGAGAGTCTGCCATCCCGAGAGCCCCTCCACATTTCACTGGCCGTCTCATTACTGAAGCAATGGCTAACGTGACCCAGAGACGACGTGGCCTAATACACCCAACTCTGAAATCAGCTTCGGAAGGTCACAGATGTTGAGGTTCAAAACACACGTATCCAGCAATTCCACTGCCAAGTGTCCACCCTCAAGAAGCTCTCACACGTGCAGCAGACGGCCATGAGGACGTTCCCTGCAGCGCTGTCCCCAGCAGAGGTAAGTCAGCACCCAGGTACCTGTCTCTCAGCAGGGGAACTCATCAATGAAGACGCTGGGCTCTGTCATACACTGGGATTCCTCACACCAGTTACCATGAACCCATCTCTCTCTCTGTCTACATCCACACTCATGTCCGTACCCACACTCCGCATATGAGCCAGAAATCTCAAAAACCTAAGCAGCTCGCTCTAGCATCCCATTATGCAAAGCTGAAAAACACATATGCGGGGCACACTGTTTACATAAAGTACATACATAGGCAAGACATGAAAACATCAGGGGTAGGACATCATCAACCTCCAGCCAGCGGTTATCTGTGGGGAGGGAAAGCAGTGGAAACGAGGAAACGCAGGGAGGCACTGACTGTGTCATACTTTTTATTTCTTAAAAAGGAAGAGCCAGAACTCAAGCGAATATGGCCAGCCAGCACACCATCATGGAGATGGGCACTCCGAGGTCTGGTATGTAATTTCCTACTCTCTAGTATTCATTCATTCGCACATATCCAGTGAGCAGCCACTATGTGCCAGGCACTGTTTTAGGCTCTGGGGACACAGTAGGGATCCCAACAGACATCCTTGCCCTCATGGAGCTCCCATTCTCTGTGTCTGAGACATGCATAATTCCTTGTTTCTATTTTTAATACATGAATACAATCCTTGACCACCCAGTGAAGAGCAACCTGCCTTTCTCCAACCTCCTCCAATCTGCTCAGCTTTCTCTTCCCTAGAACCTCCCACTATGGACCCTCTCAGCCCTCTCATCTTCTGTCCTTAACAACCTCCCCACCTCTTTAGCCACTCCACAGATGACAACGTGACGAGGCTGTGTCCCCTGCAGCAGCTCTCTCCCTCCACTGGGGCCTGGTCCCCCTCCACACCCCATGCCAGAGCCAGTCATAGCTGAGTCCCCATCCTCACCCTGTAGCTGCCTGTACCACCCTCTCCCTCCCCACTGTCACTGTCATTACCGACTTCCTAGTCACCCCCACCACCATGCAGACCTGGGACTGCCTCAGTCTTCTCCCCACCTCAACAGCTGCTGTAGCCCCAGATTCCAACGCCATCCCACATCCGAGCCTTCCATCCCTGGACCTCTGCCCATCCTTTGCAGCCACACCCTAGATTGTCATGTCATCCCCCCAGAACTGTCCTTCTTGGAAATCTTTCACCTCTCACCTCCCTCTCTCTGACCTCGGCCTTCTTCTCTTCCAGCTACACTCTCTCTCCAAACACAGCAACCTCAGAGAGCCCCCAGGCCTGCGCCTCCATTCTCTCCCTGCCTCTGTCTCTTCCTGGTTCCTCTCCCCTCCCTGGCCTGCCTGGGCTTTAGAGGTGATGCTCTCAGCCCCTCTCCCCTGTCCCCTTCACACCATCCCCTGCACTCAGCCTCCCAGAGCCCCCATCCAGCACAAGTCCTGGACCAAAGCCACCCCTTTTATCTCCGCATCTCTGGACTGAGTCACCCCCACCCTGGGCAATCGGGTACCTGCCACAGACAGCCTGGGGCCCTGTCAATTCTGCTCCCTGGCTTTGGCGGAGTCCCTCTCTCCTCCTCTTCAGCAATTAGTCAAACCTTCCCTTCCAAATCCCCCCCAAGCTCTGATCCCTAACTCCCAGCAGATGGCTGTCCCCCTCCCCTCAGAAATCTGAGCAAGTAGGCATAATTCCCTGCCACTCCCAGCCTTGCCTCCAACACAGCTATTCACACCATTCTCACCTCCTCCCTCTTCCTTGAGGGGTCCGCCTCTCTCCTCACCATGCTTGCTTCTTCTCTCAGTTGAAGGCGGCCCCAGCCTCACACTCCCCCCACCCCCACCTCGTGCAGAATCCCAGGGGCCTTCCACACCCACCCCTCACCTCTCACACCCAAACACCAAGTGCTGCCAATTCACTCCCAAAATATTTCTTCCAGCCTCCCCTCCCTCAAGCCCTGTGACACAGGTCTAGCTCAGCGCCACCCCCAACTCTGGTCTCTCCAACTCCAGCCATGACCCTCCCTCTGTCCTCCATGTGCTGCCAGAGGGATGTGCCTAAAACGTCCACTGCCATCATCACGTCCCTGCTTAAAGCTCACGAAAGGCTCCACGTCACTCACAGGACATCACGGGACGATGCCCAAGCCCCAGGCACAGCCCCCAGCACCCTCCACACCCGCCAACATCTGCGCAGCTCACACTCCCTGTCTCACCCCTGCAGCTCCAGCCTCACACCGACACTCACAGCCCCTGTATACTTCTGGCTCTTTCTCACCTGTTTCTGCTCAAGCTCTTCCTGTGGCCTGGAATGCCCTCCCTCCTCTCCTCACTCTTTAAGACTCCGCTCAAGTGGCCCTTCCGCCAGGAAGCCTTCCCTGCCCACTCCGGGCTAGGTGGGGCATCTGTCCTTTATGTTCCTAAAATGCCTAGTGTATCTGCCGCTATCACTGCCATGACCAAGTGGTTTTATAACTTCCTCTTTCAGCGAGTCTTTGCTCCATCCAATACGTGGCAGGTGACCTTGAAAAGATGTCTGCACAGAACGCCCAACGGCAGAGGGACAGGCAGGATGAACTCTTGAGAGTCCGACACATAGGCACGCTGGCCCCCACCACTCACACCCTCCACAAGCTGGCAGCCACCAACCGTGCATCCACACAGGCGTGTCCACACACTCACTAGCCAGGTGTGGGGGCAGACCTCCTACCTCTAGTCGCTCAGATTCTTCACCTGGGCATGGATGTTCACCTGGGCATACCCCCCTCCACAGGTCTCCTGTGCCACATGCTCCATTCCCAGGGCCCCCTGTGGCTAACACCCCATCCCCACTGAGCCTCCCCAGACCCAGTGCCCTTGTGCCCACCTCCCTGGAGCACTATACCTTGGCCAGGGACCTGACTATGGGACTTTCCATAATGCCTCGAAGGAAGATCAGGTCCAGTTCCGCAGCCCCCGTGGCATTGGGGAGGGATCCCAGGTTGTCCAGGACTTGCTGCATGGCTGGGGGGAAGGTGCAGGTGGTGAGACACACAGGTTCCAGCAAGGCACAGGAGACCAAAACACACCACACGACCCCACCGCGCCCACCCCACATCCCACAGAAGACAGCCCCTGCCCAACAGCACTTCCCTCCCTGTCAGCAGGGGAACGCCTGGGGCAGGGGCCCTGGGGGGCTAGGGAGAGTCTCCTTGGCCTGTTCTCTAGACTCCAGGTTATGCCAGCCTGGGCAGGCGGGAGGCTCCAGGTAGCAGGAAGTGGACTCTGAGGTGGAGGAGAGGAGACAGGGAAGCAGGTGTCAGGTTCCAGGTTCTGCCCTGAACCAGAAAACCACAGGTGCCTCACTCAATCTCTAGACGGGCTGAAGCCCCAGGACTGAGCCACCCGCACCTGGCGGGCTCAGGAAGGAGAGAGACAGCATTTGGAGCATGTCCCTGAGTGCAGGCCTAGAGTCCAGCAGGCAGTCATGCAGGAAGCCAGGGTTGTGCAGCATCCAGCACCAGCTGCACCAGTCATTCAGTGTAATTTTGCACAAGTCACTGTCGCTCACTGGCCTCAGTCTTTCCTTCCTGTAAAATGGGTAGATTTGACCAGATGGTGTCTACAGGCCCTTCAGCTCTGACAGACAATGATCTGTAATCACTGAGAATTTAATATAGATCATGGGAAGCCAAAGCTGAGGCCTGGAACATTAGCAGGAGTCGGGGAAATAGGGTCCCTGGGGCTTGGGATGGCTGTGGGCACCCAAGTGCAGTGGTCGGACCAAGTCATCTCAGGGATCAGCAAACCCTTAGCCTGGGACGGGACATAACCAAGGACATGAGAACACCTGGTGCTGGGCCACAGCACTGGCTGCTGAGATCTGAAGTGGGGGTTGTCTTCACCCACTGGCAGAGGTGGGAGCTTCCGGCTATGGCAGGTTCTGGGAGAAGGAAGGAAGAAGCAGAGTGTGCCCAGCTGGGGGCAGAGATGGGCAGGGGGTATCATTACTCTGCCACTCTGCCACCCACGCCTACATCTGCAGAACAGCACCCAAGCCATGGAGGAGGAGGGGCGGATATGGTTCCTGGCACCTCTCACTGCTCTTGTCACTGCCCCCTCCTCCCCATCCCCCTTCCTTCCTGGAGGAGGGGGCAGTGACACTGGAGCAGGCAGACAAGGTTCAGGGACTCCTGGACTCTCACCCTCTTCCCCCTCCTCCTCCCTACTTTCTCCAGAAACAACATCCAAGCTGCCCTCCAGGCTTCTCCTGCCCAGGCCTGGGCTTGGCATTGCTCAGAGACCTGCAAGGCCCTTAGTGGGCTCAGAAAAAGGCCAGGGCAGGACCCTTCCCACTCTGCCAGAGTATCCTGGGATCCACCCTCCCCTGTCATCCTCCCCAGCCGCCAGCCATGGGGGAAAGCCGGTGCCCTCTGCCCGGGCCAGCACTCCTGGTGGGCCATGCCCTTACACCCTTAGGTTCCCGGGAGCCCACTCCTAGGGCACCTCTCCAGACGTCCCCAACCCCCGGTCCAGCTTTCCCCCCAAACTCCCCTTCCTGCCTTCCCCTACCTTCCCTCCGGAGCTCGGCTTCCTCAGAGGAGCCCAGGGATATGCCCTCCAAGGAGGCCCCGCTGCCTGGGCTGCCCGCCATGGCCGCCTCCACCCGCCCAGGCTGCCGGAGTGGCCTCCACGCCACCGTGGGCGCCTTCCCAGCCAGAGGGGGCTGCGCTGGAGGAGGCGGGACTCAGGGAGCGCCCTCTGCAGGATCAGCCAATAGCAAGGCTCAGCCGCTCTAACCGCCTTGCTGATTGGCCAAAACCCCGACTGGAGCAGACAGGTGGGGAGGGGGCAATGGGAAAGAGAGAATCCCTCTCCTAGGACTGCCCGATCTCGGAAGCTCGAAACCCAAGGGGGTGGGGACTTGGCACCATCTAGTTCCCGCCCCCTTTTCCTGGAAGTCCCTCCTCAAATACACCCTGTGCCACCTCCTCCTCCTGCCCTCAGACCTCTACTCTATGTCCCCTCTCCAGGCCCCTTTCCAATGACCCCCTCAGGATCAAAGGAAGGCCCCAAGAACGACTCTCAGTTCTCCGCCAGGACCAGTGGCACCACTCTGGCACAGGGCAAATGCCTCAAGCCCCAGTTGTCTCCCCTTGGCTGCCAGCCATGGGGCAGGGTGGGTGAGGGGACAGGGAGGAAAAGGAAGGCGGGTAGCACCACTGTGGGCAGGGAAGGGTACCTCAAGCCCTTCTGACCCTACATCTCAGCAGCGGCTTCTCCCCTCCCCCATCTCCCATTAGCTCTTGCCCTTAGGTAAGGGGGTGATGCCCAGTGGGCAAGTCAGGCATCTTGGAATTGGAGGAGTGAAAAGGTGACAGCACATTCCCACAACAGGGACAAGGGTGGGCAGGAAGGGGGGACTTGACAGTTAACCCCAGCCCAGAACCTTTATTCCTCTGAGACCCTGTACCCATGAGGCCAGCAGCCAGTCATTCCCTGAGGAGTGGCACCAGGTTGCACTGCACCCCTGGTTGCCATGGCAGCAGGCGGGCTTACACACCAGGACTTTAACCCAGGGATGAGAGAGAGATTTAAAGGAACAGCTCCACCTGAAAGCAGCCCACATCCCTGCCTTATTCAAAGAAAGGAAGGAGTTGGGTCAAGGGGGAAGAGAGGGCGAAGCTGCAGGTCTGGAGTCTCCAGGGGCAAGTTCTCTAAACTCTCAGCCCAGGCCATCACCCATACATCTCCACCCTGCTTCCAACCCTCAGGAAAAGGGCTTCTCCACCTTACTAGAAATAGACTTGGGGTCTCTCTGCAAGAGGAACACATTTCCCTCCCTCCACAATGACAACGACCATGTTGATCAGTGGGGAAGGGTGGGAGAGGACCTTGCTAGCTTCAGTCTCTGCAGAGCCCAAGGCAGGGATCTCCCGGGGCAGGGGGTGGTGAACCTGACCCCAGAGGCCAGGGCGCAGCTGTCTGTGGGAAGTGTAATGACCGTGAAATGAGAAGGAGCAGAACCCACCACTAGATTTTTGAGGCCTGGAGCCCATCCAGCCCAGAGCAAGCAGAGAGGGCTCCCTGAGGGGGAGGCTAAGAAACTTAGAGCCTTTTGGTCTCACATCATCTCTTTACAGGAGAGGAAATGCAGGCTCCAAGAGGTTAAGCAGCTTGCTCCTGACCTTCCTTTGGATATGGGAAGGCAGAAGCAGCCCATGGCACAACACCGGGGGACCAGGGGCCCCAGGAGTTCTCAGAGGAAGCAGGCCCCATACCCACACCCCTGGGCTCCATTCCCTGCCCTGTCCCCCACCCCATCCTACCACACCCCCATCAAGCGGCCGGCAGCAGGGAAGCCAAATTGTGGAGCGTTTTCACTCCTGTCAGGCACTATTAATGGGTTTACTGGGCAGCCCCAGATTGATAGACCTTTAATCACGGGCTCAGGGATGGGCTTAATTAACTCCTAAGCAGCTTACAGTGGGGCCCAGGCAGGCTAGAGCAGGGGGAGAGGCCCCGGGGGCGCAGCAGGCTGGACAGGAGGTGGAAGCACTGAGCCCTCCCAGGCTGCAAAAGCTGAGGGATACTGGCCCAGTCCCTCCACTGCATAGAGAAGAGGCCTTTCCTGGGGGGGGACAAGGGTGTCACAGTTTGGGCTCTGGCCTACTCACAGCAGCCTTCGCTTTCCTGGTTCAGTTTCTCAAAGGGGAGGGACAGGGGAGCCACCCACGCTAACCAGAATGGGAGAGACTGGGCAACATCTTGCCGAGGGAGCAGCAGGGCCCAGAGTGAGGGAGGAGCTGCAGGGCGGCAAGCATGCAGGTGGGGGAAGTTAGGATACATCAGGGCAAACCACAGCAGTTTCCAGTGGTTATCAGGCCGCTGAGTGAGCCTCCAGCACAGGGAACTTCACCTGGCGGGTCCCTGAATGCACTTAAGGGGGCCCACGAACCCCCGGAGTGGAATGCAGATTTCACACATAGAAGCATTTGTCTCCAATGAGGGCCTGTGGCTGTCACCAGATTCTCACCTGGATCAAAGGATCCAGGACCGATAAAAGTTAAGGACACTAATCTTGTCCCATCACCTCATCTTACAGATGGGGAAACCTGGGTCCTAAAAGGGAAGTGACTGACTCAAGGTCACAGGTGAATCAGCCAAGGTACCCCAGCAGCACAGCACAGCAACTGAATATTCTTAACAGTACTGCGCTATCCCACCACAGCCTGGGAGATTCACTCGGCCTCTTCATAGGAGAGGAGACGCAGGCTCCAAGAGGTTACGTAGCTTGCTCCTGAGGCTTCCGAGCTTGTCTGGGTGGCCCACTCCCCTGCCCCCAAACCTCCTACAGAACCAAGTTGAGGCTTCCTGACCTGGCATTCTCCACGCACAGCTTCCTGCACCACAGCACATACACGCCCCCATCTCTACCATTCGCTGGTCTACCCCACCCATCTGGTGGGCACTGCTCCACAAACTTCTGAGCCCCAGGCCTTGCTGCTGCAGTCCCTCCATCCCCAAGCCACCCCTCAAGGCCCAGCTCCTAGAGGCCCCTTCTCTAAGCAGCCTGGCCCCAGGCCATTGCCTTCCAGCAACAGTGTGGATCATCTCTGGGGCACGCATCCCCCTGCCCTCCACAGAGGTGAGTTGCGCTGTGTCTCCAGCCCCACCATAGGGCAGGTGCAGCAGAGTCATAGAAGCCAGCTGAAAGAATGGCTGAGTGGCTGGGTGGAGCAGCGGTGCAGGGCAGCTGGTTCTTGCAGGGAGCTGTGGGGCTGCCTGACGGCTGTTCCCCACCCTCAAGTCCCTGCCTGGCACCCTCTGAACATCCTCACCCCCTTCTTACCAGTCTCAGAGTTGGTGGCGGCCACAGGCATGGTGAGGTCAGCAAGGGCTCTGAAAAGTCTCTCCTGGAGGAGAGGAGAGAGGAGGATGAGAAGGCACAAGGGCAAAGCAATGGGGAAGGGGTTCCCCCTCAGGATCAGCTAACAAGGTAGGGGACAGGGCATTGCCCAGAAACTGGATGATCCCACAGTCCTGGGAGGCAGGAAACGCAGATATTACATGTCCATTTCTCCAAGGAGGAGGAGACAGAGGATCAGAGAGGTTAATTCATTTTCCCAAGGTCACAAAGCTAATACAGAAAGGGACAATGAACACCCAGGCTTTGTGACTCTCAAAAATAATTAAGTGTTTCTGCCTGCCATCTGTTTGTTTCTTTTTTTTTTTTTTTTTGGAGAGAAAGTGGGTATAGGAGTCCAGAATTTGAGTCAAAAGCAGGAAAGATGGGTACTCCCAGACTGTAAGCTCCATGAGGTCAAGAGCTACACCTATTTTATTTGCCTCTGGATCCTAGGCCCAGCACAGTGTAGATGCTCCGCAAACACTTGTCCATCTGGCTGAGAGAAATGGTGTCGTACCTCCCCAAGGCCTCTCTGGCTTCCTCATTCTCCCCTCACCCCTTCTTAGCCCAGAGCTGGGACAAGGACAGCAGGGGACTGTGGGCAGAACCAGCCATGAGTTTACAGCCCCAGCTCCCATCCCATGGCCTTCCCAAGCTGAGGTTGGCTCCCTCATTCTCCAGGGGCGGGGGCAGGGGGGTAACCCACCACCCTTCCTCCCTTTGCCTTCCTGGGCTGTGCTGTTGGAGAAAACCCTAATTCCCAGTTGCCATAACAACAGGAGGCAGTGGCTCACAGCAGGGGTGGGGGTGTGGGGGGAAGCAGCTGGCAGTGCCCACTTTAGGACTGAATGCCTGCTGGGCCCTGGAGGTGGGGGAGCTGCAACTTCATCTCCTCCCAAAAAAAGATTCTCCCCAGAGGGACCGCTACCTGATTTTAATAAAACTCTCTCTGCTCCCACCCCCCTCCCAGACATGAGCTGGTCACCTGAGTCCAGGTAGCAGAAACTACAAAGGTGAGGGGACAGCTCCCCTTCCTCCAGGATCTGCCTCTGAGGACATGAAAGGAGAGAGCCTTCAAGGAGAGGAAGGGCACCCCCCCTCAGGCCAGCACCCCAGGCTGGGAGAAACGCTCAGGATCTACTGTGCCAGCCAGTGCCTCCGGTGCCAACGTCTGCTGTCCCTATTCCTAGACAGCTGCCAGGAAGGAACCCTTCCTTCCCCATCCCAGGTCCTGGCGAACTGGAGCCTGAAGCCTTCTCCTAGCTACCTCCGCTCTCCCTGACAGAGGTAGTGGCAGTCAGAGGGGACTCCTTACAGCCTCCTTCTCTAGAGGGTGAAGGGAGGGAAGAGGCAGGCGGGATCCTGTCCCCAGAAGTATCGCCCAGCCTGCCCAAGTTTTCTCCGTGGGGAGTCGGTTCCCACGGTATCAGCTAGCTCTGCCGCACCCCCACCCAAGCCTCTGAGAGGGCGGGGCCCGGCTCTGCCCACAGGAGAACAGCAGTGCCAGGCGAGCCAGCCTGGCTCCGTGCCAAGGTCAGGGGCCCAGGCATCTGGGAACCTGCACCTCGACTTCCAAAAGCCTGGGCCCAGGTGCCCTCTCACCCCTACCTCCAGGCTATCCACATCACCCAGGGTCGGTAGGTGATGCAGGCCAGCGTGAGAGGGGGAGGTTTCCTCCAACCTCACACCCACCCCTCCATCAATACACATACAAAGAGATGCAGAGGAGAAAGGTCTGACAAAGGCGCTTTGAAGACCGACAATTCATGGGGAGGGGTAGCTAGACTGAGGGCCGAAGGATGGGGGTCTAGAGGCCGGGCGGACCTGCACGCACCCACCATGAGATCGCCCCCGCCCCAGGAGCAGCCTAACCCGCTGGGCGCTAGGACCTGGGGGGAGGGGGGCGTGTAGCGAGCCATCAAAGAAGGCTCTTTGCGTGCGCGCCCGCGGGAGACCAGGGGGGATGAGGTCACTGAATGGCTGTCCCCCCCGCCCCCGTCCTCACTCTGTCCCCTTAGTTGACCTAACTTTCCGACCCTGGCTCCTCGCTCCTGGCACGGATCCCCTCCCAGGTCACCAGACCCTAACCCTGGCCCCCGACCCCGACCCGACCCCCCTACAGCCTGAGAGGCGGAAGAAGGAGCGCACCCCTTCCCGGGACCCCCTCCCAGGGAAGACTGAGGTGTTGGCCTCCCAACGGAACAAGGGGGCCACGGGGACCCACGAAACCCCTGTCTCGCGCCCCCACCCCCCGGAAGCGCAAACAGCGCGGTTCTTACGTAATGCCCGGCTCCAAAGTCCCCCGAATGCGCTCAGAGCCTGGAGAAGCCGGGCGGACACCCAGGCTCCGCACAGCTCACCAGCTCTGCGCCCTACGTCACTCTGGAGCCCTCACCGCGGGGGCGGGGGCCAGCGTCAATGGGCAGCGGGTTTGGTCTCTCTCTCGGAGCACCCGAGGAAGGGGAGGGGGGAGCGGGAGGTGGGAAGGGAGGGGACGGGCCTGAGAGAAGGGGCCGGGGGAGATTGGACCCAGAGAATAGGGCCCCAAGTGCCGTGCAAGGATGAAGAGGAGACAGGGGACCTGGGGTGGGTACCGGACCAGGGGGCGCCTACCTGCGCCCGGGGGAGCCCCTATCTCCCGGCGGCTCCAGCACAGCCCGGCGCTCCGCGTTTATTGCTTGTCAATCGCTACCAGGCTCTTAAAGCGGAGAGGCCTCCTCTGCGCGAGGGGGCGGAGACCGAGAGGGGAGAGAAGGGGAGGGGGATGTGGACGCCGTGGGACGACCCTGGGAAAGTCGTCTTTCCGAACAGCTAGTGGGTAGGCGGGGAGGTGGGGGTTTGGGAGACACCGCACAGCCCACGACCCCCTGCTCGCTTCCCACTCGGGGAAGCACGAACTGGGACCTGTACCAACTGGTGTCCCTTGGCGCCCAGAGATCCCTTAAAAGGGCAATGGTGAAAGATTACTCCGCCCCCTTCTCTCAGCTTAGACCCGCGTTCCAGTCCCAGGCATGCCTCACTTTCCCTGTTATCGTGCTTCCCAACTGGGAAGGGGAACCAGAGGAGTTTAGGGAGACCCCCAAGCAGCAGGAGACCCAGCCCCATAGGGCCTCCGGCTCAGGGGCACCTTTTAAGGACTCGAATGGTGGATACTTGGATCCCAGATTCTCCAGAATAATTTGCAAAAAAAGGGGAAGCGTCTTCGCGAAGGAGTTCGAGACCCTACAATAAGCCTGCACGGGCGAGCTGGTCTATCTATCTATGGAATACAGAAAGAAGTAACTCGCTATCCTTCCTCAGAGTTCGATCTCAAGAAGTAAATAAAGCGTTAAACCCAGTTGCCCGCCTTTGCCCAGCCTCTGGCTCCACCCCAGACCTGCTAGTAAAAGATACTGTGTGGCCTCAGAATACTGGAAATTCATCCCGGAGACCACCCTTCGCTCAGTGCGCTGCGCATTTGGGGCCTACCGCGGTACTATTCCGGTCTCGATGTCGTCGTCTTCGTGTCGCCCCCCCTCCTCCCCGCCGCCAGTTGTCCTCTGGAATATGCAGGGGTTATCCCTGTTCCTTGCTAGCTGGGCTCCTAAGATCAGAAGTGGCCTGCACCTGGAAAACTTGCTTGGCAATCTCAGAAATGGGTTTTATTTCGGAATCCATCCCTGAAGCAGGGAACTAGTCCCCGGGTCCCAAGAAATTCAGCTCGCCCCGGAACTCGGGAAGGAATATGTTGAGGTACGGAGAAAGCCACAGAACCAGGCCAAACTACTCAGAGCCCGGATGTTTCGAGGCCCTCCACCTTAACAGAGGGAGGAGAAGATAGCTAGTGACCCCAGATGGCGGGGACTGGAATTGCAGGCTTCGGTCTCGGACCAAAGAGGCTTCCTGGAGCACACTGCTTCCAACCCCCTCTGCCTTCAAGTCAGAAGATCCTCCTAATTCAACTCAGGAGGAAGTCCCCTTCCCATGATGAAGGACACCCTCCACTCTCACCTGTCCACCTCTGGGCAGGGAATCACTCAGTTATTTGCATTTGGTTGGGAAGTGGAAGGATTTTGAAATCCTCCACAATGTTAATTACTACTCAGTCAGGCAACTATTACCCCACAACAACCCGCAGCAAACCTTCAATTCCATTCAGGATCCCCAAGACAGGGTGGGATCCCAGATTCTGGCCCACTAGGGAGGTGGAGCCCAATTCATTATTCTTACAAGCTGCCTCCCCCAGTTAGTCAGTCAGCAATCATCTCTCTAATAAGGGCCTTGTAGAATGCCAGCCCATCACATCTGTTCAGGACCTTACGATTGATAAATTGTTTGGTTCTTTACAACAGCCCCGGGGAGGTGACAGAGTGGAGAGAAACAGTTCTCAATGCAGAGCAGGATGCTCCTGTTCTGTTCCAGACAAGGTGCCAGCTTCAGTCTCCCTCTGTCTTCCTCCCTGCCTCCGCCTCAGAGGTCACAAGGGTGCAGGCAGTGTCACTGCTTCCCCTGAATCAAGGTTTCCCTCTGGTGGATGTTCATCCTAGGGCTTTGAGAGTCAGGGCCGCGAGAGAAATGCAACTCAGAGCGGGCGTTCTGAATTTCCAGCGGATCAGACTCTGTCTTGAGTGATGTTGCACTTCCGGTAATGCCCAGCAGGGGCCGCCAACAGCTATCCCGAGTCTATCTTCCTCCCGGACATCCACCCCCTTCGGTTCCACGCCCCCACCCTGCGATTCGCCAGTCTTGTTCTGGAAACCTTTTCTATTGGCTATATATCTCAGTAGAAAAAAGTCTGGAACTCTTAGAGCGTGTATATATATATTTACATATGTTTACATTTATGTTTTAGTATATCTATGCTATTGAACTAAAATATGCATTTAAAAAGGGAAATTTAAAAATGAATATGTTTTTAAACTATAAACAGAAGTGCCAGCATTTTCTTACACCCCAAAGGATCATCTTGTGCACCTCTAGGTGCATGCTTACTTTGGAAACCACAATTCTAAAGAAAAAGCTGTATCCCCACCCTCCCCAGCCCAGGCTCAACAGGGCATCCAGACAGGTAGCTTTGCCTTCCCACCACCACCAATCCAAACCCCCATTGGAGGACCAGGTGTGCTGGCCCCTTGCTCCCCTCACAACCTTCAAGACCCTGAAACCCCCTCCACCACCACCACCACTAGCCTGCCCTGCACCCACATCAGATTGCCCGTTTAGAAGACAGAGACCCAAAACCTCTCCCAGAAGCAGCCTCCCTGCCCTTGTCCCCCCACCCCAGCCCTGGCCCACCACTCACGCTTCATCCTGCCTGTCTGCTTTACTCGGCCACAACCCCATGGAGTGGGAAGTTCTGGAACTAGACAATTCTGTATTGACATACTGACTCAGCCACGTGGTGTTTGTGTCCTAGGCTGGTTACATAACCTCTCTGAGCCTCAATTTCCTCATTGTACAATGGGGCTAACAGCCGCCACCTTGGGAGAGGACAGATGTAGAGCGGCCGCCACAGTGCCAGGCACACAGAAGCTGCTCCACAAATGTGCTTCCCTTCTGGGAGTAGGTCTAAGCAGGCTCTAGCTAGGTGCCAGCTTGGCAGTGGGTAGTTAGTCTCTCTCTGGCTGTCTGATGTGCCCTTAACTGACCTCAGGTCCTTCTGGGGAAGGTGGGGGTCCACCCAGGGCTTCTGGAGCCCCAGGTATCTGGTACGGATAGCATGCCCTCTTCCCGCTGCCCACACACCCATTAGTGGCATCTTGCCCAGCCCTATCTGAGCCACCCACTTCTCTTATCCTCCTCTCCCTCCAGTGCCCCCACTGAGGTGCCAAGGGCTTCGCTATGGGCACCATGTAAGGGAGCCAGGAACAGGTAGCCCATCGCCAGAGTGGGGAAGAGCTTGCAAAAGGCAGGGCAGACCCTGGGAGTGAAAGGGCATCCTACTAGCCATCTCAATGACCCACTGCCCATTGCTGAGACCTCCCCAAGCCGACTGTGCCTTGGAGCTCCCCTGTAGACTCTGGAGAGGGCAAGGGTGGGGGCCAAAGGTGAGGGAGTGGAGGGAGGCTCCGGACAGTGGGAGTAGATGCCCTGGGGACTATAGGAGGCACTTGAGTTGCTATTTGGAGACAGAAAGAAAGGAGAGAAGAGTGTCTCCACTTGAACTGGTGACCTGGAGGAGGGCTGCATGTACACATGTGCGTGCACATGCACACACACACATACACACACACACACACGCCCTGTGCTGCTTCCCTCCCCCTTTGCCCTGAGCCAAGGGAACACTTACAGAGTGGGTTGGGGCAGAGACAGAGGGGACAGCCAAGGACTGTGGAGAGCACTGGGACAACTTGTTGAGTGGCCTCAGGCAGGCCTGGGCTGGGCAGTATCCACCCACAGGTTCCGTGTAGACCTGAGGGGATAACCCATACAAAAGTGCTCTGTGAACCATGGTGGGGGGAGGGGAGGGCCTGGCCACCCATCCTGGGAATGCAGGGAGGTCCCAGTCCCAGAGCCATTCTCTGTCCCTCCCCTGCGCCACTGCCCAGCAACAGCTCTTTTCTCCAGCCCTGTTTGGTGCCAACTGCTCAGCTCCAAGCTCCCCCCAGGATCTTCTCCTGCCCTCTGCATTGGGGTTTAGCCACCCTGGGCCCGCCCTGTGCACCTGTCCTCTCTGAGGTGCCTGGGGGCAGAGTCGGTGCCCTCCTGCCCATCCCACAGGGGCTCTGAGCCCTCTGGCTTCTCCACCTCCAGCTGCCTGTCCCGAGGTGCTGGCGTGGGGAGTATGTGGGGCCCTGGGAGAGGGAGAAGTCTAGATCATCTGTGCCCATCACCACCGCCACTGTCCTTTTCCAGGCCAGATCCATTGCAGCGGCTGCCCTCCCACCCCCACCAATACAGAGAGTGGGGGGGTGGCCACCATCACCCAAAGCCGACTGGGAGTGCTCAGGTCCTGGCAGCAGGCCTCAGGGCCTATGATGGAGGTGCAGGGAGAGGAGGGTACAGTCAGTGCTGATGGCAGGAACTCCCTGGGCACTCCCCCTTCTGGTTGACCCCTACACCCTCCCAAAGGACCAGCCCTGGGGTAGGCAGAAAGAAGTGCTCAGGTGGCAGCGTCCCCTTAGGAGCTCTGGGCCTTCCTGAGCCAGGTGGGCAGAAACCTGTGAGGTGTGTACTAGCACACACAGACAGCAAGCATGGGTCTAAGTGTGCCCGAGGTGTGTGCAAGGACACATCTGTGGGTATGTGTTTACATGTGCATGACTGTGTTCATGATGCATTTGTGTGTCTGTGTGCACAGATGCACATATGAGGGTAGCAATATGCTGTGTCTGTGCATATGCACACGTCTGCACTCACAGCCTGCGTGGGGGTGTGGGGGTGGGTGTGTGATGTAGGGAATTGCTGCGTTCTGCCACTGTGGGATCCTGAGCACCCCTCCCCAGTAGCCCACTCCTGCTTCCCCCACTGCAGTTACCAAAAATGACCCATTCTTGGTAAGAGTTAAAACCTGGGGAGTTTGTCTAGTGCTGGAGGTCTCCCCTCCTGAGTCCACCACAGAATCCTTGGGCAGCCAGACCCAGGACCCTGGAGTGGTGAGCATTCAGCCTCGGGGGGCCAGGAGGGAGGATGCCATCGCTTCCCTGCGTGAACCAGCGTTGGGGTTGGGGATAGGAGGTGGGGGAGGGGGCTCCCAAGCACTGTGAGAGAGTCTCACTGGGCCCCTCACTGCCCTTCCCAGGACTGACCATCTCTTTTCCTGAACGCTCCTCCCTAGCCCACCACGCACCGTGTTTCCTCTCACTCCTATCTCCCTGTCTTATGCACTGGGATCTTAATTCTTTGGAGGAGGGCCTGACCAGAGTAACCCAGCATCCCCCCACCCAAGCCCTGAGTCCCTGCTGTCAGAAACTGGGTTGCCATAATCCAAGGGCCCAAGTGGATTTTCTGAAAAGACTATGACCTGGAGGCCTGAACTTCTCTTTGGACCTTCTCTTCTCCCCTGCACTGAGTGCCCTCAACCTCCAGAGGGACTGGAGACAGATCAGCCACGTGGTGGTCAACCGCGCCTATGTGAAGGGGCCCCAATAAATGAGGGAGTCTGGACACCCAGGCTCGGGTGAGCTTCCCCGGTTGGCAGCAGTCATGCATATTGTCACATATCATTGCTGGGCAGGTAATGCTGTCCACAACTCCGTGAGAGAGGACGACTGGAAGCTCCATGGTTGGAACTTTCCTGGCCTCTGCCATACATGTCTGTTCTTGTGGCTGTATCCTTCAGCTGCAATAAACAATAATCATGAGTAAAACAGCTTGCCTGTATTCTGTGAATCCTTCTAGCAAATCATCAACTCTAATGGTGGTCTTAGGGACACCTGAACTTGCAGTGGGTATCAGAAGTGAAGGTGGTCTTCTGAACTACCGTCTAACTTCATACACGTGCTCCAACATGGATGAACCTTGAAAACACATGCTAGGTGAAAGAAGCCAATTACAAAAGACTACACATTAGGGGCCCGCACGGTGGTGTAGTCGTCAAGTTCGCACGCTCCACTTCAGCGGCCCAGGGTTCGCAGGTTTGGATCCCAGGCATGGACCTAGCACCGCTTGTCAAGCCACACTATGGCGGCGTCCCACATAAGACAGAGGAAGATTGGCACAGATGTTAGCTTAGGGCCAATCTTCCTCACACACACACACACACAAAGTCTAGATATTATGTGATTCCATTTATATGGAATGTCTGGAATAGACATATCTCTACAGAAAGTAGGCTGCTGGTTGCCTGGGGCTGGGGGCAATGTGAGGTGACTGCTAAAGGGCATGGGGTTTCCTTTTGGGGAGATGAAAATGCTCCAAAATTGATTGTGGCTATGATTGCACAGCTCTTGGAATATACTAGAAGCCACTGAATTGTGCACTTTAAGTGAGTGAATTGTATGGTATATGAACATATCTCACAAAAACTTTTACCCCCCAAAAAGGGGGTGTATGTGGAATGGAAGCTCCTGGAAGGGGACTTTGTTGTGCTCACTGCTGTGTCCCCAGCGCCTGCAGCCCCTCCAGGAGGACAGGTGCTCATTAAATACTGTGCAATAAATATGTCAAGTGGCCCCCGAGGACTCCCAGTCTGGACTTTTCCAGACCACTCCCCTTTGCAAAGACAAGAGCTGTTTTTAGCATACCCGCACCCCCACTCTGCCTCGAGATCCAGCCAAAAGGCTTAGCCAGATCAAGTAGAGGCCTGTGGCCTAGGAGTGAGGGAGGGACAGAGGGGGATGTGTGAGGACATCAAGAAGATTGACCCTCTGGGTCCCAGGCATGGAAACAGCCCCTCCTGCCTCCCAAGGGTTAGACCAAATCATTCACTGGGGCAAAAGGTTTGAGTCTAAGGCTCTCAGACCCAAAGGCTGTGAGGAGAGACCCAGGCCTGTCTCCATTGGGCGGGGTCTCAGGCTTGGGAGAAGGGGCTTTGGATGTGCCAACCAAGCTCAGGCAGGAAGAACTGGGCTCAAAGACTGACTCCCTCCTTTCTCTCGGAGCCTCTCTGATCCCTCCCCAGACGGTTTTGGCTCCAGCTGGGAGGTGACCCACCTGCCTTCCCTCATCCCCCTCAGGATGAAGTGAAAATCCACATCCTGATTTTATAGAGTCTGTTTCTCAGGCAAGACAGTGCTCAGGCATCGATTCTATTCCAGGCACTGGGCCACGTCCATGGGACACGGAGTGAGTAAGGCACTGTTCCCTCTCCTGGAGTTCAGTCTGGCCCAGGAGCCAGACGTGGGCTTCACCCGGCAGAAGACCTGATAAATGTCATCACAGCCACCCAAGTGGAACGAGAGCCCCAGGAGCCCAGGGCAGGGCGGGAAGGGGACCAGGGAGGCATCGTAGAAGAGGAATTGCTGGAACTGGGCCCCGGGGTTGAGGGAGTCTGCCAGGCAGAGGAACAGAAGCGCTCGTTCCAGATTGAAGGAGCGGCCCAAAGGCTGGAGGATGCGGAGGTGCAGGGCTGTGCAGGAGCCACTGGAGTCTAAAAGCTGGAGGGCGGACAGGTGCAATGAGGGAGGAAGAAAAGCAGACGTGGCTAAAGAAAGTGGGTTGAAAGGCAGATGTCCAGAACAGGGGCGAGATAAACAAACGGCGGGGCCTCCTCACAAAGGACCAGTACTTCTCTGCAATAAAAGAGAATAAACGACTTATGTACCTAACAGTACAGAGAAATGTCAAAACCTTATGCTGAGAGACAGAAGCCAGACACAAAAAGAACACGCTGTTTGATGTCATTTATATGAAGTTCTAAAACAGGCAAAACTAATCTACAGAGACCGGATCAGTGGCCGCGGGGGCTGGATGAACCGGAGAGGGGCAATAGGGAACGTGCTCGGGGGATGGAAGAGTTCTGTGTCTTGACTGTGGGGTGGTTACACACACGTCAAAACTCATCCAACTGTACCCTTAAAATGGGTGAATTTTACTGTGTGTAAATTATACTTCCATACTACTTTGTTTTCAAAGGTGCTTTTTTTTTTAAGTGGGCTGAGGTCAAATTGTGAAGGACCTTAAACATCACACTAAGAAGGTTGGACCGAATAATCCAGGGAGTAACAGGAGCCTTATTAGTCAAAGGCTTTCCAGTTTGCTTTGCTGTGTTTTGGGAGCAAGTAAAAACCCAGCGCAAGCCAGCTGAAGCCAAAGAACTCAAGGAATTCAAAGAAGACTTTGAGGCTGGAAGCCTGAGGACCTTTCTCTCAGCTTTGCCCTCCAATAATTCCATGTTCCAGCTCTAGCGTTCCCCCATGGCTGAGGACACCATGCTCAGAGAAGCAAAGTGAATTGTCTGAGGACACACAGCCAGCAAGTGGCCATGTCCAGCCTGGAACCCAGGTCAGTCTGATGCCAATGCCTGTGGCTTGACCACCAGACCTAGAGGAGCAGAGAAGAATTCACTCAAAAAGGCTCCTGTGAGGAACACAGCCAAGCAGATGGAGGGAGAGGGGGCAGGAGGAGGGGCCACATAGCATAGCAAGCAGCCCTGCCGAGTCAGGAGCGGCTGATGGGCCAAGGGACTTGGAGGCGAAGGAGGGGGACTGAGCAGTGCAGATGGCCTGAGGCATGAAGAACAGAGAGGCACGGAACTGGCTGGGGGTAGCTTTCCGAGAAGGTGGGACTGCTGCTCCAGATCTCATCCTGAGCTTGCATCTCAGCCCCACGGGTCTTCAGTAGGTCTCCTAACTTCTCTGAGCCTGTTTCCTCAAAGGCAAAAGGAGTTAATGATGTGTTACAAGTGTCATCAAAATTAGAGACGATCCTGCAACAGAATGCTCCTCCCAGTACCTGGCCCTGAGCAAGTGCAACGATGGGTCAGTTATTAGCGTGTAACTATATAGTCATAGAGCTATTATTGTTGATATTAATAGTGAGGCCTTTGTGCCTCCTACCCCAACCTGCTCACCCCATCAAGCATCTTCTCTTGTTCTGGGCCAGGAAGGAGGGTCGCTGAGCACTATCCCTCAGAACTTGGCAGTTCCTGGAATAAGTGAGTAAGCGTGGAAGAGTGAGGTACTGAGATCTTGATGCCCGTGGAGGTGGCCTAGGGTTTGTAAGGCAGCCTGGCTTCTCACAGCC
Source organism: Equus przewalskii (assembly GCF_037783145.1). Lineage (NCBI taxonomy): Eukaryota > Metazoa > Chordata > Mammalia > Perissodactyla > Equidae > Equus > Equus przewalskii. Next base: position 19,518,668 of record NC_091840.1, on the reverse strand, counting down.
AAAGCTGCACGAGGCTACATCATTTGAGCTCTTTCTGGGATGGGGGTGTCAGCACTGGGCTTGTGCCTAAGTGGAATAAATGGTAGCCTGTTTGTTGGGATTTGGGGTACACTGGCCCCTGGATCTCTCCCTCCACCTTGTACTATGGAATTTTATCATAGGAATCCCGTTTCTTTTTCTGGAGAGTCTTGGCTCCATGGAAATGCAGTCCTGGTCTCACTCGGCTATTGAGCTATGCCATAAACTTCAGTGACATTGACACTGAGTTTCTTATCCCTTCCCCTGAGGAAAATGTGTGGATGGGGACAAAGAACACATCCAGGAGTGGAGGGGCTCACACATGTTCATCAGCTGACATGTGCCAGGAGCTGTCCAAAGGCTGGAGCTATGTCACCTGACTGGATCCTCCCAACAGCCCTATGCCATGGGTGCCTGTCACAGATGAGGAGACAGAGGCTCAGGGGAGATAACGCCCCTTAATCAAGGTCCCACAGCCAGGAAGTGATGAAGTCAGGATTCCTACCCAGAAGCCCCTGCTGTTTCTACTGTGCCCCTTCTTGGGGTGGTGTGGGCATGAAAAAGCATCAGCACACATTTCACAACCTTGTCCCAGAAAAGCAGCACTGTTGAGCAGAGAGAGGGCCCCTGACGGGCCACACAGCCAAAGCTCTGTGACCCAAGGCAGCCCAAGGGCCTAAGTTCATTATTCAAGCAGTCAACACCCACCACCCTTCAGAGGGCTCTGCCGGTCATCCATCAGGGGCTCCAAAGTGGCTAGGCAGGCTGGGAAAATCTCCAGGATGAGCAGTAGGGCCTGCACCTGAAGGTAGAAACCTCAGCTTCACCCCCTCCCCATGCCAGCAGACCTAGAAGCCAGGAAGAGGGCTGCTGAGGCCCCACAGCAGCCCTGCAGGGAAAGGAGAAACCCTGGATCCAGCTGGATGGGAAGCATGGCCCCCTTCCCAACCGCGAAAATAGCCCCTGGGAAAAGCACAGCCTCTCTCAGCCCCTCTCAGCCCCAGAGACAGGTCCTCCATAGGAGCTGAAGACTCGGAGCAAAATGTCACCCTACTCCCCAGTGCCTCCCGCCTCTGCCACCCATGCTCTGGGCCCCTGGCAGGGACTGTGCCCTGGTCAGGACAGCCAGCAGACCGTGTGCTTCCACCCCCACCCTCTCCCTGTTCCTATCTCCCAGGTTATGACACAGGGGCAGGAGAAGGAGGCCAAATCAGGGGCGGAGCCTTAGAGGAAGAGGACACAGATCTGAAGAGTATAAAGGGCCTCAGAGGTCCTGTCCAGAGGCCCTTTTGCTGAGCCACTCTGCACCTGCCCAGCACCATGGTAATGTCTGTTGGCTGAGTCTGGGACCCCTGTCAGCTCTGTTCTCCAGGAACTTGGGGAAGGGGGCCTGGCACCAAGGGCCCCTCCCAGAGTATTAAGGGCACGAAGGAGAGAGGTCGGGGCAGCCCCCTCTGCCAGTCTGATGGCCAGGACAGCTGTTAGGGTTTCTGTCCCTGCTTTGGGTTTTGCGGATGAGGGGAGTTCCTGGCCAGGAGAGGGTCAAGGGTCTCGGGGACTCTGGGGGTGTGTATCATGTGTATGGACATCATTGTACGTGACTCACTGTGTGTTGCCGGCACAAAATTCTCTGTGCACAGCTGGGTGTGTTTTTGGAGATCCCTGGGCTGGCATCTTGTATGCAACTATTAGTCATTCATTCAACCTGTATTATTGAGCACCTACCAAGTATCAGGCACTGTTCCAGGTGCTTGTGATACATCGGTTAACAGAACAGGCAAAGAGCCCAGCTATAACGGTGCTTATATTGTGGGAGTGCTGCTGGGGAGCGACGAGGACAATAAAAAAATAAGTATGGAATATAATACGTTAGATGGTGCAATGGAGGGGAATAGAGCAAGAGGAAGGGATGGATTACAATTTTAAACAGGGGTCAGAGCAAGACCCAATTAGAAGGCGAATTTTGAGCTGATGTCTGAAGGGTGCTAGAAAGTTGGCCATGCGTACATCTTGAGGAAGGATATTCCAGGCAGAGAGAACAGCCTGTCTGGCATTTTTAGGAACGGCAAGGAGGCGAGTGAGGCTGGAGGAGGGTGAGCAGGGAGTTTCGGCAAAGGCCAGTGAGGTTAGGGAGCTGACCAATGGCTCTAGGCCGTCCTCTTATGTCCGTCTCAGGATGTGCCACCCTGTCCATCCCCAGCCCCAGCCCCATCCCCCGAGTCCCCGTTTATCCGGTGCTTTGCGCACATACCTGTGCACGTCCAGGGGTGCACCATTCGGCCTGGGCACCTGGACATCCCTTACGGCGCTCGTGCACCTGTCTACGTCCCAGAGGCAGACACGTCCCTGGGTCAGAGCGGTCCCCGTGCCCCAGCTCGCCCTGCCGGCCACAAGTCGCGGGTCCGGGCGTCACATGACCGCCCGCCCCTTGGTCTGCTTCGCCGCCTCCAGGCTCCGGTTCTGCGGTGCGCGTGCGCACTAGCCCTGACGTGCCTGGTGCTGCTGTTGCTGGGGCCGGAGGGCGCCCTGGGGGAGGAGCTGCAGCTGGAAGATCCTCCCAGGCCCAGACTGACTGAATGGCTGACTGGCTTCGGCCCGTTCAATAAGTTCTTGGAGAAGTTCTTCAACGGCAGGTGGGCAGGCGGAGGGCGGGCGGGAGGGAGGACGGGTGGGGGAGGAAATGGACGCCACCTGGCACCCCCTCCCCGCGCATCACAGACCCGAGCTGGGCTCGCTGAGCGGCCCCATGACCTCTACAAAGACGTGTTCCCCAGCTTGAAGTCTAAGGACACCAAGAAATCTAAAGATGTTGAAAACCACAGGAAAACCGCTAACGCCACAAAAACCTCACCAGCGAACGCCACGAAACTCCCCCCGCTGCACACCGGGAAAGCCGACCATGAGTCTCCTCCCAGGGCCCCAGGTAGGAGACCCTGAGCACGGCGGGCACCAGTCAGGGGCCTCAGAACTGGGGGGAGCGAGAGGAAGCCCTGGGGGGCCGGGGGTATAGGCCCCCCCCCCACTTCCTTCTCCAGTCCGGACCTTGACCTCCAGACGCTCAACTCCAGTCTCCCTGCCCACCGACCCCTTTGTATTCTGAGAGAGGCCTTAACTCCTCCCCACTTCCCAGTGAGAACAATAAAGAGAAATAAAATCTCTCTTGTTTCCATGGCTTCCAAGGGCCCTTGGCAGGAAGGGACCTGTTCTTCAGCGGGGAGAGGGGACGCCAGAGCTCCCGCTGTGGGAGAAAAAGACCTCAGCGGCAGGGTCTTCCCTGCCTTCTCCCTCAGCCCCTCCCTCTCCTCCACCTCAAACACACACCGTTGGGGGAGGGGGAGCTCTAACTGAGAGGGAGAACAGAAGAGAGAGAAGCAGGTCCCAGCAACCTCAGAGCCAGACCACCCCCTCCCTCCCAGTTTCTACCCAGAGCAGGGCAGCTTTGATGCCAGCCTTGGATGTCAGTGTGGCACAGCGACAAACAGAAGTGCCTTTGCCTCCGGGGCCCTCTCATCCCCTCTGGCAGTGAGCAGAGCAGGGGAAGGGGCAGGAGCCCAGCCAGGGCCTGTCCCCCAGAAGCCAGGAGCGGGGTGGCACTCTCGTCTGGGGGCTGATGGCAGTCAGATAGGCCTGGGCGGTGGCAGAGGCCCTCAGCAGCAGAGGCCCCTCTCAGGATGCAACTCACACGCAGGCATGTCCAGAACAGGGTCCCGATTCCTGCCCCTGGGAAGTGTCTACACTTCTCCCTACTCAGAACCCATCCCCTTAACTGCCAGAGAAATTTCAAACTCAACTCTGTTCTGCTGAAATGAGCCCCCATTGCAGATACCAGCTTGGATTTAAGCATCCACCTGAGCCGCGCATTTCCTGGGAGCTGTATCCTCTCCAGCCCTTTGCCTTTTAGGGCCTGGCTCCAGTTTCAGGTTATTTGCACACACCATAGCAGCCAGGACTTGAGGGCAAACATGATTGTGGTGTCATTGCCATGGGGTCAGCGTGAGGTGCCAAGCCAGAAAGTGGACCCTCTCATCCACCAAACCCACAAGGCCCATCCTTTCAGGCAGAGCATGGCGGGGAGGCAGGAGAAGCCATTCCAGGAACCAGAAAGGTTCTCATTCTCTCACTCCCCCTCACCCCTGCCAGGACTTTCCCTTACCCACAGGTGCTCCCAGCCCCAGAAACAAAGGAGAGCAACAAGCTCACTCCCTCCTAGTCATACACACACCACCCCCTCCCCACCTAATCGGGGTACCTGAGAAGGGCAAGGGCTGGCGAAGGCCCCTGGCGCCCCTGGGACTCCGCCACAGTGCAGGCCTCCCCAGGGCAGCATCCGGGTCCTTGCCCTCCCAGAGCTGGAGTGTGGAATTCACAGATTGGACCCCTGGAGGTGGTCAGAACTCTGGAGGTTAATCCAGCCTCCTCCCCAAAGGCCACATCCCCCCTGCGGCCTCCCCTCCTGCAGCGGCTTCAATAGCTCCTCCTCCCAGGAGTTCACTACCTCTCGGGGCAAGTTCTCACCAAGCTTCTGGTTCTTCAAAGATGCTTCTGTGTAGTCACAGAAAGCCTGCCTTCCTGAGCCCCGTCCTGAGCCACGTGGAGTTAACCCCAACCCTCTTCCATAAGATGGAGCTTCACATGCTTGAAGAGAACGTTGTCTCTCCGCTCGTCTTCCCAGCGTGCTTCATGGACACAGCTGGTCGGCCAAGGTCTGCATCACGAGGCTGCCCCTCAAAGGTTCCGGTTCACTGAGCGCTCACGTGGGTCAAGGGCCATGCAAAATGTCTCGCATGCATCATTTCATGTCGTGCTCACTACAACCCTATCATTCTTCCCATTTTACAGATGGGGAGTCTAGGCTCAGTGAGGTTATATCCCCGCCCAAAAGCACACAGACGGAAAGTGGCAGATCCCAGATTCAGCCCCAGGTTCATCTGACTCCAGAGCCAGTGCCGTAATTCTATATTAGATTGCCGTCTGCTCCAGGACCTTGGACAAGCTGCTGTAGCTCTCTGAGCCTTGCTTTCCTCCTCTGAAGAGTGAGGATAGCAATCTCTTCCTCACAGCATTGTTGAGAGAGTTCAATGCCCCTGGCACACAGTAGGCTCCTTTTCCCAACAGTCTGTGTGTGACCCGTCTCCAGACCCCTCCCCATCAGAGCGCCCCTCCTCCTGCCATGCTTCCGTGGGTCCTGCCCTGTGCCCCCTGATGAGCTGTGCTCCAGCTGAACTTGCACAGTGGCACATCTCTGACCTGCCCAGAGGAGGGCAGCTCTGATGCCACCAATGCAACCGGTGACTGTCTTAGCACCAGGGCCATCTCCCCTGCCCCCATGCCAAGACACTTTAGTATAAATGAGTACTCCATCTACTGCCCAGGCTATAGGAAAGCATCGAGGCGGGGGTGGGGGAGGGTGGGGGGGGGTCACGGGGAAGGGGGAGTTATGTCTGGAGAGAGATGATCAGGAGGGGCCAGAGGTGCTGAAATGGGAAGATTCACTGACTTGCTGAATGACCTTGGGGGAGTCCTTGCCTCCCTCTGGCCACAACGTGCCCCTCTGTAAAGTGGAGAGAATGAGCTGAATGGTTCCGATGATGGTACAGACATTCTGGATCATTAACGACACTCTCCTTTAGCTTGTTCTCTTCCCCTCCCCCCTTCTTTCCTATGCGTGTGGCCCCTCCTGCCCCCACCAGGGGTCCACAGAGACACACACACACAGAGGCTCTGCCTTTGATTTGCTTTATTTAGCCTGTGTGGGAACAGGGAGCAAGCTTTGGTGGGAGCCAAGGGTGCAAAGGGGAGAGCTGCCCCTGGAGTCCGAGGAGGCCGGAGGTGGCATTACAAGTCCATGGGGCTGAGCTCCCTGTGAGGAGAGGGCAGAACATGGCAGTGTGAGTGGGTGGTCCTCGTGCCCTCGGGCCAGCCCTGGGCCCCTGTCCTCCCCACCACCACCTCTGCCTCCTCTCCCACCCCCGTTTCAGCCCCAGGGAGCTGGCAGGCAGGGCTGGGAATCAGACCCACCTGGGGGCAGCTGCATGGGGGGATCCCCACTCCAGGAAGCCCAGCGTGTCTTCTTTGTCTCTTTTTCCGTACCTGGGGGGAGAGACAGCTGGGGCCCGCGCTGTGCCCAGGCACCAGCTCACCTGCCCCCTGCCTACGCTTGGGCACCATCCCACTTGGGGCCCAGGCACGGTCAGTAGAGAAGCGCTGCTTTCCCAGGAGCACGGAGGGGGCTGGGGCCGGGATGGTGGCCAGGGCCCCAGGGGCTGAGATCTGTGTCCCTCTGTCTCGCACACACCTGGGCCTGGTCAGCATGTTGATGTATCTGCGGAGCTCCGCCGCGTACTGGGCCATCTGCTCTGGTGTGGCATTGTCCCCTGGGTACACTGGCTCCATCGGGGCCCCCTGGGCACCCAGTGGTGGCTGCAGCAACAGAGCCACGCATGTGGACAAGAGCAGCAGGGAGAGGCAGCGGCCTGCGGCAGCCATCTGAGGAGCAAGAAGTGGGGGGATAAAGGCAGAATAGAGCCCACCCACCCGGACTTTTAGCCCCTCACCCATTTCTCCATGCCTGGGGACCAAGGGGCAGAGCAAAGGGCTACTCAGACCTGACCCCCCCCCCCCTCCTAGACTCTGCCTTGGGGAGCACAGCCAGCCCCCTCTCACGAGCAGCACAGCAGCCAGAGCTCAGCCAGGGCCTTGGCAAAGTACAAGAATGCAGCGGAGAGGGTGGGGACATGGGGCAGGAGACACGCAGGGCTGACGGCTCTTAGGAGGCAGATGTGGGGTGGGAGTTGGAGGGAAGGGGCTGGTGGGAAATAGGGGTTCTCCAGCTCACCTACAGGGTGGGGGCACAGAACGAACTTGTGAACCAGAGGACACAAATCCATTCCTTGTGGGTCTGCTCCCCCAACCCCACCTCCAGGGGTAGACATGCAGATGCAGGTCTTGGAGAAGACACTGTTGCCCATGTCACTCTGGGCAGACAGGCACAGTCACACACACGGATCTCAGTCACTCACAAGGTCACAGTCACTCACACATTTGTGTTCACAGCCACCACCCCTTCCCCATACACGTTTGTGGTCCTCTAGTCAGCAGACTGCTCTTCTGGGGTGACAGATTTGTCCAGATGTAGAGCCAGACCCAAGCAGGAACTCAGGCCTCCCAAGGCCCCCAGCCCTGCAAAGCACTAATTCCTTGCCCCCATTCCAGGCCCTAGCTCCAGGAGCCCCCCAGATCCCTGAGCAGGTTGAGCCCACTTACCCTGAGTCCTGAGCAAGCAGGTACTGAGCCAAGCGGTGCCTGCCTCAGGCTGGATGGGTCCCCCTGCCCTCGGCTGTGCCCCTTTATAGTCCTCAGCCCCCCAGAGTCCCCGCCTCCTGTCAGCCTCTCTCGCTCCCCAGCCTTCACCCCCTCCTCCCACCGTCTCCCTGGTACCTGTAACGCCAGCGCTGGGGCTGGGGACAGGAAGGGGACAAGGCAGTGTCATGGGTGCCAGACCAGCGGCGTAACAGGTAAAAGTGAACCTGATGAAAGTCCGCTGTGGGCCCCTCATCTGCCTGTGGGCACCCGTGCAGGCTTGGTCCAAGAAGGACAGAGTTCTGGGACCAAAGGATGGCTAAAAGGCTCTGGTCGCAGCCTCAGAACAGCTCCTCCTGCCTCCCAAGGATCAACCCAAATCATCAAACGGACTCCTCAGGCAGAAGATTGGGACTGCAGCTCTGAGACTCCAGGGATGAAGGATGGAGACTCAGGACTTCCGCTCCAATTTGTGATTCGAACAAGGTGGGAACAGGGAGATGCCTCAGGCACGAGGCATTGTGGAAAGGAGAGAGGACCCAGACAGGGAGAAACCCACTCCCTGGCTGGTGCACAGGCTGCAGAATGAGAACAGATGTGCCTGCATTCGGGGGAAATGGGGGGTGCCGCTGTCTAGTCACCGTCTCCCAGAGCCCCCATTCCAGGGGAGTGATAAAAACCAGCGTCACTTGTAAATCTTTGAGTTTTCCAAAGTGCTCCCAGCTTCATCACCTCCCTGAGTCACTACAATAACCTGTTTTACGGATTCAGAAACTAAGGCTCAAAGACATTAAGTAACTAACCTCAAGCCACATAAGCAGTCAGTGGGAGATCCACGGTTTGCAACAAAGTCTAACTCCAAAATCTGGACTCTCTAAGTGAGGTTGTCAAATTATTGCTATAATTTCCCATTTGGGGCTGAGAAACATGAGGCTCACAGAGGTGAAGACGCTCGCCCAAGATCACACAGCTGTCTGGACTCAAGTTCTGGCTCAGATTCCAACCCCACCATCCCGCCCCACCAGGAGCCTCTGATTCTCCCTGCTCAGGGTCCCTTCCCCCAACTCGCAGCCCCCTCCCCAGTCAGGCCAGGGAGTAGGAACGGGCTGTGTCTGAATGACACGCTGAAGCCTGACTAGGGAGCAAAGGACCTCTCACCCCTGCTGTCCCAGATCAGGAAGCTAAAATTGTGTGCTGGGAGAGGAGTTTGGGGGCTGAGGACCAGAGGTGATGCCACAGAGATCTCAGCTTCGATTTTCCCCAAGATAGGATAAGGAAGTCTCAGTAAACATCAGTGTTCCGCCGTGTTCCTCTCAGTTCTGATTTCTGGTAACAAGAAGAACAATAATGCTTCACCTGACAACAATTTTCATTCCACATAGCAAACATGGAGGTCCATCTGTCTCCGCAAGCCCCAGCCCTTCTCTGGATCTCGGTTCCCACTTGCAAAACAAGGGTGGTGGATTAGCGGCTGGTCCCAGGCCCGTCTCTGGTGAGGCTGGAAGAGACTGCAGCCTGCCACCAGGGGGTGCCAGGCTCCAACCCCAGCCCAAAGGTTCTGGGCTCCCTTAGGACTGTAGCCTGGTGGGACATGTTCCGGCCACTACCCGCGTCAGGAACGAGTTCCTGTCGACAGATGGTAGATCTGGGGATTGACTCAAGTGCTGGGCCATTTATAGTTTGATCTTGTCACAGAAGTAAACAGCTTTGTCAGTGCCTAAGAAATGACGGGTACTCCACAATGACAACTCAACCTGTAGCTTTCATTTTTCTCCTTTGCAAACAACAGATTCCTCCTCTGGGTCCTCTCAGGGATGTTGTGACAATCGAGGTGGAAGAGCTAGTGGATGTGCTTTCTAAACTATATGACCATGTCCAGAACTGAGCGACGGTTGCGTCTCACTCGTCTTCATGTGTTCCTGGGGCTCGCCATGGAGCCCTGTGCGGAGAAGGCACCAAGTGCTTACCTGCAGAGGGACCAAGTGAAAATGATACTGGTCCCCCTCCCCTGCCCAAACCCACACCCTCTGGGACAGGAGGCTGCCACTGAGCAGTGTTGGGGATGGAGTGAGGGGTGTGATGAGGCTGGGGAAGGAACACCCCAGAAACACCTGGGGTCACAGAGGGAAGGTGAGTATGCAGTAGCAAGGGGAATGGGGGTCCACACACATGGGACTGCAAGGACAGGAAGTTGACCGGCATCATGTCCTCCATCACCCACCTCTCACAAGTGTGTCTCCAGAGCAGCCTGGCCCAACTCTTAGCCAACGTCTCACTGCCACACTGGGTGGCAGCAGCAGAGGTGGGGAAGGCTGGGGCAACTTCCCCCAGATGCCAGGAACCCTTGGGGTCCCTTGGGCTGAGGATAGCCATCTCACACACACACACACACACACACACACCTTGAGCCCATATCCCGCCAGCTCAGGACCAGCTCAGGCCCAACTGGGGCCTCAGGTCACTAACTTGGAGACTGGACTCTGCCCCTACTTCCCTCTGCCGTGGGGACTCCATCTGCCGCCAGGGCCCCCTGCAGGCCCAGGGGTGCTCAATATTTTTCCCTCCCTGCACACAGTGCCTGCAAAAACAAACCTTTAAAGAGGAAGCCCTCTTTCTTGCTAAGAGAGAGGCTAAACCAATCTACGAAAGAAAGTGTTGGGGAGGGGGTGACTGAGGAGGAAGGGAACCATGGGGACTGGGTGTGGAAGGAAGGGAATTTGTCCCTCGGGGTTTTTGAAAGGGAGAGGTGCCAGAGCAGTCTTGAGATGGGTAAGCAGTGAGCAGGAGAGTAAAGGAAAAGCAGGGGCATTTTAGTAAGCATTGCTGTAGACCTTAGGATGGATCTGTGATGTCTCCTGAGGACTGGGGGGAAAACTGGAGGTCCCTTCATAGCTTTTGGTGTGGAGCTGCTGTGCCTTAAATGCAGTGCTCCTTGGAACCTGTGGGGCTCTAGGTTACAAGGGTTACACACGGGCCAGCCTGGGCCAGGCTGATCCGGACTATAGATTCAGCTCCACCACTCACTACTCTGCCATTCATTAGCTGTGTGACCTTTGGCAACTTACATGATCTCTCTGAGCCTTAAAGCAGTGAACTATCATTATTAATTAAGGTGTCAGTATCCTGTTTAACCAGGGAAGAAATACATGCAGTGAAATGAAATGTCTAGGCCAAAGTCACTCAGCCAATTAACGGCAGAGACGGGACTCAAATGCCAAACTTTTGTCTTGGAAGCCACTACACCAACTCTGGGGTCTCTGCCCTCGAGGGGCTCATGGTGTAGGATAGTCCTGTGTGAAGGCTCAGATTCAGGCTATAGATATACCAGGGCAGGGCGGGGCAGGAAGTTTCCTGGAGGACATGAGGCTTGAAGTGGCCTTCAAGAATGATGGGAGAGGGGCCGGCCCGGTGACGCAGCAGTTAAGTGCACACATTCCGCTTCGGCGCCCAGGGTTCGCCGGTTCAGATCCCGGGTGCGGACATGGCACCGCTTGGCAAGCCAGGCTATGTATAGGTGTCCCATGTATAAAGTAGAGGAAGATGGGCATGGATGTTAGCTCAGGGTCAGTCTTCCTCAGCAAAAAGAGGAGGATTGACAGCAGTTAGCTCAGGACTAATCTTCCTAAAAAAAAAAAAAAAAAAGAATGGTGGGAGAATGTTATTTCACAGAAGTAGGGAGGTGGCAGTGGGACTGAGCAATCCGGGAGCACACAGTGAGGAACTGTGTGAAATGCCACGAGAGGAGAAAGCGCTGTGTTGTGGGGAGCCTTGCGTTTCTGATAGAAGAGTTTAGACTCAACGGTCAGTGGAATCAGAGCTGGCTTGGAGTGGCTCTCTTACTTTTGTCCCCAACTATTTGGCCTCCTGCAAGTCTCTGCCCCTCTCTGGGCCTCGAGATTCCAGTCTGCTCAGTGAAGGGATGGGACCAAATGATTTCTAGATCATGCTCAAAGGAGATCCTGTTTGCAGCAGGTAATGCTAGTCGCCCAACATCCACTCTCTCCTTCCATGATGTGAGAGCTTGAGACGGGCACATGGCCACTCAGCTGAAGACATCTTTAGGTTGTGATTGCAGCGAGATGGGGCCACGTGACGAAGTTTTAATCAATGAGATGGGAGTTTAAATGACTGTGCCATTCTGCTTTCAGGAGCGGACGCGCCCTCCTGTGGCAAACTGCACCAAAGACCAGAAAAATCCCCCCACCCCACACAGAGTTCTCCAATGGGGTCTGTGTCCCCTCGTCCTGACTGCGGCTGGACCTGTGACTGCTTTGGCCAGTAGACTATGTGACTTCTGAGGCTAGGTCATAAAAGGCAATTATATGGGTCAAATTGGGTCCCCACAAAATTCATACGTTGGAGTCCTAACCCCCAGCACCTCAGAATGTGACCTTATTTGGAAATAGGATTATTACAGATATAATTGATTAGGACGAGGCCATACTGGAGTAGGTGGGCTCTACTCCAATATGATTGTTGTCTTTATTAAAAGGGGAAATTTGGATACAGAAATGGACATGCGTGGATGATGTGAAGAGACACAGAGGGGGCACCCGTCTACAGGCCAAGGAGGGAGGCCTGGAACGGACCCTTCCCACACAGCCCGCAGAAGGAACCAACACCTTGGTTTCAGCTTCTAGAGTCCAGAACCGTTGTTTAACCCACCCAGTTTGTGGTACTTTGTCACAGCAGCCCTAGAAAACTAAGACAGCAACGCAGCTTCCTCCTGGTTCTCTTGGCGCACTCAGTCTGGGAGCCGGCTGCCGTGTAAGTCCCGCTACCCCGAGAACATCACACCAGAGAGGCCATGCGTAGCTGCTGGGTCAACAGCCCGAGGCAAGCTCCCAGCCCACAGCCAGCAGCCCCCGCCAGGCATGTGCGGAAGTCCTCTCAGGTGTCAGCCCAGTGGAGCCCTCCGATGACTGGAGTCCCCGCCAACCTCTGACTGTCACTGCATGAGAGACTCCAAGTGACAACTGCCTAGTCCAGCCCTTCCCAGTCCTGACCCACAAAATCGTGAGTGAAATACAAAGGCTGTTTTAAGCTGCTGAGTTTTAGGGTAACTTGTTACACAGCAGAGTAACTAGCACGCCTGCCCTTTCCCCTTCTCTGGCTGAACATCTTCAGTCATGGAGGTGAGGGCATGGGGAAGCCACAAAACAGGACCCTGGGCCCTTGGATGCCCTCATGGAGCTGAGCTGCCAACTCCCCAGGTGCCACTTGCGTTTTATGTAAGAGAAATAAACTTCTATCTTGTTCAAGCCATTGTTAATTCTGTCTCTGTTTACAAGGCCAAATCAATATCCTAGCAATATACTGAATGTGTGTGGAACAAATAGCTCAATGTCTAGCGTGGAAGTGTGTGCTTTTTTAAAAAGGTGGCCATTGCTGTTGTCATCACTAATATTACACCTAAGGCTCCTTCCCGCCCCGACATGGGGTGAGTCTGATCAGCAGTGGACTAACCGCCTGCTCAACGCTCCTCCACGTGAACATGAGGGGAGCCCACGTCACTGATGGTCAACCAGACGCGTGGAACTGGGGAGAAATTGTCTGTGGTCATGCATAATTCCTACCATCCATTAGCCTCCTACTGACAACAGCTCTCCCAGGCAGACCGACAGACAAGGGATCACGGACACCAACACAGAAGATGGGTGGGGGGGAACAAGATGGGAAGTGGATCGCAGACAATGAGGAGAGGGAGCCAGAGAAACTAACTCTACCCTCAGAAACAAGGAAAGGCTTCTGGGAGGAGGTGACCACCACCCTGAAGAGGTTTTCCAAACTAAAGAGAAGGAAAGGGCTCTGCAGGCATGGGGAGTGGCCTGGGCAAAAGCTTAGAGCATCAGAGACCACATAGTCATGACTGCACCAGGCCCGGGACCCGCCTCCACCTCGCCCTTCTGGCCCTACCTCGTACCTCAAGGGAGCCTGGGAGGCAGTGCAGGGGATGACAGGAGGCAGAGGCCCATGGGCCCCTAGGGCAGGTGGTGTCCAGCAGGGGCCTCTCCTGCAGCTATGTCAGAGCCAGCTCTAGGGTCTTCTCCCAGAGCCACCTAATTGCAAATAGTCCTGCAAGGCCCCCGTGCTCCAAAATGACACCACCCAGCCTTCCTGCCCTTCTTACCCTCTCTGAGTCTGGGCCTTTGGCCTCAACTTGATTCTCCCTCTCGTCCCCCAGCTCCCTTTCTCAGGCTCTGCCAGGTCTTGCTGAACTAGAGGCCTAGGAGAGAGCCCACAGACGGAGGAGGCCGTGTCTGAGGGAGGAGGCATAGGCCCTTCCTTCAGGGGATCCCCAGACCTAGAGGGGAGCCAGGACAAAGAAACATGGACAGAACTGAGCAGTGGCCATGGGAGCTGGGCAGCCACAGGGGGCAGGAAGAGGCAGATCAGGGACAATCAAGGCAGGCTCCCTGGAGGAAAGAGGCTGAGAAGGAAGGGTGTCAGAGATCACGCTGCAGCCAGGCGCGGGGCTTCCTGACAGTGCTAGGTGCAGAGTGGTGAGGGATTTGGGGTAGACTCCAGTTTGAACATCCAAAGTGCCTTCAGCCTTCAGCTTCTAGTCCAGGGCAAGGGGGGGTGCACAGGAGGGTATCCCCACGGCCTGTCACCAGGAAGGCACAATTAGTGACTTACTCACAGAGTGTGAATTCAACAAGGTGGGGGAGGGCGGATAATGAGGGAAAGAGCAGAAATTGTCTGTGGTCATGCACGATTCATCGCAGGGGGCTCTTCATTCCCATCCCTTCACATTCCCATTGCTCCTCCTGCCCAGGGAATGGGGGATGTTAGAAATGACCCCTTCCCGCAGCACACACCCCCGCCTCGTCCCCCAATGACTCTTCCTGCACAGCCCCATCTTGGATCCCATCTCCACCTCCAGCCACTACAGCCCTGGGGGCTAGTAATACCTCTCCTTGGTAACCCCCCTGGAGTGTTGGTGCCTAGCGTGTGCCCCCAACCGCCTTCACCTTTGAGGGGATGCAGCTCTGTCCCCATCTATCCTCCCAGGCTGCCTAGCATGCTCCTTTCCGCCTTCCCCATCCTCCTTCTTGGATGACTCTTCTTCCTGCTCCTCCTTGGCCCTTTTCAAGAACTTTCATCCTGACCCCACCCTCCCGGCCCCTCCACCGACTAGAGTTTCATAGAGGTCCCTTGTCTGGGTGCAGTCCACTGTCCGCCTGGGCGGTAATGTCTTCTCTTGGCTCAGAGTAGAAGGAGCCCCTCACTCGCCCCAGCCCTGACCTGGGGCGCCTTTGGTCTGAGGTGCCGAGTCTCGCGCCTCTACCCTCCACTCCCACCTGGATGCCACCTCCACGAATAAGAAGGGAAAGGAAACGCAAAAACACACATTCCGTTGCAGTGAAATTTGCTCTTTATTTGGGGACCGGGGGAGGACCGCGCACAGCCCTCCAACCTGGAGGGCGGGAGCAGCGAGAAATGGCATGACGACCCCACCCGGGACCCTCCCAAGCCGCAGCCGGCAGGGAGAGGAGTCCACGTTCCGGGGTCAGGAGCAAATATGCAAATGAGGTCGGCGTCGTTAGCATATCTCCCAGGAGGCATTGGGGGTCGTCACCACACGTAGGCGCCTTCTGACCTGGAGGAGGGAAAGGAAGGGAATCTGGAGCCCGGCCATGGGTCCGGGGGAAAGTACTAGGTGGCGGGGCCAGGGCTGGGGCTCCGTGGGGCAGCTGGACCAGGCCGCGCCCCGGGGCGCAGGGCATGGGGCGACGGGGACGCTTTTACCGCGACTTGAGCGGGCGGTCCTCGCCGTCGGGGAAGAGCAGTTTCGAGAGGAGAGCTTCGGGGCTGTCCCGTTTCCCATACCTGGGGGCGGGGCCGGAGATGGGCGGGGTCAGGACTGGCCACGCCCCCGGGTGGGTGGGGCGGAGGGCAGAAGGCCCGGGGACCCCAGCCCGCCCGGCACATGCTCACCGCTGCCGGGTGACCAGGTTGAGGTAGTGGCGCAGCGAGGCGTAGTAGCGGCTCAGCTCCTCGGGCGAGGCGCCTTCGCCCGGAGCCTCGGGTTTGGCGGGGTAGGCGTCGGCCAGCGCCCCCAGGCAGGCGAGCAGGGCCAGCAGCACGATGGCCATGGCGGGCCACGGCCTGCACACCAGCACCATCTGGAGAGCGGGCATTGGAGCGTGGGTCTCCCGGAGCCTCGATCCCGACGGCGGGAGGCTGATTCTGCCGTCAGGCCCACGCTCCAGCGGCCTGCCTGGGGCTGGTACCCGACCAAGGCTCCGCCACCCGCTCACTGTGTGTTCACTGCACCGTCTCTGGCCTCCGTTTCCTCCTCTGTCAGAGGGGCATTAAGCCCTACCTGCCTCCCCTGTCCCCACACGCCGCTTCCCAGAACGGTAGATGGAGGAAGAGAGCTATGCTGGCAGCGGGGGCTCCCGGGCCTCTCTCCTTCCCACTTCTGCTGGCCCCCTCTCAATCCAGCTTCCCATCACTCAGTCCCAGTTTCCACCCTCCCAACCTCGGTTTCCCCGCAAAACAGCCGGGGTTCCCCAGCAGGAGACCATTCCTGGGCCCCGGGCCACTCACAGCGACAGCTCCCGAAGCAGAGATGAGCAGGAGGTGGAAGGCAAGAGGAGTCCCAAGGGCGAGGCTGCTGCAGTGCGGCCTCCTCTGCTCAGCGCTTTCCCTGCGGGGCTTATATCCCGGCCTGGAAAGGGAGGGGGAGGCCAAGGCGGAGGGGAGCCCGAGGGGGGAGGGCCCTTCCTCCTCCTTTCCTCCACCCCAGCTAGATCAGCTAGATCGCGGAGCCCACACCCAGACAGTGCATGATGCCTCCACCTCACAGGAGCTGAGGAGGAAGCCACCTCTGGACAGGGTACCTAGCCTGAACTCTGTCTTGACCCCGCAGACCCCCACAGCAGGTCTAGCCTCCTGAGGAAGTGAAGCATTTGGATCTAGACTCCTGGGGCAGACCAGGGATGAGGGTCCATCTTCCCAAGCCTGTCCATGGGTGGGAGTGGGAGACGGTAGGCTAGACTTGTTTCCTCCAGCTTATGGGAGCTGTGACAAGTCCTTCCAAAAGGCAGCCTTTTCAGCCCCTGCTTGGCAATACCTTGGAGAAGAGCGGAGGAGTGACAGGACTGTCAGGAAAGTCTCTTTCTCCTGGAGGCCGAGATGGGAGCTCTGACCTTGGCTCTTGACCTGCTGTTCATGATGTCCTGGAGGAGAGGTCTCTCTGGATACCCCATTGTGTCCCTCTGCATTAAAGAATTGGAGAGGGGGCAGGAAGAGGCAGAAGCCAGTCCCCTCCCCAGAAGCAGCTGAGTCTGCCACCTGTGCATCCAGCTTGGCACATACAGACCCGGGTCCAGCCGGGCCTGGCATAGAGACCCCTGCCAAGGCAGTGTGCCCCCAGCCTCATCCAGGTGTCACTGAGGGCACTGGTGTCTTCTGAGCATGAGTAATGCTGGGACTGCACAAGCACGTGCTACTGTCCCCAGCCCATTGCAGTCTCCACTGGGCTCCTGGGCCTTTGAAGGAAAGAGGAAAGGACTAGTGTTTATTCAGCACCTACTGTGCACTGGGCAGTGCGTGATTTCAGGCACAACCCACCACGAGCTGCGTTTATCCCCGTATTACAGATGAGGAAACTAAGGCTCTGAGAGGTGAGGGAATAGCCAAGGTCGCCCAGGGTTCAAAAAGCCTTTTTCTCAAAGGCTGAGGCAGACCCCAGGGAGAGGCCCTCTCACTGCCTGGGCTAACCGTGCGGCTAGGAGCCAGGAAGGGGAGCAGGGCAGGGAGGCGAAGTGAGGGCCTGCCACCTGCTCGGAGAGGCCAGGCTGGGGAGGGGCCTGGGACACCAACCCCGGCAGAACCCCCTGCCCCACCAGGGGAGAGCGCCATTGGGGAGTCTCCCACAAAGCCCTTGCCAGCTGCCTTTCCCTGGCCTGGCTGGAGCCTCCAGTGCTTCCAGCGGTCCCATCAGTCCAGGAGGGCGGGAGGGGCCATCTTGTCCAGGCCCTGCTCTGGGCCCGCTCCTCCGCCCTCAGGACAGATGGCCGTGGGTGTTGGTTTTAGAGCTCTGCTGAGGCGGAGTGTCCAGGGCCCCCTCAGTCACCTGTTTATGGGTTCAGTCACCTGCACTCTCAGGAAATGGCTCCTTATCAGCCAGTCAGGCCCCGTGGGCCCCTCACATCCCAAGAAAGGCCAGGGCACTCTGCTGAGCGTCAGGGTAGAAGAGGATACCAGGACGAGGGGACGTGGACCCTATGCTCAGAGGGAGGAGAGAAATCGTTCTTCCCAGGGAGTCTCATCTAGGGGACAAGCGCCAGCCCTGATCTCCAGGAACCCGTCTCAGAGGAGTCACGGCCGCATCCTTGGCTCTCCTCGGCTGAGGAGACGGGCGCAGCAGGATCACGGGGAGCCCCAGCCTGAGGGAGGAAGCTCTCCACTGTCCTTGCAGAGCCTAGTCTGAGGTGTCCCCCACAGAGAGAGAGACAAACACAGAAAGACAAGTCTTGGTCCAGTTTGGAGAGAAGACAGCAGAAATGAAAGAACGCCACTCCTCCAGAGGCCATGGAAAGACAAGACAGGCGCTCCTCCCAGGGATGGAGAGGGCAGCGGGAGGCGGGGAGTTAGCACAGCTGTAATCCCTGGGGTCAGGACCTAGGCAAGGACCCTGCAGGCTAAAGGGGGCAAGGATATCCGAGACTGGGGGGCTGTTTGCTCTTCTGACACTGCCGCACTAGCCGGGGTGGTGACGGGGTTTCTAGCATGCTGATCCCGGGCTGAGAAAGATGGCAGGAGTTGTGAGATGCCCACAGGGAGTCTGGGGCATCCCTGGAACGTCCTCACGCCCTGGGGAGTGTGGGGTCCGAGGACAGATGGGAGGAGAGGAGAAACAGTGGAGAAGCTAGAAGGCCCCGATCAGGGTACAGCCTCTAAAGAAGTCTCTTCCTCATTTACTTTAGGGTGAGAGTAAATGGGACACGAGGAGGTCCCTCAGGGTGGACCAGGAGCCAGCCTCCCAGATCTCACCAGCCCTCCGTCCCTCTGCATCATGCCCCTGCCCTCCTTCTCCACTCCCCAATTACAGAATAAGCTGATCAGCTCAGTAATCATCACCGCCTCACTGAGGAGTTTGTTAGCTAGTTCCTTAGTGGGGAGGATGTCTCAGCCCTCCATCAATGGGCTCAGCTGCCACTCATCCACGTACCCACCACCATCACTGACTCAGGACTCAGTCACTATGAGACATGTCTGGGGGTAGCAGCTGACATCTGTGAGGGGAGAAACTTCAAAATAACTGTTATTGTTGACTTGGGACCAGCTCCTGCCTCCAACCTGTCTTCAAAGAGTAGAGGCGACAGAATCACTGGAGTTCCATTGATTCCCATTCTTAGAGCTCCTGGCAAGGCCACCCCAGGGGCCATGGAGGCCATGGACTTGGGACCTTAGCTGACCACTCCCCTTGTCCGGTGGGCTCAAGGGCCACTCCTCAAGAGAGGGGGCCCATGCCACTCATCTCCAGAGGCTTAGCATTCTGGACCCCACGCCCCACCCCCCTCCCCAGTGCCAGCACTCGAGGCCTCTCTTTGATACACCACGCACTGGGCAGCGCTAGTCCACTGCCTTCCCCCCTGAGGCCAGGCCTCCTGCCCAGGGTCAGATAGACAGCAGGTTGCTGTGCAGCAAGAGTGATTCGGTCCTCATTCATCAAGCACTGGGGACAGAGCAGTGGACAAGCAGGCAAAATCCTTGCCCTTGTGGGGCTTACATTCTAGTGCCAGGAAATAAAAAATAAATGAATAACCAAGGAAAAAAGTGGTATGTCTGATCATAAGTGCTAAAGCGAAAAATCAGGGTGAGGAGGATGAAGAGTGCTGGGATGGGGGACCAGTTTTATGTTGGGCGGTTAGGGAAGGCCTCACCTGTGAGATGGCGTTTGAAGGAAGTGAGGAAGCAAACCATGAGGATACCTTGGGAGGGATGTTCCAAGTGGGAGGAAGAGCAAGTGCAAAGGCCCTGAGGAGGGAGTGCTCCAGGCATTCCACGTGGCTGGAGTGGCGTGAGAATGGGGAGGTCAGAAGAAGATGAGATCAGGGAGGCAGCAAGGGGATCAGATGATGCAGGGCCTCGTAGGCTGCTATAAGGACTTTGGCTTTTGCTCAGAATGGGATGAGAGCTTCGGTTGGAAGAGTGACATGATCTGACATGTTTTAAAAGAAGCATCTGGCTGCTCTGTTAAGAATAGACTGAAGGTGGGTGAGGTCAGAAGCAGGGAAGCCAGTTAGGAACCTACTGGAATCCAACCAAGAGATGGTGGTCACACGCACACACACACACTCCTCACAGCTGAAAATGGCCCACACTCTTCACTCAGGAATAACTTCCACTTATGTCCGTACAGTACTGACAACCTTTCACCTAACAGAAAAACTCCACTGGAGAAGATAGTGGAAAATCAGGGGATGTCCCCAGCAGTTGGGTGGTGGATGCGTCTGCTCTCTGACTGTTAAGGCACCTCGTCTGTTAGTCCATGTGAAACTCTCTGCTACCTTGATTACTGGCCGCAGCCCAGGAAAATATTGGCTACTGTGATGGTACTTATGGAAAAGCAAGCTTGCTTATTTTGTCATGAACATAAATGTCCTCTTACTTAAAAACACTCTGGCTCCTGGCGGGGAATGAAGCAGAGAATGAAGATTAACCTTGACACCATGGGAAAATGGCCACATCCCTCCCAAGGGATATTAGCCACATCCAAGGAAGCTTGGTCATGTCCTGGCACAAATGGGAGGACAGCAGGCAGAGATGCTGTAGGTTTCCCAGAATCTGTGACCGTGTGCAAATCACCGTGGGGGCAAGTGGGACCACGGGCGAGCACGTGAGGTCAATGGGAGTTGTCCAAACTGTCACACCGTGGATTCTGGTTATATCCAGGGGGTGGGTTTGAGAGGCAGTGAAGCCAAGAAAGAAGGGATTTTCACTTTTTATGGGAGGAGTTCTCCTGCGAGACCTCCGCTCCCCCGAAGTTGCGGGTCCTTCTGTAAAACACAGCGACAGATGCCTGTGGCGTGCACACCGCAGACCCAGGCTTCTCTCTAGGATGGGTATCGGCAAGCTCTTTCTGTAAAGCACCAAGTAGTAAATATTTTAGGCTTTGTGGGCCAGATATTCTCTGTCACAACTGTTCAACTTGGCTTTCGAGCACAAAAGCAGCCACAGAACTGTGCCAAAAACGAATGGATGTAACTGTGCTCCAGTAAAACATTTTATTTGTGGACATTAAAGAGTGAATTCCCTAATAATTTCCAGGTCGTGAAAAAATTATTCTTCTTTCAATTTTTTTCAACCATTTAAAAATGTACAGGATGTGTAAAAACAGGCACTCAGGGCCACAGTTTGCTGACCCGTGGTCCAGAAAAGGAAGGACGTTGGCTCCCTCCGGGTGAGATGTGTGTTTACTGAGAGTCGCTTGGGTGCGTTTTCTTGCCTGTTTGTGCCATGTGTACATGTCACTGTAATCATATAATCGTATAATTCAAGTGAATATTACACAAGCTGGTGAAATATGAGTGCATAAAGAGTCATTTCCTTGAAAACTAAGTTGAATGCTTTGGAAAGACTAAACTAGGAGAATGGCTGCAATGAAGTGAGTGTGAGGGATAACTATAAAATATTCAGCAAAAATCCTAAAACATCGAGGGCGATTTCGCATCGGATTGTTTCACACGTGTCTTTAAGTTCTCACCCCGCTTAATGAAACTGGAAATAGCAGGTGCCGGATTGTAGAATTGTGGGTGTGATTTATGCAAGAAAGACAAGGGGAGCTCAAGTCTGGAGACCCGAAGAGAGATGGTGCCTGAATGTACATTTATATGTTTGAAGCAAAAACAAAATGATGAAGGCATGTATGTGTCTGTTGTTATGACTACCCACTTTAACTGACTTTTTCAAAAGACTGGCCAATGACCCAGTCCTGCTTACATCTAAACAAGGGCTTCTCCAGTACTGTGTTTATTTTCTATATAGTTTGAATGTTTTTATAGGGTGTATATATTACTTTAATAATTCAAAGAACTAATGAAGATTTTTGTTTGTCGATAAAGATAAAATGCTGGTGTGTGTTGTGAACCCCGGAAGCAGATCCTTGGAGGGGCCCGTGCACATCCCCAGCGTGTAAGTGCTCCTCTTCTTAGGGAGGAGCCCTGCGTCTGAGCCGGAAACTCCTCCGGGCCTACAGTCACAGGAGGCCTGTGCTGCTGGTGTGGAAACTCAAGTCCTGAAAGCGGCATGAATTTGGAGAGAAACTGTTATAACTGATGTCAGACACAGGCAGCTCCCTGATCCCCCAGACCCTCTGTCTGTGACCCTTGATGTCTGCCATGGTGCCGGCTCACCGTGGGCCCCAAGGAAGTGGTCACTGAGTAAATCAACAAGTGAGGATATTAGTTAAGATAGTGGTGCAGCTGCCTTAATAGAGACCAAATAACAGTAGCTTAAATGCCACTGAGATTTATTTCTCTTGCATATAAGGGTCCAAACTGGCAGATGGTCCAGGAGTAGGGGGCTCTGATCCACAGGCAACCCAGGCACCTTCTGTCTTGTTACCCCAAGATTGTTGCATCACAACCACAATTGTGGATGGGCAAAAAGTGTTCATCCCCCACCTCCACATTCCAGCTCATGGGAAAGAGAAAAGAGGAGGCAGAGGGCAAGCGTTTTCCTTTCAAAAATACGATGGGGAAGCTGCACACATTACTTCTGCTCCCACCCCAGGGGCCAGAGCTTAGTCACATGGCCATTCCTCACTAGGAGGGACCCCAGGGTATGTAGTCCCACTATGAGGATATCATCTCCTCCCATAGTTTGTACCACCTCTGTGGTGTTTTCCAACACTGACAACCCATTCTCTGATTCTCCTGATACCAACAGGGGGTTCCACCATTCAGTTCAATCCTGACGCTAACTGTCTGAAGTTAGCACAGGCCCCGCAGCCTACGGGCTCCGTCCCACCAGACCACCCTCCACTTCAGACACCATCGCAAGGCCCAGGCCTCCTGTACTTCTGACCAAGTGGCTATAAATCAGGGATTCCCACAACCCTCTCCTCAGGTTCGATAATTTGCTGGAACAGCTCAGAGAACTCAGGAACACCCTTTGTTTACATTTACACACTGCTTTATTATCAAGGATCCAAGTGAGCAGTCAGATAGAGAGGTGCTACACAGGGCGAGGTCCAGAAGGGCCCGAGCGTAGGAGCTTCTGTCCTGTGGAGTCGGGGTGCGCCGCCCTCTGGGCATGTGGACGCGTTCACCAGCTCGGAAGCTTTCCAAACCCCTTCGCTTAAGGGTTTTTATGGAGGTTTCATCACTTAGGCATAACCGATTATTAACTCAGTTTGCAGCCCCCTCCCCTCCCCGGAGGTTGGAGGTGGGAGTGGGGCTGAAAGTTCCAGGCTTCTAATCAAGGCTGATCTTTCAGGTGACCAGCCCCCATCCTGAAGCTATCTAGGGGCCCGCCCACCAACAGTCACCTCACTGGAACAAAGACGCCCCTATCACCCAGGAAATGCCAAGGGATTGAGGAGCTCTGTGTCGGGAACTGGGGACAAAGACCAAATATGTATTTCTTAATATGCCACCACCCACTATGGTAATGACCCCAAATCTCTGTAACTTGCTCCTCTGCTGAGCTCCTGACCCATCTAATCCTGTGTCCACTTGGGTGTCTCTCAGTCAACCAGAACTCAATGTAGCCTAAATAACAAAAATAATGTCAATGTTTCTCAACGTTTCTTCCATCGTGTCAGATACTTTTCACATATTAACTTAGTCTTCACAACAAACATAATTAGCCCCTTTTTACAGAAGATGAAATTGAGGCCCAGAGGAGTCAAGTCAGCAGCTGGCCCTTGTCCATGCTTGTTACGTTAACGCCCAGATCTCCAGGGACCTCCAGCTCCACAAACGGAGCCTCCGTCTCTTCAGGCGACTGAGTTGGAAATCTCGCTTCACCGCACAAGCCACTTGAATCCCTCTTCAGAAGTTTGAAGAAGGGGCAGTGCAGATCCGAGATGGGCAGCAGGTCCAGGAACTGCCATGTGACCACAGGGGAATTCCTCACAAAGGGTTTACCTTTTCTTTGCGATTTTCCCCTGGAATAGAGGAAGTCATATGAAATGCACAGGTTAGGAGGCGCCCCCCCCCCGCCCTTAATGCTTGTGTACCGCAGGTTTTTCCATAAATGTAGAATGGGATATACCATATTCACTGTGTTTTGGCTTGCTTTTTTCATTCAACAATACACCACAGACATCCTTCCATGCCGATAAATATATATCCAACTCCTTCCCCCAGCACCCCCAATCCTGCTTCCCTGCCCTACTTTTTCCATAGCACTTACCACTTTCTACCAGGCCATATACTTAACTTACTCATTATGTTTATCATCTGTCTGCTTGCAATGGACCGAATGTTGATGACCCTCCAAAATTCATATGTTGAAATCCTAACCCCAGCGTGGTCACATGAGGAGGTGGGGCCTTAGGGAGGTGATTAGGAAATGAGGGCAGAGCCCTTATGAATGGGATTAGCGTCCTTATAAAAGAGGAGAGCTCCCTCATCCCTCTGCCATGTGAGGACACCGTGAGAAGATGGCCTTCTGTGTGACCAAGGAAGGGTCCTCACCAAACACTGAATCTGCCGGTGCCTTGATGGTGGACTTCCCAGTCTTCAGAACTGCGAGAAAGAAATGTCGCTTTTAAGCTACCGAGTTTACGATAAACTGTTATAGCCGCCAGGACAGACTACGACAGCACTAGACTGCAGGCGCCATGGGGACAGAGGTCTGCTTCTGTTTTCTTCACTGACGTGTCCCCAGCACCTAGAACAGCGTCTGCGACAAGGTGGGTGGTGTAGCCATACCTGCAGGATGAACGAATCCACATCCTCACTTTCAGTGGCCACATGATTTACACGGAACCACATATATAAACGTGTATACACACGTGTACACACACATGCACACAAAAGCCTATTCCCATCCCACTGCAGTCTAGATCTTTATTAAGGAAGAAAGCACCCCTCTGAGCACTATGCACTCGGTTACCAGAGGGGAACGGGGCAGGGCGCAGGCGAAAGGGGTAAAGGGGCACATATGCATGATGTACGGGGACGGATAAAAACTAGACTGTCGGTGGTAAACATGACGCAGCGTATACAGAAGCTGAAATATAATAATGTGCACCTGAAATTATGCAATGTTATAAACCAATGTGACCTCAATCAAATAAACAATAATAATAAATAAATAAAACACTATGCACTCGCCCTTTGCACACCCTGAGATGAGAGGCTGGCTGCTATCAGGTTCTGTCCACAACAGAATGGGTGCCACACCTCACCCCGTGGAGCTCGTGTTCCGCTCCTGTTGAGACCGCAGAACTAGTGCCTGACACACAGGCTCTGGGCCAGGAGGACTGGGTTGGCCGCTTACTAGCTGTGTGATCTTGAGCAAACTACTCAACCTTCATGGGCCTCAGTCTTGTCATCTTCCAGATGTGGATGACGACAGTACCTACTTCACTCGGTTGTGAAGATTTTAAAAGCTATTCGGTTCCGGGTAAGAGGGAGTAAGCCCATCCATGCTGTCGTGCCTACTGAATGCAGCCTTAACACTCGGACAGACACGCACGGAGCGGCGACCTGAGGAGTCTGAAAAGGACAGAGCAGCAAGCGAATTGGGGAAGAAAGCCAGAATTTGAAGTAGCCCTGAACTGGCAGTGAGGGTCTCATTGTCCCTCTGGTGTACCCCAGCCCAGACGCAAGACAGCCCCAAAGCCAGAATGAGCACTGAAGCGGGGAGACAGAGCTGCAGCAGAAACTCTGGCTCTGCCTCCAGGAGAGGCAGAGGGAGCTCTAACACTCACAGACAGCGGGAGGGACCCTGTTTCTCTTTTCCACATTCTCTCTGCCCCAGCCCCCAGGCAGTTCCAAGGTAGTGGCAGTGGTGACAGCAGTCTCAGTGTTTACAGGGGTCCACAGGCACGGAACACTCTGAGGGAGGGGAATCTTCCCCCTCTGATTAAAAGATCTGTAGTCCCAAGAGGGTGGGTGAGCCCATTGCTTTTCCTCTCTGTCCTCCTGCCGCACGGCCGGAACATTTTCTCACTGGAGAACAAAAGAGGGAAGGCCGCAGAACCAGGACTCACAGAGGGAAGAGCCGCCTCCCCAAGCTCTTCAGGAACTCCTGAGCTTCCCCTCAGCTGCTCTCGAGCAGATCTCGTCCTAAGCAGTAGAGCCAAGGCCTTGAGAACTGGCCGAGGGCCCAGACCGGCCCCTGCACGCTCCGCACACGGCCCAGATCTGAACAGCACCGCAAAAGCTTTGACACTGAACTGCACGGAAACTGTAACCCACAGAAGTCTGGTCAGGACGTGCGGCCTGAACCCACCCGGGTCGGTTGCCTGCTAAAACAGAATTACCAGCATCCTCTCAAGAACTGAAACAACAGCCAGATTCTTGTAACATGTTATTTTGTAAATATCCAGAATACAAGCTACTATATTTTTAAATATCCAGGAAAATCATCAACTCATACAGACAGATGCAAATGCTAAGATGACACAGATGTTGGATTTATCTGACAAAGACTTCAAAGCAGCTATTTAAAATGCTCCAGGGAGTAAGGGCAAATACTCTTTAAGTGAATGAAAAGATAGACTCTATTAAATAAAAGCTATAAGAAAGAACCAAATGGAAGTTTTAGAACTGAGAAAAAATAAAGTAACCAAAATAAAAATTCACTGGATGGGTTCAAATAGCAGAATGGAGATAACAGAGGAAAGAACCAGTGAACTTGAAGATAGATCAATGGCAATTATCCAGTATAGTCACAGGAAAAAAATGCTGAAAAAAACGTGAACAGAGCCTCGGGGATACGAAAGGATGATACCAAATGGCTTAATATTCATGACATCAGAGTTCCAGAAGGAAAGCAGAAAGAATGAAGTACAGAAAAAAATGTTTGAAGAAATAACGGCTCAAAACTCCCCAAATTTGGCAAAAGACATAAATTTACAGATTCAAGAACCTCAGCAAAACCAAACAGGACGAATTATGAACATAATCATACTGCTGAAAACGGAAGACAAAATATCTGGGAAGTAGCCAAGGAAAAAAATTGTGCTGCTTGTAGGAAAACAACTATGCAAGTGACCTCAGATTTCTCACCGAAAACCATGAGACCAGAAAGAAGGGGAATGACATTCGATAAGTGCTGAAAGAAAATGACCGTCAATCCAAAATTCTACGTCCAGTGAAAATATCCTTCAAGTATGAAAGTGAAATAAAGAAATTCTCAGTGAAGGAAAACAGAGGATTTGCTGCCAGCAGCTCTGCGCTAAAAGAGTTGCTGGAGGAAGCTCTTCAGACACATGTCTAGAGACCCTGGCATTTTCTTCTAAAGTTACGCATACAGTTACATATGATCCAGAAATCCCACCCAAGGTATTTGTCCTAAAGAAATGAATACATATGTCCAGACAAAAACCCTTACAGGAATGTTCATAGCGGGTCTGTTCATAATTGCTCCAAACTGGAAACAACCCAAATGTCCTTCAGTGAATGCCTGAATACACTATGAGACATGCGCGTATTGGGATATTTACCCCTCGGCAATTAAAAGGGATGAGCTATTGATACACAGAACAAATTGGATGAATGTCAAAGGCATCAGGCTGAGGGAACAAAGCCTGTCTCAAAAGGTGACATACTGTATAATTCCATTTCTATGACATTCCTAAAAAAGATAAAACTGTAGTAATGGAGAACAGATCGGTAGTTGTCAAAGATTAGGGCTAGGAGGAGGAGTGACTAGAAAGGGATAGCCCTGGCGGTCCTTCAGAGGATGGAACTATTCTGGGTCTGGACTACGGTGGCTATGACAGGAATCTACGCACGTGCTACCGCTCAGAACTGTACACCAACCACGAAAGTCACAGAAGTCAATTTTACTTTTATGATATTTCAAAAATCTTTTTTTTCTAAAGTTATTGTCTCTAAAGTGCTTAAAACAGCACCTGGAAAATAGTAAGCTTTCCAAAAGTGTTTGTTACTTAAAAATAAAACAAATTCCTGGCTTTTGCCGAGCCGAGGCACCTGCCCGTATAAGACACATATGAGAAACTGCTTCAAGTCCAAGAGAATCCCCGGCTTCACGAGGGTCTGTGCCTTCCTCGAGGTCACCACATCCTCGGCGGTGTCCTCAGATGGTTCTGTGCAAGCGGAAGAGAAGCAACGGGAAGATCCGTGAGCATCCTGTGCAATCGCCCCCCTCCCCTCCCCGGTAGGTGTGAGGTGGGAAGGCGCGGACCTCGGAGGGCGGGTCCAGGCGCACTCGTGGAGGAGGGGGCCCCGTAGAAGCTCAGAGCCCAGCTCTGGAGTCACACAATTCCGGGTTCAAACCCCGCTTCAGCCACTCACCCCACCTCTGCGGCCAGAGCAAGCTATTTCGTCTCTGAGCCTCGGCTTTGTCAACTGTGAAAAGTAGGTCATAAAAGTGCCCGTAAAGGATTATGAGGATTTAATGCTACGATGCCCGTAAGACGCTCAGCGCCGTTGCCAGCTCGTCGTAAGTGCCCAATAAACCGCTGCACTTTACCGCTACTATTTGCAGTAAAGAGACTGGCAGGACGCACGCTCAGTGTGAGCAGTGGGTTACCTTTTGTGGTGGGATGTTTATCCCCAACATTTCATTATGAAAACTGTCAAAGTTACAGCAAGTTGAAAAGACTGTTCAGCAAGTAAGTTCTGTCAAAGTTCAGCAAGTTGGTAGTGCGATTTTAGGATGCTTTTTCTTTCTTTTTGCTTATCTAAAGTTTATATTTTTCTACAGCAGACATATGTTACTTGATTAATAAAAAATAAATACTGGAGAGAGGGGCAAAAAATACTGGTAAGCAGAATGGGACCCAGGACAGAGCCCTGTGGTCCAAAGTCACCACCTCCCACTGTTGCCTCGGCTCAGCCATCAACCCCACGTCTGGTCAGAAATCCTTCCACTCATTGAGCCGCCTTGCCCACGCATGCCCTGCGTCCACAGGACGTCAGGACACATTTGCAGCTACCTCCAAAGTCCAGGCACAAGCCTGCGGCACCTCCACCCCCAACCAAGTAATTCCATCAATGGGGCAAATCAGATGAACCCAGAGTAATCCGTTCTCAGTGGTTTCTGATCATGTCCTCCCTTTCCACCTACGTGCAAACCAGGGGTAGTGGAAAAGGCATGGATTCTGGAGTCAGACTGCTCTGGATTTGAATCTTACTTGCATTTCTCACCTGTGTGACTTTGGGAAAGTTGCCTGACCTCTCTGAGCCTCCCTGTAAAAAGGGAATAATAAAACCCACATCACAGACTTCCTTTGAGAAGTGAAATAATGGATATATATGTCTCCCTCCCCACCCAAATTGTGGTCTCCTCAAGGCCAAGGCCTGGGGCTTCCTACCTGCATTCCAGTACCTGGTTCTGAGGGGCACCCTCACTCCACTCCCCACCCCCAAATATCCCTTCTCCTCCTCTCTCTGCGTCTCTGCCACCTGCGTCTCCCCGTCTCGCTGCACAGCTCCCACCAGCTCCCTCACAACATATCCTCCTCCCCTTCTTCACCCAGCACTCCCCCTTCCCTCTCTCCGTCCTCTAACTCCTTTGCCCAGCCCAAGTGACAGACTCTACCCTCCACTCCATTCCATGTCCCCACTGTCCGTGAGCCGCTGGGTGGCCCGTGGCCTGCTCCGGGGCCCTCAGTGGAGAGGGCTGTGGGGTGGCGGACGTGGTGAAGCGGTGTCGACTCATTTACTCCCTCACTTGTTAGCAGCTTCGTTAGTCCTGAGGGCCCCAGGGAAAGCCATTAGTTGTGACGCAGCCTGTGCCATCCATCAGAGAGGGGGGCAGAGGGTGACAGCAGAGAGAGGAGAAAACAAGAAAACAACCCACCACCCATCCTCCTGGTGCCTCCTAGGGAGACCAAGGCAGGGCTGGCTGCACAGAGACTGGGGTTCTGGGGGCCTCTCCTCGACACCCCCTTGTGCCAGGTCCTTTCACCTCTTACGGGACGCAGAGGGGTGCTGCCCCACCCTGACGACGCCAGCCTGAAGCCTGTTCTGATGCCCACCCACCCCCGGCACGGGCGCTGCAGACCTGCCCACTCTTTGACACGACACATTCATGGCCCTCTCCACTTCCATCCTCCTTTGCCCCTCTGTCCCCTTTCTCCTGCCTCCCCCCAGCCTGCTCTGCTCTGTCTCCTCTGCCCAGCTCTGGGGCCCCAGGAAACTGCCGCCCAGTCTCAGCGCCATCTCTGCCACTGCCACCGGGGTCTTCCTGCTTAAAGTCCACAGTTGGGGCTATTCAGGAAAAACCGCTTGAAACTGCTGTCCCAGAGCCTGGGGCTCCTAAAAACCACCACTGGCCAAGACGGAGATCATCTCTACCACAAGAGTTCTTAAACGGGGTCCTCTGCCGGGCTTCAGGGACGCATGAACCCCTGGAGGTTGCATGGCGAAATTTGGGTGAAAGTACATCTTTCTGGGAAGCAGCACCCATGGCCTCCAGCAATAAAGCTGCCACCACTCCCCGCCCCAGATCCCCTCTCCTGCTGGCAAGGCTTGGTGGCATTGGGAGTTACACCCCACACGCCCAGCTTGGGTCTGTGCCTCAGAGAGAAAAGCAACAAACTTCTGCACAGGACTTTGCTGGGTGGAAGTCACGCTCACGTCTGTAATTTTTCCTTGCTCCTGCCACAACACTAAAGGTGCGAGGAAAGCTATTGGTAGAATTCACCCCTCTCCCATTCCACGGCTGGATGGGGCCGCTCCCCGTGCTGCCCGCAGCATAGCCCTCAACGCCCTGCATCAGAAGGGCAGAGGTGTTTGTCCGTCTGCCCCCTGGACTATGGGCACCTCACGTTCAGTCCTTGACTTGTTCCTCACCATCCGGGCTCCCAGCCCGGTGCCAGGCGGGGACAGCCTCAATAAATGTGTATTGGATGAAGACATGAATGAGTCCCCATTTCACAGACAAAGATGTGGGATCCAAAGAGGTAAGGCGACTTGCCTTACCTGAGGTCACCTAATCTTCACCTGCTGCCCCTGGGCCCGGGCCCGGGCCCCTGCCACAGGCCTGGCTTCCTGGCCCTGGGCAGACGGGGTGAGGCGGGTTATGCTCTCTGGCTCTTCCTGGTTGTCCCCAATATCTATTCTCCCTTCTTCATTAGTCAGATAACCCCTGACTTAGCTGGCACCTGGTCATCCTGAATAAAAAAGCATAGTCCCAGCTTCCTTTGCAATTAGTTATGTATGTATTACTAAGTTCTGGCCACTGAATTACAAATGGAAGTGGTGTTATAATTTTCAGGAAGTGTCTTTAAAGAGACTTTAAGGCACCATAATGTTATGGGTTTTTTCTGCTTCCTCTTTGCTGGAGGAAGACCTAATGGCTGGAGCTCAAGCAGCCATATTAGATCATGAGGCAAAGAACACATCTTAGGCAGCCAGAGTGAAAAGCTGGAAGGACACTGGGTCCCTGACAACTCACTGCCACACCAGCCCTGGGCTGCCAATCTCTGGGCTTTTTACGTGAGAGAATAAAACCTGTGTGTTTATGGCAGTCATTCTCAAAGTGTGGTTTCCAGATCAATGACAACAGCATCACCTAGCAACTTGTTAGGAAGATACATTGTGAAGCCTCATGCTAGACCAACTGAATCAGAATCTGGGGGTGGGGGCCAGAAGCCTATGTTTTAACAAGCCTTCCCATGATTCTGATGCACGCTCAAGTTCGAGAACCACTGGTTTAAGGCATCGTTCATCTGACTTTTTCTTCATTCAAAGCTGAACCAAAGCTGATGTTGATAAAACAGCAAAGGGGAAACAAGCCTTCTAGGCAAGGATGGCACTTGCTTATATAGCATCTATGTGAAAAAAATTTAAAGCATTCCTTCCACTAACAAAAAAAAAAATTTTCTAATATATTTGAATATAATTGCACGACCTGAGCAACCAGAAGCAGGCCAGCCTGGGGAAATGAGAATGTGGGCCTCTAGATAAGGCCCGGGAATAGAGGAGGGGGGAGCGGAGGGGGGAACAACAGGGCAGAGAGTTTAATCAGTGGCATGAGAGATTAAATTTGTCCAAATGGTAGCTCCATCAACGACAAAAAAAAAAAATTTTCAACTTTCTATTGGAGAACAGCACGCATACATTAACATGCACAAATTCTAACTGTTGGGCTTAATGGGCTTTCACAAACTAGACACAGCAGCGTAACCACCACCCAGAGTAAGAAACAGAGCACGTTACCGCCCCCAGCAGTCCCAGTGCCCCTTTCCGTCGCTTCCCACGAGGGGATCACTTTCCTTACCCTTCAGGCAGCAGTGCACCCCACGGTAAGTGGTCTTTCGTGTCCAGCTTCTTCCGTTCAACAATGTGTTTGTGAAATTCACCCATTTTGGTGTGTGTAGCTGCTCATCCTTATGTCTCTCTAATATTCTGTTGTGTGAATATGTCACAATTTATTTATCCGCTCTACAGTTGATGGGCGTTTGGTAGTTTCAGATTTGGGAATATTATGAATACTGAGGCTATGAACATTCTTGGAAATGCCTTTTGGTGAGTACGTGCACGTATTTCTGTTGAGTGTATATACTGAGGGATGGGATGTTGGGGTATGACGTGGGTATATGTCAAGCTTAGCAGATATGGCTAAACAGTTTCCCAAAGTGGTTGTACCAATTTACACTCCCACCAGTAGCATACGAGAGTTCTGTTTCCTCCACGTCCCTGTCAACACTTGGTGTTATCTGTCTTTCACATTTTAGCCTTTCTGGTGGACGTGTAGTGGTATCCTATTGTGGTTTTACTTTGCATTTGCCTGACGACTAATCAAGTTGAGCTTCTTTTCATATACTTATTGACCATTTGGATATCTTCTTTCATGAATTGCCTTTTCCAGCCTTTTATCCATTTTTCTACTGAATTGTTACTTTTTTCTTATTGATTTGTAAAAGTTCTTTATATATTTTGGCTATGAATCCTTTACAAATATCTTCTTCCACTCTGTGGCTTACCTTTCCTCTCTCTTAGTGGTATAATCAACACAGTCCAATGTATCTGTCTCCATAAACACTCTAAATCAGCAGCCAGAGAACACATACATTCTCTTAGGACTTGGATGAAACTGTCATTTCATAGATGCGCTCCCAGCTCTGTCCACCTCTGCCTGGGAGAACATCCAGAGCACCAGGGGATGGCAGCCCTAGCCACACGCACACTTGGACTCACATTCTCACCCACACGCATCACCTCTGAATCCGAATGCCAGGTCAACGCTAATTAGCAAGCACGTCCACTTCAGAGTGGGGGGGCTGGGAATCATCCCAGAGTGGCAGGCTGTCAGGAAAAGCCAGAATACTCTGGAGCACAGCGTGGATGGAGCGAAACCACTGGTGTGTGTGCGAGCCAGAGAGCGTGTTTTCCCAAGCACACGCATGGCGCTGGGTGCCTGTGTGGGATTTTGTAGGAGAGAGTGCCCTACGGCTCCAGGACTTGATGGAGAGGCCAGCACCTGCTCATGCACACTACCCTATGTCTACGACATAAATGGTGCCCCTGAGATGCAATGCTCTTGTGCAGTACACAACTTGAATGCTAGTACTTGACAGCCTTGCTTTCAGGCAGGAGTCAGGCAAAACAGGAGAAAAGTGTAGCCAAGGTATGGCAGAAACAGGAGTACTAGGGTAAAAAAGAAGATTTAGGGGCCAGCCCCATGGCCCAGCGGTTAAGTTTGCGTGCTCCGCTTTGGCGGCCCAGGGTCTCGCCGGTTCAGATCCTGGGCGCAGAAACGGCACCGCTCATCAGGTCACATTGAGGCGGCGTCCCACATGCCACAACTAGAAGGACCTGCAACTAGAATAGACAACTATGTACTGGGGGGCTTTGGGGAGAAGAAAAAAAAAAGATTGGCAACAGATGTTAGCTCGGGTGCCAATCTTTAAAAGAAATTAATGGGGCCAGCCCGGTGGCGCAGTGGTTAAGTTCACACGTTCTGCTTCTCAGTGGCCCAGGGTTCGCTGGTTCAGATCCTGGTGCCAACATGGCACCACTGTGGTAGGTGTCCCACGTATAAAAAATGTAGAGGAAGATGGGCGTGGATGTTAGCTCAGGGCCAGTCTTCCTCAGCAAAAAGAGGAAGATTGGCAGTAGTTAGCTCAGGGCTAATCTTCCCCCCAAACAAACAAACAAAAAAAAAGACAGGACTGGACAGACAGTCTTTCAAGCTGATGAAACGTCAGGCTTATGCTTGAAGCTGGGCCAGGCTGGATTCTGTGCTCAATTGGGTGTCTGGTCCTGATGCCTATGACCAGTTCTATGTCCCTGGTCTGGGGCAGCTGCTCATTTTGTCCTAAATAAGATGGTTTCTCCCTCAGCCCACCTCCAGTGAGGGGTGTCCTAAGGAGAAGGAGGGTGGTGGCCCTGAGTCCCTAGCCTCCAGCAGTGTGCTGAGGTCCTGCAGGCAGCTGGGAGTGGAAGACAGGGGCCCAAGGAGGGACTTGGGAGCAGAGCGCACAGTCCGGTGACAAAGGAGGCAGCGAGGGGTGTGGGCTGCCTCCCAGGGGTCTCTGGCCCTGGCCCTTGCCTGGTGCTGCCCCTAACTCTGGGGCCTGCTCAGTGTCCCAGAGACCCAGCCCTGCCTGGACACAGGCAGTCTGAGCCGTTCACTTCCAGAAATCCAGAGGCCTGGGTGGGGAGGAAGGGAGGTCTGTTAGGGAGCAGCTGTTGGAGGCCCACTGCTGGAGCAGAGGGGGAAGGGCCTGGCTGGAGGGGACACTGCCTGGTGTGAGGGCTGGGCCCTGGGGGCTCCCACATCGCAGGAAGGGTCCCTCAGGTACCCATGAGGACAGCCACTGCCCACACCCCACAAGCTCATGCACCCAACCCTCACCCTAATGGACTTAGACACTGCACAGTGACACCCTCAGACCCACTGGTACAGGCTACTCACGGACTTGACACCCCACGGGCTCCTCTCCCCACCCCACGCTCCCACTCCACACATTCTCCCACCTCTCACCCCACACCGTGCCGCTCTTGCCTGTGACCGCCACTGTCACACCTGCCCCGCCCGCCCGGGGTGCCAGCCCGGGTCAGAGCGTCCCCGGGCCCGGAGAGACAGGTGTTTGCGCAGCTAAGTGGCGTCTGTGTACCCAGCGGCGCTTATCTCGCGCAAACACGGCGCCCGCCGCCCGCGCGCTCATCCGGCCACCGCTGATAAGGACCGGAGGAGCCGAGGGCACCGCCCCGCCCGGCAGCCCACCCCGCCGCCCATCGCCGCGCGGATCCGGAGAAACGATGCTGCTGTCAGTGGGGCCCCGACCAGGGGAGGCCGGGAGCCTGCCGGCGCCCTCCCCCGCGGCCTCCCGCCCCCGCCCTGCGGCCACCAGCCCCGGCCGCCCCACGGACCCCCGTCTGTCCAGGCCTCCGCCCCAGTGGCCATCTACACAGCCAGGGACCTCCGTCTTGACCTGGATTCCCACAGGATGGGTACAGGATGCTCGTCAGAATTCTTAAACCCTACCACCACTATGGCTGCTCCTAATAAGGTCTCGCTCGGCTGAGGCTTAACCGGCGCAGGGCTGTCTGAGAAGCATTCCTACCATCCGATCTCGTTTTCCCAACAATTTCCCAACAATTAAGCGAAGGAGGCCCTGTTATCGCCCCATCTTATGCAGGTGGAAACTGCTTGCGGGGAGCTTGGAAACCTTAGCACATGGATTTGAACCTTGCACTGTCTGAACCCAGAGCAGGCACTGGCCTCCTTTTAAGAGACTAGCCGGTTATTCCAGCCTCTTATGTTTACCAGTGAAGAAACTGGGGCACAGCTGGGGAGGTAGCTCCCAGGCAGGCCTCTGCATTGCCACTTCTGTGCACGGCCCACTGCCTCTGGGTGTCAAGAACAAGTGTGGGGCCGGTCCCGTGGCCAAGTGGTTAAGTTCAGGGGCTCCACTTCAGCAACCCAGGGTTTCACTGGTTCAGATCCTGGGTGCGGACATGGCACCACTCCTCAGGCCATGTTGAGGTGGCGTCCCACATGCCACAACTGGAAGGACCCACAACTAAAATATGCAACTATGTACTGGGGGGATTGTGGGAGAAAAAGCAAAAAAGGAAAAAAAAAACGATTGGCAACAGTTGTTAGCTCAGGTGCCAATCTTAAAAAAACAGAACAGAGTGGGCTCCAAGGTTACTGAAATTGATTATCTTAAGTCTAGACCGGGGGCCTGGTGGATTGTTAAGTCTTGATTTTGCTCCTAATTAAATCCTGTCTGGTTGATATGAGGTGGTAGTACCTGGCATGACTTTGTTTCTCTTCCAAACTTGCAGAAGAGTGGTTATACAACTTTTATAATGAAAAAGACAAGGGTGTTCTAAATACAAAAACAAATGAAATAAATATAAAGAAAATTTTTATAAATTGGACTGCATTAAAATTTAATGCTTTTCTATATAATAAAAAGCTAAATTAAAAGGCAGCCCTCAAAATAAAGAAAACATCTTCACAACAGGTACAACCAAAGAAGCATTAAGATCTGGAATATGTAAAGAGCACCTACAAATCAATAAGAAAATGTCAGAGACCCTTGTATTAAAAAGTGATCAAGGACAATACACAAATAACTACAATTGTGAAAAATATTTATTCAATCTCAATATTAATCAAAGAAATGCAAATTAAAATAAAGATACTTTTTTTAATTAAAAAATTGGGGGTAAAGCTTTTTTTAAATGACTGACACCCAGTGTTGCCCAGGCCATGGTGAGCCCCCTCGCAAACACTGGAGATGAGACTGTAAAAAGAACTTCCAGAAGGCTAGGGGGATGTGTGTCTACCCTTTAGTCCTAGGTTTGCATTTCTGTAAATGTAACCAGTAGATACGTCCAGAGATAAACACAAGGATACTCATGGGAGCAGCGATCACCAATGGCACACACACGAAAGGGGAAACAACACAAACTTCCAAAATGTCCAACACCAGTAAATTATAGTTTCTATGAAAGATGCACTATTTTAATGAAGCCAGTAAAAATCATGTTCTACAAAAATGTTAAATGACATGGAAATATTTTGATATATGTTCACGTGGGATAAAAGCAGAGTACAAAAATAGTACATATAGAATGATTCCAAGTCTGTAAAAAATATAAAATGTCTACGCATAGGAAGGAATCCTGTATGTTCTGTACGTAAAAATGTTGAGGGCCGGCCCGGTGGTGCAGTGATTAAGTGCGCATGTTTCACTTCTGCAGCCCGGGGTTCGCCGGTTCAGATCCCGGGGGCGGACATGGCACCACTTGGCAAGCCATGCTGTGGTAGGCGTCCCACATATAAAGTAGAGGAAGATGGGCACGGATGTTAGCTCAGGGCCAGTCTTCCTCAGCAAAAACAGGAGGATTGGCAGCAGAAGTTAGCTCAGGGCTGATCTTCCTCAAAAAAAAAAAAAAAGTTGAGTAGTCACCTGGGGATGGGGTTACAGGTGATTTGTTTCTTTCTATTTCTCTGTAATTTTTATAGTTGCCAATGAATATGTACTACTTTTATAATCAGAAAAGTTTTAATTGAGAAAATTAAAAACAAACAAAAGAAATGAGAACAAAAAGTGTGTAATCCATAAAGCACTGTTTCCTCTGTCTGTCTGGCACTCTAGGCCCGGCCAGGGCGCCATGTTGTTGAAGTTTACTCAGGGGTAGGAGACCCTACTTGCCTCTCCATGGGGCCCCCAGACTTCCCGAAAGCTGCCTTCAGGCGGGCCTGCCGGGAGGGACCTCCACCCCAGCCCACCATTGTCACACCCAAACGCCGCCTGCCGCCATCGCCTTCTTTCCTGCCTTCCCTCTTCGAGGCGGGGTTTGTCCCGTCCACCAGCTCCCTGTCCCCTCTCCCCTCATCTTGTCATAAGGCCTTAAAGTCTCTCACCACCACCTTCCTGCCCCAGCGCCAAAGCCCGTCCCCCTTCCCCACCCACTCCAGCCTCTGGCCAGGAATGAGGGCCCGAGGAGGGACCAGAGCCCAGAGCGGCTGTGGTCTCAGCAGGGAAGAAGCAGAGGCCAGACCCAGTGCCTGGGACAGTGGGGAGGGGCAGAGACCCAGAATTTACCAGGATTAGGCAACAGAGTGGGGACATCCCCTCAGCCCATAAAAAGAGAGGTGAGCGTGCAGGTCTCTCCCCCTGAAGACATGAGCCGAAGTGTATGTCCAGGAGGGGTGGCATTTGGGGTGTCTGAGGAGGAAGCTAGGTGCCCCACTGGTCCCCACGGTTCACCCCAGGACTGGGTCACACGGTTCCCTGCGCCCTGTGCACCCCGAGTTTCCATTTGAGGACTGTGGCCCCAGACAGACCTCCCCTGGAATCCAGCTCTATACCCCGCTCCTCCGCAGTGAGCCACTCTGCCCCTCTGAGCCGCCGTTCCCTCCTCGGTAAATGGGAATAGGAATAACGCCCTTGCAAGGTCACTGTAAGGACCACAGACAATGGAGAAAAAACAGAGCAGGTGTCCATTAACTGTACCTGAGGCTGTTATGCTGGCCCCAGGACTCAGAACCACAGCCCGCGGTCAGGGCCGCCTGCGTGTCCCTGCCCCTCCACCCAGTCACCTGCTTGCACGTGGATTCTCACGCCCAGCCACCACAAACTGTATTTTGAATCCCAGCTCTACGTGTGTTTGCTGCATGCTAGGCCCACTGCTAAGCGCTTTACATTCAATTCCCATAGCAATCCTATGTGGTTTGTGTTATTGGCACCAATCTATTATAAGGAAACTGAGGCTCAGAGAGGTTAAGCAACTTGCCCCAGGTCCCGCAGCAGGTAAATGGCAATACTAGGGCTGAGGCTCAAGCCAGTCTGGCCCTGGCCCAAGCTCTTTCCTCTATTTCAAGTTGCCTCAAGGAGCCAGATACTGGTGCATTCCTTGGGCCTGCGTCCACTCGTTGTCTCGTTGTGGTCGGCACAGATGTGGGTGACTGTGGCCTCGAAACCATGTCTCTATTACTGATATTCCCAGACTAGGCAGAGCTCTCCTCTCCTCTGCCCTTCGTAATTGCACCAGGAGCCTCCTGGGAAACCCGACCTCCCTCTGCCCCCATCCCTGCCGCTCTCTGGCTTAATTACTTCTCCTCCTGGCTGTAATGAATGTCTCTGAGCCCCTGAGACAGGAAACTTCATCAGGAGCAGCTGTCTCCAGGACTCAGCCCTGCCTCCCCCAGCCCTTTGGGCCCAGACATCGGCCCAGCCTCTGCCCGTCTCCCACCCAGCCACAGCTTCAGCTACAGGGGGCATCTATGTGTGGGAGACTCCCAGCCCCCCAGCTTCCCTGCCCCTGATGGAATGCAGATCCGAAAACCGACCATGAGCGGTCTGCCCCAGATGGGGGTCCGGATCCTAAGTCTCTCGTCCCGCAATCTGCCCACAGGCGTTGGAGTGGACAGCTCAGCGTGGCGGCTCCTCCTGGCTTCCTACACGCCCACCCTCCTGTGGGGTCAGCACATGCTTTCCTTTCATTCATTCACCCAGTGTTCCCTGAGCACCTATGGTATGCATCCCTGCTCCAGGCACTGGGAAGACGGCAGGGAGCAAGAGAGACAAGGCGCGTGCCCTCCAGGAGCTTACGGTCCAGCAGGAACACAGCCCAAAACAAGTGAACAGACAGATCAATAAAATTATTTATACAGAGGGAGAAAGTGGGAGCTGAGATAGAGAGTGAGAGCTGGGGCAGCAGGGGATGGACAGGGAGAGAGGGCACCCACACCTCCCTCCCATCCTGCTTATCCCCGCGCCGGAAGTCCTCACGGCAGTCTGCTCTGCATCTCTCATACTTCAAGGCCGACATGGTCTTACTGGATCATCATCTCCAAACACCAGGGCTTCAGCCACACACCCACCTCACCCATCACCTAAAACAACCACAGGGAGGAGACAGGGTGGCCGGTGGGAGCCCCAGAGCCACCAGGTCATGAAGGAGGCTGGCAGAATGAAGATGGGGTTCCCTACAGCTGCCCGGCTTCCCCTTTCTGCCTCTCTGCCCTTCCACTGGGGTCCCTTATCCCCCCACCAGTCACCAAAATAATTTCCAGGTCGATTAAAGAGTTAAAGGTAAAAATAGATTGAACCATAGAAAACCAGGAAGAAAGAGAACGGTCAGCCCTCTTGAGGGAAGAGATCTTTACGAGCGTAAAAGCGCTGGAAGAACCCACAGAGAAAAGGTCACCAGCCTTGTCCACGTAAGCGTGAAATGCGTGTGCACGTCATAAAAATGTAACCGACGTCACCACTCGAACCACCTTTCTCCGCCAGGCTGACTCCTAATTTGTCCTAGATTCAGCTCCAGAACAAACTTCCCCTGACCACCGCCAGCCATCCCTCGCCCGCTCTGGGTTGGCCGTCACCTCTGAATGCTCCCTGGCCCCCCTGCTGCTGGACCCTCTATCAAAGCATAGATGAAACTGTGTTGTGAACGTTGCTTTCTATTCCGATCCTCATGGTCCATGGGCACCTTGACCTATTCTTGTGTTTATAATCTCCATGCCCAGCACACAGAGAGACTTTACACAGAGGAGAGCTCAATAACTTTTCATTTTAGTGGGTATCTGCTATATTTTCCAGTTATCTAACTTTTTAAAAAATTGTAGTAAAGGGGCTGGCCCCGTGGCCGTGTGGTGAAGTTCACGCGCTCTGCTTTGGTGGCCCAGGGTTTTGCTGGTTCAGATCCTGGGCGAGGACATGGCACCACTCATCAAGCCATGCTGAGGTGGCGTCCCATATGCCACAACTAGAAGGACCCACAACTAAAAAATACAAAACTGTGTACCGGAGGGCTTTGGGAGAAAAAAAAGGAAAAAAATAAAATCTTAAAAAAAAATTGTAGTAAAATACACATAGGGGCTGGCCCCGTGGCCGAGTGGTTAAGTTCACGTGCTCCACTGCAGGTGGCCCACTGTTTCGTTAGTTCGAATCCTGGGCGCGGACATGGCACTGCTCATCAGGCCACGCTGAGGCAGCGTCCCACATGCCACAACTAGAAGAACGCACAACGAAGAATACACAACTATGTACCGGGGGGCTTTGGGGAGAAAAAGGAAAAAATAAAATCTTTAAAAAAAAAAAATACACATAAAATTTTCCATCTAAATTTTTGGGGCACTGCCATACTGCTTCCACAGCTCTGCCATTTTTCACCCCCACCCATGGTGCACAAGGCTTCCAATTTCACATCCCTGCCAACACTTATTATTTTCTGGGATTTTTGATTGTAGCCATGCTAATGGGTATGAGGTCACATCTCATTGTTGTCCTGATTTGCATTTCCCAATAACTTTTTTTTTTAAAGATTGGCACCTGAGCTAACATCTCTTGCCAATCTTCTTTTATTTTCTTTTTCTTCTTCTTCTCCCCAATGACCCCCGGTACACAGTTGTATATTTTAGTTTCGGGTCCTTCTAATTGTGGTATGTGGGACACCACCTCAGCGTGGCCCCGTGAGTAGCGCCATGTCTGCGCACAGGATCCAAACCAGCGAAACACCAGGCCACCGAAGTGGAGCTCGAGAACTCAACCACTCAGCCATGGGGCCGGCCCCCTCCCCATAACTATTTTTTAAATGAAATAGTCAACAGACTGAGAAAAATCCATACGGCAGATACGACAAAGGGTTAATGTCTTGTATGTGTAAACTGAATATACAAATCTCTTAGTAAAACATTAGGATTCCCAAAAGATAAATGGACATGAACAGACAACTCCAAAGGAGTAAAAACAGCTAGTAAGCAATCTCAAGAACAAATAGTTAGCGTTGTTGCTAACGAAGAAGGCAAAACAGGAAATCATGTTTTACCTGGTCAGATTTCAGAACTAAAAAAAAAAGACAAAACTCACTGCGGGCAAGACTGCAGGGAGACAGACATGCTGGCTCGCTCGCAGCTGCGCAGCATGCACACTGAGACAATCCTTTTGAAAAGCAACTTCCAAGATTCAAGAGCATTAAAAATATTCATGCCCTTCAACCCAGAAATTCAGTTTCTGGGCACTTACTTAAATAAACTCAGTTCAGAGATATAAGCACAAAAATGTGTACCACAGTTTATCTATAAAAGTAGAAAGTTGGAAGCATTGTAAATGTCTAATAATAGCATATTCGATATTAAACTTTGAAATATTTCTACAGTGTAATATTATGCAGCCACCCAAAAGGTGGTTATGAAGTTTACGAGATGAGAAACTGTTCAGGATTTAATGTTAAGCGGGAAGAGCAGCATACAAAACGTTACCTGCAAGAACATCTCAACTAGGAAAAAAAAATAAGGATTTTGTATTTTATTTTATTTTGAGGAAGATCAGCCCTGAGCTAAGGTCTGCTGCCAATCCTCCTCTTTTTGCTGAGGAAGACTGGCCTTGAGCTCACATCTGTGCCCATCTTCCTCTACTTTATATGTGGGACGCCTACCACAGCATGGCGTGCCAAGTGGTGCCGTGTCTGCACCCAGGATCCGAACCGGCGAACCAGGGGCTGCTGAATCGGAACGTGCACACTTAACCGCTGCACCACCTGGTCAACTCCCCCAAAGTAAGGATTTTTATAGAAAATATAGGAAGGCTTTTCTATAAAACTATCCTGCAGGCTAGTAGAAGCTGTGTCTGGCTGCTGGGCCTGCGGGTGATTCCTCTTTTCTGCGTTTTGCTTCGCTGTGTGCGCTTCCTCTCTCTGCACCGTATCTCTTCCCAAACCAATAATACAATTAAAACCTTTCACAAACTTTGATGAGATATTCCCTCTTCCGAATCTCCTTAAAAAAAAATCATTCAACAATATGAGGGAAAATTTTATGCATGAAGTGCTAATTACAATGTTGATTATAATCGTATACAAATTGGATGCAAATCAAGTGTTTAATAATAGAAAATTGATTAAAAGAGGCATTGTATCGTTGCTGAAATCTTAAGCAGTCACTAAAAGGCACAGTTAGGAAGTGTTATTGGTTGGGTTGTGTCCCCCACGAAGATATGTTGAAATCCCAACCCCCAGGACCTCAGAATGCCACCTTATTTAGGAACAGGCTTGTTGCAGATGTAATTAGTCAAGATGAGGTCATACTGGAGCAGGGTGGCACTAAATCCAATATACCTAGTGTCCTTATGAGAAGAGGAGACGCACACAGGGAGAAGAAAGCCATGTGACCACAGAAGCCGAGACTGGAGCATGGCATCTACAAACTAGAGAATGCCAAGGATTGCTAGCAAGCAGCGAAGCTAGAAGAGGCGAGCAAGGACCCCCTGCAGACTTCAGAGGGAGCTCCTGCCTGGGACACCTTGATCTTGACCTCCAGCCTCCAGAACTGCCAGACCACACATTTCTCCTACCTTATGCCCCGGGGTTTGTGGCACTCTGTTAGGGCCGCCCTAGGAAACTAACACAGGAAGTAACATGAAAAATGTTTATGACATCCTGATAAGTGAAAAATCAGGAAAATTAATCATATGTACACAAGAACTCAGCATGTTAAAAAAAAAAGGTGTAAAATGAGCTTGGAAGGAAATAGACCAAAAGCAAATAGCAGCTGTATTAGTAGGCTAGGCTGGTTTTGTTTAGCCAGTTTTCAGTAATTTTCGTAAATTACTTTTACAATGAAAAAAGTTTGGTTTTTTTTTTTTTTTTTTAAAGTATACCCTAATTGTAACCACCAGCTCCTCTTTGCATTCCAACCGTCAGGCCCCTGGTCTCTCTGCCTGCGATCCACTGCCCCCCCCCCCACTCCTACCCCATGCCCCAATCCACTCCTTATCTTCCAAGATCCCAGCTCGGATCAGGCCACTCTGCTCCTCAAAATCCCGCAGAGGCTCCCCAGGTCTCCTTAACCCGCACCCGCACTACTGCCCTCAACCTACCCTCGCCTTTGCCCTCTCCCACCATCACCCCCACCACCACACTGACAGGCAAGTGAGCGGACATTGGTGCTTCCCCCGGTTTCTCAGTTTGAGCCGCAACAATGGGTAAGGTAGAGAGGGAAGCGAGCTTTCTCCCTGAGAAGGACCCCTGCAGTGAGAGTGAAAGTCCTGCCCCAAGCCCGCCCGAGGCCAGTCTATGAGGCTGGGACTCGAACCTGCGTGTTCTAATCCCAGATCAAGGCAAAGACCGTACCCTCTCCCGTGTCCACTTGCCCAACACCCTGACTGGTGCACAAGGGGCCCTCCGCTAACAGGTTCCGACTGAGGATACCTGAGTCCCCTGCTCCCACCTTTGCCCCCAATAAAACCTCCCACTCCTCTCAACGCCTTTGCCCCTGACTCCGCCCTTAGGCTGCACCTTCAACCCCCACCCCCAGGCTGGGTTTTCATGGAAGAGGGTTGGGGTATCGGGATCCGAGATCCAAGAGAGGCACGCGAAGATGGGGTGGCTCTGGGAGGGCGTTGCTTGGGGGTGGGGAGTAGTTAGAGCCTGGGAGGAGGGACAGTAAGCCTCCTGGGCACGAGGGGACCAGGAGTCGGCCCCCAGACCAGCTTCCCGGGGTCGGTTCCCACTCGTCCCTGACGGGGATCCCTTTACTTCGCGGACTTCAGCGCTGCAGACGGATCCGAACGCAGCCAGTGGGAGACACCCGGACTGGGCACCGCATGGCCAGGCCGGCATCGCCCCCTCGTGGCAATAGTTTGTAATTACAACCTGCAGGCGCACAGCAGAATCCGCGTCCCTACCCGCCGAGGACTGGAGCAGTGGTTTGGGGTGTGAACCTGCGCCCTGGCTTCTGACCTCCTCCTTGGCCTCAAACTCACTAGGGACTTCCTCATATTGAAAGCCCCCCCGCCCCCCCGTTCTTGACCTCTCTGGACCAGCCCACATCTCTGCTCCATTACTTTTTAGACTTTAATGCACATAGGATCCCTTGGGGATCTTCGTTAAAATGCAGATTCTCGTTCAGTGAGCCTAGAGTGGGCCCCTGACTCTGCATTTCTATCCAGCTCCCAGGTGATGCCATGCACCACGCTTTGAGAGGCA
The DNA here is from genome assembly GCF_037783145.1 of Equus przewalskii. Lineage (NCBI taxonomy): Eukaryota > Metazoa > Chordata > Mammalia > Perissodactyla > Equidae > Equus > Equus przewalskii. Next base: position 19,474,284 of record NC_091840.1, on the reverse strand, counting down.
AGGCTCTGCTTTCTCCAGCCATAATTTACCCAGGAGTTCTGTGCTATGGTCGCATCCCAGGCCCCTCTCCCACCCTCTGCCCCCCTTGGCTTCCCTGCCCTAGCTCCCCAACCCCAATGTGTCCCTGAGGGGTGAAGTCAACAGCCTTTTCTCAGGCTTTGAGGCATCGACACTGTGGCTGCCCCTTCCTTATTGAAGCATCCCCACCTGTGGATTCTGGGCGACTCCTGGTGGGCCTCCTACTCTCAGCTCCTCCAGCCTCTCCTCTGTGGGCTCCTCTTTCTCCAGCCCCTCCCTGGCAGCTCATGCCCAAGTTCAGGGGTTTCATCTACCGCCTCTCCAGGACCTCTCCAACCCTGACCTCTCTCCTGAGCTCTGGGCCCCTTTTCCACTTGTCTGCCAGGCAGCTCCAGCTGTGCCCTGAAAGCGCCTTACCTCCACTTGTCTAAAACCAGCCTCCTGTTATCTCTGTAATAATAGTAATGCCTACTTCATGGCGCTACTGTGAGAATTAAATAAGTTAATACTTAGCATGTGCTTGGAACAGTACCTGAGGAACGGTTTGCTATTACTATATTCAAGACAGTACCCTTTCCTAAGTGCCCCCGATCCCCAGAGACTGTAAACTGAAGGAAGACCCTTCCTATCATAGGGTTGTGGACAAATTCTTCTCTCTCTCTCTCTGTTTTCTTCTAATCATCTCAGACGGAAGGTCGGTCTCCATCAGACACTAGCCTATCTGCGGTCTCTCTCTTACACTGCTGGTCCTCTTCGATTTCACAAACTCCGCGGCGGCAGCAGCCAGAGTAGGGAGCCCCCTGCTGGACAAGAGGCTCATGGCATGCTTGGAACCGAAAACCTTACCGAGGAATTCGTCCTCCGCTTTGAACTCCGTACTTGTGGAGTATTCATTATTTCACATATTTATGCCTTGGAGGAAAACTATGCCTAGAAGAAACAAACTAGCTTTTCTTGAGTATTTACATTATGTCATATGGGGAACTTGCACTTTTGGGAATTCATTGAATCCTTTTTTTTTTAAGATATCCAAATACACATAAAAGTACAGAAATAGTTTAATGAATCCTCTGTAACCATCATCAAGTATCAACTCCTAACTCAATGGCCAGTCTTGTTGCAGCTGTCCCCTCACCCGCTTTCTCCTCTCCAGAGTTATTTTGAAGCAAATTCAAGGCATCTTATCATTTCATCAATAAATATTCAGTATATATACTCAAAGATATGGAATATTTTAAAAAACGTAACACACAATCATTATCACGTCTAAAAAATTAATATATCATATCCTTTGTGCTCAAATTTCCATGACTGCCTAATTTTTGTTTGTTTGTTTGAATTGGAATCCAAATAAGGATTAAAAGAGACTTTAAAAATACATCTTTTAGGGCCTGGCCTGGTGGCATAGAGGTTAAGTTCGCCCACTCTGCTTCGGCCACCTGGGGTTTGCAGGGTCAGATCCTGGGTTCAGACCAGCACACGGCTGGTCAAGCCATGCTGCGGTGGCATCTCACATACAAAAAAAGAAAAATAGAGGAAGATTGGCACAGACGTTAGCTCAGGGCCAATCTTCCTCACGGAAAAGTATATGTATACATCTTTTAATCTATATGCTCATCCTTCCCTCTCCTACTCTTTTCCTTGCAATTTATTTGTTGAAAAAACCTACAAGGTTTCCCACAATCTGGATTTTGCTGACTGCACGCCCACAGAGAACTTTTCCTCTTCATCACAAGGCAATGAGATTGAGTTTTATTCTCTTTCTCCTATTTTACAGGGAGAAAACTGAGACTCAGAGAAGTTAAATGCCTTGCCCAAACCTTTGCAGCCCGGGAAGTGGCAGAGCCCAGGCCTCCTGACTTCCAGCCGGGAAAAATAGGACTGCCTCCTCAGGCACCCAGTTCAGTGCCTGGCACGCAGTATGTGCTCAAAAATGCTGTGGGTGACTAAGATGGCCTTTTTTTTTTTTTTTTTTTTTTGGAGGAAGATTAGCTCTGAGCTAACATCTGCCGCCAATCCTCCTCTTTTTGCTGAGGAAGACTGGCCCTGAGGTAACATCCGTGCCCATCTTCCTTTACTTTATATGTGGGACGCCTGCCACAGCATGGCTTGACAAGCGGTGTGTAGGTCCACATCCAGGATCTGAACTGGCAAACCCCAGGCCACCGAAGCGGAACACGCAAACTTAACCGCCACGCCACTGGGCTGGCCCCTGAGATGGCCTTTGCACACTCCCACTTGTCACACCCTCCAGGTGCAGCTCTGAGACAGTGCCCACTGGGATCTGCCTCCTCATGGATGGAGAGGACCACCTTGGGGCTTCTCAGGCTGTCCTAGGGCCAATCCCACCAACACAGATTCCACAGACCTTGCAAACCACAGAGCCAGACTTCCCTTTGCATGAGCTCCACTTCTTTCTCTCTGTCCTCTCTTCATCCATTCATTCAATAAATGTTTACTGAACACCTCTCACATGCCAGACATCACTCTGGCCTGTGAATGGTGTGGCCCTGTGCCTCTGTGTGTGGGGAGACGGGTGTGGACTCGAGGGGCGTGTCTGCTTCTAACTCTGTATGTTTTGCATGTGTGTATTTGTGTGTGTGTGTGTACATGGGTCTGTGTACATTTGTCCCTGTAGCTGTCGGTGACTACAGCTAGGTGCATATTTGTGTGTTCTCAGTATCTGTCCATGCACGTGTGTATGTATGACACAGTCGCTGAGAGAGCCTCTGTAAACATGCACGATTTTGTGTGCAAGTGTGTGTCTGAGTGGACCTGTGTCTCTCTGTACACCTGTGTGTCTCCACACCTGTATATGTGTGTGTGTCCTCCCACAGGTGCTGTGGTTGGGATGGTCAGCTGTCAACCCTGGCTCCTCACCTGCCCAGATTTCTGTCACCTTCATGCCCACCTATACTGAGTGGCAGCCAAGAAGGGTTCTAATGGGAGGGACAGCCTTGGCCCTCAACCAGCCCTGCTCAGTGCTGAGGCCCCTGTTGAGGGGAGGTTTCAGGAGGGGTTGGAAGGTTGTGTCTATTCCCAGTGTGGCCAAGAAACAAGGCCTGGTGAGAAGCTAGGAGCCCAATTCTGGACACATTGACAACAGGCTTTGCTCTGAAAAACAAACCAACACCCAGCTTCAGAGGGGGAAAAAAAGAAAATTTGAACTGGAACCACAAACCAGCAATGATCCTGTGGGCCTTCAGCTGAGAGGGGTGGGGTCAGGTAGGGGTGTTGACCCCATATACCCACACTCATCTCCTCCAGAAAGCAGGGCCAGTTCCCCAAACAGACGCTGGCCTTCCCCCAGGGACAGGCAGTGGAGACACAGTGGTCCCAGGGTCACACTGGACTTGGAGTTAATCATCTACTCAGGGTATCCCCAGGCCCCATTGGCTGCCTGGGGACACGGCCCTCTGGGCTGAAACCCAAAGGAGGGGGAAGCAGCTCTCCAGCCAGTGTCTGCCCCACCAGCCCAGGAGAAATGAGGCTGATGCTGTTGGCTACTGAAATGGTTGGTCCCTCAGGAAGGCCCCAGCCTGAAGAGGAAGACACCAGCTCTGCCCTTAGGGAGCCCCAGTCGGAAGGGAGAGGCCATCCTTGCCCTCACAGAGGCCCCGAGTTGGCAGGAGGCGGGGCTCAGCCACAGCTGGGGGAAAAGGGCCTGGAAGGGGCATACATTTAGGTTGGAAGGAGTGACAAGGGGCCTGGGCAGAGGCAGACACTCAGAGCAGCAATGGCAGGAGAGACGGAGAAGGAGGAATCCTGAGTGGAGAGGGGCCAGGAAGTGGGCGCTGTGATGGAGAGGGGCTCGGACAGAGAGACGGGGAACAGGAAGCACGCGAGGTTGGGGGCTGAGGGCAGAGGGAGGAAAACGATTATGCCCCCAGGGGCTAGGACCACCTCCTTTGGTGGATTCTGGGAAGTGTATGGGGGAGGGGGGAGCAGTAAAGAGGGAAAGGAAGAAGAGATGCTGTGGCTTCACTCTCTGTTGGAACCCAGGATTTTGAGGTGGGAAGATGGAAAAGTCAATGGAGGAGGTCACAAAGGTCAGTTCTCTCCTCCCCCGTCAGGAGACTCCTGCTTGGCACAGCATGTGCATGTGCTGTACATGAGCGCACAAGTGTTCGGGTGTGCGTGTCTGTGTTGGCTGGGGATCCTGGGAAGGGGTCCATGCACTCACCCAGCATCCTCTGGGATACTCAGGAGGGAAGCAGCTCAGGCCACTGCTCCCCATTCAGGAGGAGCCCCGGGAGTCCTGGCTCCCAGCACAGCAGAAGGGGCAGCACTGAGCTGCGTGTGAGGGAGAAAAGAGCAGGGGTGGGAATTTAGACTACCTAAGATCTGGGCATGCCACTAACAAGCTCTGTGACCTTGGCCAAGTCACCACCTCTCTACCGCTGGTTTCCTGCCTATCACAGAGGGTGGAATTCCATCAGAGTGCACCCAAGTGCATGGTGTGTACAACCGAGAGCCCGTGGTGCTTTTAGGCAGCACATGGTCAGTATTAAGTAACAACGAATCACTTTCTGTGAACGTTTTCAAGTCCTTTTCAAGTCTCGCTTAGGAACATGGATCTGGAGCAGAACTGCTTTGCTGCAAAGACCAGCTCCACTGCTTGCAAACTCAACGACCTTGGCCCTCACATATTTGTCTCAATTTCCTCATCTATAAAATGGGCATCATAATAACACCCATTCTGGAGCCAATGTGAGGATGAACTGAGCTGCTGTTTGTGACGTGCTTTGCACAGCGCCTGGCGTTCTACGAGTGTCAGCTATTAGTCCACCCGGGAGAAAGCCTCACCGGGGGCCGGGGCATCTCTAACGTCTGGCACATGCTAAACTCTGTTACCAGGAGAGCAGGTGACACGATCCCGCTGGGACTCAATAGCATCTTGTTCTCGCTTTATTCTTCAGGCTTTCTTCTATTTGCAAGTGATACTGGCCTTCTAGTTACAATCCTGATATGGATAAATTTTAAATTTAAAACGTTTAAAGAAAGACTTTAATACTAAGAAGGGGTGATTTGAGGATATGACGAAGTTCTTTAAGGTGGTATCCAGTGGCTGGAGTTTGACAAACCCTGGTAACCTCATCATTCCGATCTTTGAGCTCAGACGGCAGGACAAAGGCCTCCGACCTCGGGCAAGGCTGGCACTCCCCCACCCGCCTTCGCTCTTCCTGCGCCTCTGTTTCCAGTCTCCTTTCTCGGTCTGACAGTAACTGCCACCTGCTCTCGCCTCTTGACCTGATCAGACTCCCCTTTAAGTAACCAAGACCCCGCAGACCGCCAAAGCCACCCCTGGGTCCCCTGAGCCCATCCTGGAAGGGACCTTGGCAGCAGATTAAAAACGCCCCGCCACCCTTGATCTCGGTCTCTTGGCCCTCGCCAGTGAGTTCCGTCCCCCCAGGGGCGGGGGATCCTGTCGGCCCCGCCCTCTGACCCATGGCCTGACCCTCCTCAAAAGCACCCAGAGGCGACTCCGCGTCCCCTGTACGCGCCCCACCCCGGCGGGTCCAGCTCCGCCCCGTGGCAGGTTAAGAGCCTCCCCAGAGCCCGGAGCTTCGGACAGATGGTGGCTCGTGGGCGGGCGAGCCGGTTTGGTTGGTTGTCATGGCGAAGGCGCAGCTGGCCTGGGCCCTACGGGTGGCTGCAGGTGGGAGGCTGCGCGGGCCCCGAGGCACTGGGGGCGCCCGGAGGCTGAGCGGCAGCGCGCGGCGGCGGGCGGCCAGGAGCGCCAGCCCGGGGCGCTGGCTCAGCACGGCCTGGGCGCCGGCCCAGTCCTCCCGAGAGGAGACCGAGGGCGCCGAGGACGACGCCCATTCGCCTGCAACGGAGGAGCCACCGTGGACACCGCCCCCCACGCCCCCCGAACCTCCCGGGCCCGCGGCCGGCCGCTCGCTGGTGCAACGGGACATCCAGACTTTCCTGAACCAGTGCGGGGCCAGCCTGGGGGAGGCGCGCCACTGGCTCACGCAGTTCCAGACCTGCCACCCCTTCGCTAAGCCCTTCGCCGTCGTCGAGGTGAGCGTCGGCCGTGTCACAGCGAGGGGATGAGGGTTGTGTGGCGACAGGTAGCCAGGCACGGAAGGGTGGGCTGCGGACTCTGCGCAGAGGAACCAGGAAGGGGCACGAGAGAGCCCAGACAAGTGCCCGGGACTGGGCGAGGCTGCGTACTCCTCCAAGTCCCGCGCCCAGCCCGGGTGAGGAGCTTGGGGACACTGACCCGCCAAGTGTGATGCGCTGGAGAACCCACCCCCCCATAGGCGCAGTTAGGGGTTCAGATGGCAAGGGGCTATCTGGACAGGAGCCACCTGCGTCTCCCCTCCCCCCAGGGTGTTCTAGAGTCCAAGGTCGCAGGGAGGAACAGAGGGAGGAACACTAGTGTGAGATAAGGGGATGACAAGACCCAACGGGGCAAAGGGCGGAGCGGGTGGGCGCCTGTGGCCAGAAATGGGACCGGGCCGCTCCTGGACAGGGTGGGGACACCGAGAGGGCCCTGCGGGCAAGCGGGTGCCCGAGGAGTCAGGGCCAGGGTCGCGCCTCCTGAACGCTCACTCCTCCGCAGGTGGACGACGAGGTAATCAAGTGCCGGCGGGCCGTACCCAGCCTGGCCTTCGCCCTGGCCTTCCTGCAACGCATGGACATGAAGCCGCTGGTGGTCCTGGGGCTGCCTGCTCCCACGGCGCCCTCAGGCTGTCTTTCCTTCTGGGAGGCCAAGGCACAGCTTTCCCAGAGCTGCAAGGTGCTGGTGGACGCACTGCGGCACAACGCCGCCACGGCCGTGCCTTTTTTTGGCGGCGGGTCGGTGCTGGGCGCCGCTGAGCCGGCCCCTCATGCCAGGTTAGTGCCGGCCCTGCCTGCTCCGGCCTCCTCCGATCTCGCTGCGCCCGCCCTGCCCCAGCCCGGCGGGCCTGGAGGGGGCCTTCTTGAGCACCACGTCTGGCCCACAGTTATGGTGGCGTAGTCTCCGTGGAGACGGACCTGCTACAGTGGTGCCTGGAGTCGGGCAGCATCCCCATCCTGTGCCCCATCGGGGAGACAGCTGCGCGCCGCTCCGTGCTCCTCGACTCGCTGGAGGTGACCGCGGCGCTGGCCAAGGCGCTGCAGCCCACCAAAATCATCTTCCTCAATAACACAGGGGGCCTGCGCGACAGCAGTCACAAGGTGTGTTCCCTCCTTTCGGGCTCCACTCCCCGCGACCCTGGCCTGGCTGAGCGCCTCTTTGGCGCTCCCCGCACGCCTCCCTGATGGGCCCCAGAGTCGCTCTCAGGCAGGGTGGGTTGGGAATGGAGTGTCAGGGAGGGGTCAGCCCGCGGTGCCCAGCTCTCAGCCCTCCCTGGCCGAGGACTCTGGGAGGAAGTAGGGGTAAAGGGGTCAGTGAGGAGAGGTCCGTGGGGCAGGGGCGCCGCGAACGGTCGGCTGCGGGCCGGAAGCTCACCCCCTCGCCCCGGACGCAGGTCCTGAGTAACGTGAACTTGCCCGCCGATCTGGACCTGGTGACCAACGCCGAGTGGGTGAGCGCCAAAGAACGGCAGCAGATGCGGCTCATCGTGGACGTGCTCAGCCGCCTGCCCCACCACTCTTCGGCCGTCATCACCGCCGCCGCCACTCTGCTCACCGAACTCTTCAGCAATAAGGGTGAGGGCAGCGGCCGGGGCGTGGGGGCGGTGCTGGGTTCTGGGAGCGACCACCGGCAGCGCCGGGTGTGGATGAGCCGGAGGAGCGGCTTCCCCTCTAGTAAGGAAGCCGAAGCGGGACGCCACAGCAAAGGCTTCCGGCTCTGTCGAAACCCGGGAAGGTGAGTAAGGAGGTGCACTGGATTGGGCTGGAACTTGGGTGGAACCAGACAGATGGGCGGGGCTTGGGGGAGCGGAACAAAGTGGGATGAACTGGGCTAGGGGAGGTGGGAGGGATTTGGATGGGCGGGTGGGACCAGGGGCGGGGGAAGAGGATTCCGGGAAAGAGGGGAGGTACGTGGGACCACACGCGGTGGGCAGAACTTGAGGGACAAACTTGCCTGGGAAAAGCACCTCCCTGAGTGAAAATCACATACAAATCTGTGCAGACCACAGAAAGCATTTCATTGTGGAGATTTCACAAAAAAGGGTAATTGTCCCACCAGCCCCAGTCCTATTTGGAACCCACGAGGCCGCGCAAACGGAGGATGGGACCTGGCTCTCGGGCTAAGCTAACCCCTCCTCCTCCATCCCAACCCCAGGGTCCGGGACCCTGTTCAAGAACGCCGAGCGGATGCTGCGAGTGCGCAGCCTGGACAGCCTGGACCAAGGCCGCCTAGTGAACCTGGTCAACGCCAGCTTCGGCAAGAAGCTCCGGGACGACTACTTGGCCTCGCTGCGCCCACGGCTGCACTCTGTCTACGTCTCTGAGGGGTGAGCCTGCGGGCCCCAGAGGGCAGGGACGGAGGGAAAAGAGCCGGGCAGCTCCAGGCCAAGGAGAAGTCCCAGCCTGCCTCTCCCTCGCTGTGCCAGGTACAATGCCGCCGCCATTCTGACCACGGAGCCCGTACTGGGAGGCACCCAGTATCTAGACAAGTTTGTGGTGAGCTCCAGCCGCCAGGGCCAAGGCTCCGGCCAGATGTTGTGGGAGTGCCTGCGGCGGGACCAGCAGAGGCTTTTCTGGCGCTCGCGGGTCACCAACCCCATCAATCCCTGGTAGGTCCAGCCCCTCCCAGCTCTGGGCTGGGCCCCGCCCTTCCTCTCTTCTCCAGCTCTCGCCAGCCGTCTGGGGGTCCAACAGTCAGGAAGGCTGGGCTTCCCCTTCTTTCATTAGCCTTCCTTCTCCAAGGGAAAGGCCCCGCTCAGTGTGGCCTGACATTCCCCAGGGGGCAGACCACACATGGCGCCTGGGATCTCCCCAGAGGCAGTGCACACTTAACCCAGCTCTGCCCTGCTACGATGAATTCCTTGAAGACACTCCCCAGCCCCCATGCAGCTGGGTCTCCCAGGGCCCCAGAAAATCCTGACCCTTCATGCTCTATTCCACGCCCAGTTGACAAGCTCTGACCCCAGACTCATTGCATCTCCAGGAGAACGCTCCCTCCTCTCATTCCTTCTGCAACTATCCCTCATCCCCTACCAGCCTGCTCTGTGGGCACCAAGAGGTGGACAAGAACCACTCCCCTGACTGCTTGGTCAAGGCAGTGTGGAGAGAGCAAGAAAAGTCCTCACTCTAACCTTCCTAGCTGTGTGACTCTGGCAAGTTACCTAACTTCTCTGAGCCTTAGCTGCTTCTCGATGAAAAGAGCATACCACCAGCAGGCTCTTGGCTGCTGCTGTGAGGATAAAATCAGATAACCAGCAGCAGGTCCCAGCAGGTGTCTAACATGTACTAGGCCCTCAATAAATGAACCAGTGGGTAGTGAGCACTGGCCTTGCCCTAAGTCTCATCACCTCCGCCCCGCCCCCCGGCCAGGTACTTCAAACACAGCGATGGCAGCTTCTCCAACAAGCAGTGGATCTTCTTCTGGTTTGGCCTGGCTGATATCCGGGACTCTTATGAGCTGGTCAACCATGCCAAGGGGCTGCCAGACTCCTTCTGCAAGCCAGCTTCTGACCCAGGCAGCTGACCCTCACCACCGGCCCTGCAGGCCCTAGGAAAGCCAGGGTGGACCGAAAGTCATGCCTGCCGGAGGTGACCCCAGGCAGCCACAGGCTGGACCATGCTTGATGGCTGAATGATCTGCAGAGGAGGCAGCACCTACTCTACTCTGCCCAGAGGGGGTGCCCACGTAGGGCAAGCACAGGAAGGAGAAGGGCCTGCCCCAGACACCCCACTTGCTCCAAAGCCACGACCAGAAAGATGGCTTCAATTTTCAGTCTGCAGACTTGGGGGAGGAGGGCTTGCCTTTGAGGGCTCTACTCAGGGCTGACCTTAAGGGTGAACCAGTTCCTGTGGCCTCTGTGCTATTCTGAGGCCCCTTTGCCCAAAATATCACCCCTGTCTGCCCAATATACCACCAGTCATTTTAATTCCTTTGGGTCTTGCAACTTTTCAGGAGGCCTTGATTAAAATGCAAATACTTGTCTGAGAGTCAGCTCACACCTGAAAGGAAATTAGCAGTGACCCTCTGGGAGCAAGAGCTGGAGGGCTGGGGAACCAGGGGACACCTGGAGGGAAGAGAGGCGCTAACTGTGGTGGAGGGCTGGGATAAATGCTGCCACCATCTCCCTTCCCCTGGTGTCAGCAGCCCCCAGAGGGGCTGCCCTCCCCCTTTTAGGAAAGAGCCTCCATTCCAAGAACCAGACCAGCAGCAGCTGCGGCTCCCTCTGCACGCAGGGCTCAGAGCCCAGCCCAGACCTGGACGTCTTCCCTAGGGTCCACTGCAAGTTGTGTCTCCATCTTCGCAGGAGGAGAATACCTCAGACCAGCAGGAGTCCAAAGCCAGAGATTTCATTTGACATTTTTGACCCCCACAATGTGCCAGGCATTATACTGGCTGCGGGTGCTACTTTCTGTCAGGAGGTGCATGGACAAGTATGGAAAGGGTCAATTAAGAGACCACCATAGCACGCCAGGGGCTGCAGCAGAACCAGACTCCAAGAGCAGCCTTTATCCTCCCTCAGGAGAGGGGTGGTGTTGGGTACACATCTGGGCATGGGCATTAGACAGACCTGACCTTGAATCCAGCTGTGGCTGGATTTGCTCTGTGGCTTGAGGCAAGCTGCTTACCTTCTCTGACCTCCCGTTTCCTCCTATGTAAAATGTAAAACCCTCGGCCTCATAGTGGACACTTAATATTAGTTCTCCCCCTCTAGTTGCCCTCGCCAAAGGTTTCTTCAGAAAGAGCTGGCACCAAATGGGGAGGAAAGGACAAGCGACAAGAGGGACTGAGGTACGAGGTCAAAAGCATATACTACAGGGAGGATTAGGAGATTCTTGAAAAGAGAGCCAAAGGACTTTGGGAATGCTCAGAACAGGGGAAAGATCACGGGAGGACCAAGGTGGGGCTAAACCGGACATGGTCTTTCAAGAAACCCAAGATCAATCCCAGCCAACGGCAAAGAGCCCCGTGGGGAGACCAGAGAAGCAAATTCTAGAAGAAATGTCTAGATAAAATGTTTATTTTTGGAGGACTGTGTAGTCTGGTGTTTGGGGGGCACTCACCCCACCAGGCCAACCATGGAGCTGGAGACAGAAGGCAGGAGGCGGGAAGCTGGTGCTGCCTGCCCCACCCCTGCACACCCCAGAGTAGACTGGGGGCTGCTCTGCTCTCAAGGTGGGTGACAGCTAATGCTATTTCTGCCCTTGGCATACCCTGAGAACCCACGTGACTTCTATGGTGCCCAGCCCCTCTGCTCCTCCTGGGCTGATCCTCTGCCCTGACCCTCGGTCTCCAAAAAGCAGAGCCTAGCTGTACCCGCCAGGTTCAAAAAGGAATTTTTCACATTTGCTCACTTCCGGCTCTCGGTCTTCCTTCCTCTGTCTCCCACTCTCAGTATCCCCACCCTAGCCCTGCCTTATTCCCTCCTCTGGGACAGGAGACCCAGGGGAGCAACCGGCCTCAGCTCTCCTCCTAATGAACAGGAAAAAAACCCTGTAAGGCATCGTTATCAGGGCTCCCACCCGCTAGGGGCCAAGCCCAGGAATTGGGGAAGAGACCTGCCTCGTACCAACACATATACCCACACAAACAAAAGGATCAAACAAACAGATCAAAAAGCATAAATAAACATAACTGGGCCAGCAAGGAGGAAGGTAGGGTGGCCCTCAGTGGCTCCTTGCACCCATCTCAGCCTCTTGCTGTGCAACTCAGCCATCAGTGGCCAGGATGACTGCAGCTCCGAAGATGCCCACACTCTCTCCAAGGAGCTTCATCTGGTTCCAGAACTCAACACGCCGCGTGTTGTGCCAGTAGGTAACATTGCCATCAATAAGCAGCATGACCGGGGGCAGCAGTACGGCCAGGATCTGGGCAGCCAAGGTCACATAGTAGCCTGACAGGAAGGCCAGGGCCAGGACGCCATACAGCACGAAAAACAGCTGGATCATCAGCTCCCCTCCTGGAAGATGGTTCAGATACGCCAGCCGGTCCTCCTTGCTGTGCTGCAGTGAGTAGGCCTGGAGACACACCACCCTCTAAGACTCTCCAGCAGCCTGAGGAGCCTGTCTGGAGAAGGCCACCCCTGAGATGGCACCTGCAAGTCAGGCTCTGCAAGGTGGGCTTCTGACTCCCCTCTCAGACTTGGGGCTCTCTGAAAGTAGGGCCTGCATCTCCCCCTCAGACTAGGGAGCTCCATGAACTTAGGGCCTATGTCTCTCCTCACCCTGAGGGCTCAGAAGGGAGGAAGTGTGTCTCCACAGTTAGACTGGCACTCTCACCTCTGAATACAGAGCTCTGCACATTGGATATGGTGCCCCATAACAGGATGAGGCCAAATAGCCTAGGACTCTAACTGTCCCCATCCAGACTGGCCTCCCCTAGAACGAGGGAGGACCATAATTGGCTACCCTAGGGAGATCCCATCAGCTGTAAGTGGTAGAGTCCCAGCTGTGGCCTGAACCCCACCAGACCTCTTCTCTGTCTCCTCTCTCAGTCCTCTGGGAGCTGGAGCTATGAGAGGACCAGTCCATCTTGTTTTCCTGGCTCTCAGGCTTGGGACTGAATGATCAGTCCAAACTCTTCTCTCCCTGGTGGCAATAATGTTGGAAGAAGGGACTCTCAGCCATGTCTCAGGTACTTGGAGGGGCCCTAAGGTCCAGAAGCTGGCAGGGGCAATTCCCAGGAGCCAGGCCATCAGGAACCATATGCAAGGCCTTGTTCTGCCCACCTCCCTGGTTCTGTTAGTCATGCACTCACATTTCACTCCCAGTCAAGCTCCTCCAGCCAACGGTCCCCCAACCTACCACACAGATGAGGTAGATGCCCAGGAACACCTGGCCGGTGGACTGGAGAGAACGGCTGCGGGGTTTCCGACGGTACAGCTCCCCAGCACCGCTGGCCAGCACAAGAAAGCCGCCGATGATGGCAACTGTGCGCGAGTACATACGGACCTAGGCCGAGATGAGGGGACCCAAATCAGGAACTGCAGCCACCACATTTCTCCTGGCTGCCCAGAGCACAGAACTGCCCATGTCTACACATCCCATCCCAGCTGATGAACGCTCTTACCATTTCCAAGTGTGGTGGGCAGGTACAGCAGAGATAGATAATTCTTTTTATCAGAAGTGGAAACTGAGGCCCAGAGTGTTTAATAAAATTGTCCAAGGTCCTACAGAAAGTAAGTGGCAGAACCCAGATACCAAGTGTTGCCCCCTAGGTCTGCAGACTCAAACCCCAATGTTCTTTCTGCTATATCGTATAGAGTCTGTTCCATAAAAAAGCCCCACTATTCTCACTGTTGCGTGGCTGTTCACACATCTGCTTCCTGTACTGGCTGACAGTCCATTCCTGAGGGTAGTGCCTTTGTCAGGCTTATCTCCAAGCCTGCAGTGCCTGGCACAGGTTCTGGCATTTACAGGCTTAAATGCTGCACTAGGATTAACTAAATTTTATAAAATTAGATAGTTAGACCGGGTACTCTCCTGGGTCCCTTCTGCCCTATGAGTCTGAGAGTACTAAACTAATGATTTAAAGGATCCTGGGAACCAGGTGACCTGGTTCTTGTCCCACCTGTAGGGCTAATTGTTCTGTGACTTTGGGAAAATCTGTTCCCCATCTCTGGACCTGTTTCCACACTCTGAAAGGGAGGCTTGTACGGCCTCTGAGGTCCTTCCACTCTTGCTGTCTGTGATAATCTCCACATGCCTCGGGCTTCCACGCATTGCCCAACTGCCCCGGACACTGGCCTTGGGCTCCCCATCACGCTAGCGAAGTCCCGCCTAGGGCCGAGGGGCTCACCTTCAGCCAGTCCCCGTAGTGGACGTAGCCCCCGACGTAGGCGGCGTAGGTGCTAATGGCCAGTTGGAGTGCGGCCCCCAGCGCGAACCAGCGCCGCTTCACTCCAAACGACATGAAGCTAGCGCACAGCACGGCCGCCCCCATATCGAAGTACAGGTAGGGCACTGGGATGTCGGGCTTCCTGCGAGCCGGGAGGGGGAAAGCAACGGGGACAGCGTGAAGGGGAAAGAAAAGCCTCGAGATCCCTTGAGTTCCCACAAACTCCACTCCTCCCCCAAACCGGAGCCCCGTCTCATGGCCAGGAACCCCGCACTATGCTCGATGCCCACCTTGCTCCAGACCAGAGCCCCTAACAAGTTCGAGGTCCCAATTCCTCCCAATCCAAGGGTCCCAACTTCTGGGCCCCAACTTCTTTCCCACCTCAAAGCACCCCCGTTCCTGGGACAAGCCGTATCACCCCCACCGCGTTCGGCGGCCGCGTGGGCCCGCTCACCGGCGCGCCTCGGCCCTCTCAGCATACAGCATGAGCTGGCTGAAGCAGCCCCAGAAGGGACAGCGTGTGAGCAACACCGAACCCAACTGCATGATCAGCTGCAGCATCCACCGTCGCGAACCCGTCTTCGACGCCATCTTTAGGAAGGGCAGTCCGCTACGGCCTCACCCCGGTTAGGAAGGCCGGCGCCGGGATGCGACACGCAACTTCCGGGTCTCACGGGTTTTTTTTTTTTTTTCCCGCTTCCGACGGGAAACAACGCTTTCGCTCTCTAGTTCTGGACCGAAGGAGGTGTTCTAGTTTCCGAGTTCAGCCTTTCTGCCCATGGAGTCGTAAGGACCCCTCCTTGTAGGTACAAAATTGAAAACTAGACTAGAGGAAGAAACAGTGCGTTCAGGACATCAGAAGCCCTGGACCACAACTTGATGGAATGAAGCTAGTCTTTGACCGCAGCTAAACCTGGGATCCAATCCTAACTCCAACCCTAACTGTGACTTTGGGCATATTGCCTACACTTTCCAAGACTCATCTGTGAAATGGGGATGACATCTACTTCACAGGGTTGTTTTGAGGTTTAAATGTGACAGTGTTGGTCCTAGCACATAGTAGGCGTTCAATAAATGGTGTACAGACCCCCCCCCCCCCCCCCCCCGAGAAGATACCTCTGTTCTGTTTAAGTTCAGAGTAAGGGGTTCTCCTAGCTGAGTCATTTGTAAAGAAGTTTGGTCTTGGTCTGCCTTTCTATCTGTCCCGAGAGAAGAGAGAGCTCTGACGTCGACGTACAGGAAATCTCACATCAGTCCATTTTCTCCACTCTAGCCCAAATTACCATCTTTTGTCAGTTTAACTGCAGCAGGCTTCCAGCTGGTCTCCCTCCCTTTTCCTTTGGCCTTCTCATTTGTTCTCAGCTCCCTTATTTTATATTCTCATAACCATCAGGTACCCTTCCTCTGAATCACTTAGCACATTGGCAATTATATATTTGTGATTCTTTTGTTAATGACTAGATTAACATTAGATGGTGAGCTCCATGAGGGCAAGGACAGTGTCTGGTGTCTGGCTACTGTTATATCCTCAGGGCCTGGTATACAGGATGCATTCAGGAAATATGTGCTGAATAGATAAATAGTTAAAGGAAAGGTGTTGCCCCTATGTCTCGTTCAGAGTAGGTACTCAGTAATTATTTGTTAAATAAATAAATGGATAAAAGTTCTGGACACTCTGGGATTGCCACCACAAAGCTGTCCCCACCTATCTGCCTGCACCCACCCTCCCCTCCCTGCAACACACAAATTCATCTTCCAATATTGAAGTTAAGACTCTACAAGCACTCCCCTAGGCCATTTAACTCAGATCTGTTTCCAGTTCCTGGGGAGGGGAGAGGGAGCTCATGTCCAAACAGCATTTCTGACAATGTGAATTAAAAATTTCCAATCAGCCAATGAAAGCTGACAACAAAACACCTTTTCACACTAATTTTTTACAAAGTCATTAGGATAAAGTCTGGGTACATCAGAAAAGAACATGAGAGAGGGATATATCCATGCAAAAAACTAGGGAATGGTATTGTGTAGGTTTATGCCAGGTGAGTGGGGGGTGATCTTCAGGCAAGGAGATTGAGAAAAGGCCTAGGTTAAAGGTCATTTTTGCTTACCTCTCCCACTTGCCAGTGACAATCACATGCAGTAAGTTTTCTTCACCATAATACAGAAATATAGTACAGAATTAACTTTCCAGTTGGTTTTATTTTCCCAATCTCCTCACCCATCCCCAATTCAAATGGGACAAGATGCACAGCCCTCAGGAAGGAGCTAAGGTGTTGAGGACCAGAACTGGGATCATGGACATACGTCCATAAAATAGTTCTAGGAGACTGCCTGGATTATGCCCACAGGAACAATACCCCACCCCACCTCCATCATAACTTTAGCAACCAGCTTCTGATCAGGTCCCCCAAAGGAGAGGCCAGGGACATGCATGAAGAGGGGGAAGACTAGGAGTAAGGAAGCTCTCCTCAGTACCCTTCCCACCCCAGTTCCCTCTGCTCTTCAGTCTCTACCTTTTACTGCCCTCTTCCCCAGAGGGGTGTTGAGAAGGACTAGGAACCAAATCCTTCTTTTTAGGGCCAGGAAAGATGCTGGCATTGTGCTGGGTCAGAGGAGGGAAATAGATGAGGGGGAGTCCAAGGCTCTGAGAGATGAACACAACCATTTGTTGTCCACCCCCCCCATTCCTCGCACCCCTGCCTCATCAGACAACTGAGTCCCAAAAACTTCTGAGGAACATCCTTGTTGTTCTCCCACAGCTCCCTCTGCTCGCTATCCTCCAGTTGCTTTGACTTCTCTCTGTAGCACCACCTACCTCTCCAGAGGGCTCCTCTGCTCTCCAGCTGCTCTGGGGTCCCGCCTGCACTTGTGTTCAGCCACAATAACCCAGCACAGTAGCCGTCTTGGGACCACAGCCAGTGACCAGCATGGTGCCCGTGATAACCCAGTGCAGAGCCAGGCCTCCACACTGCCCAGCACCACCCCTGCCAGCCGCTCAGGTCCAGCACAACTCAGGTTGCCCAGGTTGGCCACATGCAAGTGCCGCAGGTGGTCAAGCTTCCCGAAGGTCCACTGCAGATCACAATCACATACCCAGGGGTTACTGGCCAGCAGCAGCCGTGTGCCTGCTGCCCAGATGCCTGCTATGATGTTGAATTTGAGCTGCTGCAGCCTGTTACCTACAACAGAAAGGAGGCCCAGCACCCACAGGGCCACAAAGGCCTGGGCCTCTAGCTCACTCATGTCATTCCCAGCCAGCAAGAGCCAGCGTAGGTGGGAGAGGCCCCCAAGCCTGGCTGTGCCCAGCTCAGCCAGCTGGTTGTGGCTCAGGTCGAGCTGCTCCAGGTTCCCCAGGCCCCACAGGCTGCAGGGGCCCAGGGTGGCAAGCAGGTTGGGAGAGAGGTCCAGGCAAAGTAGAGAGCCCATTGTGGCTGAGAAGACCAGGAGCAGGCAAGCCACCTGGTTGCGGCTGAGGTCCAGCTGCTCCAGGAAACCCAGACCCCTCAGGACTCCACCACCCACAGGACATTGTGAGAAAGCAGCGACACCCACATTCCGCAGGGACCCTAAGAAGGAGCCACATGGCAGGTGACTGAGATTATTGTGGCTGAGCTCCAAGAGCCAGACTCTGTCAGAGAGCCTGGGAGGGAGGCTGAGCAGGTGCACAGTACTGGGCATGCTCCCACCAGATTCCCGAGCAAAGTCGATGCCACCACTGTGGCCATGGCCCCTTGGAGCCTGCCCTAAATCAGGAAGGAGTCAGGTGTCTCCTCTTTCATTCCATACTGCCTGCCTAAGAAATCTGCCATCGTCTGTAATTCACCTAGTTCTTGTCTGGACACAAAGAAAGGGAATGCTCTCTCTTGTTCTCACTAGGCCAAAGGTCAAAATACTCCACTCTGGCTTTCAAGGAGTGCCCAGCATCTCCTTCTGAGAGAGAGAGGGGTCTGGGGCCAGGGTATCTGTACCTAGGGCTTCTGCCTTACCCTAGGAGGCCAAACAAGTTACCTTCTCTCTAGGTCCCAGAGTGTGCTCACCAGCTTCACCCAGCAAACCCTTAAGAGAATTAATAATGGCCATATTGAAGAGATGGTTACCATGGGCCAGGCAGCTCATTAAAGGCTTCATTTAATCCTCAACTGAGACACTCATTTTACAGATGAGGAAAAGTGATGCTTGGCAAAGCTAGGTAAGTTGCCAAGTCACACTGCTAATTAATGGCAGAGGTGAAACGTGACGCAACGCAGGCCTGGCTGAATCCAATCACGCTCCTAACCACTTAAGGAGGGCCTAACATCCTGGCGCCCAAAGACTGGGCCACTGCCCCCACGCCAGCCAAACACCCCTCCAAGAAGTCAAGGTCTACAAGTGAGTAACACAGATTATCCCCAGAATGGGAAGAGCAGCTGAGCTACCACCTACCCTAGGATGTAAGTCTTAGCATTTGGTTGATCAGACTTGAGCCCCTCTGAATTAATTCAAGTGATCTGGTTAAGCAAATTATACTGGAAAAACTTGAGGAATCATCATCAATAATCTTTGAGAAAACATTACAAACTGAAGGTTGCCAGAGACTTGAGCTCAGCAGAAGTTCCAATTTTCAAAAGTTAAACAAGTGTAACAACAGTTAATAAAACTCAAAAAAAGTTTCATTGAACTTGTTGTGTGACCAGTTAACTAAAACATGATGACTACTAGGTGCCCACATGAGGTGACTAAGTTACACCTAGTTTATGTCCTTTTTTGATAGGGTTACTAGAAGGCTGTCACAAACATCTGAATCTATTAAAGTCTCTCATGACACACCTTTGGATAAGATGAACACAAAAGACAGTTTAAAAAAACTGGAACACAACTTTGAGACAGATAACTAGTATATTGCATTATAGAATCAAGATTTGTGGGGTCTTTTTTTTGAGAAACATTAGCTCTGAGCTAACATCTGTTGCCAACCCTCCTCTTTTTGCTGAGGAAGACTGGCCCTGAGCTAACATCCATGCCCATCTTCCTCTACTTTATATGTGGGATGCCTACCACGGCATGGCCTGCCAAGCAGTGCCATGTCCACACCCGGGATCCCAACCAGCGAATCCTGGGCCGCTGAAGCAGAACGTGCACACTTAACCACTGCGCCCCCGGGCCGGCCCCTAGAATCAAGATTTTAAAAAAGTTCTTAGTAGACTGAAATAGTTGACTAAAAATAAGCCATTTCACTGGAGAAGATAAGACAGCTACCAGTAACATCTGCCCATTTAGCAACTCCTGTGCCCCTCACCCAAGGGCTACCAGGAAAAAGAAACATCCTACAGAGCAAGGACAAGTGTGCAGGAGACCTGAACTCTAGCCTCAGTTTTAGAAATGAGCTCTGCGTGGAGGACAAAAGGGCACAGTACAGCTATCACATGTTGCTTCTCAAAGTAATGAGCTCTCGATCAATAAAAGTGTTCGAGTAGGGGCAGTCTGTTGAAGACACTATAGACAGGCTATTTAAACTGAGAGGCTGGACTATTCCATATGAGCTCCAAGATCCCTGGCATTTCTAAGTGCCAGGATATCTGTGCTGAGCTTCCAATCCTACACCTGGGCCACCCCTGGCGCTAGAAGCAGCTTATTTTTGTACACATCACACACTGACTTCTGGAGTTACATGGCTGCATATCCTTCCTATAGTCAGGACATGGGGATGAGAGCAAGGCACCTTCAGAAAGGCTAAACAAGAACCGAGATCTATCTGATGATAGCATGCACCTCATAGGGTCAAGGGTCCATTACTATAATCACTTCCATGCAAAAATGCTCAGCTGAACTCCCTCTCCCCTCCA
Source organism: Equus przewalskii (assembly GCF_037783145.1). Lineage (NCBI taxonomy): Eukaryota > Metazoa > Chordata > Mammalia > Perissodactyla > Equidae > Equus > Equus przewalskii. The sequence goes on along the minus strand of NC_091840.1, from coordinate 19,454,541 downwards.
TAGTACAGACCTGATAAACTTCCCAGCCTGGTTGTACCCAATTATACACCTTCTGTGTCTGCACCTAAGTCACTCAACATGACTAACACAAAGTCACACAGTGGGCACCTGGTTACACCCTAAGTGCACAAGTATGCACTTCTAATAGGCACTCAGCAATCTTATGGTATTTCCCTCACAATTTACTGAGCAACCAGACATGAATGCCCTCACCTCCCTGCCAAACCTACAAATTCACCTGCAACTGTACTATCTTCTCCTCCTTCATTATGGATGAAGGGCCCCCTCCTATCAGAGGCCAAAACATCCACCATGGTCATGGATCTCATCCCCTATCTTCTTGGAGTTCACAACAAGGTAACAACTCCTAAACATCAAGCTTCAGCCCACTCCTCTCCTCTGAACTCCAGGCTTGTTAACCAGCTGCCCACTTGCCATCGGCTCTTCAGTGTTTCTTGGACAAGACAAAACAGCAAAACAAAACTCTTGATTTTTCCACAAACGTCTTCGTCTTCCACTGTTCATCATCCACCCAGAAGTCATCCTTATTCTTGGCTCCTTCTCTTTCCCTCACCACCCTGCCCTCACATCCAATCCATCAGCGAGTCCTACCCGTTCTGAAATCACTTCTGTCACCATCATCTCTTGCCTAGACTACTGCAACAGCCTCTTCACTAACAGCCTGTTCCCACTGCTGCCACCTTCCATCAGGCCAAATCCCTTGACAGTGTAAAACCCTCTAATGGTTCCCCATTGTGCCAAGAAGAGATTCCAGTCCCTACAATGGCTACAAGGCCCTGCATGATCTGGCTTCTGCCTACTTCTCCATCCATCTTGCTATCTAGGCTTCAGTCACCTATCTTCCAGCAGTTCCTAAACATCCAGAGCTCCTGTCAACCTCAACTTTAGCACTTGCTGTTCTATCTGAACACTGTTGGTTAGCACCTTGTTCTTCAGATTTCAGCTTAAATCACATCTCAGAGGCCATCCTAGAATATTCTCTTTAGAGCAGTACACATTCCTCCCTACAGTAAGCATAAGCAACTACTTTAAGCTGGGAAAGAGACCAGAATAAAGGGGGTCAGATTAGGAAAAGAAGCCACTACTTGTTAGACCCTCCAATAAAGACTAACGCTGCTGGGGTCAACATTAGAGTACTAGTTAGGGCAAAGGGAGGAGAGGTTAATTGAGAAGCCACTAGAAATATACCACCCTCACCTCATCCTGCCAGTTCAGGAAGAAATTTAAACTAAATCCCTTGAGACTTTTTACCAAAATTGAAAATTAAAGGAAAATGGGACAGGGAGGCCACAATCTGACCTGCCTTGGTCCCAGTTGCCAAAGTGTGCTGTGGAGAAACCTGGGGGAAAGCCCTGCTCCTTCTCAAGCTGGAACCAGGTACACCTTCCTCCTCATCTCCTCCCAGGTCCTTTACTAGTCACTCATCTTCTTTCCAAACTTGACTTCAAGCTTTCCTCAAAACCCAGTCACAGTCCTGGATCACTTTTCATCTTGGCTCAGGCAACTCATCCAGTTATTAAACTGACTTTCAAAACTCTATTTTCAGTCTTATCTCAACAGCTGGATGCTAGGGAATACTACAAAAACGAGTCTGTCCTTATCCCTGCCTTAGAACCTCAAAATTCTCCCTTTAGGGACTGGCCCCATGGCCGAGTGGTTAAGTTCACGCGTTCCACTGCGGCGACCCAGGGTTTCACCGGTTCGGATCCTGCGGGCCAACATAGCACCGTTCATCAAGCCATGCTGAGGCGGTGTCCCACATGCCACAACTAAAAGGACCCACAACTGAAAATACACAACTATGTATTGGGGGGCTTTGGGGAGAAAAAGTAAAAATAAAATCTTTAAAAAAAAAATTAAAAAACTAAAAAAAAATTCTTTTAGACCACTAAAGAGAAACCTAAACAAATAACTAGAATGCAAGTCATACACGCCACATGACATGAGTTTTACAAATTATAGGGATCATCTTCCACTCTAATCATCGGAGATGTCTTCACAGGTGACTCTGAAGCAACAGACTGTAGGATAAAATGAGATAGAACAGACTGAGGTTGAACGTAATCTTAGAGACCATCCAGCCCCAAACCATTTATATACACCAATTCTAAGACATCAACAAATTGTCCAGTGCACTTTGTGGGCTGGGGATGAGGGAACTAGTTGGTAAGTTGCTTTCGACATTGTGGAGTACACAGCATTTTCAGAAATGCAAGAGGCAGGGAGAAGTGTCTTAGAATCTAGAGGATATAAAAGATAATAACAATGCTTTGGAGAGTGGTAGATGAAAAATGTTTGCCTTATTTTCTATTTATCCTGTAATAAGCCATAGAAGGCTTTTATAATATAAAAGAACAAACTTGTTTTGAAAACTTATTACCCAGCAGCAGTCTACACCAGTGGATGCCAGCCCAGCAGCATCCCTTTTTACCCATAAGGTACTTCATACCGTTAAGTTAAATCTCTGAGTTTAGGCAGTACATGCTGATGATTTCAAGTTTCTTTTTCTAGCACCAGCATGCTCTGGCAGTGATGAAAAAGCAAATCCACCGCATAAACAATGACTATCTTCCAACCCAGATGACCCGTTGCACTTCCTAATCTCTTGCCCCACCACTCATCCTGTACATTGCAGCTTCTAGCATTACACATTCTCACCACAGGATGCATCCTATTAAGGGGACAGTAGATTCTATCTCTGTATATGACTGAAAGCCCTCTATTCTTTCCTTTACCAGTACGTGTTATGAGAGAACAGATTTATTTTTTTTAAAGGAATGTTTTTCCTTTTCTTCTCCCCAAAGTCCCAATACATGGTTGTAGATCATAGTTCTAAGTCCTTTTAGTTCTTCTATGTGAACCACCACCACAGCATGGCAACTGACGGATGGATGGTGTGGTTATGCAACCAGGACACAAATTGGGGCTGTCAGGGTGAGAGCACAGAACTTTAACCATTAGACCATCAGGGCTGGCCCAAGAGAACAGATTATTTTTTTTTTTTTGAGGAAGATTAGCCCTGAGCTCACTGCTGCTCTTTTTGCTGAGGAAGACTGGCCCTGAGCTAACAACCATGCCCACCTTCCCCTACTTTGTATGTGGGACGCCTGCCACAGCATGGCTTGCCAAGTGGTGCCATGTCCACACCCGGTATCCGAACCGGCGAACCCTGGGCCACCGAAGCAGAACGTTTGCACTTAACTGCTGCGCCACCGGGCTGGCCCCAAGAGAACAGATTTTGACACACACATTCTTAGCTTCAAAAACATTACGGGGGGGGCTGGCCCCGTGGCCGAGTGGTTAAGTTCGCGCACTCCGCTGCAGGCGACCCAGTGTTTCGTTGGTTCGAATCCTGGGTGCGGACATGACACTTCTCATCAAACCACGCTGAGGCAGCGTCCCACATGCCACAACTAGAAGGACCCACAACGAAGAATATACAACTATGTACCGGGGGGCTTTGGGGAGAAAAAGGAAAAAATAAAATCTTTAAAAAAAAAAAAAAAATTACAGAGGGGCCAGCCCAGTGGTGCAGCAGTTAAGTGCTCATGTTCCGCTCTGGCAGCCCAGGGTTGGCCAGTTCGGATCCTGGGTGCAGACATGGCACCACCTGGCAAGCCATGCTGTGGTAGCTGTCCCATAAATAAAGTAGAGAAAGATAGGCACGGATGTTAGCTCAGGGCCAGTCTTCCTCAGCAAAAACGAGGAGGACTGGCGGCGGATGTTAGCTCAGGGCTAATCTTCCTCAAAAAAACAAACAAACAAAAAGCGTTACAGAGCCTTTACCCTGAATCAGAGATTCCCAGTCTGGAGCCCCTAAACTAACAGTGAAGTGCTTGAGCAATTTTCAAGTTTTCAAAACACCAAAGAGAAATCAGTATGAGCAGCTCAGACTTAAAGACACTAGACTCAGGATCAGCTCAGTGTGGTAAGGCTGTTTATACCACACCGACTGGATGCTCTCAATAGCAGTAAACCCAAAGGCGTGTGCAGTGGTGGGGAGGTAATCTGGTGCTGGGTATAGAGGTGTGTGTATATTTGGTGAGGAAGGAGAATGCCTTAAAGCCAAGGAGACACTGCTAAACTACCTGCACATATTTCATCATAGATGCAAGCCCTCTGTGCTACACGCAACAGTTTAACGTTCTTTCAATCTAGGCAGCAATTTCTGCAATTCTCACCAGTCTTCTCTGTGTTCCATCCTAAGCCTGGCAAAGGCAAGTGAACAGTACACATGCCATCAGTTTGGAACATCACAGAGAAGTATTTAGAGACCATGCGTGGATAAGGCATAGAGTTTTGTTCCAGCTCTGCTAACACCCTATAAAATGAGTGGTTTTCAAATTATAAACAAAGAAATTCCTCAGGGACTCCAGGGAAGAGATGGGTGAGATTTGTGAGAGACTACGAGGGCAGGGCTCTCACCCATTACCCCTGCCCGAATGTTTTACACATTAGCCTCACTTAAAATGCCATCTAAACAAAGACTTCTAAAACAAAGGCAGAGCCTCTAGAAATCATCTAATCCAATCTCATCTCTAGATTTAACCATCCTAGGAGCAAGCCAACATCTACATTAACATTCACAGAGTGCCTTCTAAGCATCAGGCATTTTCAATATCTTTGTTTGTGTTGTTCCTGTTTTTTGCTGAAGAAGGTTCACCCTGAGCTAACATCCGTGCCTATCTTCCTCTATTTTGTATGTGGGTCGCTGCCACAGCCGGGGCACTGACAAGTGGTGTAGGTCTGCACCCATGAACCAACCAGGCCACTAATGCAGAGCACACAGAACTTAATCACTAGGCTATAGGGCCAGCCCTTAAATATCTTATTTAACCCTTCACACCAATTCTAGATGAGTTCCTTGTTTACAACTGGGGAAACTAAGGCTTGGGCAGGTGAAATGACTTACCCACAGTCACAAAGTGAGGAAATGGAGGTGTCAGATTAGAACCCAAATACTTCTGTCTCCAAAGCCCTTGTTCTTTCTTCTACACCTCACTACCTATCTTTCCCACCATACTAACTCCACCTCTTGAACTGCTTAAAGTTCCCCCATATTATTTCATAAACTAAAACTCAAGAGTCAAAAGTGCTTTCAGGGCCGGCCCAGTGGCGCAGCAGTTAAGTTCGCACGTTCCGCTTTGGTGGCCCAGGGTTCACCAGTTCGGATACCAGGTGCGGACATGGCACCCCTTGGGAAGCCATGCTGTGGCAGGCATCCCACATACAAAGTAGAGGAAGATGGGCAGGGATGTTAGCTCAGGGCCAGTCTTCCTTAGCAAAAAGAGGAAGATTGGCAGCAGTTAGCTCAGGGCTAATCTTCCTCAAAAAAAAAACACCACTTTCTACCAGAAACAGTTGGTACCCGCTGTCTCCCATTCACATACCTAGAGAATAATGGGAAGGAAGTGATGACGCAGGACATGTGACAAAGAACTTCTTTCTGGGATTGCTATTTCCCACTAATCACCTTCACTCCTTCAATTGCATTTCTTAGGTTCTCTAGTTCTTGCAAGGTCTCTCCTCTTCTTCCTCTTTTACCTTCTCCAGAAGTCTACACTTCCATGCAGCCTAAATCAAAGGCTTGGTACTTTAAGTCAGGTTCTGGCCAATGGGAGGTGGATGTGAAAGTTTACTTTCCAGTATTTTCTCATTTTTCCTCCAAACAGTCCCGTAACAAATGGTCTCATATATGTACCCAACCCCTTTATTCCTCTACTCCACTTACACATAACTCCCAACCCTGGATCCTCTTCTTAAACTACACGCTTTGCATTCTATTTCTGGATGAGTTCTCAGGCGGTGAAAGGAGAGAGGGTAAAGAGAAGGAAGCAGAGAATCTAAAGGGAAAGGTCAAACCAAACACACATACCCTCAGAGGCCCCTCCCTCCAGGGCCTCTAAAGCACGCACAAACCCGAGACATGAGTGATGGTTAAAAAAATTTGGGTTTTATTGTTTTTGCTAAACAATACTAAAAAAAAATTTCATTTTGAAGGCAAGGCTTGAATTATTTAATTTTGATCCATTTATTTAATTAAAAAAAAAAGGAAGGGGAAAGAGATCATGGCCAAAAAATAGTAGTTAACCCCCACCCCACCCCCGAAGCTCTAGCCAGTCACATGAGCATCACCCAGGTCCCACTCGGTGCCTGATATTCAGATAGTGGCACACTCTGCCCCACTGGACCGCCGTAAAGGCACAGGGGCAACTGGCGCCAGTCTTAGCTCTCAGCAGGTTAGTCAAACCAGACAAACTGGTGGGCTAAAGTCCAGAAATTCTTTCCAGGTTTTCTGCCCATCGGCTGAGCACATACAAACTGTCTTAAGCTTGTAATATTTAGGGGGGTGGGGAAGGGCATAAGAGCATGAGGTTGGCAGGAAACTACAGGTCACCCAAGCTTTCTCCTGGGCTAGTGGCTCTGGATACAGACTTAAAGAGAGGTTGGGATAGGTGGACTCCAGGTTTCTTACGAAAGAAAATCATCCCTCAAGGAGGAGCTGAGATGTGCCATGCAAAATACTTCTTCCTGCAGAGGGCACACGAGAAAGGGCAGCTGATTCTCCCATCGCGGAGACAGGAGAGAGATGCGGACGTTCTTCTAGTACCGTGAAGTAAGACAAAAGGCAGAAGGAGAATCCTGAGGTTTTGGCCAAATGTGAGACTGGTACACACACAGTTAAAGACTAAAACGCCATCAGGAACCCTCAAAGCCGAATCTCATCTGCATACACTGGCTCTAGGAAATGCTGCAGGAGATTCGTCCTGTGAACTAAGTCAAGTCAGTTGCCTGGCTATGGGTGGTGGGGAAGGCAATATATTTTTATTGTCAGAGGAATGAGGTGGGAAGAGTGGCCATGATCTAGTAAAAAGAGACCTGCAAGAAGCAGAAAATATTTAGAGAACATTTTAATATATATTTTCATATATATATTTAAAGTTAAGAAAAATAAAACTAATTCAAGCCATGCCCTGTGCAAAAAAAGAAAAAAAAAAAGAAAAAAAAGAAAAATTTAAAGTGAGACTTCTGTCGGCTGCTCTAGTCTCAACTTAAGTATCACAGTCAGCTTGTTACTTTTATTTTGGAAGAGAAGATGTAAAAGTTTCTTTCAGTCACTCAGAAGGCAAGTATAGCCACTTATAAAAACAGAATGGCAAGGACAGACTAGGAAAGGAAAGTCAGAGGTGAAAGGGCAGAGCAGGAAAGGAATTTTCAAAAATAAAATTAACAAGGTGACTGTCCCAGAAGGGGGCTGTGAAAAGGACATGGTGGACCAAAGTCTGTTAGTCAAGTAATGATTCAACTTTTAAATTATTCTCTTGTTCTTTTTTGTTGGGTGTTTTGTTTGTTCAAGTCTAAGATTTGGAAACGCTGACCCTTTGTTAACAAGAGCCAACAGGAAATATAGGATCCCTTCCCTCCCCCGGCCTGCCTCCGCTGAAGCCACCACCATCGCCTCCTTGGCTGGATGCTGGAAGAGTCCTCCGTGTATGTGGACTCAGGATGACAGGGCAGCTTCCTTCTGTGGTTGTTGGGCTTGTGAACGCTGCAGTATCTTTTGGCTTTCCACGTCTCTAAAATGTTTTTCAACCTGAAAGAAACCAGTCAGTCTAGGTCAGAAGAGGAGATGGGCACATAAGGCCTCCCAAATAGTTCACTCCAGACTTCGACATCCCATCCCAGTTGTCCAGCTTGTGGGCTATTCAGGCACTTTTGCCCTTGTTGTCTCTAGGCCTTCACAGCCACAAGGTAGGTGGGGGCCTCTTGTGTCAGTCACATTTTTTGCAGCTTCAGCTAAGATTGGCTAAAAGAAGGTAAATCGATAATCTAAAAGAGAATATGAAGGGAGATTATTATGACTCAAACTCCCTCTTCACACAAGTGCAGAATAAAAAGCTGGTGGGGAATTACAATCTTAAACTTTTTACATCCACAATATTGGTCTCTCAACGCTCAGTTTGTTTCTACAAATGCTGCAACTCAATCTAGAAAGTCAGATGACATATGCAGGGTCAGAGGCAACTGATTTATACCAACCAGCCCTTCCTGAGAACCCAGCCTGGGATGAGAGGAACTGCTCAGGCCCAATACCTGGGAATAGTCTGGCTAATTCCAAAAAGCCACACTGCAGAGGACATGGGGTTGACCACTTGCTTTATTCCACGCTGCCCAGTGGTTCTGCCCCCATAGAAGTGTCTAAGCCACAGCTTCAGAGCACCACAGTACAGGGAGGCAGGGTGGTTAGGCAGGGCTGCTCGCAGGCCGGCTGTGTCAGAGGAGGCAGGGATTGCAGCACAACGTCCTGCCCTGATGCTGGAGGGGCGAAGGCCGAGAAACATCCTTTCCCTGAAAGTTTCATGGCTCCTTTACTTACTATTTTGCGTACATGGCTCAGTGCACTCCCCTCTTTGCCTTTACAGTTTTCCACTTGATATGGGGGTGTAATAACAACTTCTTCCATGACTACGATGTTTTTTTCTTGCCATTTACAGTCTTTAATGCTGGAAAGAGAAGAGAACAGGTGAAAATTACCTCTTGTGGGCATCCCACACCTCCTGCCTGATGAATAAACAACTCCAGAAAGCTGATCCCAAGTTCCCTGTTCACCACTAAGCCAACAACTAGATGCCTGCAGCCCATAGGAAAGAGTAGCCAAGAAACATTTCCTGGGCACCACTGGCTGGGAAAAGCAATGAAACCAACGCATATTTATTTTGAGGGCCCAGAAGAATTACTCCTAAGTATTAGGAACCTGGAAAACCATAGAAAATTTGATGGCAGCCTCAGAAATCCAAACCAAATTGAGTTACAAATAAATAGCTAGGCTCAGGCCACTAGATTCAACCTAAGTAGCAGCCTAGGGCAGACGCTGGCAAACTTTTCTATAAAGAGTCACATAACAAATATTCCAGGCTTTGTGGGCCATACAATCTCTGTCACTACTCTACTGAACTCTGCCGCTGTACCATAAAAGCAGCCACCGATGATATGTAAACAAATGAGATTTGGCCCACTGGTTATGGTTTGCCAACAACTGGCCTAGGGACAAACGGCACGTTTAGGAAGACAGAAGAACAAATTCCCCATCTTGTGATCTGTACTCTGCCCCCACCATGCAAAATGGAAGCTGCTCCTCAAACTGGCCCCTCTCAATTATCAGACAGCTGGGCACTTGCCAGACCGGGAAAACCCATTCCAGTTCACACTTGGGGACACCCAGAGCAGCTGATACTACTAAGAGAGCTCCTGCACATACCTGTAAATGTTCAGATACTCACACCATGGCCTCAAACAGCTCTGATGCCAGCTGCCATCTGTACACCAGACCCAGGTGGTTAAATAGGGTAACAGAAGGCAGCGGGGGGGGGGGGGGGAGGGGAGAGTCAAATGTTTCAGTTTTCAGCAGCTAGGGAAGCTAGTGGAGAGTCAAATGACTTCTGCTGTGACAAAATGTCTTTTAGGAGGTGGTAATAAGGTGGCCTTCTGCTCTCTCTAACTCTCTATGTTCACCCAATGTACAACTGAGAAAAGTGAGATAGATATAACTTTCCCTTAATAAAACTGCATCAGCTTTTAGAGAAAGGTACAAGATCAAAATAATAACAGAGAAAGAAATCACTAATTCTAAGTTATGGAATACTAGGCCTGGAAGTGACCCTTAGGGATAATCTAACCCAAAACTAAGTTTTACAGAGGAAAAAACTGAAGCTCAGAGAGGACAACTTGTCCATGATTACACTATTCTTCTGTATGGAAAGGTGACAAGCACCCACATCCCTGGACACCGAGGTATTGCCAACACACTACCCAGCTTCCCTGGTGACTTTCAGAAACATAATTACCACCAGACAGCACAACGAGGCATCATCACCCGCCAGAGAAGGGACCCCTATGCTCCCCCAACTCACGTCTTGTGTATGGTCTGGAAGAGCTGCTGGCCCTCTAGGGAGACACCAGCGCTGATTGCATAGGCCTGGCTCAGCTTCTCCTCCTTCTCTGTCCGTGCTTTGCTGGCAAGCTAGGGTAGGGGAGAGGAAAGAGACTCAGAAAAGCACTCACCTTCATTCTTCCCAACAGTCAGGACCTAAGTTGAGGAAAGGAGGCCAGAAAAGACTGGTTTGGGTAGATTCAGTTTTCTCAGAGATCAAAAGTGAAACAAACGAAAACACACACAATATACCTGAAAAGTTACTGCTATTCCTGGCAAACATTCCTACCTATTGAGTGCCTACCATGTGCCATTCAGTGTGCTAAGCTAGAGATACAGCACTGAAGGGGGAGGGGAGACAGACAACAAAAAAAAACAAGACAACTTCTAGGAAGAAAAGAGAGCAGGGCAATGGCACAGAGGTACAGAATGTGACAGGGGAACTAACTGATGGGAAGTGATGGTTAGAGATAAAAGGTAATACATACTTCTTTTTTAAAGATTGGCACCTGAGCTAACATCTGTTGCCAATCTTTTATTTTTTCCCTTCTTCTTCTCCCCAAAGCCCCCCGGTATATCACTGTATCTTCTAGTTGTGAGTGCCTCTAGTTGTGCTATGTGAGATGCAACCTTAGCATGGCCCACGAGCAGTGCCATATCCGTGCCCAGGATCCGAACTGGAAAAACCCCCGGCCGCCTAAGCAGAGCGTGCGAACTTAACCACTCGGCCACAGGGCCGGCCCCCACACATTTCTATGAAAGGAGAGAATTAAGAATTTTTATCAGCTACTGTGCTAGAGCCTCAGGTTTAGAAATTAACGTCTACCACACCTTCATAGACCAGAATTTGAGGTTCTGAAGACTCTACCTCTCTAGTATCATTATCTGTGTTCAGATGGGGGCCAAAACTCAAGTAAACCTAACATAGATTAGGTTCAACCAAGTTGAAGATGTCCACCTTCAACTTGAGCTCTAGTTATCCTGCTCTTTGCAAAAAGGAATGGTCTGCAATCTACCTCATGTCTGTTCCTTAACTGCCCTCTAGTGGAACAATCACAAACTGATCCAAAAAAATTCTAGGAAAATCTAGCAGTCTACTAAAATCTAGTAAATCCCTCCCAACAGGGGTGGCTACCCTGTCAATCACTATTGCCCTTCTAATACATTTCTGGTCCCCATCCCAGACTTGGTTGTAAGACAAAACAAGTATGCTGGACAAGATGGTTAAAAAAGGGGCAGATAACACATCTGAAAGTCAAACAAATAATTTGGAGATTTTCAGACCCATGAACACAAACATCTTACTATACGGATGCTGCAGCATACCAAAGACATATGCACAAACACACACACAAGAACACACAATCTGTCGCCAAACACCAGCTCCTTAAATACAAAGAGAGATCATACCTCCAACACATTCCCAAAGTACCTAGATGCTTGGAATTCCTAAACATTTATATCCTGCTTTAACAGTGCCCTCTCAAACCGTAAACCAAATACAGTTCCACAGGGGAAAAAGTAAGCAAAGTGTCTAATTGTTGGTAAAGTGAAGCACTTTATTAAGGCATAGGTTTGACTATGAAGGAGAAAAGGAGGCCTTCGACTTGGTTATAGGGAACTGGGAAGTCTCATCCTTGCCTCTGAGTTTTAAAGACTGTGGGAGGGAGGACAGGGTGTGAGCAGAGAAGAGCTAGCTCATACACACAGTTATTTCAGTCTCCCTAAGTGAAAAAGGGAATAAAGGCCAAAACTCTGCAGCGATTTAAAGCCAGAGCACCTTTTTCACAAGGTCCCTGGGACATGCAGAGAGACAGATTCAACAGCAGTCAATAAATAACCTTTCAAACCTGGTCCTGCCATTCTGGCTCCAACAGGCGACAACTTTCCAGAGAAACAAATGACAGGGCTGACAGCATTCCCCCGAGCACTGGCAATCTCACCCGCAGCAAGAAAGCCTCGTGGCTTGAAAGCACTCAGTTCCTATGGAAAGAGAACTGCTGGTGGTGTATTTTAAGCAGCAACAAGCAAAGCTTACTCAGTCACTGAGAAAACCTTGGTAACAAGGAGTTTCCTTGAGCCTCACTTTCCCAACAACCCTGTAGAAAGTCTGAAGTCTCCAGGCAAAGAAGGGAAAACTGGAGGGCAGAAGAGCTGCCTTGGATAAACCAAGCGCCTCCAGAGCTTCTGGGAAGCAGCTAGTGGTCAGGCTGATGTTTACCCCATGAGCAACGAGGAGGGTCTCACTTTGAGGTCTTTTCAAAACTGTTTATCCCTGAAAACCAAAACCATCTCCCAATGTTGGGTCAGACAAAGCCGCTTCTATAAAGCTTGTGTTAACTAGACAGTTTGGGTTCTCAGAGTAAAATATCCTTGTCATCTACATAGTAGGTTAAAATCATAACATGAACCCATTTAGTAAGAGAGGAGTTGGCTCAGGGAAACCAGGCAATCACACCGAATGTTTAAGAATGGATTGAGAAATTAAGCAAGAAGCGGGAGCGGGGCTGGGGGGGGGGCCACTGGGAGAGCGGCCACTTTTGAATTTTTGCCAAAGGCAAAATATATAGGGATATAAATCTCAGCCAGAAGTGATTAGTTTGGACGGCCTAAGTAACAGCAACACAATGGTCACAGAACACAATGATTTCAAAATAAAGCCCTAACATCCCGCCCAAAATATCAGTTGTACAATCTCTTCTAAAGCTCTGAAAGGAAAGAAGAATGGACTAGATGAGTCTCCATTTCAGCTCATAGTGCAAACAGAGCCCAACTGCTAAATGATATAAGGGAGAGCCTCGGAAAAGTCAGCAGAAGTAAGTGTAAGCTGGCTGTACTTCAATTCGCCCTAATATCCTCAACTACTCTACTGATAGCTGCAACTGTGCTTTGGGGGTCTGGACCCACCGCAAACCCTGAAAACTTCAGCTGTCAGTTTACAGATTGTACTTTCATGGCGATATGAAAAATGCTTAAATCTGATATTCACCCACAGAGATCTGCTTTCACCAGGAAGTTGTACAAAGGGATAAATTTCTCCCACAGAGGGCCTCATCAATTAGGCATGAGGAAGATTACCCTCGCAAAAAGGATCTTAACTGTTTCTTCTCAAAATTGGAGGTGAGAGGGAAAGGGAGATGACCCTGCTCTTTTTCAGGCATGTTCCTGAATACTCATGAAAAATGTGGATAGGCTTCCTTTTGCAAAGTGACTATCACTCTACCCTCAAGTTAGCTGTTACACAGATCTAAATTTCCCCACATCACAGTTTTGTAAACTAATGCATATCTATAAACGGTCCAGTTATTCCAAGTTAGTAAGTTTACGGTTATTGTCAAAACACCAGAGGGAACCAATAAAACGCCCTCAGCAGAGAAGGTGCAGGGTGTGCCTTTTAAGCTTGGGAGGATCATCAGGATTTCAATTTTCTAAATTCATTGACTATCACCATATACTACATCTATTTTCAACGCAAGCATGTTAGCTGTTGGCCTCTCTTCCAATAAAAACTGGAACACTAACTGCTTAGAATCCCAAAGATTAAAGGCATCAACTTCAAGAACACACTGGTTTCGGGCAAACCGAGAAGCACAAATCTACAAATATTTGATACTAATGTACATGTGACAATTAAAATGACTGCACAAGACAACCTGTGCTTCCCTGCCTCTCCTTTGATTTTGTATGATTCCCAGTGAAAACAGTTATTCTTCGTCTACTAACCAGTACTTCCTCCTGTGGCCATTTTATATATAGAACCTTGATGCGGGCACTGGAGAAAAGTGCATGAACTTGATACCAAAGCATATCAATATTAAAAGGCTTCTAGTCATGCCTGCTGCTGGGTAACCCCTGAGTGAGTGAATTAATGAACACCAACAGAAAGTATCTCTTCCTGCACTCAGTGACACAAAAAAGCAGCAGCAGCCACAACAAAATTCAAGCAATATGCATTTAATCTTGTTATTTAGTCCAGCTGGGCCATCTTACTTCCACACACCCAGACCGTGAAAGCGCAGGTGCTGTGGGGAATCCGGAGGGATTCCTACCGCAAGTATTTAACAGGCTGTGACAGCTGATACAACAAGGGAAGGAGAGTCCAGAGAAGAACCTGCTGGAGGTGACCTACTGACTCCAATGAGCCACTCTCAGTTCGTCCTCTCTGTGTTTGGGCCTTCCAACCAGTTGCCCTCACAGAGGGGTTACGCAGCACCACAGCTGCTGCCCCAACACTGCTGGTGCTGCCTGCAAGGCCTGACGGAGGCTGAGGGATGGCAGAACAGGGCAGCCAAGAACAACTGTCACCCTGAAAGCCCATGCTTGCTCCTGCTGTTTCAATTCTGGAGCACGCTCTTGGAAAGCCCTCATCCTTAGCCAGCAACAAGCAGGCTCTCAAAATTATTTCTTTCAACCCGAAGTCTTCCTGTTCCCTAGCTGAAAGCTCCTGTTTGAAAGTTTCTAATAAAATACTGTTGTTTACAATCTCGGATAGTTGGGAACTCAACAAATAAGAGTATCCCACTTGAAGCCGTGTCCTAGAATACATAACAATTAAGACACTGAATAAAACAGGGGAATGGTAGAGCCAACAAAGCCTGGCAGTGAACCTAAAATTCTAAGAGCTAACTTGTTGTTGAGAGCTTACTCCATGCTAGGCACCGAGCTAACATACTTTACATGTATTAAACATTTAATCCAAACAACGATCCTATGAGATAGGGACTAAAATTACTCCTCCTTTAATAGACAGAGAAACTAAGGCACAGCTGTTAAGAAACTTACCCAAGTTCACTAAGCCATAAGCAGGAGAGTCTGGATTTGAACCCAGACAGGCTGACTCCAGAGCTGTGTTCTTAACCGTGTACTACACTCAAACAGATGCACCTAACAAATAAGTCTAAATTACTGTTGAAAGTATAGTTACAAATTTGAATGCAAAAGAAAATATTTTTTAAAAAGGAAACTACTTTAAGACTCAGCGGCCACCTTCTTTTTTGATCAATGAACTCTGGCATTTCCATCAATGTCCCTAATACAGAACCCAATTGTCTGCCTTTCAGTGAGAGGCCTCTCTTTTCTGAAAAGGGTCCCAGTCTCACTCTAAACCTCAAGAACATCCTTTACTTCTTTTGTTAAAGGTAATTCACAGGAATGCTTTTATGAGAACAGATCCTGTATAAGAAAGCAATTCAGGCCAATAAGGATAGGTATTCCCTGGACCATCATTTTCTGATGTGCCAAGACTAGAGAAGGTAAGTCAAGGAAGTCTCCTGCACCTGAACGTTAAGATATGCTGAGTGCTTTGAGCTACGATGAAAAACACCCTGCAAATCCAGGGGCCATAGTGCCACCTCAGTCTCTAGGCCTTGACACAATACTTGTTAAACCATCATACTGCTGCCATACAATGCAGACCAGCCCCAAGTCATAGCCAGCACACACTACCGGGAAAGTTTTCTCTCTTACTTGGTTTAAAACAAAAACTAGTTGTCAGCAAAGTCAACAGTTTTTCTAAGTTATCTGAAATTGTATCACCAAACATTATTTACAGCTATAACAGATAACTAAACCTCCTGGACAACAAGAGTTAATTTCTTAGTCCTAAGACCCTGAAACGATTACTGCTGTGGAACCTCCACATGGCTCTGCAAGTGAGAAAACTGGCCGGGATGTAAACTGAAATTTGAGCTCAACAACCTATCTCTGAGAGTGCATGCTCTAACTGGCCATTTCATGCACGGCCATGAGGATTAAGGGAGATACGGTGGGTGAAAGAACTAGGGGAGCTGTAAAGCAGTGTACAAATATTAACCGTTAAATTATTACTATTATTATAACATCATTAGTATTAGCACAGAGAAGGTGGCTTGTGGGTCATTTCAGAAAAATCCATGTAATCCAACCTTCCTTAGCCAATGAACTCAGTGCTCCCTCCCTTCTGGTATCTGTAAGAGCTGCTAGAGGCTTAAGTCCTAAACAGAGTATCCTCCAAAATATAACTGGAATAATAAGTTAAAAAATGCCTTTAACTTTTTGCACCAAAATGGGGACTCCATTTATGGAATAAAAAGTTGATTTTATTCAGTGATAGTGAAAGAACCGTGCACTGTTGTTTCCTGGGCTTTGAAAAGAGCAAAGAAAGCAAAGTAAAACAGAAGAGCCATCTCCTTATCCCCAAAAAAGAGATTCCAACCCGCGCCTACCACTCACTCAATGCACGAACCTAAGCAAGATGCATAACCCGTCCTGAGCCTCAGTCCATTCGTCTGGGGCCCCTCCTGAAGGGCTACTATTGGAACATCAATTCTGGCACTTAACTAGTCCCTTTCCTCCCTTCTGAGAACTAACGACCTCCAGTTTAGCTCACTGACAGGGCAGCAAACGTTTCTAAATTGCAGAGATGGACCAACTGAGCACCTTCCAAATCAGCTTGATTCTACTTAACTTCCTTCCTTTTACCTAGTTAATTACCGTTTATTCTTCAAGACTACTCCATTGTTACATCTGAAAAGCCATCCCTAAAATGTTCACTCTCTAAGCCAAGGGTTGGCCAACTATACAGCCTGTAGGCCAAATTCAGCCAACCACCCATTTTACTTAAGTTTTACTGGAATGACCATGCCCATCTGTTCATATATCTTCTATGGCTCCTTCTGCTACGAAGGCAATTGAGTAGTTGTGACAGAGAACGTACAGCCCACGAAGCCTAAAACATTTACTATCAGGCCCTTTACCGAACAAGTTGGCTGCCCCTTGCTCTGTGCTATCCTAGCAGCTTGCTCACACTTCCAATTAACACTGACCCTGCTATATGTTAATCACTAAGTTCACTGCTGCTGTCCCTCGCCACGCCCAACAAACAAGAGGTTCTTGAAGGCAAAAGCAGTGTCTTAATCATCCTGACATTCCCAGCACCTGGGAGGGAGGGCCGAGGGAGAGGATAGGTGGATAAAAGGAAGAGAAACCTAGACAATCAGAGATTCATAGAACAGTTACCAGAGGATAAGTGACTAACACAGGGTCACACAATTCATTAGCAGCCCAGCTGTAAAAAGAACCCAGTTCTTCAAACTCCCCACATTCTACACACCATCCTGTTAGCTTTTGCCATAGTGTGCAGATCCTTTAATTTTCTAGTTCAGGTACAATCTGCTTCACTTTCCAGGGTAGTTTCTGGTATTTACCTAAGCTAGTCTCAAAACTCCAATGCTAGAACTTGACTGTACCACTTGCTTTTTTTGTGCCCCCCAAGCCTGTTCTCTGCCAGGAAAATTAAACCAGTTAGAGTGCCCCTTTCTTAACACTGAAAGAGTTACCACCACTGACCCACCAGTAAAGTCCTTATTTTGAATCATCTCCATGTCAAAAAGGTAGAATGCAGAGGCAGCTGCAACAACACACCCACGGTACAATTCTGCCAGTCACTTGAGCTCAACAATTTGTCCTTTCAGGTGGACAGCGATTCTCCCCACACCCCCATGACGTCAAGAAAGCCCCCATCTGAACCAAATCCTAGACCTCATGAAGGCCCCAGTGAGTCAGCTGGCTGCCATGCACTATAGCCTGAAATGAGTCATGAGCCCTAGCCTGGAGCACTGCACCCCCCACTATGGCTCTGTCAGGTTGACTTCAAAGTTTGAATGCCGCTGAATATGACCTCCGACAAAAGCCTAGTGATTTTTCTAAAATGGCAGTCAATCACTACCTCTGACTTCATCTGACACCACTCACTACTTAACACGCCCCCTATCACTCAGCAGTGATGGACTCTTCCTCTTCACCCCCTACTTGCATCTTCATGACACTTCTGTGAGGAAACAGCTGTCTGCTCATAGCCAGATGCAAAACTTACTGGTGGACTAACCTGGGACTGTGGCCTTGACAACATATTCCAATCAAGTGACCCAAAAGGTTATATATATATATATAGCTTGTAGAAGTCAGAAAAATTTTATCTGACAGAAAAGTCTTGCTTTCCCTAGACAAGTAGTTGTTTCCTTTCCCACATTTACACATAATACGAACATCCTCTACCTCCTACCAGTATACAGATACCCAAACACAGGGTGGCCAAGTCATGATTCTACTTGGTGATAATTCCATACCTCAACACATTAGGGTCAAGATATGGTCAGGGCCTGGCTAACAGCATAGGTCCATGAACATAGGCCACAATGCAACAACTATCAACTAATCCAGGAATTTAATCATACTTTAGGATTAACCCTCAAAGCACCAGAAAGTCATAAGGTTATGCTAAATCCTAGCTTTGAAAGTGGTAGAACTCAAAACAAAAATCAAGTCAATTCTTCCCTCAGGGTAACATCATACCTAAAGGTAAGTACTGATGTCAGTTTCTTTTAAAAGTGAACTTTGCGACTCTTCCATTTTCTCAGCCTTACCAGGTCCTTCTACTCCCTGATCAATCTCCAAATACCATTTTTATCCAAAGGCTGCCAACTTATTCTTCATTACCAGGGACTGATGATAAACTCTGAATCTTTTCTTTCTAGTTCCGTGTGATCACTCACTGCTTGTTAGTAAGGTATAAATGGGTCATAAATGGATAAAAGCAGCTGACAAATTAGTCAGTCGTCTGACAAGGGAGGTGGACACCTTATCTGTGGATTTCAATTTTCTATGTTTTGTCCCTTTTCCTGCTTCCCCTCACAACACACAAATATCTCCTCCAGAAAGTCTTCTTCAACTCTGCAAAGTGATGACTTACATCTCATTCAATGCACTCGATGCATTTATCTAAGCAAATGAATACATACAGTTGCCTTGGCTGTTGTCAGTGAGTTTTTTCCTAAGAGTCTCAGAGGTTGAAAAGCACAGCCTCCTAGGTTCTGTTACTGTTCACTCTAACCTCCAACACTCAGGCAAATGTCCACTTAACTATGTCATTTGATAACACTGCCCTGGAAATTCAAGTTCACTCTGGTCACCAACAAGAGGTCTCTTAAAACATCATTATTTAATTTTAAGATATTACATACTAATGTATCCAATACAATTTTGACTTTCCCCAATCTTGGGTTGGCAAGTTGTGATATCTGAATGAATGTCAGCTCCAATGCTAGGGAGGACTGACATAGTAATAGTAGTGTCAGTGTTTGTGGCTGTCTTCCCTTTGTCAGACTCCCCCTCTCCTCTATCTTGCCCCTATCCCATAATTCAGGGAACATCAGTTGGCTACAAACAGCTAATGCAGGAGAACAGAACTAACATTTGCCAACTCTAGCCAACTTGACCTAATCCTAACAATTCTGAGATAGATATTAAGATTATCCCATTTTTACAGTGAGGAAACTGATGCTGAGTAAGGTTAAGAGGCAGAGAAGTGATTTTGAAGACTTATCTGCTCAGTTCCTATATTCTTTCTACTAGACCACACTGCTCCTGACCACACAACACAGACGTTTCTCTTTACTTAGAAACTATTTAGGATTATAGATATTTGGGTACTCATTTCATTTCACCCAACTACTCTATAAGCTCCCTGGGCTAAGCACACAGTAGTAGAAAAAACATGGGATTTTGCCATCAAAATATCAGACCTGAGTTCAAATCTAAGCCCTATCACTTACTAGTTGTATGACTTTAAGCTAGTGACTCATCCTCTCTGAGCCTCAGTTTATTCTTCTGTAAGATGGTGATGGTAACCCACACCATCAAAACTGTTGTTGAGATTCAATGAGATGTCTACCAACCGCTACTTCAGAGGGAGGCACGTAAAAATAGTAGTTCCTACACTATTTGATACCTGTTTTCTCATCAGTTAAACTAAAAATAAAATATACTCTAACGATCACACAGAATGATTGTGAGGATGACATGAGATGTGTCAAAGCTCTTTGTAAACTGTAAAGCACTAGAAAAATGTAAGCTATGGTCCTCAGCAGAACTTACCACAATGTCTTGCACAAAATAGATTTTCAGTAAATGTTTGATAAGTGCTACATAAAAAAACCTTGTTAATGTTGACATGTCCCAAATCATCTAAGAGCACTACTAACCCATGGGCAATCTTCATCCCCAGAGAACAAGATCTAGAGTCAATTCAAAGGAACTTGTTAAGAAACACCTTCCTTCACCCTAGCACGTGGACCCGAGGGCTCTCATCCTCAAGCAATATTAAAGCCTTCCTCATAAGAGAATAAATTAATGAGCCACATGGTGAATAATCTGAACCTCACTTATGACTAGCTCTGGTGTGCTTTTGTACTTTTATTTAAATGTTTCTGTCTTCAGGAAATTCGGAACACTTCTACAGGGTACAACGTTAATGTGGAGAAGTTAAAATGATATTCAAAACTTCCACCTTCTGCAATCCCACTGTCCTTTTCCAAGCTTCCTCTTACATCCCACTGCTGTAGATAGACAGGATTTCTTAGCCTGCAGTAAGCTGTCAGTAGAACACAAAACAGGCTCATCTCCAAGAACTGCTAGTTCATACTTTCTCTACTTGGGCTGGAATTAAGTATTTCCTTTAAAAAGCCTTCTCTTCCATTTCCTCCTGGGTTGGAGTAAACAAATATCCAGTTTATATGAAGAGGTTTAATTAAACAGAGCACTTACTATGTCAGCAAGACGAGCCAACATGTGACAGTATCTTCCACTGGAAGTGGAGTACAGACGTAGTGCTCCCCTAGTCTGCAAGCATCAACAGTTTTCTTCTAGGGATCTCAGAGCACTTCAGTTCCCTTCTAACATGCTTAAACAATCCTCCATCTTAAAAAAATCCAAGTCCATGCACTTAAGTGAGATGAACTTCTCATGTCATTCAAGCAACGTGTAAACAGCAGCCCAGATTGGCTGTTTTCAGTAAGAGCCCAGGAGGCTCTTCTAACTCTAAGTGAATCCAAGGAGGAATCACAAAGCATCCTCCAAGGGTGGTTTCAAGGGAAAAGCCAGTACAGCTTACTCATAAACATCTCTACAAACGGAAGAAGGAATAAATGAAATCCAAAGATAGCCCTCCAACCTAATTTTAGTTTTTAGTTTCTGACTCCTCTTCCAGAAAACCTTTTTCAAGACTTGGCAAGCAGGCCACAAAGTAAGAAAAGTAAAGATTTCTGGTATTCCCCAACCTATTACTTCCTGCTGCTTTCTTGAAAGAGTGGGTAAACAATTAGTTTACAACAATGCTAGTAAACAACTAAAACTGACCAGCAGAAAGCAAAATCCTAAAGGCAAAGATAATCCGCAAACTAAACCACCAAGAAACTAGTTCTATTTGAGATTAACTATAAGAGAATTGCTTCTTGGGGCTGGCCCCGTGGCCGAGTGGTTAAGTTCGCGCGCTCTGCTGCAGGCAGCCCAGTGTTTCCTTGGTTCGAATCCTGGGCGCGGACATGGCACTGCTCATCAGACCACGCTGAGGCAGCATCCCACATGCCACAGCTAGAAGAACCCACAACGAAGAATATACAACTATGTACCGGGGGGCTTTGGGGAGAAAAAGGAAATAATAAAATCTTAAAAAAAAAAAAAAAGAGAATTGCTTCTGAACAGCTCCCACTTAACAGCCCCACCCATTCACTCCAAGCCCTCTCAGATAAATGGTGGCACTTGTTGGTCACAAGAGCAGAAACTTAGTATCTTTTAAATTTAAGAAAATCATCCCAGGGCCGGCCCCGTGGCTGAGTGGTTAAGTTCGCACGCTCTGCTTTAGCGGCCCACGGTTTCACCAGTTCGGATCCTGAGCGCAGACATGGCACCGCTCATCAGACCATGCTGAGGCGGCGTCCCACATGCCACAACTAGAAGGACCTACAACTAAAATAGACAACTATGTATGGGGGGCTTTGGGGAGAAAAAGCAGAAAAAAAAAAGATTGGCAACAGTTGTTAGCGCAGGTGCCAATCTTCAAAAAAAAAAAATCCCTCTTTCAGATGATCTTTCCTCTACTACTCACTGACAGTCCAGTTATTTAGTGACAGACTTCTCACACCCTACAAACACCAAATGATAATTTACAGCCTAGTTTTCTCCTCAATAAACTATTTCACTTGAATCTTTTAAAATCTCTTCAGCTAACAGAAGATCACCCAAAGAGCTCCTATACTCCAGCAGGAGGTATCTTACTAAGCCAGAGTTTCAAAAGCCTATTGGCTTCCAAGAATGGGATGTTCTGTATGCAACAGCCTTTAGTATGAAACCAAGACCCTTCTGAATCTGTCCTCAGCAATCACTGGAAAACGTGTAGCATTTCCTTGGAATATGGAAAGAAGGCAGCTCCAGATCTGAGGTAACTACACTCTGCTAGCCTCAGTTACCCTCTATTGTTTCAGCTGCCTGAGTGTTTCCTTGCTTTGCTGAACTGTAGTGAACACACTACATTCCCAAGAGAGGCAAGAGAATATACCTTATTACAAGACTCCTCTAGAGGGAAAAACTTCCACCACACTAATTCAAGAGACTTAAGGAAAGCAACTGCTACTAAAATCAAAGGCCTAACAAATATTTATTTGTTGCAAGCCTCTTTACATTCAGTGATGAAGAAAGCAGGTATGGTTCCCATCCTCAGAGAACAAAGTTTGGTGAGAAAGAAAAGTAAATAAATGACATACAATTACAATTACAAAAAGGCTACGAACAGGGTAACCTTAGGTCCCAATTTGCCCAGGACACACACATCTATAGATCTATACTTGTCCCAGTGTAAAACAAGAACACCCACCCTGTACTTTCAAAAACCTCCCAGGTTGGACTACAAATGATATGTCATCTTAGCTCTGAAGGATAAAGTACTAGGAGAGCGAATAATGGGGGCAAATTACTTCAGCCTGGGTAATCAGAGAAGATTTCTTGGAAGAAGTGCCATTTAACTAAGTCCTGATGAATGAGGCTCCAGCCGTTCTGGAAGGAAGAATGTTCCAAGTATAGGGGACAGCAATGGTTACAATGGGGCTCGGGGTATTATTATTACTGACCAACATGAACACTGGCTGATAGAACTGAAAAATGAAAACAGTGATGGGGGAATCCCAAACATCAATTTGTACATTCAAGATTAAAATACCCTAACCCTTGAATTTTGATAGACCTCAAAATTCAAACTTAAATACAAAAATGAAGCCCCAAGGCAGTGGTTCTCAAATTTTTGTAGGTCATGAATTCCTGAGAATCTGAAAAATACTCCATATCTTCACCCAGGAAACACATACGTTCATGTGTGCGCACACACACACTTTCAGGAGGTTCAGAGGCAACACCCCTACCCAAACCCACCAACACCAGAAGTTCATGCATAGATGTCAGATGTTTTTTTAAAAAGCCCTCTTTCACAAAGGACAAAAGCAAGCTCTCAACTCTGGGCATTATGATGTGTCTTAAAATCTTCTGAAGCTATCCAGGAATAAAGAGAAAAACTAAACTGATATATTTTTTAAAAGATATCAGAACAAGCAATTATAAGTCAATGAAAAAATGAAAAACAAACAATGGACAATGTATGTATTACCAAGCAAGAGTCAATGAGACTCAATTTTCCCACCATTTCAGAGAGCCAGAACTGCCCTCAAGTCCTTACCTTACTAACATTGAGTGAAGCTAGGGGAGGAGGGGTTTCTGTTCGGTCATTAATTATTTCCACTTCTGAAACATACTGTAAGTTTATGAGCAAGATGTCTGCGTGGTTGGGCTTTCCACTGGAAGAGGGACATTCTGGTGAGAAAATAAAGTTAAGGAAATAGGGGCAAGCACAGCACTGACACATCCTGAAAGGGGCATGGAAAACACAAATCACACAAGGCTTGTGTAAAAGGTGTGCCACGAGCAAGAGACACGGAGCCTCACAAGAACCACAGCTCTCCTCAGGAAATTTCTGCCTGTCACCTTCCTCCCGCTCAACCCCATAACCAAAAGATCTCAAGCTCTTCAAAGCCAAATACGATCCAAAAGTGGAAGCCTCAAAAGGGTTTCTGTCACCTTCTCTCTACCGGCTTTACGGAGAGGAATAACGCAGTTTTAACGCCGTATGTATGCTGTTCGTCTTGAACCTAATGAACCACACAGGAGAGGCACTTTCTGTTCTTGCCATAATACTACCTATATCTAAAGAGTGCTCTTTTCACTTTTTCAGATTTGAGATTTCCCATTTTGCACAGGAGAAAACTACAATACCAGAAAGTGAAAATACAGTACTCATTCGAGGTGACCCAGCTAGTGAACCCATTTATTCATTCATTCATTCACTCATTCTCCAACCATTTATCAAGAGCATACTGTATGCCAATTAAAAGTAAAGCAATTCCTCATTCCAAAACCCTTCCACATAAACTACTAATGTGTAACGTCTTATTTGGTTCAGGTATGAATTCTTGTATTTAAAAAAAAAAAGCAAATAGTCTTGCTGTAATTAGTCTCGAGGACATCTTCCTAATAAGCTAGAAACCCAGTAGTGGTTAAATGAATTAAGATACTTGCCACTCAAATGCAGCAGACTCAGTAGGAAACTTTTCCTTTTGAAAGAAGCCATAAAGGATTACTGTTCAAAAAAAAATCCAAATAAATCCACCTGTGGCTCAAATAAAAGGGGAAGGGGTAGCACATTTATCACAACCAGGAAGTATTTTGTTTCCAAGATTGAGTTTCCTGGAGTAATTCCGAAATCACTTCCACTCCAAAGAAGCAGGCCAGCTTTTCCATTCTGTTTAACGTTGCCAACTTCAAAAGGGAGGATACCACCATGAAAAAGTCAGGACTCCATGTGCAGGGCTGAGCAAGAGAAGATAACTTACTCTTTCACCTGTAACCCACGCATCCCTACATAAGCCCCTGAAAAACATGGTCTTTCCCCTGGACCAGGTTTCCAATGCAAACATCCCCAAAACAGCAATTTTCAAACGGCTGAGAAACCCAAAATTCAACACTCGCCGTCCCCAATGGCACCACGCATACACACGCACCAGCAAAACAAGCCCCTATGCCCAGTTCAGAGACAAACTCTGTCCTGCAGTTACTTTCCCCCAAAACAAGCGAGGCCCATTTGGTCACCATCCCGCTGCCCTTCCTTGGACCAAATCCCATCAGGAGACACCCCCTTGTAAACTCCACACCCCGGCCCTACTAGCAGTTCCTTACTCTACACACCCCCTCCTCACATGATTTTACCCGCCCCCCTTCCATCCGGGCTCCAATCCACCAGCCCCCTCCCACGACCACCCCCTCTGCTCATCACTGTGTCCCCTCTCCTATCTTTCCTCCCGAAAGGCCATCCGCGTGTCAAGCCCCCCTCCACCCACCGACCCTCGCTCGAGGCCCAGCTCCCACAAGGGATGGGAGACAAGATCCCCAAAGGGGACCGAGGGACCGCGAGAGGGGGAGGGGAACTCAAGGGCCGTGCGCATGCGCTCGGGGCGCCGCGGTAGCCGGTCGCCCCTAGGCCCGGAGAGGGCCCCAGCTGCCGCCGCCGTCCCCCACCCCCCCACCACCACACAGACACGCCGGCCCGGCCTCGGGCTCCGCGCAGGGAAGGATACTTAAAGCCAGCATTTTGGACTGGTAGTCGAAGGCTACCACCTCGCCCTGCAGCCGCTGCTCCTGGCACGTCCGGCACGACACCTGGCTCCCAACGCTGAAGTACTCGCCCGGAGGAGCCGCCATCTTGGGAGAGCAGCCGCGGCCGGCGGCGGCGGCGGCAGCAGCGGGCGAAAGCCGGGCCCCCAGTGAGCGCCGCGCCGCGACGCACGGGGCGTGCTGACGTCACACGCCAGGGCGTGGCCTGGTGCTGGGTGGGGCGGGAGCCTAGGTGGAAGAGGAAATAAACGGGAATCTGAATAATTGTGTTTGTGCAGCTGCGCCCGCATGGTAAAGTGCTTGCAGGGGTCCATTTTAGAAGTTAAAGATAAATGACCCACGTGGAATGGAAAGGGAAAGGAGGAGGGAGCTGCAGTCTCCATTACGTTGCACACCTTGACACAAGAGTTTAATGAATGAACTCTGTATTTTACATATGAGGAATCCGAGGCCCAGAGGACTTAATGAAACTTCCTCAAAATGATTGTACTTAGTTACAAAGTGGTAATGGAAAGAATATTGGCTATAGAATTGGCTAAACCGGAATCGGAATTCCAGGTCTCCCACTTACTAAGTTATATGACCTTGAGCAAATTACTAAACCTGCTCCTGTTTCTTTATGCCTTCTGTATTATCACTTATTGAGCATCCGACAACCCTTTGAGGTAAGAATCAATACCCTCATTTTACAGGTGAAGAAATTAAGTCTTAGACTAAACTTGTCTAGGGTCGCACAACTAGCAAGGATTCAGTCTACCTGTCTCCAAAGACAGTGCTACTTACTGCTATACTATATTAGATAATACCTCATAGAGTAGTTAGGAGGTTAAGAGAGATATATGTACAAATGCCTGGCATGTGGTAGATCTAATAAATGGTAATTCCTCCATGATCACCCATCACCCTTGGAACTCAAGATGCTTTCCCATCTCCCCTCTTGCCCTCTCCCCTAGAAAACCAGTCAAAGGGCAGAAGTGAGGAGCAGTGGTAGTGACAAAGGGGGCTTTGGGGTAGGAGTTTGGGGCTTCCCCATTAATGTTTGTAGTCTGATATACAAAGTAGTTTTCTTAACCTGTAAGTACTGTGCAGATACATTTTCAAGCCCTACCATTACCAATTGCCACCCCTAACCCACCTACCCCCTTAGTATAGAAAGTCTGGAGTCTCAGGTATGAGTCACAACAAGTTGACCTTCCTCTAGTCCAGATGGAGGCAAAGGGCCAGCCCTGGCACTACTTAACCTGAACAAAGTTCAGAAGTGTTTCCTTGCCCCGCAAGAGACATCAACTTCCTAATGTTGGGCGTATATTAGTACAATCATTGTAATAGAAATAAACACACTGCCCCCTTATACTTGTGTCTCTTCAGAGAACCTTCCTGTCCAGCCCCCATAACAAGTCATATGTAACTGCCACTCCACTTTTTATATGACGTCGTGATTATAGGTTTTCACATATGACTGCCAGGCACTAGTAGGAAAGGCTTCCCTGAAGAAGTGAAAAATCTGAGACCTGAAGGACCTGCAAGGTATGGCCATGCTTTAGGCAGAGGGAACTCCATGTGCCAGAACCGCTAAGAAGAGAGAGCATGGTGATTTCAAGGAACATGAAGTAACTCACAAATATTATGAAAAGAAGTGTGGGGACAGCCTGGTAAAGGTTGTCTGGCTAGAGACAGAGGAAACTTTCCAGGACTTAGAAAATTTAGCCTTTCTCTTTGGGTCAACTGAAAAACATTTAGCTGGCCAGGCCCAGTGGCCTAGTGACTAAGTTCAGTGCAGTCTGCTTCAGAGGTCCGGGTTCAGTTCCCAGGCACAGACCTACACCCCTCTGTTAGCAGCCATGCTGTGGCAGTGGCCCACATACTAAAAAATAGAGGAAGATTGGCACAGATGGTAGTTCAGGGCAAATCTTCCTCAGCAAAAAAAATAATTAATTAATTAAATTAAAAAATAGCAAGGGAAGGAAATGAGATTCATATCCAGCTTCCCTTCTCCAGAGCTTTTTAATTAGTAAAATTAATCTCTTTCCAAGAAGAGCCCAGATTTACATTCTTATTTTCATCCACCCATCAGAAAACTCTCCAAGAACAAAGTTGCTTGAGGTAGGAAGGAACTGAGGAGCCCGCTTCAACAGTCTCCTCCCCACCCCACCTCTGCCTCTAGGCAGGACTTCACCTAGAATACCTGAGATTTCTATTTTGTGTGTGTTCCTCCAGATGATTATTCCAAATTTTGTCGTGGGTGTGTGCTCTCCTCTTCCCATATGTAGCCAGTTACTATCTCATGGTTTATCAACCCAACGGGGTTTTGGAAGGCAAGAAGACGGAAGTGAGAGGCGGAGGGAGGTTGGGCAAGGCAAGCTTAGAACTGGAAGTGTAACTTAGACTGTGCTATGTGTAAGAATTGGCAAGTCTTTAGGGAAGGCTTATCTGTCAGCCTCCAAATCAATAGTGGATGAATTCGGGCGAGAGAGTCTCGGGCTGCGGGAGGACTGATTAGCTGTATGTGCAAATTAAGAGTCCCGCTGCAGCACCAACCGGGGAGGCCTGGTTCCCTGGAGAAGGGAGTGTCGGTAGCCCTCTCTCCAAGAGATCTCAGAACATCTGCGGAGGGTAGCGGGACTGGAGAAGAGAGGTCTGGTCTGGAAGGAATCCTGGCCCTGGAGATTACACATCCATCTTCGCAGCAGCAAAGCAGGGACCCTAGACGCGCCGCCGATCCGCAAGTTAGCCCGTCCCTTGACCCGGAACAGCAGCGGGAGTCGCCTCTACGCAGGATGCCCACGTGCCGGCAACAGCGGCCACGTGGGGCTCTGTGGAAACGCCTTCGCAAACGTTTGTCCCCTGCGCTGCCCAGTAGAGAGGAAGGCCGGGGAAGAGCGCAGGAGGAAACGGTACCCGCCGGAGGCCCGGCTCGCGCGAGCCTGGGCCGGTCGGGGGCGGGTTAGGGGCAGGGCTTGCACCGGTCGCTGGGGACGGGGCGGGGCCTGGGGCTCGGAAAGGTGGGCTTTGGAGGGCGGCGGTTGGCTGCCGCCTTGTCGCCGGGACTGCTCGGCTTCCGTCCTAGAGCAAAGGCGGCTTGGCCGGCCCCGGGATCGCCATGGAGTCCGCGATGAGCGCGGGCATCGCAGTGGCCGAGGCGCTGCAGAACCAGCTGCCCTGGTTGGAGAACGTGTGGCTCTGGGTCAACTTTCTCGGCGATCCCAAGAGCCTCTTTCTGTTCTACTTCCCCGCGGCCTACTACGCCTCTCGCCGCGTTGGCATCGCGGTGCTCTGGATCAGCCTCATCGCCGAGTGGCTCAACCTCGTCTTCAAATGGTGAGACAGCGAAGCCTTCCGGCAGTCTGGCCACCCACCCCTAAGGACCCTGAGTCCTGTGCAAAACCTGATCTCTCTCAGCAAGTGCCCCAGAGGCCTGGATTCCCCTCCCCTCCCAGTGAACCCGTGGCCTTAAGACCTCTCCACCCCTACCCCGTAGCCCCTGACTTTTCAAGCCTTTGAGCATCTTTGTGCATCTTTGACTCAGACCTCAGAGACTCCTCATCCTACTCGTTAGACCAGTTTCTCTCAAACGGGCCTGATCAGAGAAATCACCTAAGGGGCATGTTTAAAATGCAAATACTCCATCCCGCCTCAGACGTAGATTTAGAAACTCCAGAAGAAGGGCTGGGAATCTGTATTTTAACAAGCATCTATGGTGACTTAAGTAGCAGAAAGTCCTGCTTCTCAACTCACTTTTTCACTCATCTATTCATTCATTTCTTTGACGTAGTTTCTAAGAAGCATGCTTTGTGCTGGGCTTCACCCTAGCTGCTAAGGACAGAGAAAGCTTGCAAATTAAGGTGTGGTCCCCGGGACTATGACCAGCAGTGCAGGGAGCGCTTGAAAACTTGCTGGAAATGCAGAATCCCAGGCCAGAGGTACTGAATCAGAATCTGCATTTTAACAAGGAACCCCCCAAGTGATTCGTGTGCAGGTAAAGTTTGAAAAGCACTGGGCTAAAGCATTGCCTTCCAGTGAATACTTTCTGTTCTTCCTTTTGTCCTTCATTCACTAGTAGGCTCTTCCCTCAGACTTAGAAGCCAGGAATCTCAGGCAAGTGGGTGGGGACCTTGGGGCTTATCTCTTTGTGCCCCCTGTTCTCTCTTGGGTGCAGAAGGGAGCTCCCACTGGGCATACAGCTGCCCCCCGCCCCCCGCCTCTGTTGCCAGATCCCCAGCCTGGGAGAGGGAAGGGAGGTTCATAGGAGACACTTGAATCGGCTGGAATGACTTGCTGAAAAAATGAATTTGGAGTTACCTTCCCTTCCACTCTTCTCTGCAAGGGTTCATGCGTACTGTAAAGGGAAAAGCGGTTGTCTAATCATTTCCTTCTTGCCTAATTGCCCTTTGCTTTGTGCTCTCTCCTCCCTCAGTCTGTATACGTCTCCCTCTCTAGTCCTGTTCGCCTAAGAGTCAGCCACCCCCCTGGGTAAACACTCTTAATGCCCCCCACATGTCAAAGCCCCCATTTTCTTTTTTTTTTTTGAGGAAGATTATCCCTGAGCTAACATCAGCTGCCAATCCTCCTCTTTTTTGCTGAGGAAGCCTGGCCCTGAGCTAACATCCATGCCCATCTTCCTCTACTTTATATGTGGGACGCCTACCACAGCATGGCTTTGCCAAGCGGTGCCATGTCCACACCCGGGATCTGAACCAGCGAACCCCGGGTCACCAAAGTGTGCACTTAACCGCTGCGCCACCAGGCCAGCCCCAAAGCCCCCATTTTCTAAGTATCCTTTGAGCACCTGCTGTGTGAACAAGGCTCCGTTTTGGGCAGAGAAGGGCAAGGCCCTTCTGTACCTCCCTCCCCAGCACTTGGCTTCATGCCAGCGTCTCTTCTGCTCTCCCACCTTTTCTGTCTCTGGCCACAGCAGCCTCTTCAGTGTGTGGCTTCCTGGGGTCCAGCCAAGCACCTGCTAGGGCAGGGGATTTTGAATTTTTTGTTCTTCTTAGCCTTTCTCTGCCTCTTCTCTCCATATCCTACTTCCATTTTCAGACATGAGAGCCTTACCTAAGTAATTCAGGCACAGGTAACTCGGGCTGGAATTTGGGAAATGGAGAGAGGGGAGAGCAAGAGCCTCAGTGAGGGTCTGGGAGGGAGGGGAGGAGAGAGCCAGGTCCTGGGCTCTCTGTGGATGAGAAGAGCAGAGCTGGCCCTGCAGTGAGAAGGGTAAGAGTAGGACTTCTGAGCATCCCAGAGCATACACACACACCCACCACAATCTCTTGCCTGCTTATCACTTTTTAAAAAACAGTGTGCTTTCTTCTGTTCCAAGGTAAAAAGCCATGGGAAGGTAATGGCCCAGACTTGGACTCCCTCCCTTGGGCATCCCAAGACTCCACCCTGCAGGTCCCCCAGAGTACACCCAGGTGTCTTTCTGCCCCTCTTCTGTTCCCCTGCCTATGTGTGTGCCTAATGTCATCTTGCATCTGTTGTCTTCTAGGCTTCTGTTTGGAGACAGGCCCTTTTGGTGGGTCCATGAGTCTGGGTACTATAGCCAGGCCCCAGCCCAGGTTCACCAGTTCCCCTCTTCTTGTGAAACTGGTCCAGGTGAGAAGCCTCAAACCTCCCTTTCCTAGCATGCTTAGGGTCCAGTTGAGGGTTTCAGAGTACTTTTCAGCCAGGGTGGCCCAGCCTCTCAGTGACTGGCCCAGGGAACAAAGAAACCCCAGGAAGACCAAGTTGAATTCTGGGAGGAGAGCACCCAGGCCAGTGTGCCAGCTGCCCACTTTGTTTAAAGTACAGCCAAGAGACACAGATTGTAGCAGAAGCAGTGCTACGAGAGAGCAGTGGCCTCAGGTTGGGGTGAAGGCGGCTCAGGGCAGAGGGAGCTATGGACCAGTGCTGGGGGAAGGCTCTCTTCTCAGCCAGGGGGATGCTGCTGTGTTGAGATCACCAGGGGCACATAGGTTTCACCTTCATCTTCTTACCACAAGCTTCTGGATCCCCCACAGGCAGCCCTTCTGGACACTGCATGATCACAGGAGCAGCCCTCTGGCCCATAATGACGGCCATCTCTTCCCAGATGGCCACTCGGACCCACAGGTACACCTTGGCATTGCCCACCAATGGGAGCAGGGGTGATGGCACCCTGGACCCAAAAGACCCAGCAGCAGGGCATCCTGGGAGCTGAAGTTCTGGGGACCCTGGGGCATTTGGTCAAACCACAAAGTATTTGGGTTCTGAGGGAAGCCAAGCTGTGTGTGGACGCCCCCTGAATCATTTGCCTCTCTTCTTTTTAGCCGCTGGGTGAGGATGATACCTAGCTTGGCTTATATCACCTTCCTACTGGCGGTTGGCCTGTCCCGGGTATTCCTCTTAGCGCATTTTCCTCACCAGGTGTTGGCTGGCCTAATAACTGGTGAGCAACTGGGACAATAGGGTGGGCCCTCAGGGTGCCGTTCGCAGTGGGAGGACCAGTCTAGGATCTTCCTGTTGTACAGCCCACCCCAAGGCCCCCCTTATGTCTCAGTCTGTTCTCTTGCCAAGCTGTGCTGTCACTCGGGGGATTCATAGTCCCAAACTCCTTGAAGCTGCTGTCACCCAACTCCCCTAGGTGCTGTCCTGGGCTGGCTGATGGCTCCCCAGGTACCCATGGAGCGGGAGCTAAGCTTCTATGGGTTGACCTCACTGGCCCTCTTACTGGGCACCAGCCTCATCTATTGGACCCTCTTTACGCTGGGCCTGGATCTTTCTTGGTAAGTCCTGCTTTGAAGCTTGGGCAGGCTGAGGCCTCTCATGCCTCAGTACCTAGCCTGGTGGGTCTCTGGTTTGTTGTTGCTAAAAAAGGACACATTACCTGTTCATAAACATAGACTCTCCTGGTGTCAGAAAAGAACATGGGAGTAGGGGCTGAGAGCCATTGGCCCGCTAGGTTCCAGGGGCATGTCTCTCCTAGCAAAGACTCTTCCTCCCCACAGGTCCATCAGCCTGGCCTCCAAGTGGTGTGAGCGGCCTGAGTGGGTGCACGTGGACACTCGGCCCTTTGCCTCCCTGAGCCGTGACTCAGGGTCTGCCCTGGGTCTAGGCATCGCCCTGCACTCTCCCTGCTATGCCCAGGTACGGCGGGCATACCTGGGAAATGGTCAAAAGATAGCTTGCTTTGTGCTGGCCATGGGGCTACTGGGCCCCCTGGACTGGCTGGGCTACACCCCTCAGATCAGCATCTTCTACATCGTCAACTTTCTCAAGTATACCCTCTGGCCATGCCTGGTCCTGGCCCTCGTGCCCTGGGTGGTGCACATGTTCAGTGCCCAGGAAGCACCACCCATCCGCTCTTCCTGACTTCAGGTGCCTCCTATTTGCCACTTTCCCTCCCACAAAAGCAACACTCCATGATCTCCAGTCCAGGAGGCAGCCCATCCCCTTCGAGCCCCCAACAGTCCCTGTTCATCTTGAATTTCCCACTTCTCCCACCACATGGTCTTAGCCCCAAAGAAGGGCCATGTGTCTTGCAGAAAGGCTGGTCCTCCTCCTGCCTTCCCTCCCAAGTCCCCAAAGAGCAAAGGCAACAGCAAGACCAGTGGGTTCCTGCAACACTGTGAGGGGCTCAGAGCAGCCTCAATAAAGCCCTTGAACATTTCTGGATTCCTCTCTTGCCTGTGCGCACATCTCCACTGAATTTGCCTGCACGTGTGCAAGTGGAACCATGGCCAGGCTGCCTGTTCTGAACCTTCCAACCCTGTTTCCACAGAGGCAAGGAATCAAAAGGAAACGGGAGAGCTGTAAACTCACTTGAGACCTTCAAGCCTGGGCCCCCTCCCCACCATCACCACCTCGGCCACACAAGAGGTCCCTTGAGGTGCTGTGGCTATATTCAGTGAAACCATATCTTTCACCTACGGGACAGAGATCCCACCCCCTCCCACCCTAGTCTCTCGTTTCCTAAATTGGCTGGTCCAGGGGCTGGAGAAAAGAGCAGTTTTTTGTCCAGGAGGGAGAATGAGAACCTCTACTCCATTTGGGAGCCCGAAGAACAGAGACATTGGCTCCAGAAGGCACTGCCAGAAACAAGTTTATTTATACAAGGACACACAGTGTAACGGGTTACAAAATACTTAACTGAAATCCATATCCAGGGAGACAAAGCAAGGAGTGGGTTTACATGAGAACCAGACCAGCCATGGGGAAAGGGAGGGTGAGGGGCCTGGAGCTGGGTTCAGCATGGGGAAGCCTGGTACACTGGGCCCAGCCCCATCCCCATCCCCCAAGAGGATCTAGAATACACTAACAACACACAAGACACAAGCACACAATGAACCGATGGTGGTGGGACTCCTGCCCCTCACCTGGCTCCCTCAACCCTGCTCAGGCCCCCGTTAGGATAATAAATATGTAAACAGATTGGTGGGGCCCTGGGGATGGGAGGAAAGAAAGTATACGTGGTGTTGGGAAGGAGGAGGGAGGAAGTTGGCCCCCTAGGAGCCGCTTCCCATCTTTGGTTTCCTATAGGCTGGACAGCATTCCCTAGAAGCCTTGTAGGCCCCCAACCCTGGAAACAGAGGGCTAGGCTGGGCTCCTAGGGAAGAAAGGGTGGTGCCCAGCCCCCTCCTGGTCTTAGCTCCCTTGGGCTGGTGGCCAGCAAAGGAAGCCCAGGAGAAAGGGAAGCTACAGCTGAGGGCAGACTCCTGGGTTCTAGTCCTACCCCTTCTAAAACCCCACTCTCACCACCCCCAGGCTTCAAAGCAAAAGGCCTCAGGAGGGAGGGAGGCCACTGACCCTTCTACTCGCAGCATGCTGGATGGCTGGGGAAATCTGGTCCTGAACAGCAGGGGGGCTCTCACCAGCCTGGAGCCCCCCTGCAGGGACCACCTTCTCCCCCTCCCCAGGCTGTGCTAGCAGAGGGCAAGGAGGCCAGTAGAGTAAGGTAGAGAGCAGGCCTGTTTCTGTGGCTCCTCCTGGTCCCTCAGAACCCAGGAGTCCAGCCCTATCCCTCCCCATACACTTTCACCCCCTCCAGCCCCTGGGAAGGGGAAGTAGGCCCTGAGGAGTGTGAGGCAAGACAGCTCTGCCCCCAGACCTCAGGCCCATGTCCTAGGGGACAGCCTTCCCCTTGGTGCTGAGGCCAGGAGAAAGGAGGAGGAGAAAGGAGCCTGTGCAGAGATGGTGAGGACAACAGAAGGGGAAAAGGGTGGGGCATTGCAGGGCGGGAGCCCACCTCCCCTCCACTCTACATCTACATCTTAGAGTGTAGAGGGACCCTCCGGATCCTCCCCTGAGGCTGGAGAGGGGAGGAGGGTGAAATTAAGGCATTTCCCCCCAAGTCAGCTGAAGCCAAGGCACCGGACTTACTGTTCCCTCCTCACTCAGAACCGGAAGGTACTATCTTGGCCCCCATGCCCACCTTGAGCTGGCCCAGGCTTCCAGGGGGAAAAGGACAGAATGCAGGAAAGTGGGTGTGGGATACAACATGGCGAAGGGGCTGGAAAGGGCACCCCCAGGCCCTATAGAGGGAGCAAACTCCTAGAGCTGAGATGTGGGCCACAGTCCGCGGGGGAGGTGGGGGGCCTGAGGCAGCTTAGAGGAGCAGGAGGGGCAAGGCTGAGAGACCCACACGGCACACGTTGTTGAATGTGTGACTTTTTGTTTTTAATAGAAAAAATAAACAAAATCACAATGATGAAGCCCAGAGGGAATTGGGGCCAGGGCATCACAGGGCAGGCTCCTGCTCCATGGGCTCCTCTGCTGGCCTGTG
The DNA here is from genome assembly GCF_037783145.1 of Equus przewalskii. Lineage (NCBI taxonomy): Eukaryota > Metazoa > Chordata > Mammalia > Perissodactyla > Equidae > Equus > Equus przewalskii. Next base: position 19,419,328 of record NC_091840.1, on the reverse strand, counting down.
GGGACAAGCACAGGGAGGGGCACTGAGTAGGGAGTACCAGCTTGGGCAAGGGCAAAGAGGTGGGGGGAACCTTACCTGGGGCTGTGCTCCCGGGCTGCAGCAGCCTGGGCCTGCTCAGCCCCCACCGACAGCAAGGCCATGGCGCTCACAGTCTCAGCCTCCTCTGTCTCACCTGCCTGGGCCTCCCGCAGGGAACGGCCCAGACCAGCGGCAAACCTCTGCACACAGCTCCAGTGTTTGCCTGTGGACGAGGGGTGGACAGGGGGTCAGAGAGGGCAGAAACCCCCACATGTATATCCCCAGCCCTGGTGTACCCACAAGCTCCTCCCCACCCCTTAGCAAGCCAAGGTCTGAGCCCCTCCGCCTGTCCCCGACGCACTCTGGATCTCGATGACTTTCTCTAGTGTGGCCACTGCATTGATGTTGGGCTTTTGCTGCAGGATTGCCTCGTCCAAGGGCTGCAGCTAGTAGGAGAAAGAAGAGAAGGTTTAGGGTGGTGAGTGAGTGGCAGGGCCTGCCCCTCTCATGACCCCGCTCAGTCCCAGACATCTCCCATGACAGGAGGAACCCCAACTCAGAAAGCCCTCCCTGGACACCAGCTGTCCTTACGACCCAGGAAAACCTTCCCAAAGGCCCTCGGTGCTGCTTGACCCAAGGAAGAGGCCCTCCCTCCTGGTCTCTCAGCCCCTGGCCTACAGGCCCACCTCCCCCAACCCCTCCCTGCACCACTCACCTCCACGCTGAGCAGAGCTGAGACGCAGGCCTCAGAGGCATCACAGATGGCGGTCAAGTCGTGGCCTCCCTCCAGGGCCAGCACCACCCGGCCCCCTGCCAGCGTCATCAGCTGCCTGGTCAAGTGGCCAAAACCTTTAGGGATGGGTGAAGGGAAATGAAATAGTAAAAAAAAAAAAATCAATTCAAGAGAAAATAAGAAAGAAGAGAAAAAGAAATACAAGAGGTGGGACAAAGAACACAACATAAGATGGTAGATTTAAACCCAAATATATGTGTCCATAATAAAATTCAATGTCAGTGGACTAAATGTTCCATTAAAGACCAAACATAAAAGACTGGATAAAAAATTCTAATTACATGTCTTACAAGGAGCACCACCGAAATATGAGGGATCCACAAGCTCCATCCTTATGCCTCTGGGAAGACATACACCCTCTGATACCCCACCTCCCACCTGCCTGGCCCTCAAGGCCAGGGTGGCGGGATGGGTGCTGCTAGGATGATTCCAAGTCTTGGACCTGCCCCCAGCTCGCCTCCTCCCAACCTCTGTAATATCCATCTATTCCTGCTCCATGCCCCCACTCAACCCCATCCTCACTATTTCACAGCCTCCCTCAATCCCCCAGCAGGCTCACATCTGGCGGTGACAGAGTAGCCACCCAGCGGAGACAGGTGTCCCTCAACAGCATCAAACCCGGCAGAGACTAGGACCACGTCAGGTGAGAATTCGTGGGCAATGGGCATCACCACTGTCCTGCAAAGGGAGGGCCCAAGCTGACCCTAGTCGGTGGCTGGGCAAGGCCTGGCCCCACTCTGTGTCCCCCCAAGAGACAACCCCCTCCACCCACACCGAACTGAGTGCCTTCTGTCCCTCCCACAACAGGGCCCCAGGGTTCCCACCCCTCCCTTGGCCCTTCTCAGTCCCCACCTGAAGGCCGTTAGGTACTCCACGTCTCCGATGGGGGGGTCCACACCTCCCGTCCATGCCACGTTCACATTGTACCCCACGCCTGGCCCACCGCCAACCTGGCAGCATGGTGGGGGAGGGGTTATTCTCACTGCCTGGGGATCCCAGACATTGCCCCCACCCTCAGCCCTGCCTCCAGCCCTCACTCCATTGACCTCTGCTAAGCATGGAGGGGCAGATGGCTGGCATGGTCCTCCCACTAGGAGTCCCAGCACCACCATGGGCCTCCATGGCTCCCTGCCAGGTCCCATTCTGCTACCTCCCCAAGGAGCCCCACATTTCAGCCCAGGAGCTGTACCTCTTCAGGAGCCCCAGAGCCTGGAAAGAAGTTCCCATTGTCATAGCGATGCAGGGAGATGTAGAGCACAGAGGGGTCATTGTAGAACGCTTGCTGGGTACCATTGCCATGGTGAATATCCTAGTGGGGAGGGTGTAAGCATCAGGGAAATGACCCAGGCTCTGGCCCAAAGGTCAAAAGTCTACTTGCCTCACCCCACCTACAGTGAGCTCTTTGGGTACAGCCCACCACTAGCTACAGGTATCTGTGTTCGTTCACAACAGTGTCAACTCCATGTTTCTCTAACCAAGGTCTGTGGCCCAGGACGTGGCATCTCGCAGGGAAGAGACAAAGCCATGGGACAAATGTGGCTAATCTCCCCAGGAGCCCATTCTACTCAACAGTGTAGGGGGCAACATAAGGCTAGTAAGGAAGTGAAAGCAGACAGATACACTCTGAAGAAGACTCCAACATTTACATGAATTTTTAAGCCAAAGCTGGCCTTCAAAGAGATTTCATCCTTGCTGAGGATTGCTCCTGGCTACTTCCTTGGCTCACAGGGAGTAGTGGGTGCCTTTCCCTCTGCCATGAGAGGTAGGGTTTGAGAAGCACCACGCAGGAGCAAGAGCAGAAGTGTCAGGACCAAAAGGCCTGATCTGAAACACAGTGCCAACATCCCAACCTAAGCGGCCTTGGTTGGGTAAGTCACCCAACAGCTCAGTGTCTCCATTTATAGAAATGGACATCCAGTTCTTATTATGTGAGGTGGCCGTGAACAGCACCATGGCCTGGCACATGGTCAGCCCCCACTCAAGAGTGGCTCTAGCAATGGTAGTAGCAGTCTCTGCTGTTCAAAGGAGGAAGTCCCTTCAGTTGCTTGAGGCTGCAAGGTGGGGGCCAAGATGGACCAGGGGCTAAAACCACTTTTTGAGTCTCCCCTACTGAACAGGGAGCCCTCTGGGAATGTGAGGGCTGGGCTAATGCTCCAGCAGGAAGGTATAATGTTAGTCATTAGGCCCAGCTCCAACAGAGGCACCTGAGGAAGAGGGGCGGGGGGGTGGGGGGGGGGGCGCTTCCTGAAGGCTGACCCTGGCCCCACCAGCGCACTGCCTACCCAGTCTACGATGAGAACCTTGCCCACGTTCAGCTTCTGTTGCAGGAGTTTGGTTGTGATGGCTACAGAGTTGAAGAAGCAGAATCCCCTGGGAGGTGGGGGGAGAAAATGGCATGAGGTCAGCCTTAGCAGATGTTCACTCCATGAGCAATAGATACCGCATCAGCTCAGCTGAGAGGGAGGAGGGGTGAGGGCAGCAGGTCTACTACAGGGCTGGGGTGGCACTCACATGGCTGTGGATTCCTCAGCATGGTGTCCTGGGGGTCGGATGATGGCAAATCCATTCTGAAGAGGTGCAGACAGAGGGACAGAGATAAGAGACAGACAGGCAGGCAAGGTGGCCACAGAGTGGGTGGACACACAGAAGGAGAGAAGCATAAGCCAGGCAAGGAAGGGAACACAGATCAGAAATATATATCCCACACATCTTTAGGAACGCCCGCTATGGGCCAACATGGGCAAGCAGACACCATCTCTGGCTCAGGATACCCATGAGAGCACCAGACATTAATGCCTCTTTGTTGGTCCCTCTATACCCCTCACCCCCTAGCTGGTCCTAGAGCTGTCACTTCCTCCCAACTCTGGCACCTGAGAGTTGAGGTTGCAAAGGACAGTGCCATACTGATGGGAAAGCCAAAGCTGCCCCCATGTTGCACTCCTGAGGATGCAGGACCAAGCCAAGTTGTGCTGAGTCTCCCAGCACGCACTCACCTTGAGCTCTCCAGCCGCCACCTTGAAAGCCAGCTCCACCAGGCAGCCCACCGCCATGCGCACAGCACTGGAGGAGTGCATCTCGTTCCACACGGTGTCACTGTCCACCTGCGGGAGCAGGAGAGCAGGCTTCAGCGTGCCCCCTGCAGGGGGAGGGCAAGAATGGGGGTGGGCACCTGGATAGCAGACCAGCAGCGAGAAGAGAAGGGCCAGAGCTGGAAGAGCCACCCTCCCATCTCCACTGGCAGGTGCCCTACTCACCCCGATGCCCCCACAAGGCAGCATGGCGTACATCTTCTGGCTGATGGGGCCTGCAGAGAAGAGGGACAGGGCTACTCTGGAGGTTGCCTCGACTGCCAGGGCTGCAGGGTGGGGTCTGCAGAGGGCAGTGAGCTCAGTCATAGAAAAAGGTGGCCAAACCCAAGCACAGGACAGGTTTCTGCAGCCCACATCGGTTGGGAGATGTCTGTCCCCTATTCTAGGGGGACATCCTATCCCTGGGGCAGATGGCAGGGAGAAAGGGGAACGATCGGTAAGGAGAAGAGCAAACTGTTCCCCCATCACCAAGCCTGACCCGTCGCCTTCCATCCTCCTGCAATGCACCCTACCAGCACGTTCTGTTCATGTTGTAGTCTATGTGAATGGCACGCCCTGGAGGTATGCAACGTGGCCACTGTGCCACCTCTGCCACAGGGATGACCTGTGCCCATTGGGACCCACTTGTCTACCCTGACCGAGTAGTCTTCTGAACCATCCCACCTACCCCTATCCCACCTAGGCAGTGGACAAGGCCTGGCCCATGCCCTGCCCACCAGCCCGTCAGCTCTCACCGAGCAGCTTCTTGCTGTCCAGCTTCTGTCGGTTGAGGGGGCTGGTCCCATAGAGCAGGGTGTGGTATTCGGAGTGCACAGTCTGGATCTCATCCAACGTGGCTTTGCGACCCCGGATCCGCTGCCAGGGGAGAGCAGGAGAGGCCAGTGAGGGGTGGCACTGGAGGTCCAGTTCTCCTTGATGCCCACACCCTCTCTGCCCCACATGGAGCCACTTTCTGGCCCCCTGGGACTCCAGTCCAGGACCCTCTCCAGTGAGCTGGGGACCATTGAGCTGGGGAACACAGGCTGCAAGAGGTGGAACCGGAAGGTGGCTCGGGGGACTGGCCGTGAGGTTGGAGTTGAAGAGAGGATGAGGAAGAGACACAGAGAGAGGCTTCACCAACAGGGGAGATGCAAAGGCTTTGGCTGGGTTGGAGTTGGGGGCTGGAGGAAGGAAGGGTTCCCCTTACCTCGCACTTGCTAAGCAGGCCTGTCTCCTGCAGCCTGGACCAGATGCTCTGAATCCGGCCGGCGTGCTCAGGGTGCACATGTGTGTTCCCACACATGCACTGGTGCTTGAGCATGAAGGTATCGTAGACCACACCTGGGCCGGAGACACACCTGTCAGCCAGCACTGCTCTGGGCCTTGTCACAGTCTGCCCCTCTTCTCTTCTCCTGACATGCCTTTCCTCCTTTACTGCCTGTCAGATGCCTCCCTACTCCTCAGGCCTCAGCCAGGCTGCCCTCGACAGTTTTGATCTCTGCCCACCATGCCCCCACACTGTTCCCCTCTCACCACACCTCCTCCTTCCCCACCTCCCGTCACCGCCCCTATGTGCTGTTCCCCCTACATCCCACTGGTGAGATGGGACCATCCTCAGGCATCTGTGCCCCCTCAGAGCTCTCATGGGGCAGCTTCACACCGAAGAGCTTTCTGGAATGGACTTAGGCCTCATTCTTGACCTCACGGGGAGAAGGAGGGGAAGCTAGAAGGGCAGGACCCAAGTGGGACAGTGGGCTCGCTCCACTCAGTGCTCCAGGACTTGTGCGGTGATGGCACAGAATCAGGTGGCTCTCTCAGCGGTGGTGCGTGGGGGCTCTGAAAAAGATGCTGTCCCAGTGGGTAGGGACAGGGCACTCACCACCCTCTCAGTGGGGTAGAGGCTGCCACCACTACCAACGGTGGCTGTGGTACACAGGGAGAGAACAAAGGCCTGTTTTCTCTCCCTTCGTGGAGCTTTGAGGGGCCCTAGCAGTCCCTTCAGGGTAGGGGCTACAGCTCTTCACAATGCCCACAAGGCTGGATGTCATGCACAGGCCCCTGGCACATGGTGGACGGACAGCCGGTGGTAGTGGGGCTCACCTGTGGTGAAGAGGTGCTTGGTGGGCTGGTCTGGGGGGCTCTTCATGCCCCCAGGGGCAGCAGGTGAGGACTGGGTGCGGCCCAGGGCCTGGTGGGGCACAGTGGCCAGGCTGAGGGGTGCCTGGTACACCTGCAGCGGCTGCAGCTGCTGGACATCTGAGAACACCTGGGAAGGAGGAGAGTGGGTGCTGAGGCTTAGCGTGAGAGAGAAGTGAGGAGGGAGGCCCCAATCCAGCCCTACTCTTCCAAACCTCCTCCTTCCCCACCTCCTCCCTCCAGGGACAGGAGACACTCTAGCCTTTACCATCTCCCTCTCTGAGGAGATAGGGAGGGATGGGGGGACGTGATGAGTCATGCCAGAGTAGCATTGAGGTAAGAGGCTGGGAGGGATGGGGGCGTGGGAGGGGGCGGGATGAGTCAGGCCCTGAGGGCTCGGTTATGTCCGCAATGAATGGAGTGTGTGCTAGGTGCAGGGCAGACTGTAGTAACAGTGGGGGCGGGTGTGTACACACGCGCACAAGCACGCAGAGACCGACGCACAACCAGCCCTACGCAGGCAGAAACGCAGATACACACAGGCGGGTGCACACGCGCGCGCGCGCACACACACACACACAAGCAGACAGGCGGGGGCAGTCACAGATGCAGGGAGGGACTGGCAGACTGGGGCACAGACAGCTCCCTCCCTTCCACAGCCCCTTGTCTCTATCCTCCTCCCCTTCTGCTCTCAGAAAAGCTGCTCCTGCACAGCCTGGAAACTGTAGACTAGGGAGAGGGAAGGCAAGCGTGCAAAGGAGCAGGGGGACAGAGGGGTGGTGATCAGGGGCTGGCGTGGAGGGGGCACCTTTTTGTAACCAGCACTGGACTCCTCCAAGTCGGGCCCCTCCTCAGCGCCACTCTCGCCCTCCTCATCCTTGACCTGGATGCAGTCCTCCTCCTCCTCCTCCTCCTCCTCTTCCTCCTCCTCCTCTTCCTCCTCCAGGTCTTCCTGCGTGCTCTCACTCTCCGTGGACCCTTCTCGGGGTATGGTCAAGGCTCCCTCCCCCAGCAAGGCCTCCTGCTGCTCCGTCAGCTCCTCTTCTGTCTCCTCAGGGTGGGTGGTGGGCTGCCGTGGCAGCTCCCCAGTCTTGGTGAGGATCTGGAAGCACAGCGGAGGGGGCACATGAGCTGGGAAGGGGAGCAGCTGTGCAGCCTGAGGCCCGGAAGGTCTTATCCTTCCCTCCCCTCTCCCTGGCAGCCGCCCAGCCCACACAGAGCTTCTATGTGAATTAGAAAAAGGTAAGGTGGCTCTTCCCATCAAATGCAGCCCAGAGAGTGGCCTAAGGTATCAGCCCCCACTCCCCTTTGCCAGCCTGGTGCCCTCCTGCACCCTGCCCCCGGCACAGCCCTGGACACTCGCTTCTCCCAGCTCACCTTGCCCAGCTGCAGCTGCTGCTGCTTCTGCTTCTCCAGGAACTGCTGGTGCTGCTGCTGCATGACCAGCTGCTGCAGGGCCTGGGGGCTCTGGGGTAGCGGCGAAGACTGAGTGCGGCTCAAGGGCCGGTGCCGCGGGAGCTTGCCCACTGTCCGCATGCTGGTGGCCACGCGTTCACCTGTCACCAGCGGGGACTGCCCGTGAAGTGGCACTGTGGGGTGAGGAGAAGGGAGTAACCATCATTGTTGGGGCACAAGGCACCCCCATCCCACCCTGAGACTCTCCCCTCCTAGAACACCACCACCTACACACTCAGGAAAACCTTGGAGGGGCCTGGAGCATCCTGCCCCCAAATCTGACCCTCATTCTTCCTCCTCCCCACAACTGAACCGTTTCACAGCTCAGAGCCACTGCCTCCAGCAAGCCTTCCTGGATTCACCATTCTCTCCCTCTGATTCGTTTATGATTGCACATATAGTCAAGCACCACATAATGATGTTTTGGTCAATGACAGACCACATACATGACAGTGTTCCCATAAAATTAGTACCAGATAGCCTAGGTGTGTAGTAGGCTGTACCTTCTAGGTTTGTGTAAGGACAGTCTATGATGTCCACACGACGACAAAATCACCTAACGATGCATTGCTCACAGCATGTCCCTGTCGTTAAGTGATGCATGACTGTATAGTCTCAGGCTGTCTGTGAGTGAACAATGACTAGTTCTCCCCAACTGCAACAAGACCTCTGATCGTGGACATGGACCCACCAGGCTGGGAAGCCTAGGGGCCAGGATCACGTGGCTTGTAAGCAGAACCTCTTCTAATGCCACCAGCTACTTAAGGGCTGAGTGTCCAAAGCTGTGCTGTCCAAACCCATAACTGCCAGCCACACGTGACTACTGAGTGCTTGAAACATGGCCTGTCTACACTGAGATGTGCTTGAAGTACGAAATACACACTGGATTTCAAAGACAGCGTGAAACAGAGTAAAACATCTCACTGATGATTCTTTCTATTGATTATATGTTGCAATGATAATGTTCTAGATATAATGAGTTAAATGTTATTAAAATCAATTTCACCTGTTTCTCTTTACATTTTTCAATGTGGCTCTAGAAAACCTTAAATTACACATGCGGCTTGTGTTACATTTCTAGCGGACGGCGCTGCTCGGGAACGTGAGCTCCATCACGGCTGCAGACGTTGTCGAGAACAGCGCCTGGCAGGCTGCAGGTACTCAACAACGTCTGTAGAATGTAGGAGAAATCAATGAAGCCATTGAGGGGAGCTATGACAAGGCAGGAAGGTATCCCTGGCTACTTCTCCCTGATGGTTGGCTCTGCCTTGAGCCCCAAGAAGGGGGCCCTGACACCCCCTCCCTTGCACAGCCACTTGTCCACTCACCAGCAATGAGGGTACTCTGCTGCCGGGCCTGCTCCAGCAGCAGCACATGCTGCAGCAGGGAGGCGTGACCATGGGGGCTCGTGTCGCCCTCTAGTGCCACGCCCAGCAGGCAGCCAGGGATGGAGGATGTGCTCATGAACTTGCCCGTCAACGCGCCACCCTGCCGCAGGGACTGAAGGGCCTGCCTCTCGGCCTCCTGCTGCGATGACAGCTTCGGGGAGGCCTGGGGGTGGGGAGGGGAAACGGAGATGAGGGAGGGGCTTATACTGCTCCCAGGCTTGCCAACTTTGGACTAGCATCCCTCATCTGCCCTCTGCCCACCCCCTAGCTCTGGGCAGAGCCATCTGATCTCCCTTAGGGCCCTGGGAGGACAAAGGCCCCAGCTGAGGACATCCAGGACCAAAGACCTCAACACCAGAGGAATGACGGGGTATGTGCCTCATACTCACAGTGATGTGTGAGTTGGTGACAGTGACCGTGGCCTGCAGCCCTAGGGAGATGTTGGGCAGAGAGGGAGACGTGTAGAGGCTGAACTGGTTGGGGGAGCTGTCCAGAGGGAGGGCCCGGTGCTGGGGGAGCATCTGGGGAGTAGTCGGGAGAGACAGGCATGAGAGAGGCAATGGGAGGCCACCCGGGGCCGAGGCCGAAGGCTCTATGGTGCCCCACTCCCCTAACCAAGTCCCACCTGCGGGAAACTGAGAGATCAGAGCCTTTCAGAGGCCCATGGGACAAATCCCACTTCAGGGCAACAGGTCCCTTCAGCCTGTCCACACAGGCAGAGAAGTCCCTGCTGGGCACTCTCAGCAAGCCAGACCAGAAGGAGCTATCCAAGGGAAAGGGAGCAGCTCTGACCCGCCCGCCCAGCCCTCAGCAGGCCTGTACCTCGGTGGAGATGTTGGGGACTGAGCCAGTAAAGCCATTCTCAGCGATGGTGCTGTGGGAGCTGTTGGGAGAGCTGGGGCCAGAACCTGGCGCGCTGTTACACACGGACGACACTATGGGAGAAATGGCTGTCACCTGGGCCTGCTTGGAGCCACCCCCCAACTCCGAGGCCCTCAGAACAGGAACAGGAGGGGAGCCTTACCTCCAGGCCCAGCCCCTGTGATCTCCACAGCTCTCTTCTTAAAGGTGCTAATGACAGTCCCATCTTTGCGACGCAGGAGGGGACTGCTTCTCCGCTCGGCCACCTTCTGCTTTAGTCTCGAACGCACTTTCAAGTTGGGTTCAGAGGCTGGGGAGAAGGTAGCCGGGGCTTGGATACACCCACACAAATGGCACACACCTGCAACCCAGCCCCTCTACATTCCCACCTCTACTTCCGAGGAGCCACTTCCTAGGAGGCCAGGTTGCACACTCACTCACCTGTTTTGCGGAGGGGGAAGTCATCACGGCTGTCGTAGGGCCCAAGCAAAGGCAGTTTGTAGGAGGGAGGCGTCCCAGGGGGACCGCTCTGGGGAGGGGAACTCTGGTCCAAAGAAGCATGGTGGGCTCCCCTGGGGGGTGGAGGGTAGGATGGAAAGAGATCCAGGTTATCACCCAGCCAGCTGGACCTGCCACTTAGCAATCTACATGTATGAACTATCTAGTGCATATAGGAATAGGAAGTGGCTTCTGGGGAGGGAAGCCAGGAGAGAAACCAGGGCTGGGAGTCTCGTCTCCCAGGAGAGACTGCAGGGCCTGTATATAGCATCATATATGATCAAGGGAGCCCCTTGCCAGCTTGTAGCCAGGCAGCCCCAAGCAGAGCGCCTCTGCGATCCATGCCTGCCAAGGGCCATTACCAGCATTTGGGATGCTGTGGGAGGGAATGGTTGAGGCCGCCTGGCGTGGGCTCCTTTGACTTCGACAGGAGGAATTCCTGGAGCCTCAGCTTCACCTCAGTGCTGGCGATGGCACCTGCGGGACAGGGCACAGCTGACCTGGGTGCTTGGGGCCAGGACCCCACAGCTGGGGGCAGGGGCAGGAGTCCCAGCTGGCCCCAGGAGGCCCCCGGCCTTACTCTCTTTGCTCTTCTCCTTGTTTCGCAGGACGAGCAGCTGCTGCTCCAGCCGCTGCTTCTCCAGCTCCTCCTGCCGTTGCTGTTCCCGCTGCCGCTGCTGCTCCAGCTCCTGCTGCCTCTTGGCTGCCAACATCTCCTGCTGCTGCTGCAGAGGCACAGAGGGAGGGAGGCAGGGTGAGAGAGGTCCAGGGGTGGGGGTCTGGGGAGCCCCCCGCACCCCCCTCACTCACCTTGAGGTGCTTCTGCAGCTGGACCTCATGCTGCCGTGTCAGGTGGTCGTGCTGTTTCTGGAACTCAGCGAACAGGAGCTGCTTCTGCAGCTGCTGCTGCTGCTTGAGCACCAGGAGCTCCTGCTGCAGTTGCTGCTCCCGCAACGCGGGGTCCACAGGGCCTGCCAGAGCACCCCGCAGCTCCACAGGGCTGGGGCTGCCTCCACCCCCGCCCCCCATGGAGCTGGGCATGGCTCCTGGCAGCACCGGCTTCACCTCCACTGCGGGGAGAAGAGATGAGAAGGGGTCAGTGGGCCCCATCCAAGACCCCACGAGACCCTGGCAGTCATGCCTGGGACCCAGAAAGCTACTAGGCAGGACTACTAGACCCAAAGAGAATTGAGAGAGGGAAGTCAAATCCCTCAGCTCCGTGGATACAGCCTTCCGCCTTAATTAAAGGAGGTCGAAGCCATGAACTTCAGTAAGATTATATAAACAAGACTGAAGCACGGTACCTGGAAGATTATGAGTGCTTGACACATAATACCGTCACTGACAGTTAACACCACCAGGCATTTTATGTGAATTACTTTACTGGTGAGGAAACAGGTTTACAAAGGTTTAAGTAACACGACAAAAGACATCCAGCCAGGTCCTTGATGGACCAGGATATGAATCCAAATCCTATGCTTTTAACCACTGTCCTTCCTGTGCCACCTCCTCCACTCTCAACACCACACACTCCCCACCAAGAAGCCTGTACTAGAAGAGAAACTGAGGCACAGAGGTTGGTTCTAGAATGGATGGGATTGGCAGCCAGGGCCCTCAGGAAACCCAGGCCTGTGGGGACCCTCTGGACATCCCTACCCTCTTCCCTTTCCTCTGTCCCACACCAGCTGGGGCAGACGGGGGAGGGAGGGAGAGGTTATGGGAATTGGGTGGGGTGGGAACAGAATGCCTCAGGGAAAGGGGGTGCAGGGCTGCACCAAAGCAGGGACAGAAGGGGGCTGGGAGTCAGACTCGTTTCCTTTGCTGGATTATCTCCTTTCAACAGTTTTATTGTAATTACCCTGAAAATGCCGCTATATATAGAGTGAGCCAAACAGCAGCTGTGCTGGGGGGAGGGGGGAAGGAGAGAATGGGCGGGCAAGCGCAGGGAGGAGGTGGGAGGAGGAGACAGGAAAGGAAAAGGAATCAGACAGGAAGAAGGGTAATGGCAGGAGGGGCTGGAGCTGAGGCAGAGATCTCAGGACTCCAGTCCCAGGGAGAACCCACTGGCAAGGGGAAAGGGGCCGAGGGGCCTGCTGGGTCCCAAGACCTTGGGTCCAGGCCACCATGTGGACAATGGGCCACAGGGAGTAGCAAAAGGTTCCAACAGCTTTGTGGGAGGGCTGAGTCTCGACCTCTTGAGCTCTGTACACTGTCCTCTGGTCACTGACTGTCACTCCCCACCACGGCCCCGCGGTTGCCAGGGCAACCAGGCAAACACCACATCAGCAGGGAGCCCCAAGCCCAGCCCACATGCCACAAAGCCTCCTGAAGCCAGCAGGAAGGGGAAGACAGGCTACCCACTGCCTGGGAAGGAGGAAGTGAGAGAGGCAGGGCCAACCCGTCTTATTTCTTTTCCATTTCTTTCTCCAAAGAAAGCCCTCACTTTCCTCACTCCAGCCCAGGAAGGCCACAGGGAGCTGGGAAGACTTTCTTGTGGCCCACTCCAGCCCAGGCCTGGAGAAGGAAGGACCCCACCATCCTGCTGGCGGCCAGCGTCTCCTGCACTTGTGAGCAGGCCTCTTGCCTAGGCCCCCACTGCCATCCCTCATTGGGAGTAGAGAGGGAGCTGGGAGAGGGGCTAAGGGCTGAGCTAAGAGAGGCTCCCACAACCTGTGCAGTCTATGGGCCTGGATCTTTCCAGGGAGCCTGCACTGAATGAATGTCACCAAGGCAGGGGCAAGACCTGCTGAAGACCAAGGCCATGCTACCCTCATGCCTGAATAAGGCCTCTGGGACCCACTGGAGGTGGGGATGGAAGGTAACACCTGGGTAGAATGTCTCTCTTGATCCCTACCAGCTCCTTCTCCCCCCAGCACTGCTAGGCACATTCCTCTGTGGTTTGCCCGCCAGCCACACTGACGACTCTGTGGCCACAAGGCCAGAGCCACATCTGCAGGAGTGGCCAGATGTGGCCAGGAGGGTGGAGTTACACACACACACACACACACTCACTCTCCCTCCCAACCTATGTCCTGCCCTAACACCAGGGGGAAGGGCCCCTAGAAACTGCAAAGGGCCTTTCTAGAGGTGGCCGGCCTGTCCCGGGTACAAAGCAGGGTGGCAGCAAGGAGCCAGCAGCCAGCCTCAGGTCTGCCTGGCCCTGGAAATGCTCAGCAAGGCCCCAAGCTGGCTGGAGATTTATCTGTTCCTAGGCAAGGCTGGCTTGGCCTGTGGCACTCTGATCGCTCAGCCAAGAGGTGGACGGGCTTCAACCTGCTGCTCCCGACTGTGCTGGGGCTGCGGGAGCCGGATGCCAGCGTGCCCGCCCAGGGAAGGGCAGGGGTCCAAGCACTCCTGGCTCCCAGCAGATAACCCCGCTCAGGCTGGAACTGCCGCCAACCATGCTGGCTTCCCTTGCAGGAGCCCTGCAGAGAGGGCACAGGCTCAGGCAAGGGGAATCTCCCACCAGGGCTCCCGCACAGCCACCACTGCAGCAGAGACACTAGGGCCTACACCGCAGCGGGAGCCATAGTCCCATTGGTATGCAAGTGGCAGGGCAGCCAGCAGGCTGTGCCACACAGCCTTGTTCCCATGCAAGCAGGAAGCACGAGCGACTGGAGAATGTTAATCTGCAGGCCCTGTGGGGCCTGGACAGGATGTGACATGCCAGGAGTCTGCCAGGTAGTAACATGGCTCCATCCAAGATGGAAGAGGCCACGGCTGGGCAGCTGGAGTCAGGGAAAGGATAGGGGGAGGCACAGAGCCCCCTGAATGTAGTCTGCTCGGCACAAAACCTAGAGCCTGGCTGGCCTTGCACCCCCTCGTGGATCTGTGCCCTCTGCTAGCTTGGCACAAGCAGAGCAGGTGGCAGTGCCATCAGAACCAAGCACCTGGAAGGGGAAATGGGTGTGCCATGATAGGAGGAAACTCCTGACCGCCTCCTGGTGGACCGAGAAAGGTGGAGGAAAGGGAAGAGAGCGGGCAGAGAGACAGTGTTCCCTAAAAGACGGGCTGGGAGCTCTGGCTAGCAAAGAGCCCCCTGAAAGGCCAGGGGAGGGCTCATGTGGGAGGGCGAGGCCCTGGGTCCTCCCCTAACCCCATGCCTCCTTCTCACAGAGAGCTGTAGGGAACAGAGAGGAAGCCGGAGAGCCGACACAGCAATCTCCTGCAGAGGGAAGACGGAAGGGTCCAGGGCTACCTGCCCCATACTCCACTCCTCCCCGGGGACTCGGACCCTTCCTCCTGGGAGTGGTGGCCTTGGGAACAAATGGCAACACCATCCTGTTCTCTGGCCTTCTGCAGGACTGAGGGACACTGCCTCCATGGAGAAGCCCCTGCCCAGGTAGCTGGGTGGGCAGGGCTACGTATTTCTAGCCATCAGAGTGGCCTCACACTTACGAGGCTCTGGCTCCAAGGGGCCACCCTGCCCAGCTCATGGGCACAACTGGGCAGTGGCAACACCTTAGCGACACTTCCTTCCCATCACTGGGCCTCCCCCATCTCCAGGAACCCCGTCAGCCCACTGGGGGCTCCCACAGCAGATTCTCTGGACAGCAGAACCAGGGACAGCCTGGCTCCTTGGGATATATGCAGGTGCTGACGGGGCACTCTGGGACAACTGCCAGCATAGCCCTAGACTAAAAAAGAGTGTCCAGGCAAAGGGAAACTGCCCCCAAGCAGACAAGGGGCTCTGGGACACAAGGAGTAGGTTCTAGTAGCACTTTGGGGAACAGAGGTTCAAAATAAAAAACAGATCTAACTGCCCAGGAGCAAGGCCTCCTGCTCTCAACACACCACAAGCCAGGCCCCAGCTCCAAGCCCTCTCTTGGAGGAGTCACCAACTCCGGAATCCCTGGGAGGCACACCCTGGGAGCAGGGAAATGCTACTTTTCGTTCCCCCTGGAGAAGCTCTGGATGGAGGGGGCAGCACAGGGGTGGACCCACCTCCAGACCTAAGAAGCTAAACATTTGGCTCTAAAAAGACCGTTCTCCCAAGAGCCACCAGCCACTGAAGGCCAGGGTAGGAGGAGGGGTCCAGGGTAGGTAGAGTATGAGGGAGGGGTGCCTTAAGCTGTTTGGAATGTCTACACAGGACAAAACGAGGCCTCTGCAGAAGCCCTGGGGCTGAGGAGCTACCATGGAGAGAGTAAAGGGGCCTGGAGACCATCTGTTTCAGCCCCCTCATTACACAGACGAGGAGACCAAGTCCCTTCGAGAGGCTACGGTGCAGAAGACCCCACCAAGTAAATAGCAGCGACTCGAACCCAGCTGTCCTGACTCCCAGCTCAGGCAGGCTCCCTCTGAACACGGACCTGTGCAGCCTGGCTCCAATTTGGGGCATCCCAGGCCCTCAGTGTGAGCCAGCCCTGGGTAACTGCCCTCTGGAGAGCAAAGGGCTGGCAGCCCACCCTAAAGGGCAGCACCTTCCACCAGCACCCACGCCCTCAGGACCCCCCTTGCCAGGCTGGGGAATCAGCAGCATCCTTAAAATCTAATGACCTCATTCTATCCCTCTGGAGAATGGGAAAAGGCTCTTGTCCCTTTCTTGGCCTTGAGAGAATTTGGAAGGGGGCAGGGAACAGCATTTCACACTCCTCCCTATGACGCCCATGACCCCTCCCCACCGAGGACGGTTTCCCATGATCTATTTCTGTGCTCTTACGTGACTAGTGAAGCCAATTTAGGCTCAACAGGTTCCACCGCAATTCAGACAGTATTTCCACATGTGCAAGCTGGGGATGACTCTCACCTAGCAATTTTCACAACTCCTCACGTAACACAAGCAACACACATCACATCATGGTTAAGAGCAAAGACTCCGGCATAAGAGAATTCCAGAGTTCAAGTCAGCTTGCCACTTCATAGGACAAGGCACCGATCACCTCCCCGTGCTCCTGCGGGCATTTGTGAAATGGGAGCAAGAATGGCACCTGCCTCCCAGAGCTGTCAGGCTCAGGAGAGAGCACACGTGCAGAGGAGCTTGGCACAGGGCCTGGGACGGTCTCAGGAGGTGCTAGTCAAGGCTATTATTAATGGCTCCTGACATTTTGTGTGTCCTGGACCCCTTTGGCAGTCTAGTGAAGCCTATGGACCACTTCTAAAGTGCATGAAACAAAATACTTAGAATTACGTGGAGCCAGGTTCACAGACCGCCCGAATTCTAAGGAAGGCAGGCTCAGACCTCTGCCAGAGGGAAGCCTTAGCTCTTTCATTTCAGATTGTCCCAAGGTCGCTCTGTGGTCCTGTCCCAATCAAAGCCCTTCCCGTGAGCCCCACACAACACCAGCTGGAGTGGCCAGCGGCTGGATCCCAATGCTGGAGGAAGAAGCTCTGGGAACAGCCCCTTCCCAACCACAGCACTTGCAGGCTGTCTCTCCTGCCTCGCTGCCTCCACCAAGGGCCACTCTGTCCTCCATGGCTCAGCCCACAGCAGTGGAATCCCTCCTGTCCCTCACAAGCATTAGCTCAGAAGAACATGAGTTTTGGTCCCTGCTCTTGGGGCCCCAGCTCCAAGCAGTCAGAAAGTCTTCCCTGGTATCTAACTGCACTGTGCCCACTGCAGGCAACACCCCTCTCCCCGATACTATTCCACATCCTCCTGGGGCCAGGACTCAGGAGACCCTAAGCCCCTCCTCTCCCAAGGCAGAAGCAATGCAAAACTGACTTCAGAGACTCAAGACATCAGTGCAGGAAGGACCTGCAGATCAGCAATGCAGTTCCCCAGTTGACAGAGGAGGACAGTGAGGCCAGAAATGGAAGAGACTTATCCAATGTCACCTGGAAAGGAGGCGGAGGAGCCAGGGCTTAACCCCAGGCCTTCTGGCTCTTTCTCTGCCTCCCACTGAAAAACAGGAGAACCCTCAAAGGCTGCTCCTGAATTTAACGAGAGGTGGAGCGAGGAGCCAAACTCTCTATTAAACATTAAAGATCCAGGAATCTAGGCAGGGCACCTGGTTGGCCCCCAAACACCAGAGCCCAGGAGCACAGGGGAGAAGGGGGCTGAGTGAATGGAACCCCCAGAAGCTTGGGGCAGATCGTGCCTCTGAGGGACCTTGTGCTCAGAGGAGGCAGAGCCCTGATGGAAGGCACGAAGCGTCTCCCCCTGGTGAAGACAGAGCTAGTCGTCGACCTTGGGCTGCTATCTGGAGAAGCAGCAGACACTTCAGCCCAGCCATTTCCAGGAAACACTTGGGCACCAAGCTAGAGGCGATTAAAAGGCACACTAACCACTCAGAGTCTGCAGCTGTTGCTGGGACTGTTCACTCTGCACCTGGGGTGGCCTACAGGGGCCCCAGGGCAGGGGCTGTGCCTCCATTCCCCCAGCACAACCCAGCCCTGAGCATCCAGCAGGGCACCCTGCCCACCTGCCCACCTGGCCACTTGCCATAATCCCCTGCCCCAGCTGGTTTGGGCACCTGCTCCCCAGCATCTCAAAACATCCTCCCTTCTCCAGACTTCCAGGCTGCTGGGAGCTGGATTTGACTCTGCCTGGGGCGACAGCCTCCCTCCCTCTGCAGGAGGCCCTTCTCCCAGGAGTCCCAAAGCCCACCAAGGCCTTCCAGGGATGCTGGTGACAACCACTGGCAGGCTGCTGGGCCCCATGACCCCTGTCCCCATGACTCCTGTCCATCCAGCCCTTACTCCAAGCATGGTCTGTGTCTACTCACATCAGAATCAGCTGAGATGTGTTTAAAATGCTGGTTCCTGGGATGCCCTACAGAATCTGAACAGGGAAGGCCTGGTATTCTGCATTTTAATACACTCCTTTGATAATTCTGATGCAACTGAAAGTTTGCAAACTACTTTCTCACAGTGTCCCCGGACTGGCTGCACTCATTTTGCTGCCAACCTGACAGCTGTTACAGCTGTGTGTGTGTGGACACAGTTAATCTGATTTCCTGTCTGGCAGCTGTGCAGCAGAGAAGGGACAGCTGAGGGTCTCAGAAACAAGAGGAGGGGATGAGGTAGGAGGGAAAGGGGGCAGGGAAGGCTGAATGGGATGGGGTGTTCAAATTTGTTCCTGAGCCTCTTCTCCCCTTGGGCCAAAATCCCTGCAAGGAGGCAAATAGCTGACCAAGTGGTCCCTAGCATTTATAGAAAACAAAGCCTCCTCTCAGAAACCTCAGGTCTCTATACTTTAGGAGCACAAACTTTGGAAGCACCAAGACAGGCCCACCACATAAGGTTATGCAGGTTGTTATACTGCACAAGGTTATACTGCACAAGGGCACCCAAGTGAAGGGGCAAGTTGGGGGCTGAAATCTAGCCCACGATCCAATTGCTAAGCCATGAACTCTGGCATGAGGTTGTATCTACCTGGAAGAAGGGCCACCTTTTAAAAATTTGCACAAAGGAGCTTTTGTGGAGGATAGTGGTGGCCCAACACAGAGACCTAATCCGAATTCCAGCTGTCACACACTCTGTGACCTTGGGCAAGTTCCTTAACCTCTCTGATCCTTCTCAATTGTAAAACATGGCTATTAATACCATCCTAAAAGAGACAAGGTAAGGAAAGCACCTGCTACCCCTGTCACTTAGTACATTATAATCTTCATTCCCTTCCTACACGAGTCTCGCCCTTCCTTCCTTCCCCACACCCCAACACCTACACACCCACAGACACAGCCAAGCTCGGAATGGTCTGAAGAACATGAGTAGGAATATCCAGGGGAAACCCCAAGACCAAACCTGAGCCCCATGGCACTTCCCAGCATCCACAGCGTCCCTTCCTGGCACAAGCAGGATCACACCCTGCCTCACTTGGGAAGGGAGACTCCTCCTCCGTGCCTGCTCTTAAGATCCTGCACATTGCCCAAGCATCAGCTCCGCCCAGCCCAGGCCAAAGCGGAATCCAGGGCCCACAGAAGGGAGGCAGGGGATCCGCCAGCTCCGCATCCTTGGGAATCCCTCACCAGACTTCAAGCTCCCAGGCTCCCCAGGCCGGTAGCAGGCCTGGGTGAGGGAAGTAGCCACTGTACACTGGGCTGTTTTGATGGAGCTAGGCAGAGACCCCGTTGGTCAAGGAAGACCTCTGATCGCATGAGTGGAAGGTGCGATTTGTCCCCCTCCTCACGCAGCAACAGCAGAGAGTGCCCCACATCCCTCATGGGCTCTGCCTGCCAAGGCCCTGGCTCCCCGCTGGGGCAACTCACCATAGCTGTCTCCAGTCACCCAGAGGGCCAAACCCCAGAATAGAGCCCAGGAACCCTGCCATCAGCCCTGGACGCCAGCCCCCTCAAGCAATATTCATTCATCCATGTGCCAGGCACTGTGCTAAGCGCTGGGGAACAGCAGACAGCAAAGGATGCCCCTAAAATAGGGTTCCCAAGACTTGCTGCTGGAGTAAGCAAAGAGTCCAGGGTAGACCCCCACCCTGGAAAGCCCCCTTTTCCCCAACCCCTCGTGCTGGGGAGGCCTGGCGACACACACTGCCCAAGAAGTGTCCCTGGACATCTGCTTTTTCAGCCATGGACTTTTGCATCCTGTCTGGAGACTGATCAAGAGATGGGAGAGGAGGCGGGGGGAGGTAGGGGGAACACCAGGCTGCCTGGGCCCTCATGGCCATGTTTATCTGGGGTGGATTTTTTTTTAACCCAAAGGTTAAAGCGTTTCTATTTGAAACATCTATTTACATTCCAGAGTCCAAAAAAAAACAAGGCAGCCGAGCTCCAGGCCTATATCTGTCCCCAGCCGCGTCAGAGACACAGCATCAGAGCTGCGCAGGGGGAACATTCTTAGCCCTCTCCCCGAGCCGCTGAGGTGACTCACGCCTCCCTCCTGCCAGCATGGACCACGCCACCTCTCAAAAGACTAGGCAGTGTGCATGGGGGGGGTGACAACAGGGATCTGGAGAGAGGGACGGGCTGGGGGGGGTCTATGCAGGGACAGGCAGCCTTAGGGAAGGGATGGGAGTGGGGGGTTCTGGCTTGCAAGATTTCTGGAGTCTAACTTGACGGTGAGAGAATAAGCTGAGGAGGCCAACCACCAGCCTTGCTGGGAGGCAAGCGACAGTGGGGACAGGGCGGCATGGGTGAACTGATACGGCATCTGCCAAATGGGTAGAGCTGCTCCCAAGCAGATGCTCTGCACAGTTAGTTCTTTGCTTTCCAAGAGACCACCTTGACCCCTAGGGGCTCTGGGGTAGGTGTCAGCAGCAGGGTCTTTAGCTAGAGCTGCAGGCTCAACTAGACCAGGGGTAGACCAGCCCTCTGTGTGTCTACCTCCTCCCAGGGGCCTGCATGGGTACCCTGGAGGGCTGGCCCCCAGGGTTATGGCCCTCCCCTAAGAGACTGCATGGGCATCCCTGCCCAGACAGATGGCAGGCCTTGTTCCAAGGGTTTTCCAAATCTTCCCAAAACATTCATCCTCTGACACATCCAGTCCAGCTGCAACCTTATCCCTGGACAGCTCAGAGCCAAATCACAGGTACCTGCGTAGGCACACAGCTCCCACCTTCCAATTCAAAGGTTGGGACCCACACCCACATAACCAGAGGCAAAGACTCCCTTTACATATACACACAGACGCCCACACCCGAGTGCCAAGCCACTGCCAGGAGGGGCCAAGCCGGCATGGGTCCAGCAGGCCCCTCCCAAGAGGAAGCATCTTGTGGTGCCGGCCTGGTTAGGAGGCTGTGCCAGAAAGGCCTGATGCTGCCAACAGGTTCCTGGGAGGGAGTGGCCAAGCTCTGGGGGACCCCCGCCCCCAGTCAAGAGCCAAAACATCCCTGCTGAAAAGGCAGCAGGGCTAGGGGTTCCTCAAGCCCATATTAGCCAGAGTAACACCTCTTCATCCTCATGAGATGGGAAAAATCCAAGGCCTGGGGGAAGGAGAGATATGGGGGAACTAGGAACTAAGGCAGCCAAGGCCCCCCACATCCCAGCTGCCAGCCTCTGCCTAACTTGACCACAAGTGCATCAAGCCTGCTCCCCAGGTATCTGATTCCCAGGGGACTCCTGACTGAGGACTTGCAGAAATCACTGCACTCAACCCTCTGTCCCCAAGAACCCAGCCAGAGGAACCGGGGTAGCGTTTATTCTTATGGACGCTCCAGCTATGGCTTCTTCCTCTGCCCAGACCTGGGGAGCAGGCAGACTGGAGGCAGGTCACTGACCCACTTCCTCCCCTCTGACCACCATGCCAACTGGGCCAGGATCTTCTAGTAATCCACAGCCCCCAGCAGCTGATGCTGACCCTGCTGGAGGCCAAAGAGACTCGAAGGGATGCAGCACAGCTGGAGGGCATGGCAGGAGGGCAGGTTCTCGGCCAGAGAGGGCAGGGAAGCCCACTCAGTGAGGATGGCTCCCCAACCGTCCATATTCTAAACAAAGCCCTCTAGAAAGATCTAAGCAAGACCCCATCTGGGCGAGGCTCAGAGCCAGATGCCCAGCCTCAGGGACAAAGATGCCCAATGGCAGAGGGCAGGTGGGGACACGGAGGTACTTACCTGCCACAGGGATACCGTGTAGAGGGGTCCGAGGCAGGATTTCCAAGGACGGTTCCCGGCCTGACATCCCATCTGCTGAGAAACAGGATTCTGTCTCATAGATGGTCTGCAGCATCTCCACGAGCCCCTGAGCTTTGGGTACCAGCAGCATGCCAGGGAGGGGGCCGCCTGAGGCGGGAGTCAGCCAAAGGGAAGGTGGTGGGGCGGAGCCCTCCCTGTTCAGGGGCTCCCTCAGGCCACTGCTGCTGGGACCCACGCTGTGGGGAGGTGCCTCATCCGGCCTGGGCGCTCCTAGCGGCAGGAGGAGCTGGGAGGCCCCAGACCTACAGGCCCAGCTCTGTTCTAGAGGGGCATTCGACTACCAGCCTTTCCCCAGCTCTCTGGAGCCGGGGTATGGCTCAGCACTCAGAGGACAGGAAGGGGAGCTCAGCAGGCAAGGCGGGCTCTCTGTGTTCCCTCCCAGCCCTGGGTGACAGCTCTGGGCCCGGCTCCCTGCTCCTCCTTCCCGAATGAGCCGCCGGCAGCTGGCAGAAGACTGAAATAGCAGTTGGGGGAGGGCCCTGTCTATAAATAGGTGGAGCATGCTCAGGGAGCCGCCGGCCGGCTGCCAGGAGCCCAGGCCTGGCGGAGGCCCCATGGGGGGGGAGGTGCGTTCCACCCCAGGAGGAAGCGCCAGGCAGGGGGATGGGAACAGGGGAGGGCCTGCACTCAGGGCCAAGGCCACAGAGCCGGGTGGCCAGAGGCTGGGCTGGGGAAGGACTGCGGAGTACCCATGCACCTCGGAGCACCTCTGGCGCTGCTCCTGGCAGGCGAGGGGCTGGAGACCAAAAAGCCAGATTCCATCCTCTATCTTCCCTCTTGCCATCCAAAGCAGGTAAAGGAACTGAAAGGGTCTGAGAAAGGGTGGCAGACAGGGCCACCTGGCCTAACCTTGCATCCTCCCTGGAGTCCTTCTAACAGCCAGAAGCCTGGAAGGTGCCTCCCCAGCCCCTCATCCAGCAGGGAGACTCCAGAGCAGCAGCTGATTGACAGCTCCCTCCTACCCATTAGACGTGTTGCATCCACAGGCTGCTCGGCTTCCTTCCAGGGGCAGGGAGACTCCTTCCAGACAGGCCTCCCCCCCCGACCCAGGGAAAGGGGACCAGGGAGCACTTGCCCATCCTCAGAACACAGGTAGCTCTTCCCTGGCAATGGGCCAGGTGCAACGCTAAAAGCAGCACATATATCACCTCATTTATTCTGCACATTGATCTCAGGAGATAGGTGCAGATGGGGAAACTGAGGCACAGAGAGATGAAGTCACTCACGCTACGTCATACAGCTGCTTAAATGGTAGGGCTGGGATGTCTGGGGCTCAAGTCTGAGCTCTAACCACCACAACTCACTGCATCCTGCACCAGGGAGTATATGAAGCTGCCCCAGGGTTTCCGCTAACAGGTACGATGACCCCTAATACCCAGGTAGGAACAGACTTGAGGTTGGAGCCCTTCTAAGAAGAGTCAAGAGGCTGCCAGCATCCAGCCCTTTCCCACCAGTCCCAGGCCTGGCAGAGCAGCCCCTGTTCCTGGGGCCCTGCTGGGACCTCAGACTAGTGCATCATGAGGATCTGTGACGCCTGCCCATCCTGCCCACTGCTGGCCCATCCCTTCTCCTCAGGTTGTGCCTCCCACTGGTCCAGAGAGCCTGCTTGGCCCCCTGACCTCACTGGAGCCTTTTAATAGCCTGGTTATTCCTGGGTCTATGTCCCCCTCCTGCTTCCTGATGTCACAGTTGCTATTTTGGAGTCCCCTCCTGGCCCCTCCTTGCCCCCAACTCCAGGCATGGAGCCAGGGACACCTGTCCTCTCCCTGGACTGGATGACCTCACCCTCCTGTTGGGAGCCCAGGAGGAGCTGGCCAACCAAGGACACAGTGGCTGTGCCTCCTGGAGCCCATCTTCCCAGCTGGGGCTTCTGCCAGCCAGGGACAGAAAAGGGGCCTCCTGCCCTCAGGTGAGGGGAGCACACGGACAGGGGAGGTGGCAGAGGAGGCTTTCCCAGGCCCTAGACTGGCTGACAAGATGTCTATTGGGGGAGTGGGGGGAAACAGAACCTAAGCAAAGATCTGGAGCCTCAGTTTCTCAGCCAGCAGACTCTACAAAAACAGTGTCAGAGCAGTGCTCCCCACAGGGGTACGGTGTTAGCGGACACTTCAGGGCAGATCTGGGGACCTGGTTCTCCACGCCACCCCCCCACCGCCCGGCCCTAACCTCAACCTGGCCAACCAGGCTCTCTCTCAAGAGGAAGGGAAGGCCAGGTCCCCTCAGTGGGGTGATGGGCAGTAGACTCAAGGCAGCCGAGAAAGCCAGGGGCAGAGCCCCTCCCAGCCCAGGACTCCACCCACCCACGCTGGGAGCAACCAGAAGGGCTGGCTAGCCCTGTCCTGGCTCTCCCTACCTGCCCCAGGCACAGGAGAGTACTGTAGGGGAGCCCTACTCTGGAGGAAAGGAAGTCATCAGCTACAATGACTCAAAAGCAGGGCTCCCAGAACCTGGAGCAGCCAGAAACCTAAGGAAAGAGAACTCCTTGCTTAGGGAAGATAGGGGCACTCAGGAGCTGCGCACCCAGGGGTGCAGAGAGAGGGGTTCGGGGCAGTTTTCAGCACTGTTATGATTTCATGAAGTTGGGACATGAAGTGGGAAGCGAAATGTCAGACACAGACAGACAACCCACAGTGCAGTTCCCAGAATCCTCCAGGGGAATAAGAAAGGAGGTTTGGGGTGGGGAAAAAAAGTGTCTTTTTTTCCTTCTGAGATTCAAGTGATGCAATAAGGTCTTCTAATGTCTAACCTCAATCTTTCCTGCTTTATAGCCCCTCTCCTCATGGTTCATTTCTCTTCTCCGTCTCCACCCATCCAGCTCTCCCAAGTGTCATCCCAAAAGCCTTACAGAGCACCTACCAAGCATGGGGTATGTGAGGCTCCTTTGGAGCCAGCACCAACTCCTCCAGACTACAATGACCTTGTTCCCTCCCTCAAAGGCTGGGCTCAGGAATCCTAACCCTCTAAACTCAGAGGAGGAGAACCCAATGCTGGCTCCTTGAGCTCTTGCAGGCTCCCATGTCTTGGCCCCAAAAGGCTGGGGGCGCCCTGACGGAAAGGAAGAAAGCATGGTCTGCTTTGTGTACAGTAAAAAGAGCTGGCCCAGGAGCACCCTGGATGGAGTGTGGAGCGCCAGCTGCCCTGGGGTCCACCTGCCCTCTGGTTCTCTCGTGCCCTTTGAGCCCAGTCATGCTGGAGCCCATCAGCATGACCTATGCGCTGCCATGTGCCAGGTCCCATGCTAGGTGCTAGCTGAACCCTCTCATTTGAAGCCAAGTCCAGGAAAAATGTCAACATCTCCTTTGGCATCTTCCACATCCCCTCGAGGTTGACCCTGCCTCCTCTGACCGTCCCATTCTAAGCCTTCAGTCCCTTTGGAATGATGGAGCAGGGAAGCGGAGGGTGGAGCAGATCCCAATCTATAGTGAACACAGAGGTGTGCCAGGGGGCATCTAAGTAGAGAAGGGACGCCAGGAATCCACTTCCCAGACCCCCGCCCCACGCCGGCACTGACCCACTTTCTCCTCCTCAGGGCTGGCTGCCCGCCTTCCCCGGGGGCTTAGAGACAGAGCCAGAGCCCAGGGCTGGGAGTCAGGATGCCGAGGTTCCCAGTCCCACCCCACACACATGCCCCAGTTTCTCTGGTCACCCAGAAAGGAAGGGGCAGCTGCCCGCCCTCTCTCCTGGGAAAGGGAAGGAGAGAAAGTGTGGAGCATGCTGGGAGGTGCTGGGCAGGCAGGTGTTGTCATGAAGCTTGTTTCCCTCCCAGGCTGGGGCCATGGAACCCGGCCGCCTCCTCCTGGGGCCCTGTCTCCAACTAGATTGGCTCACATGGTGGGCCTCACTCTTGTCCCAACCTCTGGGCAATGGCACAGAAGACGGGGCAGGGATCAGAGCAGGCTTCTGTCCCAGGAGCCAGGCAGCTCCTCTGACCTGGCCAGCAGAGCCCAGGCAGGAGGCAGATTCTGTCAGTCCTTCAGTCTCACTGAGGGGAGCAGAAATGATCAGTTCCAGAAAAATAAAGAAAACCTCACTCCTCAAGCCCCCTTTTTCCTGAAGAAAAGCAGGCACCAGGGAGTGGCCTCCTCAGGGAAGCAGGAAGCGCCATCAGTGGCCTCTGCCTGTACTCCCAAGATTGCAAGAGGCAAATCAGGTCAAATGCTGGCCTTCAGCCCAGCCCAGAGGTAAGTCGATCAGCTCCCACTCCCCAGGGAGGAGGGGCGAGTCCCAGAAGTAAACTGCTCCGAATCTCGGTCTGCCGCCCCTCACCCAGGACACTCTCTTACTAACTCGTTTGCAATGAGGACAGGACCATCTTCTAGTTTTTCTTCTGCTTCCCCACAGGCTAAGCTCAGGGTCGGGGATGTGGGGATACTCAACAAGAACCCACCAAATAGGAAAGTCCCTGCACTGAGAGAAATGGAGGGGAACCAGGGGACAGCAGAAAACTCTCTGTGCCTCACCCAGGCCTGCTGTTCTGTGTCCTAAGGAAAGAGGAGAGTTGTCGGGGATGTGTGAAGGGGTAGGAGGTGCTCAGGGGCCAGGGCACTCAGATCCTGGGAACTAACCGTTCTTCTCATTCCCACCTCTATCTCCCCACCCCTGGTCCCATGCCCTTCCTAAGGCTCTCTGCGGGGTGTCCATGGGGAAAGTGGACACCTGTGTGCTCCAGCTACAATTTGTGATTTCATTTTACTTTTGTGGAGTCCAAACGCACATGGTTTCCAGGCTTCTGCCTGGCGCAGGACACCCACAGTCCCAGTCCAGATGCCACCCTGAGATGTGAGAATAGCAGATGCTGGTCCCCTCAAAAAGAGAGAGCCATGTGGAGGCTAGTCTCTCCCTGGCCCAGAGCAGCTGTAACTCCACAAGTGGGAGAGCCAGTCCTGGAGCCCCAAGAAAACTTGGCAGGAAGGGCCTGAGGGGGCCATCCCAAGCAATGATCCCAGCTCTGAGGCCTCTCCACAGTCCTAAAATGAGGTTCCCAGTCTCTGGCCCCCTACCCTACTCCCTCCTTCCTGAACACAAGAAGACAGCATCTCCCCCTGCTGGGGGGAGCTGGAAAGCCAGCAAGGAGGCGAGGCCAACTCTATAGGCCCCACTCAGGAGGCCCCTCCTGGCCAGGCTCCGCAGTGGCTCCTAGACCGCCTGCCTCCTGCACTGGTGGACGCTTCTAGCTACCACCAAACTCCTGCCAGCCCTGGCAGAAGTGGCTGCAAGGGGAACCTGGACCACCAGCATCTGGAAAGGCAACCCAGTATTCCATCTATCCAAGGCTGATTATTTTAGCCTTTCACTCTAAGGGAATGAAATCCCCAAGGTAAGAAATGTTCTTCCCAAGCCACCAAGCGATGCCTCTGGGCAGCTTCTTTCTGTTGCCTTGGCTAAGGGTTAGACTCCAGGTCCACTGTGACTGGAGGTGGCTCCTGGGCAGGTGAGCACAGTAGCTCAGAGGAAAGGAACAACTGGCACTACTGCCGGACACAACTGACCTTCCTAGGGGCAGCAGCCAGCTGAGGTGGGCAAGGGACCAATGAGAACCCACCAGGCCTCTCCTCTCCCTTCACCAGCCCAGCCTCAGAGGAGGAAGCAGGACATCAGGGCTTGACAGCCCACACTCTAGCACAAGAGTCACACAGACCTCTCCATGTCTAACACCTGGCACGGCCCCTACAGGTCGAATGAAGGCAAGGCAGAGGCAGGAGGATCTGAGGGGGAACCGCAAACCCTGCGGGGGGGGTCACCAGGCAAAGCTGCCTTGGTGAGCCCCAGGAGCCCAGCCTCCTCCGGCTGGCACTCCACTCTGCCTGCAGCCCAGGCCCAGGGTACGTGACACTGGAAGGGCGGGGGGGGGGGGGGGGGGGAGCAGCCTTGACCAAAAGGAGCGGCACAAAGCCAAACAATGCCAGCAGCTTCGAGCTTCCCTGACTCTGCAGGAACCCCCAGGACCCGAGTCAGGGCCTCTCCCACGTATCACCAGCACTGGGTCCCCACAACAGAGATCGTCAGGTCCAGCAAAGTGGCGATGGGGAATGAGATGGGAGGGGGCCTGGATGCCCCCCTGATGCTGCTTCTGTACCATCCTGCAAACGGATTTGCATCTCTAGGCCCTAGCTTCCCTATCTGTAAAAGGAAAAATATCCCTTCAACCCTCCAGAAAAAGATGTAGGGGGTTAAAGTTCAGTAAGATAGACTCTGACCGTTTAAGACTGTGCAGAAGGAGACAGAGAAGGAGAGAAGGCAGTTATTACTCTGACCACACTGACCCATGACCCTCCTGTGAAACTCCTGAGGGTCCGGCTCAGGCCACTTGGACACATCCTCATGGGCATACACCCAGACCCACCCATACACAAAGCTGCCTGGCGTCCCACCCATAGATTATTTGTGGTAGCACTAGGCTGGGTCCCAGGGGCAGAGGGGAATAGGAAATCTTAGAGTCAAAGACCCCAAAGTGGCAATCCACCACGTTCGGAGCCCAAGAGGAGGAGGGTAGTCTACCTGGACTCAAAGGAAAGAGCCAAGACTCCTCTACCAACATGTCACGGCACCCCCACCCCAACACCACACACCCCGACACAGGCTGAGGCCAAGGGCCCTGCAAACCTCCACTAAGAAAAAAGTATTAACACAGAGACACTCCACCAGGAAGAGATGCCACCACCACAAAAAGGAAGCTGGGCATTCAGCTATTGTGGGGACTTCTTCCAACGTGAGCCCCAGGCTGCCCAGAGATTCAGGGATACACATCCCCCATCAGGCCTGCCTGTCTTGGCAAAAAGGGCAGGGTGGAGCTGAAATTGAAGGCTCTCAACTTGAGAAGGCAGGCTTGGGGACAGAGTTGGACCCAAGCCCTTCCAAGGCCAGGCTGGACCATCAACCCATCCATTCCCAGGTCTACTCCACAGTCAATAAGGTTTGCCCCTGCCCTTTTCTCACAATGCTCCTCCACTCCTGACCCCCACGTTCCCTTACAGCTCAGACCCTGAAGGTCAGCTGGCCTGCACTGGAAACCCACACAGCTGATTGCAGCCAAAGCCACCCCAGGGTGCTCTTCTCCAGCCTCATGGCTCTTACCCGACTCGCTGGGAGAGTTCATGCCGGCTCTGGGCCCGCAGGAAGCTGGCGTTGGGGTCTGGGACGGGAGGGGGTGGAGCTGCAGTGATGTCAAGAGAGACAGACGATAACAGACAGACGGACGGGACAGGAGCCCGGGGCCGCTGTGCCTCTAATGCCCATCCGAGGCCATCCTTCCGGGTGAGGCAGTCAGGCACTCAGAACGGAATCCCTGGGGAGAGATGGAGCAGGATTAGAGGACCCCAACTCAGCAATCGGAGAGGCGAAAGAGACTTTGGAGGTTTTCAGTTTACACCTGGGGAAGAAAGGGAGGGACACCTGCCCAAGGGCACAGAGGGAATCGGCAGACCTGGACCAGACCCTGCTTTCTTCTCTTCCTAACTGATGAGGTTTCCAGCATTCAAGGGATGGGAAATGCCTACAGTAGTCATACCCAAACAAACTCCTTTTTGGGCAACAGTGTCCACTGCCAGCTGGGAGACCTTACAGACTCCTGAGGGTGCTTATGGGGGACTGGGTGTGCACCAACGGAGAAAGTACACAGGGGATTCTGAACTCTGTCCATGGCAGTGGGGAGATGCAGGGCAGATCTGGAGTCCCCAGCAGAAGTCAAGGGGACCCGGTATCCCAGGCCCATAGCCTGAGCTGGGAGTCTCAGGCGGAAAGTCATCTTCTCCCTACTTTCTGATCCTTGTGCCACCCAACTCTGGAAACAATACGCTTCTGTCTTGGTCTCCCCCATTCAACAATGGGTCAGGGAAAGAGCGTAACCAAGTCTCTTATACACATAACCCATGCTGTTCCCACGAATTGGCAAAGGCCCCACATCCAGCATCCCCGGACTGGGGGTCTAGGGCCGAAGCCCAGGACTTTATGTGTGTTGTACAAGTTGTACCCTGTGCCCATGCTCTGTCTGCCAAGCCATGGGTCTGACACAGGCTGAGGCCACCCAGAACAAGGGACACCTTTTTCCAGTTTGTACAAAGGCACCAAAAGGCCCAGCAGCAGGCCTGCAGAGGCCAATATAGTAACGGAGGATGTCCCAGTATTACAGGACCATGAGTTTGCCAACCTGACCCCATTCCGCCATCTCCCCACCCTCCTCCAGCCCCACAGATAGTCCTCAAGCCTCAGACACTACGCACGCACCCACCTGGGCCCATCCCTAACAGCCCATGATCCACCCCAGACATGATCTCATTCATTTTCTTCCAAATGAAAGGAGGCCCTCCAACACCCAGTGAAAGCGAGGTAGCAGGAAGCAATCAGACGAGGCTGAGAGGAGCTGGATGTTTAAGCCCTAACTCTTCTCCCTAGCCAGGAACAGGCAATCAGCTCTGCCCCCTGAACAGCCCCACCTCCTGGCAGGATTAATTCTCAGTAAGTCTAGCATTCTCATCAAGGATTCCCAGGGGTGGGGCCCATTTGGAGCCAAGAAGCCCCACAGCCGTGGCAGGGACACACACACACACACACACACGCACGCACGCCACGCACACACTTGAGGTCTTCCTAGGCCTGCTGCTCCCTGCTGTCGCCCACGGAGTGTGGACTCTGTAGCTGCAGAAAGGTGCACTCAAATGGGGACGTGGAAGGAAGCAGCACGAAGGGGCTGAATTGTTCCCAGCAGGCACAGGTGTGGGGCAAAGACAAAAGAGGCTTCGCAGGGCTGGGGCCAAGCTCAGGAATGCTGCAGGTGGGGCTGCTGGTGTCCTGGCAGGGCCCGCGTGGGCAGGCAACTCAGCTGGTGCCCACCCCAGGGCTGGCGCCCAGTCCCGCTCACACCCTTTCCCGTGGGCTGGGGAATACAGGTTCAGAAATTCCCACGATTCCCAGCAGCTGAGCGGCCCAGCCCATCTCCTCAGTGAAAGGCACACAGGGTGCTTAGAAGGGGCAGAGTCTCAAAGATACAAAAACCAGATTAAGATCAGCCCTGAGCCCCCACCATCCTCACCCCCTGGGGAGAAGAGGACAGGAGGGGCTCCTAGAACTCCCAGGGGGCTCACGACTCGGTTAGGCTGCACTCCTCACCAGCCTGCAGGATGCAGCAGGACCCCCAGGGCCCTGTCCACCTGCAGAGAGTGTCTGCCAACCCTCATCAACCCTCTAGAGTGAACAGGAGCCTCCCTGGGGAACAAAGCAGTGTTCAGGCCTGATCAGGACAGGAGCAGACTCTCATCGGGGTGGGGCAGGAAGGGGAAAAAGGGCAGCATGAGGGTGAAAACCTGAGCTATCTGGCCCCTCCTCTGCCAGAGAAACTTGCTTACTATTGTTATAAGAGGGTCTCGGTGAGCAGTAGGGACCAAGAGCTGTGTGACTCCAGGATGACCCGAGACTTGGATGCTAAGCCTGTGAGCAGCCCAGCTTCCATGATGTCATAAGTAGGCAGACCCCAGGGCCCTGCGCCCCCCAACCTCCCCACCCCCAACCCCCGCCGTGAACTCTCTCTTCCAAGTCAGACCTCTGTCCCACTCCAGGATCCAAACCCACCTCCACCTCCAGAGAGGACAAGGAACAAGGGAAACTGACTGCATATCACCCTACAAGCTCATGGCTAAGCCAGGGGAAGTAGGGTAAAAACTCTAGGGGGACAGCCTCCACTCCACTCATGAGCAATAAAAACTCTGGCACAGGCTGGGAGGAGAAGGGCAGACAAGGGGCCAGCCCAGTGGTGCAGCGGTTAAGTTCGCACGTTCTGCTTCAGCAGACCGGGTTTCGCCAGTTCAGATCCTGCGTGCAGACCTACACACCGCTTGGCAAGCCATGCTGAGACTGGCATCCCATATATAAAGTAGAGGAAGATGGGCACGGATGTTAGCTCAGGGCCAGTCTTCCTCAGCAAAAAAAGAGGAGGACTGGCAGCAGATGTTAGGTCAGGGCTAATCCTTCTCAAAAAAAGAAAAAAAGGGGAGACAAGGGAGGGAGACATGGAGCAATGGGATGCCCCAAAGGCCACAAGTTCACAGTGCTGCCCTGAGGTATCTTGTCCTTCAAACAACTCCCTCAGAATTCCTGGGGAGCCAGGTGTCTCTTCAAGGGCCTCTCAAGAATCCGGACTCCAGCACCACCAGGCAGCCCCCTCCCAACACACCAGCTCTGGCCCTGCTAAAGGCAGGCCCAAGTCCTGAGCACCGAGACTAGGGTCCCCTCCCCAGATCACAGGCACCCAGGTGAGCTGTCTGAATCAAATCCTGTGAGCCAGAGATTGCTCACAATCTGACATCTGCCCCAAAGACTTCCTCAGAAAGCTACAGGCCCACACATCCCAGCCCAAGGCACAAAGAACCCTCATCGTGACCTCCCCTGACCGTGGCCACGGCAGACCACTTTCCTTGGCCTCCAGGA
Organism: Equus przewalskii; assembly: GCF_037783145.1. NCBI lineage: Eukaryota > Metazoa > Chordata > Mammalia > Perissodactyla > Equidae > Equus > Equus przewalskii. Next base: position 19,387,165 of record NC_091840.1, on the reverse strand, counting down.
GCTTCCATCACCTTCTGCCTCCCCTCAGCTGGGCCTAGAAGTCCAGGATTATCGGAGCCATGAGGGGTGGCTGACTTGGATGTCCAGGCCCCAAACTAAGGGAAGGGGGAGGGCAACGAGGGAGGAAAAAAGGCACCAGGCTGACAAATTCATTTTTGCAATCGGCCCATTTCTGTTTGTCTGCTCAGACGCAGCTCCAGGCATCTGCACAAGCCAGATGGAGGAGGCTGCTATTTCTAGAGAAAAAAAGGGGGGGGGGGTGAGAGGGGAGGGAGGGAGGAGGAGGAGGCAGAGGGCAGAGGACTGGGTCTGTTTGCCCTAAAACCTCAGGCAGAACAATACCCCCTCCCCAGCACTACCAGACAGGGTCCCCATTCAAGAAAGGGCTGGGGCCGGGGCTGGGGTGAGGTGGGGTGGGGAAAAGAAAGGCAGAGAAAGTTTAATTAGCCAAAGTCGGCTACAATAGGCCCCCTCACGGGCTGCATCAGGTTTTCATTCATGAGCAAGCGACAGTGCTCCAAAAATGCCAAGAACCGCCCCCCCTCACACTCTCTCCCCAACCCCCCCACCAACAGGAGTGCGTCCTCTAGCAGGCTGGCTGAGCCTGATGCCGTGTTCCAGACATCCCTCCTCAAAGGGATGTGAGTAGGAAGAATTAATTATTAAAGAGCAGCTGGTACTTCAGCACCGACTGCACTCCCCCCAGCTCCTTTAGCTGACCCCCCTCCCCCTCTCACAGAAACACAAACTACCCCCACATTCCCAGGCCCGTTTCTAAACACACAGCTAAGATGCCACCTCTAGGGAAGAGAAAGCAAACCTTTGTCTCTATAGCTACTTGGAGTGGGTGGGGCATGTGATACTGCTGCCCACCCCCCAAATTACGATCCAGCCAAAGGGGAGGACATACTGAGGGGAGGCCAACATAGAGCTAACATGTCCTCCATACTTGCCCCCAAGTAACCTGCACCTGGTATCTGTCTCTCTGGCCCGTGGAGTGCATACATTCCCAGGACAGAGTGGAGATGCTGGGGGTCCACCCCTCTAACTCAGAGAAACCTCTGCCTGCCTGGTCAACACACAGCCCAGATCCAAGCCCAAGGAACACAGGGGAAAGAGAGAATTCAAGAGAACGGGCAGAAGGCAAACCAAGATCTCTCCAGGCTTTGTGTTTAGGAGGGAGAGGAAGAAGGGAAGACTGGAATGAAGAAGCAGGCAGCCCCCAAAATGGCTCACCCACCATTCCCAGCCCAGCCCAGCATCTCAACAGCCAGCATAAGCTCAGGGGCTCTGGTGCCTGGAACTCTGGCTGAGGACCCTCCCTGCCAACATCCTCTGAACCTAAGGAGGCCCAGGCTCCAGTCCTGCAAGGCAGTCTGGTCAGGCGTCCCCCTGGCCAAGACCCCCGGATCTCCCATCCTCTGTCTCCTTTTGTTCCTATGATCTGGCTCCGTCCTCCCCCTCCAGTTGGACCCTGAACCCAATCTCCATCACCACTACCCCTAATCCCCAAAGTTAATTCCAGGCCCCAGAAGCATAGTGGTCACTGTCAGAGTGGTGGGTCTCTTGAGCAGCCCCCCAAAAGCAATTGCAGGTGCTACACTTCCTCTTGAGAGACACACCTCATGTCAGAAGGCCAACAGCGGGGATATCAGGTAGTCACCTCCTCCCCCAAATGGGGCACCTCCACCTCCCCTCTTCTCCCTCACACCAAGCAGACTCCCAGATTAATTACTTATCACTCAGCCAGTTCTCATCTTCCCCAGGGCCCCAGAGAAGGGTGGGGTTGGGAAGCAGCCTCCCCCAAGTTAAAAGGCAAAGCAGTGTCCCCGCCTCCATGAGATACAGACCCAGGATGAAAAATGGGGGGCATCCACCCCAGACAAGAAGGTGGGGAGCTGCATTTCATCTCCTAACTCTCTCTCCGGCTCCAAGGTGTCAGACGGGAAAAGAGGGTGGGAACAAGCGCAGTAACGCCTCACGGGGGAGGGGGTGAGAATAATGGAAAAGAGAAGTAAGGTGGGCTCGCAGGCCCCCTCCTCATGCACCGAAGTCAAGGACACAAAATCAAGGATGCGTTCTTAGGTATGGGTAGAAGCGCTGCTGGGTGGGCAGCGCCCCTCACCTCAGAGTACCAAGAAAGGGGTGTCCAGCGAAGAGGGGTC